>NC_132795.1:93457522-94170647 GCF_048418805.1 Vulpes vulpes | reverse complement strand
AGCTTAAAAATTCAAACCAACATAAAAAACTGTTTTATTTTAATACTCTGGAAGGTTTCAGTGAACTCCATTATTTTCACTCACTATTTGCTTGAATAATTTAGGCAAGAAAGCTAAATTATACATAAAGTGTACAGTTAGAAGAAAAAGTTCATGCACAGCCCTAGGCTATAGCCTCCCCTAATGATGTCTGAAGTCAGTGAAAAGAACTCGTTAGACTGAGAGTAATTTCTCAGGGTTTAATTTTTTTTTTTCTTAAAGCAATAATGTTCTTATAAAAATCTGACAAATAATACACTAAAAGAAAAGCCACAAAAGAGAGTCTCCGGTTAAGGCCTCAGCCCCTGTAAACTTTCATTTAATTTCATGTAGAAGTTGGCTTTCCACACACCACAATAGCTGGTGTTGGCAGCCTTGAGTGATATGATTCAACAGGGAAAATACACGTCTTGATTGTACAGCCTTGCTATTTGGCCTCATTAGAATTCTGAAGTTACGGAGTTAAAAGGAGATGCTTCGGGCTTAGAGACAAACTGGAGGTCTACTGTGGAAAGGGGATGGGCGGCCACTGGGTGTACCATCACTGGAGCGAAGTCGCGGGCACCGGCCAGGGTATCGCGCTTCAGGAGCAGCCCAAACCATTACACATTTATGGATTCACTCAAATGCTCCCATTCCCTTTCAGCTTAACAACAGAGAATCCAACGGCTGTAAGATGACAGGAATATCAAAATGGTACTGTAGTCACCTTTGATTTCTGAGCCGCCTTTGTTCTTTTTTTTAAAGTCACACGATTGTAGAATTTGAAGAATGCAGTTCAGCCTCTTCATTTTACAGATGAGGAAATTGAGAACCAGAGAGATGTGAGAAGCTCAAGGCTACGCAGCTAATGTCCTTGTTAACTCATTCTCAAATGTTTGTACATCCAGAGACAGAAAGGAATTCCAACTGGAATGACCAAAAGTACAAAGGGGGGGGACCCAGCTTGATGCCTTGGAGAACGAGAGGCGCCAACTATTACCTGTTCACCTCTCATCATATCTCCACCTCTAAAGGAACCTTATGAAACCTATGCCATATATGGTATAAACTTGCAGGTAAGAGCACAGAGAATCTGGAGCCAGATTGCCTGAGACTAAATCCTGACTCTACCTTGTAATAGCCGTGATCTTAGGTCACTTCCCTCTCTTTATTTTTCCCAAAAGAAAAATGATGGGTAGTAATAGAACCCACTTCTTAGACTTGTTTGGACTGGATATTAATGCATACAAAGTGCTGGCAGATAATGTGTAGCACCTGAATTACATTAGTTATTGTTAATATTAATAGAACATAAGCCCTTCCATATGAATTAGGTCTTCTGGCCATAGATGATCAGATAAGGGTTGGTGGGCAGTTGACTCAGGTGAACATTTCTCGAGCAGTCAATGTCCTATGGTTTGAGGGAATAAATTGGTCCATCAAAGTAGGGCCATTGAAGAATTATGAAACAGACAACCAAGGATTAGGGCTAGTTAACCAACAGACCAAGAGGAAAACTGGTTGAGAAGAACCAGGGGTAGCACAGGCATTATGGTCTCAAGAGAAATGAAGTTATGAGGTTTTGGGGAAGCCCAATGCTTAGAGAGGAGCATCGGACACACACACACACACACACACACACACACACACACAGAACCTCACTTCCTGAACACTTTATATGTCTAGTCCAATTCTATGGGTAAACAACTCACTAATCCCTCTTTTCTTAGAGGTAACTCCTCATGGAGTGAGCCTCAGGTCCTTGCAATCAGAAGAAACTATCAAACACAGACAGTTCTGCAAGATATGTGCATGCCAATGGGATAGAGACAGAGGTGAGTTGCGAAAGGCTAGGTGTGCCAAAGTGAGTTTAAATTGCCTCTTGAAAGCCACTGTAAGTTACTGAAGGACTGAAACAGATGAGTCATGTCTGATCAAATCTGTCATCATCTCTGTAAGATCACCCAGGCAACAAAGCAGAAGGTAAATGTGAGGTACAAAAATGGTGAGAGGAGGAAAGCTGGTTAAGAGGCTTTGGGTATAATGTAGGCTAGAACTCATCAGGACCTGAACGAAGGTACAAGAAGCAGAAATAGAAAAATACAGATAAGGAAGGTAGTAAGAACCTGGTGATTTGTGGGGCACAAGGAAGTCCAGCAAAATTTCTGATTTGAGTGTTTGGACAGACGAACTTGGAAACATAGTTTTGGGACTAGAAATTGAGAAACTCACCTTTGCATAAGCTGAGTTTGAGGTATCTCTGGGAAAGTCAATGTTCCATTGCACTTGGATGTATAATTATGGAGCTAGCAAAGAATCTGGGGTGACAGACTAAGAGTCTACAGGATATTAATGGTAGTTGAGTCTAGGGCTTTGGCTGGTGTCTTTTGAGGTGAGTGTAGATGATGAGAAGAGATTACCAAGGTTATGGTCTGGAGAATACCAATATGTCTCTGGTGACTGAGCACAGGGGCCTCTGGAAGAGTCCAGGAAAGAATGGAGAAATGGAAGAGATCCAGGAAAAAGTAGGAGAGTGAGCGTTAGGAACCAAGATGGAGGGGAAAACCTCAAGGTGAACAGAGTGATCAGCAATGTCAAGTGCAGAAGAAAGTTCACAGAAGGCTAAGGGCACAAAACCATTCACTGAATATGGAGCATGGAGGTTACTTCAGACCTAAGCTAAAGGGCGAGAACAAAATGAAGATGACAGTGGGTTGAGGCACAAAGAAGGAAAATACAGAAAGGAAGCAAGCAAACTCCAGTTACAAAAGAAACAGGGATGAAGAGACTATGGGATCAAACAAGGATTATTTGTTTGTTTAGTTTTGTATAGACTTGACATATTGATGAACTGAGTCAGAAAAAAGAAGTCAGGGCAGCCCGGGTGGCTCAGCGGTTTAGCGCCGCCTTCAGCCCAGGGCGTGATCCTAGAGACCTGGGACCGAGTCCCACGTCAGGTTTCCTGCACGGAGCCTGCTTCTCCCTCTGCCTGTGTCTCTGCCTCTCTCTGTCTCTCTGTCTCTGTCTCTGTCTCTGTCTCTCTCTCTCTCTCTCTCTCTCTGTGTGTGTGTGTGTGTGTATGTCTCATGAGTAAATAAATAAAATCTTTTAAAAAAAAGAAAAAAAAAAGAAGTCAGTAAAACGGGACAAAGAAGGTCTGATGGCACAAGATGCCTTCTAAAGAGGGAGGAAAATCCAAAATCCAGGGTACAGGTGGGAGGCGTAGGCTTGGGACAGGATGAGGGAGACAAGACTTCCATGGAAGGAAAAGGGAAGGAGAAAAGGACAGAGGCCAGTAAAGCTAAGTTTGTGGCTCAAGATCAACAAGTTGAGGGCGCTTTGCGCTTGAAGGAGTTGTTTTTCTCAGGGAAGTAGGAAGCAAGGCATCTTCTGAGAATAAGGGAAAAAACTATGGTGCAAGGAGTTTGAAGAGAAAAGGGAATGTTTGGGGAAAACTCCTGCAAAGACCAAGAGAAGGGCTGAACAGGAACTCAAGGAACTGTGGGGCCCAGTTGAGTTTGAAGACCGCTGGTGTATGGTGGCACCAATCCACGTGGTGATCTGATTTCTCCAGCAGCAGCTCGTGTCCTGGATGTAGGAGGGGAGCATTCACGGGCTCCAGGGTGCAGCACGCACACGGTCAAAGGAAAAGCAAGAAGACAAGGAAGTCCAGAGTGGTGCTAAAAGAAAGATGGGTTCAGGTTTCAAAGGGATAGAAAAAGAGTCAAGAGCAGGGTGTGAGCTTGGGAGGGATGAGAGAGAGGGCCGGACTGGAAGCTTCACGATGGGCAGTCAAAAAGTGGGCACCATGAGAAAAAGAGCGGTGACAAACAGGGCAGGGGTTTGTCGTCAGCGTGTGGGATACCAGAGTTTAAGATTTCAGAAATGAAGCAGTTCGTTGTTGCCCAAACCAAGACCCAAGGCAGGTCTCCTCGTTTAGTCATAGATTTCCTTTTCTTGGAATGCCTCTGGCTCCTCTGAGAAGTCCCAGAGCCAAAACTAGAAGGCTAAATTTGTTATAGGCTGGCATGAGCATTTGCCAGGATAATTTATCCTCTTTTGTCACTCAAGTTCCAACTGAGGCTGGGAAAGATTGGGAAAGTTTAATTACACTGTTCATCGGAGTCCATTGCAAGGCATTAATAACTTGCTGTGATATTAGCAGTTTTACATCTTACGCTGGCATCATTTTGTCACATTAGTTTAATATTGCCATCATGTAGCTTAGTATTAATGTGATACAGGAGTGAAATTACATGTGCACTTTTCATATTGTTATATTGAAATCTAGCGTGTATGTGACACTAATACTATTCAAATTCCATAAAATATACAGTTCCTAATACAAAGACATTTTAATGTTATGTTGGAATAAGAAACGCACATCATTACCCTTCCAGAGCCGGAGGAGAGAGAGCTGAAGGGCTCACCATTTGTGAGCCCTGGGGAAAACAATCAGAGGCTGGTTCCTATGCTTGACAACCCCAGCTTCGCCTTCCCTGGTAATCAGAGCAGCGCTCATGGCCTTAGAACAAGGGTCAGAAAACTTTCTCTGAGGGATCAGTTAGTAAATATTTTGGCTTCACAGACAAGCCAGTGGCAACTCCTGAAGTCTGTCTCGGAGCAAAAGCAACCTGGCGCAAAACGCAGATGAGTGAGTGCAGCTACTTTTTAATAAAACTTTATTTCTAGACATTGAAATTCAACCTTCACTTTGAACACATCATGCAATAACATGATTTTCTTTGGGTTTTGATTTTTTTTTAAGATTTTATTTATTTATTTGACAGAGAGAGAGTGTGTGTGTACAAGTAGGCATAGTGGCAGGCAGAGGGAGAGAGAGAAGCAGTGTCCTTGCTGAGCAGAGTGTTTGGTGTAGACTCGATCCAAGGACCTGGGGATCGTGACCTGAGGGGAAGGCAGATGCTTAACCAACTGCGCCACCCAGGTGCCCCCGGTGTTGATTTCCTTTTTAACAATTTAAAAATGCAAAAAATGCTCTTAGCTTGGGCACCATACAGAAATAGGTTAGAGGATCAGATTTGGCCTTTGGGCCACAGTTGGCTGACTTCTGTGTAAGAAAATTTTGTATCCATAGGGGCACCAGTCCAGGACCCAGGACTGAATCCATAGGGGCACCATGAGTGGATTCAAGCTCTCGTGCAGAACTTATATATGCTAATAGGTCTATTTCTAAACTGACTTTGAGAGGAAGTAGACATATTTTTTTTCCTTTCTGTATTTTCCATTGCCTCTCCCCCTACCCAGAGAGAGCTGGCTTTTGGCTGAGGTGGCGCTCTTACTATGGCACATGCTCTGAATGCCTGGCCAGAGCACTGAGAGGCCATGACCTTGTTTGTCGAAAATAAAAGGACCTAGTTCTTTAGTTTAGACCAAGCCTTTGGATGCCCTCCCCTTTCTATTTAGTAGCAAAATATTTCTCAAGCAGAGGCCAAAATTATGCTGATACACGTAACACATTATTTTTGAGCTAATACACGTAACACATTATTTTTGAGCTGATACATAATTTAAAATTTTTCATTTACTTTTTGTTAGATGTCAGATGAGGTGGTGGGCTTCAGAGCAAAAATGCAAGACCATGTGAATCCATTCTGAAGTCACAGTGTAAAATTTATCGTTTCTAAGCTCTGTTAGAGAACTAAACTTCTTCCCTCACCTTGTTTTCTAACCTAGACCCAATAATGAAGGACAGAGACAATTCTAACAGACAAAGACAATCCTAATCCAGAAGGATCTATGTAAGGCTCGGGTACACTTTGGAAGGAAACCTGGACCTAGACCATCTAGGGCATTTCCTCAATGGAGAAAAAGAGGAGACTGGGGCTCACGGATGGTGAAGGATGAAGAGCCACGTAGGGAGAGGTGAGGGAACAAGGTAGGAGGAAACAGAGCTTTACCTGGTCACTCTGCATCTCCTTTTCTTGTGCTGCTCCCTCAAGTCCAGTCGTCACAGACCTGGCATCGCACCTGTACCACAAAGAGCCTGAGGGGGCAGAGGAGGTGCCCACAGTACCTCTGTGGGACGGGGCGACAGTGATGGGAAAGCCAATCAGGACTGCCGTGATTTTAGAATGATGTTCTTCTTCCAGGAGTGGGTCTAGAACCACGTTCTTTTTCCATTTAGGCTTTGACCCAGGGACGAGCATTTACTGCCATTTCATATCCCCTGGCCGTGCAATAGGGAAAGGAGTAGGATCGCTATCAAGAGAGGGAAGTTAAAGTTTAGAGTTTCTGATGGCTTCACAGGAGGGCAGCACCTCTACCATCCTGCAGGGAACCCGGACGTTGAATCCCTCTTGTCTATTCTAGGGGAAAAAATACTTCCAGTAGTGGGTTTCCACTTGGGGCCTTATCTTGTTGCCTCAGGCTATCCTGGAGAGTTGGGCATTGAAGCCATTCTCTATGAAGCCATTTGGAAGTGGTCCTGATTCTGTTGAGGGTGGCCACGCCTTGAGAGGGGAGGCTCCCGAGTTACAAAGCATCTACTCATCCTTCGAAAACATAGATCTAAAACAATAGGCTGACCTGACCCTAGGAGCCTGTCTGCCTGGGACAATGCCAGGCATTTATATTCTAATTTTTTTTAAAAGAATTTATTTAGTCACTCATGAGAGAGAGAGAGAGAGAGAGAGACATAGGCAGAGGGAGAAGCAGGCTCCATGCAGGGAGCAGGGAGCCTGATGCAGAATTTGATCCCCGGACCTGGGATCACACCCTGAGCTGAAGGCAGATGCTCAACCACAGAGCCCCCCAGGTGTTCCTATTCTGACTAATTATTATGTCGTGTCCCTTTCTTTTAACTGTCAGGTGGGATAATAAATTATCTAATTAACAGTTACCAAATTCCAAATTTAGCTGTGCCATAATCAAATCACAACCGCCCACTTATAAATTGCCCACTTTACACTGAGAGTCTCTGATCTTCAGCTACTTTAGAGAACAGTCGATTTGAAAGTGGCATATGCTTGGGACAGACGGCTGGCCAGTGTGAGGAGAGCCATACTAGCTAAAGAACAAAGCTGAGTAGAACAACAAAAGCAAAAATGAACTATTGGGACTTCATCAAGATAAGAAGCTTTTGCAAAGCAGAAGATACCGTCAACAAAACTCAAAGACAACCTACAGAATGGGAGAAGATATTTGCAAATGACGTATCAGATAAAGGGCTAGTTTCCAAGATCTGTAAAGAACTTATTAAACTCAACAGCAAAGAAACAAACAATCCAATCATGAAATGGGCAAAAGACATGAACAGAAATCTCACGGAGGAAGACATAGACATGGCCAACATGGACATGAGGAAATGCTCCGCATCACTTGCCATCAGGGAAATACAAATTAAAACCACAGTGAGGTCCTACCTCACACCACTGAGAATGGGGAAAATTAACAAGGCAGGAAACCACACATGTTGGAGAGGATGTGGAGGAAGGGGAACCCTCCTGCACTGTGGGTGGGAAGGTGACCTGGTGCAGCCACTCTGGAAAACTGTGGAGGTTCCTCAAAGAGTTAAAAATAGACCTGCCCTACGACCCAGCAATTGCACTGCTGGGGATTTACCCCAAAGATACAGATGCAATGAAACGCCGGGACACCTGCACCCCGATGTTTCTAGCAGCAATGTCCACAATAGCCAAACTGTGGAAGGAGCCTCAGTGTCCATCGAAAGATGATGGATAAAGAAGATGTGGTCTATGTATACAATGGAATATTCCTCAGCCATTAGAAACAACAAATACTCACTATTTGCTTCGATGTGGATGGAACTGGAGGGTATGATGCTGAGTGAAATAAGTCAATCGGAGAAGGACAAACATTGTATGGTCTGATTCATTTGGGGAGTATAAAAAATAGTGAAATGGAATAGAGGGGAAAGGAGAGAAAATGAGTGGGAAATATCAGAAAGGGAGACAGAACATGAAAGACTCCTAACTCTGGGAAACGAACTAGGGGTGGTGGAAAGGGAGGTGGGCGGGGGGTGGGGGTGAATGGGTGATGGTCACTGAGGGGGGCACTTGACGGGATGAGCACTGGGTGTTATTCTATATGTTGGCAAATTGAACACCAATAAAGAAATAAATTTATTTTTAAAAAAAGAAAAAGAAATGCAGAGAACAAACTGGTGATTGCCAGAAGAGAGGTGAGGGGGGGTATGGACAACTATGTAAAGGGGGTTGAGGTGCAAATTTCCAGAAATAAAATTAAAATTATGGATATAAAAAATATAGCATAAGGAATATAATAAATAATAAAGAAATTCAGTATTAAAAAAAAAAGTTGAGTAGAACATGAGGAAAGGTCTATTCAATTCTGTTTTGGTTGGGGGACAGAAAAGACTTCATAAGGAAAATGTTTGACCAAAAAAAAAAAAAATGTTTTGAGCGAAAGGGAAAGGGTGTTGCAGGCGGAGGGGACAGTGGGTAAAAGGCTCAGACGTGAGGAACAGCACTGAGACCGTCGGGGAACTGAAAGGTGATGAGAGTGGCTGAAGTACAGGGAGCAAGCTGCATGCACAAGCCATAAGAAAAGAGACTGGAGGGGGAGGTGGGTTCTAGATCACACAGGGCCCTTGGTATCTTGCTGGAGAGTTTCAACTTTACCTTAGAGATCACTGGAACTCCTACCTGGCCAATCCCTGAAAACTCTGAAAGAATTTTGGATGCGGATTTGTTCTAGGCCAAACACACAATTTTTTTTTAAATGTAACTAAGGAAATGTAAATATGGACTGAGTATAGATTACGTTAAAAGGAACTATCATTATATTTATAATTCTGCAGACAAAAGTCCTAAATTTTTCTTTTCTGAGAGGTACACTCAAGTACGGAGGGATCAAATGATAGAATGTTGGGATTTGCCTCGAAATACTCCAACAGCATAAAAGGAGAGAGTCGGGATGAAAAGAGGATGAGAGTGGGTATAGGGAAATGCTGATGGTTGTTGAAGTTGAGGGATGATTTCTTGTATTTGACCCCTTTGAGTATTCAGAAATTTTCTTAACAGTAAATTAAAAAAAAAATAAAATGCATATACTCTGGGTCTTACCTTTACTGAATTAGGATTACTGGGTAATAGGATCAGATGTAGAAACTGAATTAAGGGGTGGTGGAAGATGGGCAAGAAGCAGGGAACCACCTGGAAAGCCAAAGCAGTTGTCCAAAAGAGAGACAATGAAGGGTTGACGTTCAGCAGTGGAGGTGGGGAGAGGAGATAGGCTGGAGATGCATCTTTTTTCAGTTTATTAGACACACTCTACGTCTGATTAGATGGTGAAGGTGAAATTGAAGGTGACTCTTGAGAGACTGACTGACTGACTGACTGAATGAATGAATGAATGGTGCCATTCCTGAGATGGGAAACACAGGAGGAGCAGACACGAACAATGAGAACCAGAGGATTTGCAGCTTCAGCTATTCCGAGTAGTAAGAGTAATTTGAGTCTCCTCTGTTAGTATCACTCCAATATTCCCGCCACATTTCTTACTACTCAAAATCAGCACAAGACTTGAATTCTATGCAAATAATATCATAAAAATCTCTGTTCCATCTTCCAGAAATAGATCTATATCCAGAGTTTCCAGCAGGTCTGCCCATGAATTAATTTGACCTGATTCACTATTTACAAAGGCGCAGACCCTCGACCTCCTAGCAGCCCCTGATTCTTTCGTGACTCCCCTGTCTAGAAAATAAGCAACAGGCTGAGGCTTTTCAGTTCACAAAGTGCAGTGTCCTTGCTTGTCCCTAATGCTCCCGAATGTGTGGATGCAAACACACCCAGAGGCTCTGAGACCCCAAGATCAGCTGCATGTGTGCTCTTAGCATTTTTGGTTTTTTTCCCCAGTCATTTCCTTTTTGAGTTAAAAGAACCTGAGCCTGAGACATGTCATCTTTTTAGGAAATCCAGCTAAAGCCCAAGCTTTCCAAAAACTAGGTTTAGATTTGCTCAAGGGACATAAAGAAGTGGCCTGTGTGTTCCCTCTGAGTCGGGAACCTCTCTGGAGACCCAGGTCCTTCCCGTAATCTCCACGGGCTCTTTGCAGAAAGCTATATTTCTTCCAAGTCTTTCTTTTCATCCCCATCTGAACCTGCCTTCATCTTCCTAATGGCTAATTAAAAAATTACAACCAAGAGCATTAAATAGTAAACCCCTTCCCTGCTGTTCTCTGTTTTAATTTCTGAGGCCCCAAGCAAAATGTCTTAAAAAGAATTAGAAGAGCCACCTTTCTGCTTGCAAACTGCATGATGGACAGCATTCTGGAGGGGGCAGAGGGCTTTACTCTAACGGGGTAACCCTTCAATGCAAGGTATGCTTGGGCGTTATTTACATCTTATTCCAGAAAGATGAAGTTTTTGGGGGGGACGGTTCACATCCTCTCCAACATTATGGCTTCACTTGTACACGTTAAAGAATAGTGTGTGTGTGTGTGTGTGTGTTTCCTCTTCCCTCGGTGCCTACTGATTCCATCCCACACTGAAGCAACGGTGAGTTTTAAAACTCACATTTCTTTTTCATTTAAGTTAGAGGTCTGAGCTTGATGAAAACTCATCCCAATTCATGATGTGCACACTTAAGCGGCTGCTTGATTTCATTTGCAAAGAGAGATCTTGGAAGGCAGCGTCTAAATAATAATCAACATAGTGCTCTACTTGCATTTGTTTATACATTATCTTAACACTTTATTACATATTTTAATAGGACAACAGTTTAAAAGCCGGAATCAGACATAGCCGGCTCGCTCTATTTTAGATTGTTCCTCATCAATTGTTTTTTTTTTTCTTGTGATTATACAGTTTTACTTTATCATCCCTTTGATAACAATTTCTGCATGAAAATTGACTTTATATTTCATTTTTCCCGTCTGTTATCTTAGCGGCATTCATACGCAAACACCCTTTGTGCTGTGCTGGTAATATAACTGATCAGGCGAAGCTGTGCCATAAGAAATCAAAACCATAATAATGTCTTTGGGTTTTGCATTTTAAATACTGCGTTCATTGTTGCACTGAGGTTTCTGATCCCTTTCCAGACATTACAGAGATTACCTTTGGTAATGCCTATTTCATTGTACTTTGATATAAAATAATGTGTGTCATAAATCATCTGAGTGACTGTCATTAAACAGAAAAGCACCTACTTAGGATATGTAACAATTTGCTTTTCTAATTTGAAGAAGATTGAAGCATTTTAATTATAGAAGGTCTTTATAAATGAGACTGGAATTCAATATGAAACTGCACTCTTCAAAGAATTGCAGGTTAGAAATAATAAAATCCGTATTCATTAATTTTACATTATTTTTTGCAAGGAAGTGGTAAATAAAAACACTCTTAGGAGGGTTTCCTAAAAAAAGCCCTATACTTTTGTCATCATTAAGCTCAGAAAAAGTTATGTTTACATATTCGAGAAAAAGGCGCCAAGAATCACTTTCATGCAGGCAAATTCACAGTTGTAAATTTAAAAACTTTCTAAATGGAAAGCTGGGAACATCATTATCTAAAAAGTCGAGAAAAAACAAAGAAGGGGCATCAAGTGACAAGGGGTGGGAGGAGACAGCTATTTAAAATTATTGGTGTGCTTCATAGTTTCAAGATTGCTTCCATTTGGAACAGGATGGAGGTTCGGAGCCCTTCTCGGTGAAAAACAATTTAAAATTATTGGAGGCCTCCTCTTTAGAGGTGATCAGGGTTCCGCACACAGACATTGTAGCGAGATTTAAAATTATGAGAGCTCTTCCCATTGTTTAAAACATTGATTTTTTATAAAATGGATTTCCACGTTTCATTTCTTCAGTGACTAGGTAATTATAGCAGCCTGGAGACCGAGGTACTTCATTCTGAAACTAGTTTTTCTCTTTGGCTCCTTCTCTTTTCTTTCCTTCTGCCCTTTTTTTTTTTTTTACTTAATAAGTTTTCTAGTTTCCCTTGCTGCTGGGATAGACACATCATTCTTTGTTCTTGCTCATAAATCACTCTGTGACCAAGGAACCAGGAAGTTATTAGGGGTGAGGGGAAGGTCAGGTCGAAAATTCAGATTGATCTAACCTGTTCTCGCAAAATAACACTTTACCTACCCCAAACCTAAAGAGAAGCACCAATGCAAGGATCTTCCAACATGACTTTTACTCTTGCTTCATGAGGGAAGAGGCTTGTGCAGCTTTTAGAGCGAGTGGTACAAAAAGCCATGGGGACCACCAAGTTGTCACAGGTAAGTATTTAGTTACACTTCCATGTGCCCCACACATCACTCCAAGCACACTTTTCCCCTTCTCCCATCTGTCCTCTCTCCCTTTCCTTCTCCCGTTGTCTCTCATTAATATGGACAGCTAAGACAGAAATCCTAAAGATCTGACGTGGAGGCTGATTAAATTGTTAGGGGTCCTTTAATTGGGAATTGTTAACTGTCACTTCTTTCCTTGGGTTAGAGATTGAGTCTATTGTGAACACACACGTATACACCCCCCACCCCGACCCACACCCACACACAGAGTCCTGGATGGACTATAGGGATGTGATAAGGGATCCTTCACTTAAGGTCTTTACGTGGGATAACAAATCGGTATTTTTTTTCCTAGTGTTTCTCTCCCCTCCAAAAAGGAAAATTCCTTCCCTTGCTTGGCCTTCCCTCTTGGTGAAGTTTTTAGGGAAAAGGTGGGAGCAGTGTTCCATGTGTTTTGTAAAAAACTATATCAAAGTGAATTGAACATGGTATTAAGTTTTTGTCAGCTTGAACTCACACCTGCCACACACAAGGTTTTTGGCCTTTCGTGCAAATCATAACTTGAGTCTAAATCTGAAGGAACAGGGAAAGCGATAGAGCAAAGCTCTCCAGATGTTGCTCGGTCTGTGCGATTGTAAATTTCAAAGTACCAGCTTTCCATCCAGATTTTAGTGCATTGGGAACTATATGAAAATTCCAAGACATACTGGCTTATTGAAATGTCTGGCCATTTCTATATGAATTTTGCAACAGATGTACTGAGGTAAGCAATAAAACTGTGATAATAAGGAACATTTCCACATCAACTCACTAATCTATAATGAGGACCAAAACTCAGTGGTAGACGAGGGTGATTTTCACTACTATTATTTTTTAACTTAGTGTCAATTACTCAAACTTTCCCTAGATTTCACTTCTGGTCGCAATTTCAGGCTGATAAATACATAAAATGTATCTTGATAAATGATATATGGTGTATGGGTATCTTGCTTTATTCCAAATAAGTTGAAAATTTAACTTCGGCTGGACTTTTTTTAATCAGTAAAAATAATATAGGAACATGTTATAGGCCTTTGAATTTACCATAACAAAAATTTGTTATCATTTTATCATTCTATGTAAGATCCCAGAAGCCCAAGTCTGTTACTTGGAGTCCCTTTGGAATTTAAAGTTTGGGTCTAATCCTCAGTCTATGCTGGGAGCACAGCCTAGGGGCTTGGCCGGGGCGTGTCTCTGGTGGTGACCATTGACCACACAGCTCATACCTCTGCATGAAGAAGGTGCACCATCTTTTTTTTTTTTAATAAATTAATTTTTATTGGTGTTCAATTTACCAACATACAGAAAAACACCCAGTGCTCATTCCATCAAGTGTCCCCCTCAGTGCCCGTCACCCATTCCCCCCCACCCCCCGCCCTCCTCCCCTTCCACCACCCCTGGTTCGTTTCCCAGAGTTAGGAGTCTTTATGTTCTGTCTCCCTTCCTGATATTTCCCACACATTTCTTCTCCCTTCCCTTATATTCCCTTTCACTATTATTTATATTCCCCAAATGAATGAGAACATACACCGTTTGTCCTTCTCCGATTGACTTACTTCACTCAGCATAATCCCCTCCAGGTCCATCCACGTCGAAGCAAATGGTGGGTATTTGTCGTTTCTAATGGCTGAGGAATATTCCATTGTATACATAAACCACATCTTCTTTATCCATCATCTTTCGATGGACACCGAGGCTCCTTCCACAGTTTGCTATTGTGGACATTGCTGCTAGAAACATCGGGGTGCAGGTGTCCCGGCGTTTCATTGCATCTGAATCTTTGGGGTAAATCCCCAACAGTGCAATTGCTGGGTCGTAGGGCAGGTCTATTTTTAACTCTTTGAGGAACCTCCACACAGTTTTCCAGAGTGGCTGCACCAGTTCACATTCCCACCAACAGTGTAAGAGGGTTCCCTTTTCTCCGCATCCTCTCCAACATTTGTGGTTTCCTGTCTTGTTAATTTTCCCCATTCTCACTGGTGTGAGGTGGTATCTCATTGTGGTTTTGATTTGTATTTCCCTGATGGCAAGTGATGCAGAGCATTTTCTCATGTGCCTGCTGGCCATGTCCATGTCTTCCTCTGTGAGATTTCTCTTCATGTCTTTTGCCCATTTCATGATTGGATTGTTTGTTTCTTTGGTGTTGAGTTTAATAAGGTAAGGTACATCATCTCGATAGACTTTTCTTGCTGCTTTCTCATTCTTAGCCACTTCCCAGCTGACTCTTCCATTTGAGGATGAACAGAACATTCCAGGATGTAGTCCCAGGAATGGGACCCCTGGGGTTGATACTAAACCATGTGTATCCCTTTCAGGGATTTGTAAAGCTGTGCGATTAGAGTTCAGGGATGAATGGGCCTACCCTGAATTCCTCCCATTCCTCCTAGCGAGACTGACTATTGATCAAATAGTTCTTGAAGTGGAAGGCAAAATTAAACTGTTAAACAAAACCCAAAATGCAATTACATCACTTATTTGATAATATGTGGAACTTTCTATTTTTTCTTTCTCAACCTCTTTTCTTCGAACGTGTGGTCATTGGAAATCAGATTTGTTTTTTAATGATTAATTTTAGCAGGAAGACCACAAGAGACTTTGGAAGTACAGGAGACAGTCAATGGGAAAAGGAAGGGAGTAAAGGCAGGTCCATAACACAGGATGCGGCGACATGAGCGCCACACATGGAGAGCAGTTATGGAGGCATCCCCCTTCTTAAGCTCTGTTTTTTGGTCACATTTTGGAAATATTAGAGTTATGAAGACTCATATGATCTCTTGGATTTTGAAAACTTCTTTCCTGGCATCATTCAATTTTCCCAAAGTAGGTTCTGTTTATTTCTTTTCCTTTAATTTTTTTTTTAATTTTATTTTTTTACTATAACATGGTCCTCACTGGTCACTTCATATGTTTTCCTGTTACTTATTTTGGAAGAGTCCTGCAGCCCTAGGAAAACAAACAAACAAAAATGACAAGGAGGAGGAGGAGGAGGAGGAAGATATAAAAAGAAGAAAACGTTGGTGACCTCCATTTACTGAGACAGTCCGCTCTGTTTTCCCTGAGCAGGGTCACAGAGGTTGAGTGGGGCCTGGGCTACTTCCTTTTTTGTTGTTTTTTTGTTTGTTTGTTTGTTTCTTTAATTTTTTCTTGGGAAACTCTTAGTATGTTAAAAAGGCAAGCACGGTCAAAACATGGATGAAAAACTGTAGTAAACTTCAAATATCGACATTTAACAATTAGTAGTTGTGAAACCCAGAAATACAATGACCGCATATTTAAGTTAACTTGAAGATGGAAAGTCCAAATCTGAGGCTTTCGTGAAGGTGAGCTGGGGGACGCGGTCCCGGCCTGCTTCTCCCTGCCCAGCTCTAAGCCAGACATAGGCCTGTCCCTGAGTCACCCGGACACCGTGTGCCAGCTACCTCACTGAGGGCCTGGCCAGTGGTCGAGCTCAAAGGTAGACTGGTTTCCTTCCCCTTACTCCTGCCACTTTTCCCCATTTTATTTAGACCTACACTTGGAAGATGATGATGAGGCGATGTCTGTCAATGATGAATAAGCTCAAGCAAAATTCTTCTTGCCTTGCAAATGCTGGTCAAGGCGAAGGCGGAGGGAAGCTGTGGTGGGGTGAGGAAAGGTGGAGCGTTTGCATCCACGATGACGTGATGCTGCTCGCTCCCAAGGAAAGGAGAAGGATGCAGTGGTTTTGCGATACCTGGGGAACTGCAGGCTTTGTTCTGGCGTCCTGCTCTCTTCTGTCGTCCCGATGAGATACTTCTACCTGGGAACCTAAAGCAGCTTTGATGCACTTTTATCAGCTTTGTTCTTTTTTGAAATTTAATTTTGACTACGAAGAATTTCAGACATGCACAAAAATAGAATAATAACGACGAACCCGCATTTACCCATCACCAACCTTGAGTGATGATCAGTGATGCACCTTAAAGTACTTATCTGTGGAAATGGCTGCGGGAAGACGGAGGCGGGGGTTTTTGCTTCCACAACAGTCTCTGTTCACACCTGTGGGTTCATGGAACCGAACCTCATACACCTGCATCCACGGAAAGCTGCATAATTGCTTTTGAACCAGGAAGACTGTGTCATTGCCATGGAGAGGGGGAGTCAAAGGGAGGAAGGTTAGAATGGCTTACTCCTAAATGGATGCTTTCCTCATTCTTAATTTCAGGCCCACAGGCAGCTTAAAGATGTTTATTAACAACCAGGGGCAAAGTGGGAAAAACCACTGGCTGCACACTGAAGTTACGTCTCTGCTTGGCTGCTCGCTTTGAGAGAAGCCAGTTTGTGTGTCTCTCTCTGTGTGTAGAGAAATGGGAAGGGGATAAAAAAAAGAAAGAAATGGGAAGAAAAACCAAGATAGAGAAATAGAAATACCTCAAGGAAAGTGAAATTGTAGCTGTGCTAATCCCTAGACGAGGCTGTTGCAGAGCGCACCTGGCTTCTGGAAGGGCGGCTTTTCTGACTGTCAGTGGTAATGTCAACAGAGGGAAGAACTAAGGGTACTGCACGGGGTCACCGATGTGCCCCGTCGTGTAAAGGGAAGGCATACAGCTCCGTATCCAGATTTTCCTTTGATGTTATCATCATACGATGACATGGTTTTAGTGGAAAACTGTGCCAACGACGAAGCAGAACTGACGTGGCGCTAAGGGTGTTTGTTTACGTGCTGCTAACACGTGCCATGGTTCACGAAATCGAAGGACATTGTTGCAGGCAGCTTTGGTGGCAACTGGGAATTGTGATATCCACTTTAGGATTTTACCCCCTGTAGCTGAAGGATCTAGCACTGGAGAAGTTACTTAATCCCGGCGTGCTTCAGCCTACCCACCGGTGAGAGCCTAAAGACAACACTCGCCTTCTAGAGGGATGGGTGCCAAGGAAGTTCAAAGGGTGATGGGTGGCTGTGAACATAAAATGCCATGGCATCCTTAAAAAAAAAAAAAATGTCTCCCCAGGCCATATGGTCCATATGGTCCCATCCCACTGAAGGCTCCAGAGTCTGGGCTGGCTTCAATGGCTGTGCCACCTCTGCAAGCACAAGGGCCCCACGCTTGTTTAACGCGACATCACCATCCTGAGATTCTTAATTGTCGAACGAAGGGCACCCCGTATTCATTTTGCACTGGGCCCTATAATCCTGCAGTCAGTCCTGTCCAGAGGCTCACAGAAGCAAAGCTAAGATTCTAAAATGCTCTGAGAGGAAAACGTGAGGTCAAGTGGACCTCAGAGAAGCTCGTTGGGAACTAGCTACCCTGGGAGAATGAAAGCAGATCCCCTAGAGATCCTCATTGCTTGGCGCCACGCTGACATTTCCAGGGCTCACCTTCTGCTTTCTGCTCTCAGGCATTATTCAGAAAGTTCGGCGGTTTTTAGAACGTTTGAAACACTCCGTTCTTTAACATCGGTTACATCCTGTTGGTTAAAATTTGAACACATCTTGCTTTCAGTGAAAGCAGACTCTTTTTATTTTGTGATTTCTTCTAAAACGTGGGTTTTCACTCAATTTTCAAATTGCCTCTGTTTATATTTGCCTGCTAAGAGTTTGCAGGACCAGGGGTGGTAATGAAACATTTTAGATTACGTGGAGGTTGACGAACCTCTGTATTTTTTTGCTACTTCTGAAGACGGCTAAGGAAGGAATCCCACCCATCTTTAAGAGGTTTTTTTTTTTTTTTTTTTTTTTTTTTAACAAAAAACTTTACACTCAGGAAAACAGCTGCTGAAGCTCCTGGGGCCTGGGTTGGCGAGATGGGGCGAGAACCTACCTGGTGGGTGATGGGATGTGTGAGTGGTGAGTGGGCCTGCCCAGAACCCAGGGCTTCTATGGAATCTGCGATTTCGTGAAGTCTGCGAGGATGCTACTGCTCCTAGTCAGCACCGGAGCCTGCTAGTTCTCTGCCCCATTTCCCCAGGCGACAAAAACGACGGCCTCTGTAAATTGCTACAGGGTTTTTATTTATTTCTTGTGTAGGAAGCAATACCCCAAGTAGCATAAAACCTTTCTTTAAGGGTTTCCTCCCTTGAGAACAGTCACAGAGCGGGGCTGCCCCCAGTCCATAGCTTGCACGGGCTGGGTACATGTTACAGTTGGAAGAGCTCAAAGAAGATTCCATTTGTTGTTTCTACTCCCAACTGGGGCTAAACTGGCCCCAGTTTTAGCACCAATTGAGAGAGAGGCAGAGAAGCCAGAAAGGTGGCAAGGAAAACACCAGCTTTGAGAAGGATGCTCAGGGCTGGGGGCCAGCGAACTCGAGCACCGGAGCTCCGTCCGGGAGTCGTACTCACCGAGTCAGGCCCCGGGGAGCCGCGGCAGGCAGAGGCCGAGCAGGCCCGCGGCGAGGGCCAAGGTGGCTGGTTCCCTCTGCGGCTCGCCCACCTGCGGGGGCAACAGAGGCCGTAGGAAAGCAGCTCTGCTTGTGCAAAATTACCCCATATGAAAACACGAGGATTAAGAGACAACCGTTTCCCACCACCACCACCACCACCACCAAACGGCGACTCCTGTTGAGCTTAACGTAGGATATAAAAGTAAAACATCATGGATCCATGTGCCAAGAGTGGAGAGTTTTTAATGTCAAAAAGCAAATCCTTCGATTGACCAGCCCCCAACATCTTCCATCATTGCAGGAAGGAAAAAAAGCTTACTTTCAAGAATTTTTAAACTTACTTTGATAACATAGAAAACATAATGGCCCCATTAATGACATTATTATCTCTCATTTACGAAAATGGCCATGAGAATGCCTACAGGGCTGGCTGCAACAGACTTGTTCAAGGTTCTACAGGCTCTTGGAGGTAACGTCAGGCATTTCTTTTTTTTCTTTTAAGATTTTATTTATTTATTCACGAGAGACACACACAGAGAGGGAGAGAGAGAGACAGAGAGGCAGAGACACAGGCAGAGGGAGAAGCAGGCTCCCTGCAGGGAGCCCATCCTGGGACTCCCCTGGGTCTCCAGGATCACGCCCTGGGCTGCAGGCGGTGCTAAACTGCTGGGCCACCCAGGCCGCGCCAGGTATTTCTTTAAGAAAGTCTCTAACTCCTGATTAGCACAGCAGGGAATTCAGCAGGGATGCCCCACCTGCCTGAGTTAGGGATGCTTTATCAGGGTAGGGAATCCAGGCTGGGGACACAGGGGGAGCCACGTGGCCGCCCGGAGACCTTTGATGGCTTCTGTCCCTGGGCTGCCTGTCCCCTGGGGACACCGGCTGCCGCTTCACCCCTGCCTCCTCGGAACTGTTGGCTGGGCGGCGGCGCCAAGGGGCTCCAGGAGGGGAGGCGCGGCCCTTTAAGGCCGGCCTGCAGGGAGCCCCCTCCCCAAGCTGAGACCCAGCAGCGCCAGTGGTGCAGTCGGCTCTGGTTTGAGTTAAGCTGGGACTGGGAGAGCCCCAGCCTTTGCGCAGAATGTTTGCAAACATTAAAAAGTGAACTGGGGCTTCTTATTTCAGCATTAAGGCTTTAGGGTGTTATGGGACAAAGAGGAGGACGACTCAGTTAGGGAGCAACACAACCACCTTTGATAAACCGCACTGTTAGGTCGTCCTGGATGCCCAGAGGGTATCGAGGGGGGCAGGGTGGTCTCCTTGACTGATTTACTCCCCAAGTTTGCCAGGTTGGAAAGGAAGGGTGCCTGGCTGGCTGTCAGGTTTTCTCCTGGAACATACCGCCTTGGAGGGGGGATGTTTTGCCTATTTGCGGAGGGCAGCAGCCTCTCTTTCAAGTGATTTGTTACGACGACGATGATTATTGTTGGATTATTATAGTCGCCCACTGGCAGGATTATAGTTAAAAATTTGGCAGTGTTTGCATTATAAATGACTATTTTTACAGCTCGGCCATAAAAGTTTACTTAGGTCTGAAATTTGATATACAAGCTCTCCATCCAGGAGTGCTTTCCTTTCAAATAGAATTTTAAAAAATGGTTAATAAAATTGGTCTGTCTAATTTTCCTGAGTTATATGAGTGTTTTGGAAAAAACAGAAATGTATCATTTGTATAGGCTCCCTACACTTTTCCTCAGTTGGCCTTGAGTTTAAACAAGATGCTATAACATTTAAATTATTCATACTGAGCTTGGATGTATTGAGAGGAAAGGATATCGTGCACAGGGCTAGACTAGAAGAAAGGAGAGGGGCAGACAGTCTCTCTATTTAACTACAAAGACTCTCTCTGTGGCCCACAAGTAGAAGCCGGTTTGGAACAATTATCACTTTGCATTTTCATTATGCATTTTATACCTCTAAGTACATAATCACCTGCTCATGTCTATCTGATAAATAATGAGATTTTTATTTCCCATTTGCATTGTTAATTACAGTATATTACAGGAGTAAGATACCCGGCATCTGTTATTAATAGAATGTTAATTTTTTTTAATAACAAGGGTACTTTAAATAGACAAAGAGAAAGAACCCTTTATTGGGGGCCACCCAGATCTGTTGATAGCTTTTCGTTTGTACTTTAAGGTAGACGAGGCAGGAGTGGAGGAAAATACCACATGAATGGAAGCTCTCAAGATGAAACAGAAACGGGACTTACAGGCTGGCAAGAGTTTATGTCCTTACCCTTGAGGAAGGAGTCGGCTTTGTAAGGACCAATGCAATTAGAATACATTTAATGTTGAAAGGACGAAAAGTCCAACCCATGAATTCCCTCTAAGGGTTTGATAACCTCACAATATGGGGCTCCAGTTGGAAGAGCCAATTCTAGTGGTCACAGAATCATTATCTTTACTTTCAAAGGAGGATTCTTCTGAGCAGGGTCACTGATTTCCCCCCAACTCCTATGCCTGGGGTCTTACTGAGAGGCAGTGTGGTGGAAAAGCAACAGACAAAAAAAAGTCTAGGAGCCTGGAAATTTTCCATCTGCCCTATTACAGTAACCACCTAGGTGGTGGTTGCCTCTCTGAGTAAACGAGGAGTACTGGCATCGTACTAAGCATCGGAGTGCAATGAATATGCCGTGAAAAGCAGATGGGTGATAAAAACCCAAGTAACTAGGTAATGACTGCCCTTTAGGAAACACTGCACCAGTTGGCTGGCGTTGGATGGGTTCCTTTTGGCAACAGATTTTATCACCTTCCCAGCTGCCACAGGGGGATATAGAACTGTTCTAGCACCACAGACTCCCTCAAGTTGCTCCTTAACAATCATACCCTCCACCCGACCCCAACGTGATGTAGTCTCCACCACAATCGTTGTCCCTTTGAGAACGTTATAGAAATGGAATCATACAGTATGCTGCCCTTTGAGACTGGTTTTCCACTCAGCAGAATGCCTCTGAGGGTCATCTAAATTGTTCGTGTATCAGTACTTTATCCCTGTATATTGCTGAGCAACCTTCCATTGCATGGGTGAGGTGCTGTTTGTTTATCCGTTCATTCATGGAAGGACTGTTGGGTTGCTTCTGGTTTGGGGTTGTTAAAAATAAAATTGCTGTAAACATTCGTGTATAGGTTTTGTCCGGCCATTTCAATAGGCGTGTAGAGGTGTATGTCCTTACAGCTTTCATCCGCATGTCTCGATTGGCTGGTGACACTGAACGTTTCATGGGTTATTTACCATCCATATATCCTCTTTGGTGAAGTGTCTGTTAAAGTTATCTGAAGTATCAAGTCAACCTTTGAAGAAGTTTTGCTCTGTGTTATGACTGCACCCTCCCAAGTGTATCTTCACAAGAGGCTGTAGTAATAAATTGAATTTCTTTCCAACTATTGTCAATGCTGGCCATGCTGTGATGGGACACAAGGCAGCACTCAAAAAAAAAAAAATCTTGTCATTTTCTTCTAATATGTCTTTTCTTGGTTTCATATTCCATGTCTGTATGCTAGGAATATTTCTTTTTTGGTTTTTCAGCAGAGGCAGAAAAATCTCACTAAATTCTAAGATGAGAAGGGAAGAGAGAGAGTGAAGCCAGGATGCCACAAGTGAAATTATAACAGAAATGTAGCTAGATTCGAAGTCTGACTCCTATCGAGAAATCATGTAAGTTATGTGTAAATATTAAATAAAACCCCCACAATAGTTGCTTTAGCGGGTGGCTAACCCCATTATAAAATAGAATGAGAATTCAGAATTGACTTTACAAAAGGAATTTTTCATCCAACTTTAGCATTCAAAATATGAGTTGACTTGAAAACTTTACTTGTCCAGGTCTGAATCTTTTTCTTAAATTAAGATATATCTGAAAATCCCTAGGAAAGTGCACTTTAAAATTTTACATATATAAATATTAAAAAGTATATTAGAGTAATCGAAGTAAAATAAAATCTGAGTCTTACTTTGAAAACCTAATCAAAGCACACATTTCCTTTAATAGAGAAGAAAAGGTGTGACTTAAGTTGCAGAAATAATGAAAGACCCTTAATACAAGGAATATTTATTTTGAGAGTCTTTTATACTGTAATTCCTTTACTTACCTACTTACTTATTTTCTTTCTTCTTTCTTTCTTTCTTTCTTTTTCTTTCTTTCTTTCTTTCTTTCTTTCTTTTTCTTTCTTTTCTTTCTTCCTCCCTCCCCCCTTTCTCTCTCTCTCTCTCTCTCTCTCTCTCTCTCTTTCTTTCTTTCTTTAGAAATTCCTTTACTTTAAAGCTACCTCCTGAGACCTGGGCACCCAGGGCCTCTGCCGTGTGTCCTACCTGTTAGAGACCCTGCGTTGGTCCAATACCAATGCTTCCCTCCCTTCAAGAAGATTCTGAGGAGTCAGTGGAATGCCCACTTGGAGCTCGTACTACACCATCCCTCCTTCTGGAACATCTCCAAGGATATTGGATGATGAATTCCAGGGACCAGGAATTCCCTGCCTGGAGGGGTTGCACCTGCTTCCAGGGCCAACACATGCATCTTCCTTATTAGCACCTCGTTCATCTTCCTCCCCGGGGCTGACCAGGCTTCTGGGGTGCTCACTGGGAGGCCCCAGGGGTGCCAAGAGTGGCTCTTGCGGGATACGGCTGTGGACTGTAAGTCTGCACTGCACGCTGGGGTTCCCCATTTGTGTGTGAGGCTTCCCCTGACCAGGATGGGGACAGGCCTTCGGCCAGGGTAGGGGACGGGAGGGGAGGAGCATTTGTGATCTAGCTCGAGGCCCCACAAACAGCGCTTGGTTTTAACAACTGACCAGCAAGTTTTCAGAAGAAATACATTTCAAGCTCCGTCTCAAAATTCACCTACGCCACCACTGAAGCACTTCCACTTTTTAATTTGGGTGGCGTGTTTCACATCCTCACAGAGATTCTCTGACAAGTCCTGTAATGCTGAGTCTGGGCCGTGCAGTTTAGAACTTAACTCTGTTCTGTCGCTTACAATGAGCTGTTGTTTTCTTTGAGTTTTATTTTCCTTTGTCTCCAACTAGCCTGGAAGTCCCTAGAGACAGAAAATAAGACTTAGGCTTCAGGGGTACGTACCTACTCGATGGAGCAGAACTTTGAATACAGGGTGGGTAACAAATATTTGTTGCTTGATTGACAAATCTGCAATGCCTTATAAATATGGCAAACAAGACTTAGGCTAACAGTTTTAAAACCTGACTCTGCTGAGAAAAAGAGGCAGTTTCTCAGGTACGAAAGGAAACAAATCGGGGAAGGGAGAGTAAAAGCAAAGGAAATCGTTTGAGCACCTGGCTTAGCTTGCACAGACCCCTTCCCCTGCCCTGTGTCCCACCATCACCTCAGAGTCTTCAAGAGTGATGGGCAGACCTCGGCCGGATCTAGGCGACAGGGCCAATTTCAGTTGTAAAAACAGTGGTAAGCAAGGGATTTGAAGATCAGCTCTGTTGTTTCACAGCAAACAACTTATTTGTGCCCAGATCAAAAGTAAATAAACAGAATGGTTTTGAGTGTGATTAAGAGGATTACACGGTAGAGAATCTGCTCTTGCTATTACAGCGCAATCAACAGTGACCTCCTCTGCTTTTCTGCTCCCTCACTACCAAGTTTTCCCATTAAAATATCAACAAAAGTCAGTTTATTTTTCTCAAAATTAGTTTCTGTTATTTTTTCTAAGGATGACAGCATGGATTCTTTGACAGTTAGAGGCTTTAATTTGCCTTATAACGTAGCATGGTTTGAGTTGGCTGTTTTTAGACTCGACTGGACTCCTTGCCAACTGCCTGTGTAACTGGGTCTACCCTGAGAGTGGGACGGACCATGTTTCCTATAAAGCAGAGGATCCAGGGACCATGGGGAGCCCCTAAGACTCTTAGGAGGTATGCAGAGTCTATGCTATTTTTATAAGAACACTGATATGTTATTTGCCTTCTCATTCTCTTATGAATATACAATAGAGTTTTCCAGAGGCCACATGATGTAGGACACCTTTGCTTTGATGAATAATGGGCTGTGTCTTGCATATTCTGGGGTCTTAAAAATTTCTCAGTCTTAATTCCCAATCCAGAAAATACCTATAGATGTAACCCACATAAATAAAAGCTCTTTGGCGTCCTCAATTTTTAGGAGTATGAAAAAGGGTCCTGGGAGTAAAAAGTGTGAGAAGCACTTTTCTTAAAGACAAAAAAAGACTACCTGGGTCTTCAGTCAATCCTGGAGTGTACCAAGGTTCAGTGGAAAATCAGAGAAATAATTAAAAGTTAGAAAATCAGATTTATAAAAAGAGGTGAAAGGGATGGGGATTCATCAGCCTGGAGAAGAGAAGCTGGAGAGATGCCTTCATAACGATCTGCAGGTATGTGAAGGGCTGATGCACAGAACAAGGAGAGGTTGGCTGACGTGCCGTGTGTGAGATTCAAGCTGGAGATAAAGGATTCTCCAACAAGGGCTGTTAAACAGCAGAGTGGGTGATTGGCAGGTGCGTGGAATCCATCCCCTCCTCTGGAAGTCCTTACAAACCAGCTAGATTTCCATCTGTCTGGTATGATTTAACTCCGGCCGTGCCAGAAAGCCGAGGGGATGGAACAGATGAGGTCTTGGGCTCCTCTTCCAGCCCCTTGATTCTGTAATTAACTTGATGAAAGGAGCCGTGGCGATTTGCAGCGCAGAGTTTAGACAGGAATGTGCTTGCTGATCTCGGGATAGGTCTTGTGTGGGAAAGCCAGAGAGGGCTGCCTCGTGGCTGGTGGCGATCCGTATCATCCGGGAACATGATTGATGCCTGCAGACATCCATTTCAGATCAGACTTAGAAGGGTTGGGCCCTAGCTCCCTGCCTAACCTTCCTCATGATCTAAGATCGGTGAGAGAAAGAATTTGATAGGTTGATTTTAGTCAGCTCAGGTGGGACGTGGAAAATTTCAAATATTAGATGTAGATGTAGGGTTTGGGGCATGAAATGCTCTTGATTCTAAAAGAAAAAAAAATGCAGTTCTTAATTCTATAGAACAGTATCATAAAGTCTGAATGGAAAGTGTGACATGGACATAGCATTTCGATTTCACTCTGCGGTGGTGCTTTATTTTTCCTTACAGATTTAGTAGAATTTCGTCGCTTCTAGTTTTCAAAGATTCTGCGTTTGGGAAATAAGAGTTGGATGTTTCCCTGCACTGGGCTGGAGATCCAGAGCATCAAACTAAATTCCAAGGTAGTTTGTTTCCTTTGCTTATCACTTGAATTTCCGTGAACAATGTGCCTGGGCCAAAAAAAAAAAGAGGAAGGAAGGAATGCAAATTTGTTGGATTTTTACTGTTGGATCCTGACAGTGGGGACAACACAGTAGAAATCAGTAAAACCATCTGGGATAATGAGCTGGATTAGAGAATATAAATGAGATTTTATCTAAATGTAGACCCAATCACCATGGTCTGTGTTGACACTTAAAAAATATTTGGGTCATGCATTAGCTTGTCTCGAGTTGATTGATAGAAAGCAGAGGAAGAAGACAGAGCTGGGAAGACCCCCTTGGGTACTTTTTGCAGTGGAGTTTGATCAGATATCATTCAGGAAAACAACCCTGGCAGATAGCAGATAACCCCATTGTGGGAAACGATTACCAGGCTCTACCTATCTCCAAAAGATTCCAAGAGGCTACTGACCTCTCTTTTGACAAAGCCTTGGTGTTGAATGAGATGGCAAGACCAGGCCTGGGGCAACGTGGTAAAGATGCTTTCTGTCCCAGAGGAGAGAAAAGTAGGATAATTTCATAGAAGCTGTAAGACAATAAACCTCTTTAATAATTAAGACTCCTATCATGCAAATACTCAATTATGCCCCTTGATGTTGAAAGGAAGGGAGAGAAAAAGGGAGAGAGGAAGGAAAGGAGTTCCTGTTTTTAGAAAGCATGGAACTAATCTAGGAGAAGTTATTATTCCAAAGGTATCTAGTAAGATATCACAGGTGGAATTTTAAAGAAGAGTTTGATAATGTCCTTGTTTCTCATAACCACTCCTGCAGCTAAGCTAGCACAGGTAAGCACAGGCTGCTGGGTAAAAGCTTATCTCCTTTGTGGCGTAAGAAGGAAAATTTTTTTCTTTATGGGCCCAGGCAAACTTGTGACCACATAGGTCTGAGTAAGACTTTATGGCTAGAAGAGGGAAACATCACTGCTTTGGTTTTTGTTTTTGTTTTCATTCTAAGCCAGGGGCCACCCCAACTAGAGGCTATGGGTGTGCATAAGGAACATCACAGTTTGAAGCTTCGACTTCCCTTTCCTTCATTTGCCCAAGTTGTTCTTCAAGCCCTTACTTCTGTTTGCCGTGCTCTTCAGTGTACGTCTCCCCCCACCCCCAGTTGTCTTCCAACCAAAATTGGGCTCATTCTCCAAGACTCAGCTCTCATTCTACTGTGTCTTCATACCTCCAAGAGCCTCAGAGCACCACTCACCTGCTGCACAAGCCTATCCTAAGACGTGCCACTATTTGCCTTGCATTAGAGTTATTTGTGTGTATGTCCATGTTTGTCGCTTGACTGTATGCTCCCACAAGGCAGGAGCCAAGTTATTTATTTTTTTTTCAGATCTGAGTCTTACACTCAATAGATGCTCAATTAACGTTTACAACTGAGTCGAACTTAACCTAACACATCTTTTCCAGAAAAGAAATAAGATCCAGATGCTAATTAGTGGATTTCACGTCTAGATGTAGGTTTATTAGACCATTCAGTAAAACAACATAATTTTTACATTCGAAAGTAGAATGAGAAAACCCATTTCTACATGCGTATTTATTCAATTCATTGTAATTCAACAGGATAATGACTGAAAGTATGCATATGAATGTATATATATTTATGTATGAATGCAGACAATTCATATCTATATTTTAGTTTTTCTGCTACAAACCAAACAAAATCAAGAAGCACTGGAAACAAACAAAACATTTAAAAAATCGTATTAAAATGAATATCGTTCATTTGAAATGAATGGTATCTGGATTTTAATTTGAAAAACAAAATGAGTAAGAGTAGAATAAGTAAAATTATTACTTTGTATCTTCCTAACAGGATTTTCTTAGTTTAAAAAAAATACTGTGCTTTGAAAGACTGATATATTTTTTAAAATTTTATACGAATAGTCACCTGCTGAAAAAATGTGTAAAGATGACATCTAAAAAGGAATATAGTCAATGGTTTTATTTTTCCTCTGTCCTTTACGTGGAGAAAATTACAAATTATTTTCAAGGGAGCAACATGACATTTCCGCAGATGGGTACTTTCTAGGACAAATGTAAATTGTAGAACAAATAACTTTTTTTTTTCCCATGGGAAATGGTCTCTGTAGTTGTTACAAAGCATACCTTAAAACAAAAAACACTTTGAATAATTATTGTTGGAGGAGATATAATTGCATTTAAGATTCTGCATGACCTGAGTGTTTATTCTCTCCCTTTCTGATTCCTCCACCAAATTTCTTTTTCAGATCAGGTTTCAAACTTGAATTAGTTTCTGCTTTATGTGAATTTAGATGTGTGAGAGTGTAAGTGTATTTTATAGTACATTTTGAAAGCCTCTTTTGAGAGATTTGTTTTTTGTAAAGTTCACTATGCTTAATCGCATAGGTTTTTTTTTTTTTTTTTTTCTTATTAGGGGCAGAAGTCAACAGCCCAATTCTTCTTGTTGTAATATACAGAACCAGAAACACAGAGTGAGTCCCACAGCCTGGCAGTGACAGAACTTGGTCTGATGGCATTTCGGGGTTGTTTTCTATATTCCACTTAAAAAAAATTCACACTGTTTTTCAGCAAAATCATGCCCTTCGTAGAGACCGTATTGATCACAATATTCATGAAAAGTGCAGAATCTGTGATCTAAAGAACATAGGCTCAAAAAAGATGGACTTAAAAGCATTTCTCATTTTATCCTTCAGTTCTCCAGAAGGTCCTGGGGAGAAGCACTTTCAACCTTGATATGAGCAGGATTCTCAACGCAGAATGGACTCCAAGTTTGGTTAGACCACAATGAAGTGTGTTGAAAGCCATTAGCAATTACGAGCATGGCTCTGTGCTGATTTGCTTTATGGTATATTTCATGCTGCTCATGCACAGTAGGTAATACACATGGATTCAGCATAAATTTAATTTTGCACATTAAGTAAAGTGCAATAGATAAATTATGCCTGAAGAGGAGCCACCAGCTGCTGTAGCCACTTCAACTAATGTACCCCGGAGGTGCCTGAGCACATCACTTGTGTCGAACCACTAATGCATCCTGGATATCTGCATGGATACATTTGCTGTGTGGAGCCAGGAGTAGCCTCCTGGCTCTCAGGGAGGGGCCAAGGAAGGGAACGGGTCCAGCTTCCTGGGGCCGAGCTGCCCTTCCCCCGGCCCCCCCGGGCCCTCGGGCCTGCTCTGCCAGGCCTGGCCTCATTCAAGGGCTTGGTGGAAGGGTCCTAGACAGGATTTTCCCACGACCTGGGGAAGTGAGAAGGAGCAGAAGGGACCCCAAACATCCCTCCCCTGGCTTAGCTGAAGAATCCAGAGTCCATATGAAATGGGCGTTCCACTGAGGATTCAGAGATCGGAAAGGATGCATTACTGCAAAGATGGCTGAATTAGAGCTGCTGGGGGAACACTTACTTTTGAATTTCTTGGCAACCTTGGACCTCATTTCTCAACCTTAATGTTCACTTTATGGTCATTTTTTTGTATTTAATATATCTACATCCCATACAGGGAATTGAAGCAGAACACTCTGAGGGCTTTAAGGAAGAAAACAGATCTCCACTCTGTGGCAGGATTCATTCCTGTGGCCGGGAATGGTGATGACATGCTTTAAGTTATTTGAGATGAGTAAGCAGTTACAAGTTCCACTGGAAATGTGGCTCCAATCATTTTCAGCCAAACTCTGATAATGGAAGTTTCATCCTCTTGGCCATCCCCTCCTGGGGCCCTGTGACTGCACCTGTTTCAGGCTTACGCTCTTTCCCACGAGGTGTAGAGGAATGCCTCGTCGACGCCTGTCGTTGTGTCCTTTTGCCCATCGCAAGCACCCTGCTAGGACTGGCTTTGCCCTAATAGTCCATTTGCCATCCCCTCTCCCAGGGTAAACATAGTAGAGAGTAGCTGCGGCTGCGTCTTACAAAAGGACACCCAAACACACTGAGGCATGTGACAAGGGCAGGCAGGACAATCAAAAAGTAGTAACAGGAACCGCTTACCATACCCCCCTGCTAAGTCCTTTACGTGCATGATATAGCTAAGTTCTCACGGAAACCCCATGATCATTCATTCTCATTTTGCAGAGGAGCAACCTGAGGTTTTAAAATTCAAGTTACTCATCCAAGGGTTTCTGCGACTGGTAAACGAGCAGAGCCGGTGTCCAAATCCAGACAGCTGGATGTAGGACCCGTGTTCCACAGCATCACATCACTCTGCTTTATGCTGCCCTTTAGTACACTTCACCTTTGGGCTGTAATTTTTTTTTTTCCCCTGCAAGATAGCATAGGTTTTCTTCAACTCATTTTTTTTTTTAATTTTACAGACAAAGCAGATCACTCTGCCTTTAAATGAAAACTTCCTCCTGAAAGGAAACTTGAGATGTCCTGCATGTCGGAAATCTATTTGTGACAAACTGCTTCTGTTCCCTATGATGTTCCAGAGGAAGATTCTAAGATAAGAGCAAAAAGAGACTCCTGTTACCCATTAGTTAGCTGGATTGACTTAAGGAATCGACCTCACTTTGCAGATTTCCAGTGCTCCTTCTATAAGAACACAAGTCGCAAGGGTAATGGATTCTTGGCCTGTCAGGGCCCCTCCTTGGGCTCAGTTAGAAAAGGACCCAGGAGGGACCCTTTCAAGGGTACACTGGGGCCTGTATGCACCAGCCTCAAGAGCGCTTTGTGCATCTATCTGCCCAATTCTATAGGCCATGACATCATACTGGTAGCCTGAAATTGGCCAGGGTAGGAGTCTTGATGCCACAGAAATTTGTTAGCTCTCCAAACCAGGGCTTCTCTCTCTCTCTCTTTCTCTTTTAGAGAGTCAGTTGTGCAACATTTACCAGGACAGCCCCCAGGTACATGCTCTGCGGCCTCATGGGCCTTTATGACTGTTCTGGATACTTGGTAGTTCTTGTTCCACTAGCTCTCAGTCTACAACTGTTAAAGGAGAAAGAACTCTCATCAGCAGCACAAAACTCTTGATAATATATAAAGCACCATTCATGTGTTAGGTGTTACGAATGCTGAAATTAGGCATTATTTATTGGGGGCAAACAGAAGGTGTTGCAGTATTAACAACAAAGTTTACATCTAACCCCGAAAATGGGTATATGGTAGTAGAGTGCTCCAAAACCTTTCCCCAAATGCATCCATGTTCGCCTACCCAAGAAAGAGGAAATTCTAAGAATTTTAGTGCAGAAAAAGAAAAAAAAATTTTTTTGGCAGAGATTACTGCTGTCGAGAGAAATGCTCTTCACCAATGACTATTTCTGCTTTGGATCCGGTTTGTACTAAGATCACAACGGCTGTAAATTGAGCATCAGATTCTCAGGATTCCACATATAACTTTGCCTGGAATTACCCACTGGGCCCAGCCACATCATTTAATCCATTTGCATGTGAATTGCCTCTATTTCATTTAGGGTCTTGCAGTTGCAGGCAACAGACCCTAACTTAAGCAGAAAAGAAATGGACTGGGTAATTTTTGGATGGCTCAAGGAACTGATGAGAAGGTAGGAGAACGAGATTCTGAGAACTGGTACCAGGGGATTAGCAAACACCAGTCACTTTCTTGGTAGCACGTGACCACTGAGAAGGAATCAGCCAGAGTCACCTCCCCTCCAGGTACTGCAATCTGTTTAAAATACTTCGCTGGGAACTTGGGAGGGACAGGGACAGGGCACCTTCACACAAACAGGTCAAAGGCAATTCCCCCAAAGGGAATCTCAGGATGCCCTACCAAAACATTAAGGAAGTAGATGCACTGTGGTCACTACCATAGTCAACAGAGAAGACTAGAAACTACTGTTCAGTTCACAAATGGTTTATAAAATGTTCTGAACTCTTAAAAAAAGATTGATTGGTTGATTGACTGATTGATGTGAGAGTAAGCACACAAGCAGGAGGAGCAGAAGGAGAGTGAGAAAGAGAGAATCTCGAGCAGACTCTGCACTGAGTACGGAGCCCAATGCGGGGCTCGATCCTACATCCCTGAGATCACGACCTGAGCCGAAACCAAGAGTTGGACGCTTAACTGAGTCCTCCAGGTGCCCCAAATGTTCTGAACTTCTATGATAAAATTATGAAAACCTTATTCATGAGCCTCACACTTTTGAACAGGTTGCTTTTAACTTGATACTTCAAAGTCAAGAGTCAAATTTGTGCTTCCTTGATTCAAATCAATGACCTTATATTGGATCCATTTCTGGTTCCATTTAAGTCTCTTTACCCCAGTGTTTTCTTTTTTTGCTTTATGCCTATTTCTAATTTATATTATGTAGCTATATTTTATATGTGTTCCTAAGCTGCCTAGAATCTTTTTTTTTCTTTTTTTGCAGTGAGGCAGCCTATAAATAAATAGATACATGCAATCATTTCTTAGGATTCTTTTCTATTTTTAATATCCTATTGTTCTCATTTGGAAAAATTGGGTATTCAAGGGAACAGAGAATGTTCTCTTAAATTCAAATATAATTTCAGAGTCATCCTGTCTTGACTGATACTTACTCAAAACAGAGTTGCTTTTTAAATCTCTTTACTTAAATTCACATGCAGGGGAAAGCAATAGCATAGAAGTAAGAGGAATGGTAATTATTTCCCTGGAGAACAATAATTTTGCAATAAATTTCAAAAACAGCACGATTTAGCAAATTAAGCTTAGAGCCAAGGATATTAAATAGAGTTAACTTTGTAGAAATAAATTCTGATACCACAGGCTTCAAACATTACTTTAAATGTGTTCAATTCAAAAAGAAGCTAGTGAAGGGGCCCTTAAGGCTTCGGTTTGGGATGTTGGGTTCTGTTTTTAAAGGCTGAAGGAGTGAAACCTTTCTCACACCAGGCAGGATATAATAATGAATATATGTCTATATGAACACTTTATTTTGATATCACTGAACTGCCGAGTAAGCAATATTGATAGCAACGGCGCCTTCAAAGGAAACTTGTACTCTGCAGCCACGCTTCTGTGCTTTGGCAACTCCACATGGAAATAGCATCACTTTGATCCTATATTTAGTACTGATATTGTTTATGTTTAAATGTTAAAAATAACTCTTTAAAACCACATGCCCTAAGGTTAATAATGAAGGCACATTCTCACCTTTTGGAAGGGTTTATAAGAAATCTAGGGCCACCTCCTGTAGCCATATACGAGACTACAGGTCTGAGAGGACTTGAATGATAATTCGTTGTGAAAATCTTCCTTTTTGACTCTCTTCTCAGTGCATGTGCTTAGGCCCACCGAATTGCTACCGGGACTTTTTATTTTTTTCTCGGCCCAGTCTTTGCTGAAGAGAATCAAAGCATCACTCTGAAAGGAAAAAAAGAGGGAAAGAAAGAAAGAGAAGGGAAGGCGGGGAACGATACACCATGGATACCACACATACACCTGCTCTGTTGATCTCGAGATCCACCTCGTGATCTAGTGATCTAGCTAGCGATCTCCATCCATCTAACAGATACTGACACTGTCTGTTTCTCTGCTTTCATCGGGGGGGGGGGGGGGGGGGAACGTTCAGAGACGGAAAGACAGAAGTTGGCCCTCTCTCACTTAAGCTAGAAGCATTCCTCCCGAAGTGCTGATGCTGGTCTATTGTCAGACTACACTGCACTCTCTCATTAATATTAACCATTTCCTCTAAAGTGTCTTACTCTTTGACTCACTCCATTTTAAGGAGCCATTATTCTTACAGTGGTTGCTAAGTCACCATCAAAGAATTCTAAGATCTTTGAAGCACGAACATACAGGAAATGGACATTATCGGTTCCTTGGTCTTGGCAGGTAGTGTGGAGTAATTTTTGAAAGATGCGGAGAAATTGTGGTTGGGTCCATCTCAGTGGAAACACATTCTACTCCAGCAGTGGATATGGCTGAAGAATTACCCACACTGGTATCAGCGTTGTCTGCGACGGTACGGGTCGTTCCTACTGAGGCCTACCTGAGTGACTGGGTGTGGGGAGCGCGTGTAGGTTTTGCTAAAGACAACATTATGTTCTATTTATGGCTAGGATATCTTTTTCTGGAAGAAAACTGAGACTATACTTGGCCACCTCAATCTAATCAAGTTGAGAATTTAAGTTTCTTAATCTATTTGCTGGTTGACAGGTTAGTTGGCTGCTAGGTAGGATGGAGAAGGTTCCATTTTATTCCATTCAGTTTTTGTTTTCTTTTCTTGGGAAGTAAAAAAAAAAAAAAAAAAGAGGTGACTCTGTGGCTTAGTAATCAAAGATGAACTATTCATAAAAGCGTCTGGCGGAATGCTTTCTTTGCTTGCTGCTGCCGAATCAAATCTCTTCAGTCTAACCTTGGCCTCCAAACACAAACTCACTCCAAACTTGCTTCTCCAATACCACGTGTGGCAAATCCGCGTCCCTGCCAAACCACCTGAAAGGAATTATTTTCCTTGCACACAAAAATAATTGTCAGTTCTTTTAAAGTTCAGACTGTAGAGGTTTTGATCAATTAAAACCGTTTCCACGCCTCAGTAGCATTCCCAAAGGTTAAATACGTTTCTGTTCTTGCATCCACGGGATAATTATGGAAAAGTGGGTGAGTTTCTTCCCTGAAAAGATAGGGAAACCAAGTAGTTATTTGTGCCTGCAAATCCTTTTGGGTCTAAAGAACGAGCAAGATAATAAATTGTTTTTGCTAAAAACAGGAAGTTTGGCAAAGATGCAAAAGTACAGCTAAACTTTGGCCAGGAAACCCAAAACATTGTGTTCTTCTTTGAAAGTATTTCCAGCAAGAAAAAAGTGGAGTGCCTTGAATACATAGTTTAAGAAACAGTGAAGGCATCTGGCAACATGAACTGCCTGCCAAACTTGTGGTTGTGCTGCGCTTGCTGATGGAAGGATGTGCCAGTTTTCAATGACTTATGTCATGCACAGCTGGAGACCCATGCACAAGATCTCGAATGTTGTGAAGTCCAAAAGGATTCGAGAAAATATCCCCCCTTTTCTCTCCCTTCGGCCACACTGTAGAAAATATTAAACAGAAGAAAAGGAATTACTTGGAGTTTAGATGGGGGAAAGCCGACTTCAGATTTCTCAGGGAAACCTGTCTCAAGGCAGAAGCGTTCAGTCAGTTGAGACATTCCGGAAGTTGTTAGGGTTTCTTTTTCTCCCTCTCCCTTCCCTCAAATTCTTCATACTCACTCTTGCCAGCTTTATTAATACGATTGTGATTATGTGGCATCTGTTTTGGACAGAGCCGATAGGACTGTAATTTCCACTTTAGTCCATCAGTCTGGAAAGGCTTCAAAATGCGGGCCAGAAAAAATAAAGAAATTAACCCAAGACGTCTGGAAAGGAGAGTGTTGTGCTTCTGTCTATTGGAGCAGTGGGGAACCCTGGGACATCTTGATTGGAGGAGGATGTGTTGGAGAAATGATGCTCCTTGGGCATGCAGGACCTCTTCCAGCTGGCAGTGGCAACGGGACTCCTTTTATTCTCCCTCTACAGTGATTTGGCTTGCAGTTTTGAACTCAGGATTCGAGGAGAGGAACTTCCAATTTTAGTTCTTACCACTTATTTGGGGCTAGAAGCAATGGCCCAGCTCCTTTAGTTTCTCATTTGAGGAGCGGGAGAAGGGAGCGAGGCAACCCAGAAGGGGCAGCGAATGGAGTCAGCGCCTCCAGCAGGGCCCTCAGGAACCCCTGCAGGGATCCGGGAGCGAGCGGAGAGGAGAACCGTCTCCCTTCTTTCTCCTTCTGGGACAGGCTTTCTGTCTGAGTCACTATTTTCTCTCTCTGGCTCCTCTTCCTTGTTTCGCTTCACCTTTGATGCACCTCTTTCTTGATCTTAACGGCGAATTGTTTTCCCCAGGGTGGGGTGAGTGGTGGGAAGAGAGAGCAGCTTAGCCTAGCCATGGAGTGGGGCGATGGCCGCCTGGCCCTGGCTCCGAACCCGGTGACCCGGAGGAACCTGGCTCTCGTCATCTGTTGATGAGTCATTTCGGTACTTTGATGAGTCACTAGGGTACTTCAAAGGCATGTGGAGAATGTAAGCAAGGCACACACCTGGGTGGGTTGCATGGATTCATCTGTGATCAACAAATGTTGGCTCCTGGTGGGATGAAGAGAGCCCACAACCTGACTTCCTCCACCTGGGAGTCAGCTTAGAAAAGTTTTTGGTCTTCTCAGCATCAATGTGTTCTTTTTGGAGACCAATGCTACCAGCTTTGAGACTGTCCTATTAAAAAAAAAAAAGATTAAAATATATGGTATTTGCTGATTAGAAAATGACTGGCTATCTTAGAGATTCTCAAGAGAGAAAAGACATAAGAATATCCTTTATTTTTTATTTCTATTATTTTTTAAAGATTTTTAAAATTTACTTATTTGTGAGAGACACAGAGACACAGGCAGAGGGAGAAGCAGGCTCCATGCAGGGAGGCCTACGTGGGACTCGATCCTGGATTCCCAGGATCAGGCCCTGGGCTGAAGGCGACGCTAAACCGCTGAGCCACCCGGGCTGCCCAAGAACACCCTTTAATTTACTACGTAGAGATAACCATTATCTGCATGTTGGCATAACTCTTTCCAGTCTTTCTTCTGTGATCTTGTTTTGAATTATTAAAGTGGCGCGCTATTATACGCCCTAAGCATTTTACGTTATTTTGTAAACATTTCCCCCATTTTAAAACTGTTTTTAAAGGCCTAAACATGTTATTTTAAAGAGCATCATAACATCCCGTGGTACGGATATTCTTACTAGAACTGGGGAGCGACGTTTGTTTCCTTCCTTTTTCTTTTTTAAAACACCGTGATGAACACTTTTGCATTTGTATTTCCTTAGGATAGAAGTTATTGGGTTCTTTTTTTTTTTTTTTTAAGGTCTTTTTAAGAACTCTTGCTATGGGATGGTTATGCTTTGAACTCAGGAGGGATTTACTTTGCTTAGGAAGGGTGGAGGGAGAGAGCTGCCCGCAGCCCGCGGTGTGCCCCCCGGAGCGCTCGGGGGCGCGGCGTCTTGCAGCCCCGGTGGCCTGAGCCCTGCCCGCCTGGTGCCCCCGCGCTGTATGGAAGCAGCCTGCAGCTATGAGCATGCGTGGGCCTGCGCGCACCACCACACGGGCAGACACGCGTGTGCAGTGTGTGCGCCCCGCGGACAGCAGGGAAGGGGAGGCGGCGGGCGGAGCACCTGCGGGGGGGGCCCAGCCATTCCCGGGCGCAGGGGACGCTGCCTGGGAGGCCGCAGGGCGAGCCGAGCCCTTCTGCCCCTGCGCGGCCGTCGCACACCTGCAGGTGCACCCCGAGGCCCGACGAGGATGGGGGGCTCAGGTGCGGGGCGGGCGGCGCCCCTGCCTACACCGACGGTCGGTGCAGCTCGCAGGGGTCACGGCGAGGCCGCGGAGCTGGGGGGGGGCGCCTGGGTCCCCGATGCGCAGGGGGCAGAGCTTCCCTGGGGGGTCCTGGGTCCCCGAGGTGCAGAGGGTGGAGCTTCCCGGGTGGGGGGCTCCCTGGGTCCCCGAGGTGCAGAGGGCGGAGCTTCCCGGGTGGGGGGCTCCCTGGGTCCCCGAGGTGCAGAGGGTGGAGCTTCCCGGGGGGGGGGGCTCCCTGGGTCCCCCATGCGCAGGCCGTGCAGCAGGTGCCGCTGGGGGGCGCGAGGCTGCTAGGACGCCCCTGCGGGGACCCGACGTCCGCTGGAGCACGCGGGGGCTCTGGCCCTGAGGGGTCGAGGGGTGACGTTTGGCCCGCGGCGGGGCCGGGCTGCGGGGTACTGGGCGTAGACGCGGCGCCGCAGGCAACCGGGGAAGGAAGCGGGGCACAACTGGGGAAAGAGGGGGAAATTGTGATTAAAGGGAAAAAATGAAGCTGTGCGCATCTGCAGTTTTAAGAAACTGGAACCTGGAGCCGGGAAGGGTTGCGTAGAGCTCCGGAGCGTGCAGGGGAAGAACGGCGCAGGTGTCCCGCCAATGCCCCGGGGTGTGGGCGCCAGTGGGGGGGGGGGGTGCGGGGCAGACCAGGGGCCCCCCTCCCGCAGGCCGCGGCCCTTTCCTTGTCCCTGGAAGCTCGGGAGGCGAAGATCTCAGGTGAGCTGTGCCTGGTGGAGCTCCGGGCCCAGCCCTCCACGTGCTGCACACGGTGACGTCGTGCGTCCTCCCGCGGCTGTCTGTCTGTCTGTCTGTCTGTCCTGCCTCTAAGGTCTAACCCCATTCCCGAGGGCTCCTCCCCCTGACCGCAGCCCCAGCCACCTCCCACACCCCCTCCCTGCCATCCCATCTGGGGTTGGGTGCCAGCCCGGGACATGGCCCTGAGGACAGGGCGCCCCACCGACAGCGTCCTCCGGGGCAGCCTGCCTGGCGCACGGCCCCCTGAGCCCCCCAACCCCAGGCCGCACCCCCACCGCAGGGCCCGTGGGGAGCCCCGGCCCGGGTGAGCAGGGCTCCCGGGGGACCGAGCCACGTCACCGCAGCGGCGCCCCTGCGAAGGCCGCCCCTTTGTTCCACGGCGGCCGCGGTTGCGGAGCCCCGGGCTGCACCGCTAGGTTCTCAGGCCCCGTCGGTCCCAGAACCTGGGGTCTGAGGAAATGCGAGCGCACGTTGCCGCCGGCGGCCTCCGCTCAGCACCTGTCTCCTCGCTCCTGCCACGGCCCCAGGGCTCCGCAAGGTCCCCAAGGAAAGGAATGAACGGGCCGTTGCCCCCAAAACCCTGAAGAGCCGACGGGCCACGGGGTGCGCGGCGGGAACTGAGGCATGGCCCAGCCTCGCGGGGCCCCGTCGGGGAGCAGTGGCTGTGGTCCTGGGGATGCAATGCCCAGGGACACCGGCCGCAGCCAGAAGGAATCGCCGCTGGATCAAGTCCTCCACCTGCATCCGCCCCCGCCCCAGGCCCCGTGCGCACGGCAAGCGGCCCCCCTCCCCCAGCCTCCTGGGTGCTCTCCCCACCCTCCCCTGCCCTCCTGGGTGCCCACCCTGGCCTGGCCACCCCAGTCCTCCTGGGTGCTCTCCCCGGCCTGCCCTCCTGGGCCCTCCTGGATGGTCTCCCCGGCCCTCCTGGGTGCCCTCCCTGGCCCTCCTGGGTACTCTCCCCGACCCTCCTGGGTGCTCTCCCAGCCCTCCCCAATCCTCCTGGGTGCTCTCCTGGGCCTGCCCTCCCGGGCCCTCCTGGGTGCCTTCCCTGGCCTTCCAGGGTGCTCTCCCCGACCCTCCTGGGTGCTCTCCCAGGCCTGCCTTCCCCGGCCCTCCTGGGCCCTCCTGGGTGCCCTCCTGGGTGCCCTCCCCGCCCGGCCCCCCAGCCACCCCAGCCTTGAGCCCCGGGCTCCCCTCTCCCCGTGGCCCCCCAGGGGCCGGCCGGGAAGCTCCAGGCGCCTGGGCCCACCGGTCGGCGGCTTCTCACGCGCGGGAAGCGCACTTGGCCCCGTCCCCCTCGGCTCCTGGGCCGCGCGGGCTTCCACGGGCGACTACAGTTCCCGGTGACAACGTTGGAACATCCTGACTGAACTTGGCTTCACGTTTCCTGCGTTTTCCTGAGGAGGGGACGAGAGCTCTCTCCTTTCCTTGGTTTATTTATTGCCCCACGTTTGTTTTCTTCTTACTGCAGCCCTGGGGGGCAAGGCCCAGGCGCTCCAGAGAAAGCTCTATTTTCATGATTTAATTTTATGGACAGAAAAGTCCCAGTGTCCTCCTCCGTGAATGGTGAGGACATCCTGGCGCATCCCTGAAGACGGCTCGGAGCCCTGTGTGGGGCGCAGGGCATCGGAGCCCTGTGTGGGGCGCAGGGCATGGACCAGGCTGTGTGGGGAGAGCGGCTGCCGGCCCCCTGGGAACCTACCGAACTGCTGGGCAGGGCCCTTAATGTTGAAACACATCCTGAGAGTATTCATTACTCTGATGTGGAAGAGGGGACCCGAGCCACCGATGCCTACTCATCCACCGTGTGTGTCTCTGGACCAGCCTCATGTCGTCCAAGATTCCCTTTGTCCCTGCCCTAGGACAGCAGCCGCCGCACCAGGCGGGATGCCTGAGCTTGGAAAGCCACTCAAGGAGGTTGAAGCCAGTGGCCACAGGGACATAGGGGAGCTGGGGAATTTTATCCTATAAAGACCTTTTCTCTACGAGGCAAATTTCTCAGTGAAATGGGGTGGGGGTGGGAGTGCAGGGGGAGTGGATTTTGGAGCCAGAATGACCTGGGCTCACATGATTCATTAACTGTGTGAGTTTGGGTCTCTAAGTTTTTGCATCTGTACAAAATACATATTAATAATTTCCACTACTTTATCCAGCCACTTAAGGATTAAATGAAAGGACATTTGTACTGCGTCTGGCATGGAGCCTGGCTCCTAGTAGATGCACAACAAACGCCACGTTTCTCTCCTTAGACACACATCTACACACACCTGGAATAATACTTCAAGGGAGTTTTCTCAGCGGTTTGCTCACTTTTGTTCTGAAAAGTGAACACTGTTCACCAGGAACAGTGTTCCTAGCAGGCAGAAATAAGGAGTGTACAGAAGTGCCTTCTTTCCAAAATATGGATGAATGCATAATTTCTAAGCAAATAAACTGACATTGGGTGTCTTCATTGTGAGGTGCTAAAGTCATAGGAAGCTCGCTCATGCCCTCACTGACTACGGAGTGAAGCTGGGGAGACAAGTCATACACTGTCAGCATTGAGAGATGAGGAATAAAGACATCTGAGTCCTAGCCCTATCTAGTTTAGTTATTAAAGCTCCCAAATTTGCCATCAGCCACCCTAAGGCAGCAGTTCCCACTCTCCTCTTGTGTGGGGCCATGTGTAGCCTCTTTCCCCAGGTGACTCCACTGCTGCTGGGAGCACCACCATTATAGCTCTTCCCCTAGACACCCTGCACCACCGCTGCCTCAGGCCTTGCTCTGGCTCCCCATCTGCTCTGTTTTGCTCTAGCCAATCCCTGTGGAGGCTGCGGATTCCTCCCTGCCCAGGCTCCAGCTGCTCCACTAAGAACTGTCATTTCTCCCCCGCTCAGCGAAGATTCTACATGTAGCACCTGTTTCAACCCTCTTAAGATATAATGTTAGTGATGACCAGTTTAGACTTTGGAGTCAGAATGAATGGCTTCAAATCCTACTTCCACCAGCTTCTAACTATCATTTTGGGCAAATTAATAATTAAGCTTCAATTTCCATGCCTAGAAACTTGGGACTGATAAATATGAGGACTAAATGAGATGGCATGCACATAGTACAGCACGTGGTAAGCTACCAGAAAGTGTTTGCTCTTATCAGCTAACAATTGCAGTTTTGGAGCGTTAGGTATGTGCCTGATTTACATTTCCTTTGTTGCGTTTCCTCAGCGGCTGGGCCACCCATCCTCTCTCACCTGGTCTTCCTCCTCAAATTTGTGTCTCAGAATGGGACATAAAATCTTCAACTCAGCTCTGCATTTGGGAAAACTGTTCTTTCCTTCCAGGATCACTTCCTTTCTTACCAGGCTTTGCCACAGTTTTTAAATCCCTGTTCTAGTTTGAGGCTCATAATCCTAAATACTGAGGAAAGTACTCAAAGTACTCAGTATCATTTCTTCCAAACAGGACCCCAGTCTTCCTATAAAAAGGCCTGTTTACTTAGCCTGGAGCTTCAGCCTGAGCGAGGGGCTGGCTACAGGCTTCCCACACATCTAGAGGCTAAGGAGGTGTTCCCAGGGAAGGTAAATAAGAAAACACTATCCTTGCACACCCCCTTGGCCTTGGTATGGCTCAGTAAGATTTCCCAGGAAGAAGCTTACACACCCATCTGGAGCTTACACACGCATCTGGAGGGTTGTGACTGTTACTCATGGTTAAGTTACTTCCAGATCTGGTCTGGAGGCCAGCAGTGATTGTGACTGCAGTCTCAGTGGACTGTAAACATTTGCAGAATTTAATAGCTGCTGAGAGTCTGGCTTCCAATCAGCTTGAAAGTAGGTGGTAAATTTGATTCTTCCCTTTGGGTCACTGACGGGTCTTGGCAAACTCAAAAACAGGGGCATATCAATAATCAGGTGGCTTAGACAATCACAAAGGTTTGAGAAACAATCAAGAGCTACAAGGCTGAACAAGAAGAATCATCATCTACTTATATAAGGCCATTCCTTCAAGACAGAGAGAGGTATAGTTGTTTCCCCTACTACATAGAAACAAACACAGTCAAGCAAAATTAAGAAATGGAGAAATACATTCCAAACTAAGACAAAACCTCAGAAAAAGACCTTAATGATATGGAGATAAGTTATCTGATAAAGTATTCAAAGTAATGGTAACAAAGATGCTCACTGGACTTGGGAGAATGGATAAGAACCTCAACAGACAGAAAATATAAGTAACAGAAGTCAGAGAGCTGAAGAATACAATAACTGAACTGAAAACAGACTAGAGGATTTCAACAGCAGACTGGATGAAGCATAAGAATAGATTGGCAAGTTGGAAGATAAAGCAATGGAAGTCACCCCAGCAGCAAAAAGGAAATAAAAATTTTTAAATGAGGATAAGTTAAGAGACCTCTGGGACAACATCAAGAAGAATATTCACATTATAGGAGCACCAGAAGAAGAGAGAAAAAAGAAGCAGACAACTTATTTAAAGAAATTATATATATATAATATATAATTTATAATATAATTTATAATATATATATATAATTATATATAAAATAAGTAATAGCTGAAAATTTCCCTAACCTAGGGAAGGAAACAGACATCCCAGTCCAGAAAGCTGAGAAAGTCCCAGTTAAGATGAATCCAAGGGGAATCACACCAGGAAACATTATCATTAAAATGTATAAATCAAAGATAAAGAGAGAACCTCAAAAACAATAAGAGAAAAACAAATTGTTACATAGAAGGGAAATCCCATAAGGCTATCAGCAGATTTCTCATTAGAAAATTTTCAAGGTAGGGATCCCTGGGTGGCGCAGTGGTTTGGCGCTTGCCTTTGGCCCAGGGTGCGATCCTGGAGACCCGGGATCGAATCCCACATCAGGCTCCCGGTGCATGGAGCCTGCTTCTCCCTCTGCCTATGTCTCTGCCTCTCTCTCTCTCTCTGTGTGACTATCATAAATAAATAAAAATTTAAAAAAAAATTTAGAAAATTTTCAAGGTAGAAGAGAGTGGCATGACATATTCAAAGGCTGAAAAGGAAAAACTTCCAAAAAGTATACTCTATTCAGCAAGATTATCATTCACATTTGAAGGAGAGATACTAAGTTTTTTCAGATAAGCAAAAGCTAAAAAAGTTTATCACTATTAAACTGGCTTTACAAGAAATATTAAAGGGTCTTCCTTAAGCCAAAAAGAAATGGGACTAATTAACAAGAAAACATATAAAAGTAAAGATCTCACTAGAAGAGGTAAATACCTAGTAAAAGTAGTGGGTTAGTCAACTAAAGCTACTAAGGAAGTTAAAAGACAGAAGTAACAAAATTATCTAAAGCTATATTAGTTAAGGGACACATTGTTAGTTAAGAGACACATAAAATTAAAAAAATGTAAAAAGTGACAACAAAAACATAAAATGTGTGTCGGGGGGAGTAAAAATGTAGAGTTTGGAATATGTTAGGTTTATTATCAACTTAAACTAGACTATTATATACATGGGTTGAGATATGTGAACCTCATACTAACCACCAGGTAAAAACTTAAAGTAAATACACAAAAGAAAATGAGAAAGGAATCTAAACATATCACTAAATGACTGAAGAAAATCATCCAACCGTAAGCAAAGAGAGAAAAAGAAGAAAGGAACAGAGAGGAACTACAAAAACAGCCAGAAAACAATGATCAAAATGGCAGTAAGTACATACTTATCAATAATAACTTTAATTGTAAATGGACTAAATTCTCCAATCAAAAAATGTAGAGCAGCTGAATGGATAAAAAACAAGACACATCTATATACTGTCAACAAGACACTTATTTCAGAAATAAGGAAACCTTACTGGAAGTAAGGAATGAAAAAAGACATTCCGTGCAAGTGATACTAAAAAGAAAGCTGGTATAGCCACACTCATATCAGATGAAATAGACTTTAAAATAAAGACTAATAAGAGACAAAGAGGGCAGTATATAATGGAGGGGCCAATCCAGCATGAAGATAACATTTCTAAATACATATGCACCCATTATAGGTGCATCAAAGTATATAAAGCAAATATTAACAGACCTAAAGGGAGAAATTGACAACAATACAATAAGAGTAAGGGATTTTAACACTCTATTTACATTAATGAAAAGATCATCCAGACGGAAAATCAATGAGGAAACATTGGTCTTAAATGACATATTGATAGACATACACAGAACATTCCACCCCAAAGCAAAAGAATATACATTTTTCTCAAGTGAACATAGAACATTTTCCAGACCAGATCATGTGTTAGGCCACAAAACAAGTCTCAATAAATTTAAAAAGACTGAAATCATATCAAGCATCTTTTCTGACCATAATGACATAAAACTAGTCAATTGCAAGAAGAAATATGGAAAACTACAAATACATGGAGATTAAACAACTTATTACTGAACAATTACTGGGTCATTGAAAAACTCAAAGGAGAAATTAATGATATCTAGAGACAAATGAAAACAGAAAATATAACATATCAAAATCTACAGGATGCAATAAAAAGGAGTTCTAAAAGGGAAGTTCATAGCAATGCAGGCCTACCTCAAAAAATGAGAATTCTCAAATAAGCACTTTAACTTTATACCTAAAGGGCTTAGGAAAAAAGAAAAAAGTCTAAAGTTAGTAGAATGAAGGAAATAACAAAGATCAGAGCAGAAATCAATGAAATAGACTAAAAATACAGTAAAAAAAAATCAATGAAACTAAGAGCTGTTCTTTGAAAAGATAAACAAATCTGATAAACCTTTAGTTAGACTTACCAAGAAAAAAAGACAGAGGGCTCAAATAACTAAAATAATAAATGTAAGAAGTTATAACTGATACTACAGAAATACAAAGAATCATAAAAGACTACTATGGCTATTTATGTAACAACAAATTGAACAACCTAGAAGAAACGGATAAATTCCTAGAAATGTATAATCTTCCAAATACTTAATATGAAGAAATAGAAAATCTGAATAGACTGATTACTAATAAGGAGACTGAATCAGTAATCCCAAACTTCCAAAAAAAAAAAGCCCAGGACCAGGTGGCTTCACTGGTGAATGCTATCAAGCATTTAAAGATTTAATACCTATCCTTTTCAAACTTTTCCAAAAACCTGAAGAGAAGGGAAAGCTTCCAAACACATTTTATGAAGCCAGCATTGCCCTATTGCTAAAACCCATGCAAAGACATCACACACGAAAAAGGAAATTTATAGGCCAATATCCCCAATGAACATAGATTCAAAAATCCTCGATAAAATATTATGCAACTGAGTTCAACAATACATTAAAGGGATAATACACTATGATCAAGTGAGATTTATTCTAGGGATGCAATGGTGGTTCAACATCTGCAAATCAATCAATGTGATACACCACATTAACAAAACGAAAGGTAAAAATAATATCATCTCAACAGATGCAGAAAAAAGCATTTGATATTGACAAAATCTAATATCCATTTATGACTCTCTCAACATAGTGGGTATGGAGAGAATGCATCTCAACATAATAAAAACTAGATATGACAAACTCATAGCTAATATATCCAACAGTGAAAAGCTGAAAGCTTTTTCACAAGGAATGAGACAAGAATGCTGACTGTCATTACTTTTTAAAATACAGTACTGAAAATCCTAGCCACAGCAATTAGGCAAGAAAAAGAAATAGAAGGCAGTAAATTGGAAAGAAAAAATAAAACTGTTACTAGATGTAGATGACATGATACTATATTTAGAAAATCTTGAAGGCCACAAAAAAACTGTTAGAACTAATAAACAGATTCGGTAAATTTTCAGGATACAAAACTAATATGCAAAAATTATGCATTTCTATAGACTAATAACCAACTATCAGAAAGAGAAATCAAGAAAATAATCTCATTTACAATCACATGAAAAAGAGTAAAATACCCAGAAATAATTTCAATCAAGGATGTGAAAACTATAAAACCCTGATTGATGAAAGAAATTAAAGACACAAATAAATGGAAAGACATTTCATGCTCATAGGTTTAAAAATATTGAAAAAATTAATATTATTAAAATACCCAAGGGGTACTGGGGTGGCTCAGTAGGCTGAGCATCTGACTCTTGGTTTCAGCTCAGGTCATAATCTCAGGGAGGTGAGATTGAGCCTGTGTTGGGCTCCTTGCTTAGTGGGGAGTCTTCTTGAAATTCTTTTTCTCCCTCTCTCTTTGCCCCTTTCCCTACTCATGTTCTGTCTTTTTCTCTCTCTCAAATAAATAAATCAGAAATAAGTAAGTAAATAAATAAAATGGTCATACTACCCAAACCTACAGATTCAATGCAATCTCTATCAAAATTCCAATGGTATTTTTCACAGAACTAGAACAAATGATTCAAACATTTATATGAAACCACAAAAGATTCTGAATGGCCAAAATAATCCTGAGAAAGAACAAAGTTGAAAGTATGCTTCTTGATTTCAAACAGTATTAGAAAGGTATAGTAACCAAAACAACATGATATGGGCATAAAAAGAGACATATATATAGATCAATGGAAAAGTTTATAGAGCCCAGAAAGAAACCCAAACAAATATAGTCAACTAATTTATACCAAAGGAGGCAAGAATATTAGATACGTATTAGATACAGCAAGGACAGTCTCTGTAATAAATGGCATTGGGAGCCTGGATAGTTACATGCTAAACAATGGAACTAGACACTAACTCACACCACATACAAAAATTAACTCAAAATGGATTAAAGAATGCAATACTTGAAACCATAAAACCTCTTTAAAAACCTACAAAAACAAAAACAAAAGGCAAATATGCTCCTTGACATGAGTTTTAGCAATTTTTTCTTGGATCTGACTCCAACAAAAGGAAAACAAAGCAAAAATAAACAAATGCAATTACATCAAACTAAAAAGCTTCTGCAGAGTGAAGGAAGCTGTCAACAGAACAAAAAGGCAAACTACGAAATGCAAGAAGATATTTGTAAATCATGTATCTGAGAAGGGGTTAATGTCCAAAAATATATAAACAACTCATACAACAGAATAACAAAACAAACAAAGAAGCAATCCAATGTAAAAATGGGCAGAGTATCTAAATTGACATTTTTCCAAAGAGGACATACAGATGGCCAACAGGCACATGAAAAGATGTTCAACATCCCTAGTTGTCAGGGACATGTAAATCACAACCACAATGAGATATTATTTTTTACCTGTCAGAATGACTATAATCAAAAAGACAAAAATATCAAGTGCTGGCAAGGATATGGAGAAATGGGAACCCCTGGCCACTGCTGATGGCTATGTAAACTGGAGTGGTCACTACGTGAGACAGTATAGAGGTTCCTCAAAGAGTTAAAATTGAACTACCCAATGATTCAGCAATTCTACTTCTGGGTATCTACCTGAGGAAAACAGAAAACACTAATTTGAAAAGATATATGCACCCCTATGTTTACTGCGGCATTTTTTACAATAGCCAAGATATGGAAAAATCAGTGGATGAATGGAAAAGAACATGTGGTATATATACACGATGGGATATTATTCAGCCATAATAAAAGAATGAAGTCTTGCCATTTGCAATAACATGGATGGACCTTCAGGGTATCATCCTGAATGACGTAAGTCAGAGAAAGACAAACACCACAGAAGCTCTCTTAAATGTAGAATCTAAAAACCAAGAGAAACAGAAAAAAACCTAGACTCATGGATATACAGAAAGTGTGTTGGAAGGGGAAGGGCTAGGAGGGGATGAAATGAGAGGGGGATTTAGAAGCACAAACTTACAGTAGAGTAAGCCATGGGGATGTAATGCATAGCATGGGGAATCTAGTCAATAATATTGTATTAACTCTGCATGGCGACCGATGGCAACCAGACCGATTGTGGTGACTATTTCACTGCGCCTACGCATAGTGAATCATGCTGCACACCTGAAACTCAGCTAGTGTGGTATGACAATTACATCTCAATAACAATAATAAAAAAGAATGATGCAAATGATAAATGCCCTAGGAGTTCAGAGGAGGAGCTTTGACTCCATGTAAGGTGGGGTCATTTTATAACAATCTGGGGTTTGAGTTTCATCAGCCTGAGATAAGTCATTTGGGGTTGGGATTTCCAAACACAAAACGGTGGTATCTAGGAAGGGTCATTCTGACTAGAGAAGTGTTCAAACGTTGGCTGCAAGACGGTTTTTGACACTGAACTCCAAATGGGGAGGAACCAGGGGCAGGGAAGAGTTGGGTAATTTCATGGGGGGGCTAGAGATGTCAATTAGAGAAGACAAGAGAGTGCCCTGGACACAGGGAACTAAAGTAGATGAGAAAGCAGAGGAGTGAGAGGACAAAGAGGAAAGAAACATAAAAAATCAAAGCGGTTATTTAAAGAAGAAAGTTGAATATAAGACTGCAAAAGAAAATTCGCTCACGTCTCTGAGATTCAGCAGCTTCGATCAACTGCAAAGCACAATGAGCATCTTTGAAATCATCCTGTCTCAAGTGTGTGCCTCTTACAAGTAGATTTTAAACACTAAACAAGAGCACATAGGTGAGACATTGTGGGGCCTGGGAATGACATCGCAGGCATCGCAGATCCTTGCTCTGGACACTCAGACTTTAATTTGATCAAAATGAAAGTTTGCTTGATTCTCCACTATGATCTCATCCTTGACTCACAATGGTGCTTTTTGGAACGACTTCTATAGGTTTCCTTCGGCCATGTTACAAGATAGGACTGATTTGCTTAAGGAAAGTGATTTAAAAATATATCATTGATCTTGAGAAATCTTTTAAAGTCTATGACATTTCTTGGCTCAGCAAGGTCAATTTTTGTTCCAAAGTTTCTAAAGAAAAACTCTTATCTCTAAAGGATTGATTGATTTATTTTTAAATAGCAATGTTATTCCTTCTCGTACCCTGTAAGTCATCTTTGTTTCAAACTTAGTTCTCTGAGGTCGCCGAACTCATTGGACCCATATGAAAGAGCATGAGTCTCTCTTCTATAATCCCTTTTCACGACCTTAAATCCACCAGGTGCTCCAATGGTTCTGATAATGAGGAAGGGGGAATTGCCCCAACGTGTAATTGAGCACTTGCTTGGGGCCCGCAGAGTAACCTGTACCTTTGTACTTTCCCAGGCAAGAAAAAGTTATGGGGCTACCTTGAAACTCAGCCTACTATCTGGCCTGTGGGATAATTTTTTTGTATATATATTTTTTTATTGGAGTTCAATTTGCCAACATATAGCATAACACCCAGTGCTCATCCCATCAAGTGCCCCCATCGGTGCCCATCATCACCCAGTCACCCCATCCCCCCCCCACCTCCCTTTCCACTACCCCTTGTTCGTTTCCCAGAGTTAGGAGTCTCTCATGTCCTGTCTCCCTCATTGATATTTCCCACTCATTTTCTCTCCTTTCCCCTTTATTCCCTTTCACTATTTTTTATATTCTCCAAATGAATGAGACCATATAATGTTGACTTACTTCACTCAGCCTAATCCCCTACAGTTCCATCCACGTCGAAGCAAATGGTGGGTATTTGTCGTTTCTAATGGCTGAGGAATATTCCAGTGTATACACAGACCACAGCTTCTTTATCCATCATCTTTCGATGGACACCGAGGCTCCTTCCAGAGTTTGGCTATTGTGGACATTGCTGCTATAAACATCGGGGTGCAGGTGTCCCGGCGTTTCACTGCACCTGTATCTTTGGGGTAAATCCCCAACAGTGCAATTGCTGGGTTGTAGGGCAGGTCTATTTTTAACTCTTTGAGGAACCTCCACACAGTTTTCCAGAGTGGCTGCACCAGTTCACATTCCCACCAACAGTGCAGGAGGGTTCCCCTTCCTCCGCATCCTCTCCAACATTTGTGGTTTCCCGTCTTGTTCATTTTCACCCTTCTCACTGGGGTGAGGTGGTATCTCATTGTGGTTTTGATTCGTATTTCCCTGATGGCAAGTGATGTGGAGCATTTTCTCATGTGCTTGTTGGCCATGTGTAGGTCTTCTTTGGTGAAATTTCTGTTCATGTCTTTTGCCCATTTCATGATTGGATTGTTTCTCCCTTTGCTGTTGAGTTTAATTAGTTCTTTATAGATCTTGGATACCAGCCCTTTATCTGATAGGTCATTTACAAATATCTTCTCCCATTCTGTAGGTTGTCTTTTAGTTTTGTTGACTGTTTCTTTTGCTGTGCAGAAGCTTTTTATCTTAAGTCCCAATTATTCATTGTTGCTTTTGTTTCCCTTGCCTTCACGGATGTATCTTGCAAGAAGTTGCTGTGGCCAAGTTCAAAAAGGGTGTTGCCTGTGTTCTCCTCTAGGATTTTGATGGGTTCTTGTCTCACATTTAGATCTTTGTGTCTGGTGTAAGAGAATGGTCTAGTTTCATTGTTCTGCACATGGCTGTCCAATTTTCCCAGCACCATTTGTTGAAGAGACTGTCCTTTTTCCAGTGGATAGTCTTTCCTGCTTTGTCAAATATTAGTTGACCATAGAGTTGAGGGCTCATTTCTGGGTTCTCTATTCTGTTCCATTGATCTATGTGTCTGTTTTTGTGGCAGTGCCACACTGTCTTGATGACCACAGCTTTGTAGTACAACCTGAAATCCAGTATTGTGATGCCCCCAACTCTGGTTTTCTTTTTCAATATTCCCCTGGCTATTCGGGGTCTTTTCTGATTTCACACAAATCTTAAGATGATTTGTTCCAACTCTCTGAAGAAAGTCCATGGTATTTTGATAGGGATTGCATTAAACGTGTAATTTGCCCCGGGTAGCATTGACATTTTCACAATATTAATTCTTCCACCCCAAGATTGCTAGAACTCACAGCAATTCAGCAGTGTGGCAGGATACAAAATCAATGCCCAGAAATCAGTGGCATTTCTATACACTAACAATGGAACTGAAGAAAGAGAAATTAAGGAATCAATCCCATTTACAATTGCACCCAAAAGCATAAGATACCTAGGAGTAAACCTAACCAAAGAGGGAAAGGATCTATACCCTAAAAACTACAGAACACTCCTGAAAGAAATTAAGACACAAAGAGATGGAAAAATATTCCATGCTCATGGATTGGAAGAATTAATACTGTGGGATGATTTTAAACCTAATGTATAAATATTGAATATAATCAACTAAGAAATCATTAAACTACTTGCTAAAGTGGCAGAAGATTAGTAAATCAAGGACTTGCTAATGTTAAACAATGGATTTGATATTCAGAGCTGGATTTCCTCCAGTGTTCCTGGGCCTTTGCCTGTACAGCCCTGCAGGGTTCTTCCCTGTGACCCCTCATTCCTCTCTACCCACTGCCAGGATCCCACAAGGAAGGGACTCTTCCCAGACTCTTGTTCTGCACTAGTTGCATGAGAGGCCAAGGTTCCACCCTCTACCAGGATGATGTGGTTGTGATTTTGATTTACTTAACCCACATCCAGAGTTCCTCCAGAGTCTAGTAGAAGAGATAAACCAAGATCCAGAGTCTAGTAGATCCAGAGTCTAGTAGAAGAGATAAACCAAGAGATTTTGGGGTCATTGTACCCCATAGGGACTCAGCTGTTTTTGTTTTTTTTTCTGTGAAATGGGAGGATTTGATGATATCATGTATGAAATGCTTTACATGCTAGATATCAACAGGTCAGTGTCAGGCTTGCCCCTAAGTTGTGTGCAGCCTAAGGCAAAAGTATGAATACAGACCCACATATCACATCTCTACGACTTTAAAAGTTATGAAAACTGTTAAGTAAAAAGTTCAATCTTGCTGCCTTCAAAAAGACCTGAAAGGCCTTGTTTAAATTTAGAAATTCTGGACTCCTTGGAGTTCTATGCTGGAGTGTAATCCCTTCTCACACCTCTCCCCTTTTCTTTCCATCCTGCCTGTGTCCAACCACAAAGAACCTTATGTGGACATCTTACTTCACTGGTTCAAGCTCTCTCAACATCCCCTCCAAAGAGCTGCTTGTTGGCTAATCCACTAACCCAGAAGGGTGCTAGGACCCACAAGTGGGAACTAATAAGGGTCGTTCTGTTTATTATGCTCATGGGGAACCATGGAGCTTTTTCTCTTCTCTGCTCTCCTCTTCTTTGACAGTGAGCTCAATTTTTAATGGTCAAAGCGCAAGAGCCATCGGTATGAGTCCTAAGAAGTCAACTTACTGAGAACATTACACTTACAGGATTCTTCTAGCATAAATGACCATGTACCAAAAATACTTCACGGCTAAAAAATGAATTTTGTATTTGTGATTTTATCTTTTTAGACTCGTGGAATTCCACAACCAAGTTCACATTCTCTGGCTCTTTCTTTTTTCCAGTTTTTGTTTCTATTTTAAACAAGCTGCAGTTGAGTAACACAATTGAAACCTGTTATAGTCTCAATGCAAAACACTATCCACTGATGTGTGCGCAATAGTCCTATTGCTATCAGTTATTACTTTTAGTTAATAAAGTGCCCTGAGAATATATACAAGGTTTTTGGGATGCATTTTTAAATTTACCTGGAGACTGCTTATTCTTTTATCAAATATTTAAGGCTTCCTCTTCTTAGTGTGATGGTTTAAGATCCAAAAGGTACAGGAACACATTAATGTAGGAAAGTAATGATCTGACTCAATAGAACCCTTGACTACTACAGAGAGAAATAGCACCAGAATTAGTATGGATTGGAAGCCTGGTTTTCAACTGGAGGCTACAACTAAAAAATAAAAGATTGTTTGGAATTTCTGCCTTTAGATAGTGTGCTTAGTAATATCAGTTTCTTGGCTGCTTTATGAGTATTTGGATGCTTACTATAAAAAGAAGACCTCACTTGAAATAGCACAAGCCATGATTCGAGCCGATCTCCTGTAGACCCTTTGGGATCAGAGACCCAGCGAACATCTGTTTTACACTTGTTAATAAGGAAAAGGGTGAAAATTTGATCGATTCCTAGGAGACAATAAAACAGAGTTCAGGGGGCTCTGAGTTTGAGGTCCAAGGGAACAAAAGGATCCCCCAAATCATCTGCAATCCAAAGGCTGCAAGAAAAGGAAATGATTGTCCCATCTGTGCAAGAATTCAGGATCCTGGTCCAGGTCTGGTGAAATTCAGTGATTGATGCACACTGAGAGCAGAGATGTTTGTCCTTTACCAAAGTCCATGGCTGTTGGTTGCATCAGGGCCTGGAAAAGCTCCAGAGGCAGGATGGTCTCTGGCACTGATCCACCAGCTTACTCCCTCCTCCCCCACAAGCTGGGGCTTTTGGATTGAATGTCCAAGGAACCGTTGTCGTGTTGGCCTGAAGTTTTCAGTTCCACAAACCTGATCTCTCCCTAAGGCTTACCTTGATGTTGATTCCAAGTCTAGTGTATGGGGCTGACGATGATGTAAGAGACAAACGCTTGAAAACTGAACTTGGATCCTTTTCGGGCTGTGGTAGAGCTGAGGGCAAGGCTTTGCTTTAGAAGCCGAGGGGCTGAGTGGATGGTGAGGGGAGAAGACAAACTGAGTACATACCAGCTTCTCTGGGGTGTGTTCCTGCAAACTTAAATGCATGTGCTGCTACAAGAGCAGCATTGGCGTCGTGTTCAAATCAGTTCCAAATGCAAAATGTGGTTTCCCCAAATGCAAAATGTGATATAATATCCTTAGGTGCTCTGGTGAACCTCTGAGGGACAGTGGTGACAAATAAGTTTGCAAGCACTTATTATACGTGGAATACTGCAACACTGAATTTCAAAGAATTAAAATTTAATGCATGTAAATGATGGAAATAGAAGTACAGGTATTGCACTTAAAATACTAAACTGGTTTTTACACTATCCTTTTAAAATGCATGATGATTATAGTGATAATTACTAGAGATGACTTTTTAATGTACTTTATCACGTTCATGGAATCTTTGCCTTGACGCTACTCTAGCCCAGTGATGCCCAGACTTTGACTTTCATAAACTGATCATTTTAAATATGAATAATAACAAAATAAGTATGACAAATATGACAGTAAGAAATAGTAATATGGAACTGACATAAGATTTGGAACTTTAAAGCTTTTCATTTATTTTTTAATTGTATGAGTAGTAGCTAAACATGTTCTCCTTATTATGCTCTGGATGGTTTATTCATATAGATGGCATTACATGGTACATTTATTCAGGTTCTTTCTTTTCTTAACGTTCGTGATTTTTCTATATCACTGCAGCTCTATTTCATCCTTTTTAAACTGCTGTACCTAATTCTATAATGTGACTCTACTGGGTCTATGTAACATTCTCCACTTGCTTATTTGTGCTTCTTTTTGCCCATGTGTGGGCACAATAGAGAAATACTCTCACATAAGCATGGAGACAGGTATGCAGCTTGCTATTTTTTTCCAGGTAAGGGTTTTTAATAAAAGGCAAATTTCCACTAATTCTCCTCGTTATTTTCTAAAACATAAAGGAGCTACCGCATACTCTAAAAGAGAAAAAAAATTACAAGCAGAAAAAAAAAAAAAAGAGGATCTTCTCCAAGCCAGAATAAATGGGCACCTTACCATGGTTTTATGGAAGATCAAGATGAGCCCTAGTGCCACGGTCTGATTTGGAGAACTACCACTCGAGTCTAAACTCAAAAGCAAATGGGCTCTTCTTCCATCAAGTAACTTCCGAAGAAAACAACAAAGACAATAGCTGTGAATGCCTGATCATGGTGGCTCATCTCCCTACTTGTTGCCGCCATCCCCAGCTCACCTCCCTTAGGAGGCACCAAAGGGGCGTGGGGTCACCGTGGGCCCGTCTGTATACACTGCCCAAGAGGGTTCACTTACACCAATGAGCTTTCGGCCCTCTCCTGCTCTCAGCACCTGCTGGTCTCTAGTGGGGCACTTGCCTAAATAGTGGCTGGTGTTCCTGGGAGTACGGCGGATGAACTGATGAGGAGGCATGTATTGTATTCGATGTGATATAATAACACACTATTCAATATATAATAACTTCTTCAATATATAGTAACTAAATATTAGTTTAATATCCATTAGCAGAAAACGACCAAAGATACTTAATATCTTATGTAAGAGACATGGGTTGATTAAAAGAAGAAATACTCGAAAGTGAATCTGTAGGCACTAACACAGAAAAATAACCAGAGTTAAAGTAAAGTAAGTACTCTGTAACGATCTGAGCAATTTAGTCAACTTTTTGGATTCCCAGTCTTCTCATCTTTCAGGTGGGCTCAGTAACCCATCCCTCCCAGCAACATAACAAAGGTTATGTAACGTAAACCTCGGCAAGTGCTCGGCACACACAGTGAGTGGGTACAGTGTAAGTCTGTCTCACTGCTTTTCCACTTTTTTCTCTTCCTCCTCCAGGAATCTCTTCTCCAGCTCCTAATCTAGAATTTCATCCTGACAAAGTCTGAATGTTTTGCTGATCAGAGTCAAACCAAGGTCTTACCTGTCGATAACGGTATTTGTACTCAAGTGTGCAAGCTCTGCAAACTAACAAGTCTTCCACGTGCAAATGAGTGGACCTCTCGGGGTGGAATTTCAGGCCCAGAGATGAAATTCTTGAGGAGGGAGTGATTCCTGGAGATAGAAAAAGAACACCACGCAGATTATTTGTTAGGCCCGAACGGGGTGTGGAATACCTGTCTGTCGTGTTCCAGCGAAGAGCTGTCACTTCCTCTGGGCCAAGGCATTTACTTTCTGGCATACAAAGGCCAAGATAAAAATCTACTAAGATCGGAAAAGAAATGTAGTTTGTTGGAAAAAAAAAAAAATGAAACCGGCTATAGCTACTCATCTAGGAATAACCTAGGGGAAGTGAAAGCTCCTGGTTCAGTTTTGAAACTGGGTTTTATTTTCCAGTGGACTGGAATGCACAGAGAAAGCCCAGCTTGCAGGAATCTCCCACCGGCCTCCCCGAGATCCTTTGTGAAAATGTAAGTTATACGTATTTTCACCCAGAGTGAGAGAGAGCGTCGTATATTGTCTGGAAACAATTAGAGGTATTTTTCCATCTTGATCTGACAACCTCAGACACATAGGCGATTGTCGGCTGGGGTGGGGGGGTTGGGTGTTGGTGGTGGTGTTCGAAGTCTAAGTTCTAGTGTTAACTATTTAAACAGTTAAAGTATAAAAACGAATTAAGTTGAACATGCTTGGAGCCCCAAAGGGTGGACACTGATGGAACAGGGAGGCTCAGAGAGGTTTAAAAGTCACCAAGAAGAAAAGTCTCGAAGCTTGGAAAATATTTTGTGGCTGCTAATGATTTTCCAAGACCCTTCAGGAAAACCATGTGACAAGGAGAGACCATTCAGGGAAGTGCCTAACCTGCCACCAGAGGCTGTGTGGGGACCTGGGAGCCTGCCGGGAGCCTGGCATCACCTGCTTCAAGGTATGGCACCAGCGCGGTGGCCCCAGCCGGCCTGCAGAACGAAAGGTCTTGCTGCCGAGATGTGCCAGTCTCCGGGAAACTGCATTTGGATTATTAAAAAGAGAAATTCTACTGGTTCGTTTTGAAAGAAGGCTGGCATGGAAGGAGAGGTCAGAGAGGGGTCAGGGCAGCCTGAGAAGGCACTTGGGGAAAGTGAGCCAGTGCGGACAAGAGATATGCAAAACCTGACGCAGACTCATGTGGCGCAACTTTTTCAAGTTTCGTGAAAAACCTTTTAAACTTTGCTTTAAAACCGAAGTCAGAGGCAAATGTTCCCACCTCTCTCTCTGTTTGTCAGTGAAGTCCAAATTGCCAAGTGCCATAAAGGACAGTTGTGTCAACAGCCCCGGGCTTTGCATCTGCCAAATGGTAGTCAGCAAAACAGGCCTCACACTTGTGTAGGGACCTAACACTTGGCAGCGTGTTTTCACAGCTCTGGTTTAGTGGGTCCTTATGGTAAACGTGCAGGAGAAGCGGGAAGGTGACACCATTTCAAAGATGGGAAAACAGGGGCTTGGGGAAGCGGAAGATCTCGTACAGCGTTGCAGAGCTAGTGGGAGGTGGAGTGAGGATTCACACCTGGTCCACCCACTCTACTCAGTCCCTGTCCCCACACCATGTGTGGCTGCTGGGCTGCTCTCCAGAAAAGAACGTGGGCTACTCAGTGAGCTCATGGGGTGGGGGGCGAGAGTGTGACTAACATCCTGTCATCAGGATACAGCTGTCCATTTCTTTTCCTGCCTTCCTTCCCCTTCCCCTACTTCCCAGGTATGTGTCTGCAGCCTCCAAGTGGAAAGGAGCGAGAGGGACGTGCCTTCAGCTCAGAGCAGAAACAGAAGAAAAAAGCTATGGTGCAAGGTGTCGGGGTCCTAAGCCTCACCCTGGGTGATGCAGCACGGCTCAAAAGGGCTTCAGAAGAAACTTGCTAAAATATAAAATTTGACAGAAAATCTCTGCGCACCATCAGCAGATGAGAAGACATGTCCTTTTTCCCCACAGAGCATCACTTAGGACCAGAAGCATCACTTAGGATCGGAAGAATCCTTGAGGATATACCCTCTTCTTTAAAAATACTAGCTTTTTTTTTTTTTTTTTGAGGATGGAATAATTTTTCCCTTATTCAACAAGAAGCAAAGTAGCATTAAAGACCAGAGATACTAGTAATATTGAAGAAAGCTGGTCTTTTCTCAGAAGATGGACTTATATTTAGTCACCGAATCTCAGTTTTTGATTGAAAGGTGAGCTTACGAGTCAGTAAGATCTGTGCGTATGGTTCTTGGGTCAGGTTGGTAATAAAGCTCTGTCTTTCCCACCCGTGATCCCCAAGTCGGCAGCGGCAGCGGCCCAGAACCCCGGGGAAAGGTAGGCAATCAGAGGCCCGGCAGGCTTCCAGTGAGAGAAGAGCAGGAGGGCCCGAGGCCCTGTACCAAAGCTCGGTCGTTAGCAGGACCTCTGGGTGCCTGATTGTGCATCTCTTTATCCTCCTTTCCCACAAAACTCAAATTCGTGTGTCTAACAAATTTCCTCATTTTGACAAGTTTAGAGGAGATAAGAAACTGGCCCATAGGCATAAAGTGGAAGCCTGACAACAAAAGTAGCATAAAATGCACAAGACACAGATGTAGGAACTACAGATATTCATCGTTCTGGGGCCATCTGGCTAGGGGCAAAGGCAACCTACTGCCCCATACCACATTTGAACTTTCAGAGCAGGAGTCAAATAGGATCGGCACACACTACTTGAGAAAACAGGAAATGCATAGTGTTATTTAAAAAAAAAACAAAACTATTTTTATCCAAATGATAATAAATCTGTCAGTCTCTATAGTTTTGTTTTTTTTTTTTCTTCCAATTGTGGTGAAAGACACGTAACAGGACATTTACCATCTCAACCATTTCCGAGTCGACAGCTCAGTGGTCCTAAGTATACTCACACTGATTGACATAGATTTCCAGAACTTTTTCATCTTGTAAAACTTAAATTCTATACCCATTAAACAACCCTCCCTTTCTCCAGCCCCGGCAACTGCCATTCCACCTTCAGCTTCTGTCAATTTGACTACTCGGGACACCACATATAAGTGGAATCCTACAGTATTTGTCCTTCTAGGACTAGCAGTTTCACTTGGCGGAATGTCCTCAAAGTTCATCCATGTCGTAGCACATGACAGGATCTCCCCCCTTTTTAGGGCTCAGTAATATTCCGTTGAACACATACACCGCATCTTGTTTGTTCATTCACCCACTGATGGGCACTTGGGTGGCTTCCGCCGCCTGGCGATCGTGAACAGTGCCGCTACGAACGTGGGTGTGCAAATGATCTCGAGACCCTGCCTTTATTGTTTTTTGAAGAGATAATTCCTCTGCTATTCAGAAAATACGACCATCGAAAATAACTTGAAAATGAGCCCTTTTAAAATTTAAATTATTTGCAGAGAGCTGAGTTTCCTTCACAGTAAATACTTTGGGGCAGTACCCTGATGGCGGGGTTAGTGATATGGGGGGACTGGCAACCGCCACCTCTGCCTCTGAACAGGCATCTTACCCTCAGCCACGGTTGACCTATTTTCTCCCCATTCAAAAGCTTCCGGTGTGAGCGCTTCATTCTTTCCTTTCCATGTGCCTCTGCTTCCACCCTATGACCTTCTTTTCCCTAAACAGATAAAAGTCTTGACCTGTCCGGGGCCCACCCCCATCTCTACCTGGAGGGGACCACCACCTGCCTCACCTCATTGGTTATCATTATTACGTCACCCAGATCAATCACTGGGCACTCGCACTGTTGTAACTGTCGCTTTGATCATTCGTTACACTTTGTTAGTCCTCATCAGATCCAGGCCCCGCTAATCGGAAACAGCGGCCTTCCAAAGGCAAGGCAACCTGGTGACCAGGGGCAATTACCACATTGTTTGGTTTCTAAATTAGTCCCTTCTTGGCGCTCTGATCACCATCAGGAGGCTGGTGATTCAGGAACCCAGGGGGTGCCTGCTGTCCTTACCTCCCGTGGCCGCCGGCTTCACACATATCCCCACGGCAGTTCCCGCCGAGGGTGACCCCAGTGGGGCCTGAGACACACAGTCTCGGACCTAGACGCTTAACCTCCTCATGACAGAAAGTCCTTCCTGGGACTTCTCACCCACGGGCACTGACACACGAGACGATTCCCATCGTAGCGGACTCCTCTGTGAGAAGCTTTGGGTCTCGCCATCGACACTGTCCCCACCACGGCGGAGTCCCAGGCTCAGCAGCAGCCCACACCTAGGAGGGGCCGGAGGGGACAGCTGCCAGGTTTCCGAATAACCGAGCAGGCCGCCAGGCTTCTACTGTAGCTCAGATGCCAGGGGCCAGCCTTGGAGGAAGGTTTGAGGAGACCACGTGCAGGACACTGAAGGGAAATTCCACCATCTTCCAGCACGTCATTTTCCTCAATGGCAGTGCTCCCCAAACTTCAGGAACTTATGTAGTGCTTTCATGGTTTTTATCGTACACAATCCTCTTTTTTTTTTTTTTATTTTAACGAATCATTTACAAGAAAACATACTTTGCATGGGAAGCAAGTATTTCTCGTGTTTCATTCAGCAATGTCTAAGAATGTCATGTATTCCCACCTCAACAGGCACCCTGCCCCAGCGGTTCGCCCCGGGGCAGGGTGCAGGTCAATGCCCCTCATCCAGTTGTAGTTTCTGTCATGACTTGGGGTGGCACAGCTTGGTGGCCCCCAAATAGCATGATCTGGATTTGCCAGGTTACTATTGCTAATGAGCCATGGAGGCTTATTCCTGCTTATTCCTGGAGGCCCTGCCTTGGAGGAACCGCTTTGATGGTTCAATGCCAGGCTGTGTAGAATAGGGGGAAGCTTTGGGGGCAGAGCACTTTCTTAGCTACCTTTGGAGCTTATCTTCTGGTGCTTGACGGATGCCTCCTGGAGCTGATGCTCATTCTCCCCATCCTCTCTCTACATCCGCCACCTACCCCCTCTGTGACCTGCATCAGCTCTCATACTTGTATTGGCCAACAGAGTGGCTTCCTCCGAAACAAAGCTTTTACTCCCAAAATGTCCACCTGGGGACCTTCAAACTGTATCCCAGCACATCTCAAGTTTGCTGGCTTCGATTTCACGTGGCTTTCCACGGCCAGAGTCAGAGCAGTCGTAAGCCACTCTTGACGAGCGCCTGGATGGAGGGATTTCAGTTTCTACGGGCAGATCTCATAGCAAGTCTACAAGAAGAAATGCACGCAGCTCCCGCTCTCCCTCTTCCGTCCCCGAAGCTGCAGTTAGCAGGAGGCATGTAGCTCAAGCATGCCTTTTGATTTAAGGTAAAAAAGGAGAGATTTTGTTTTTCACTAAGGCAGAATAGATCTTAATGTAGTAATTGAATTTAGTTCTATTTAGTCTAGTTTGATGGAGTAGATCTAGAGTTGGGAGGGAAGAATTGACATTGTTTAATACTTAACAGATGGATAGAAAACAAAAAGTTTAGGAGATAAGAATGTCAGAAGGTTACCGGCTGCTGTGGGTATATGGTAAAATGAATTTATTTGAAAGGTTAGCTGATGTTGATTAACACATGCCTCTCTTTCCATCATATTTTAGATTCACAAATTATTCAAAGGAAGAGCTCTTATTTTCGGCTAAATCTTGATTAGGTTGCTGTGTTCTGGAAAGGTGTATTCGTGTTTCAGGTGAGGTGTACTTCACTACGTAAGGAGATGTTTCTGCTCTTTGAGCGGTGGAATATTCGGAGAGCGATCTGGTAGCATGTTAACTCCATGAAGCAAGAGCCATTGCTTTCTATTCTCAAATGTGGGTGTCTGAAGATCACTAAACAATCACGGGAAGTTAAGCAAACCCCCTGACATATGCACTAATTTTCATGATACGTGAAATTCCACTTCTAAGATAGTTCGTTAGGCAAGGGCTACCTCTGTATTCTGGCGAGGGTAGATTTGCATTGAGAATGTAGGGAATTACTCCACTGGAAGCCTGCGAAGAGCAGCCTCTTGGCACCAACTCCTCTTGTCTTGTGTCTTGTATCTAATACGAAGCCAGTCAAATCGGCTGCAGGCATTGAGAGATGATGTGAGCCTGACAGGGGGAGCTTAGCATTTGGAACCTTCAGAGAGTCTGTGGCAGTGACTTCCTCAGGGATGTTGGTCAACACTTAACCCATGGATTCAGTCTCCCCAGCTTCCTGGTGGAGATTCAGTTGCTTAACTATTTAGCAGGGGTTCTTTAAAAAGCAGCGAATTACTCATTGCCTGAAAAGCGGTTTGAAGACACACTAAGTACCATTGTGGTTAAATTGAGGAAGGCTACTTTCATGTACACCTTCTGTAAAAACCATTAGATAATTCTTTGGGTCAAAAGGACAATGCATTAGGATAAATAAGTACGAAATAAGAGAAGTCATCGAATAGAAAGTGGAACACTTGACAGGAACTCCACGTGTGGTAGGATGGATTGGTTCTAGGGTTACATGGGATTGCCAAAGGAAAATAGATTTGTGAGGAGGGCAGTAGGAGGGAGAAGGATGGGCAGGCTATTGATGAAAAACCTGGCTAAACAATTGAAGCTCCAGGAACTTAAATATAAAACCAAACATGATATTTCCTTAAAGCACCAGCTCTTTAGGCCTTGGAAGCAAGTCATATCCAATCAACACTTATTTGTTGGGCGTCTGCGATGCATTTATTACCGTATTAGGATTTGTGAGAAAAACTAAAGGGTGAGGAATAAGGGGTCTCAGACTTTAAGAAATTTATAAACTCATTGGGAAGCCAAGGGTTACATACAGTAAGAAACTCCTAAGACAGCAATACAGTCAAGCAATGTAATCAAGGACAAATGCTAAGTTTTATGGAGAAGGATGCATCAGTGAAGGCTGCAGTTCTTATTAATAGAAACCTTGGGGTAATTGCCAAAGACTTTACAGGAAGGTGGTGTTTGACCCTGCTAGGTCTTGAAGGGTTTTACTGTTCACCAATTTTAGATGGAAAATTCTTCCACTTTAAGCCATTTCTGTTTCAGACCAAGACGGTTATTTCTCATTCTTCCTTTACAGATTCTTCTACTAATTCCCTTTTAAATATTGGCATTCGTCAAGTTTTATACTTGGGCACATTCCTTTTCTACTCACTAAACCAAACACTATCAATACCGATGGGTTAAAAACTTAAATGAGAACAGAAAATAGGTAACAAAAGAGGAGTCCAGTAGATAGGATGCAATAAGAAGTTATGGGACTTGCGGTAAAGGAAGAGTTTTTGTCTGCCTAAAGGTATTCAAATTTAAGTTTGCACACACACACACACACACACACACAGAGTCTTGTTCAACAAATCACCTCTAGCAGCTGGGATCTGGGTTGCCAGTGGGTGATTTATGATCTAACTACTAAACTTTTCCAAAACACTGTTTTCTAAACCTGAGCTCTTCTCCCGAGTTTCATACTGATTCTTCTGAATATCTAACAGCCATCTGCACAGAAGTCCCCCCAGATATCTTAAATCAGGGGTTGGTAAACTATAGTCTGTGGGCAAATGCAACCCACTCCCCCCCCCATTCTACTGAAACACAGCCACACACCTTTGCATATTGTCTATGGTCGCCTTTACCCCTCAGACGCGGAGGTGAACACTTGTAACAGAGATTACATAGCCAACGAAGCCCAAAATATTCACTTTCTGATGCTTTATATAAAAAGTTTGCCAAACCCTGTCTTAAAGCAACATGTTCCCAGACGGACTCATGCTCTTCTCCCCCATGCCAACTGTCTATGTACTTTGGAGTCCCTCTGGTTCTTTCTTCTATCCTTTCCTCATCTCAAGATCTGCCAAGACCTGACATTGCTCCTACCTCTCCTCATCCTTACATGAACATCAGATTTACATGTTTATAAAAGCAAATCTGGTTGGGGTGCCTGAGTAGCTTAGTTGGTTAAGTGTCTGACTCTTGATTTCAGCTCAAGTCATGATCTCAGGGTCGAGAGATCAAGCCCCGCATCAGGGTCTGTACCGGGTGTGGAGCCTACTTAAGATTCTCTCCCTCTCCCTCTGCCCCTCACCTTGGCTCTCTTTCTCCCTAAAAACAAAACAAAACAAAACCCATAGATCTGATCACGTCACTTCCTTAACTAGAATCCTTCAATGAAGCCCTGTTTCCTCCCAGATAAAGCACTTATTTCCAATGGTACAATCCCTTTTCTCATTTATATCCCTACCAACATGTTTAGCTTCATCTCTTTCCATTCTCCCACTTTCCCTCTGAAGTCTATCTTACTAGTGTACTTATCATTGCCTTGGATGAATCATTCTTTCCCCCATGCCTCTGAGAGATGCACATAATGTTCTTTTATCTCTTGGTTTTCTATCTGAGGAACATAGTTATCAAAATTCAACTTTAGCATAATTTCCATCGTAGCACTGTCCCATCTCGATCTGTCTCCTCCCTCTGCCCTGTGCACCGGCCCCCTTCTGATTCTGTAGTGTAAAGCGCCTAACTCTGTTAGAGTATGTCTCAAATTATGTTTAGTTCTAATTACATTCAGTTCTTTCTCTCTGCTCTAGGTGTGAACCCTGAGAGATCCTGTCATATATATATATGTGTGTGTGTGTGTGTCTGTGTTGTCATAATGCTCACCAAAGATTAGGTGCTCAATAAATGTTCAGTGAGTTTTTGAAGCTGATTATAAGTCAATAAGTCTTTAATAAACAAAGATTAATCCTTAACTGATACATAAAATATTTGCTGAAGGACCAACAATCCTGGGCATAAGTTGTAAATACAAGTCTATGATTGATACATTAATTCAGTAGAAGAGAGACCTTTTAGAAATGCAAATTACACCATATTATTCTAACTCTTAATGCCTTCCATGGTTTCCTCTGCACTCAGAATTAAAACTCAAAAGCTTTGAGGTAACCAACATCAAGCTTGATTCAGCAGTCCAGCCTCTTGCCGCCCCTTCCTAACTTATCACATTCTAGGCACACTGGCCTTTCTCTGTTTCTCAAAAGCACCACTCTTTTCTGCGTTTGGGGTCATGGTACCTGCCTTCCATCTTCCATGAAGACTCTTCCACTCTTCCTCTGGCCAAATCCCATTCATCCTGTCACAGTCCAAAGGTCGTGTTCCTTGCAGGGGCCTCTCTGCCCTAGAATTCTCTGCTCAAAGTGCCTGGTCTTTTCCATTCAAGTGCTCACTACTATTTACAATAGCATGCTTGTTTGTTGGTTGGTGTGCTTAACATCGGTTACTTTTCCATGTTATGGGAAACTCGCGATGGGCAGAAGTTTTGCTCAGTATTGGCATTGCTAGCACATGCCAGGTGCCCCATAAGGATTTTCTAAATAAATAAGTGCAAAAGGGAACATTCTGGATATTTTTCTGGATATTTTTGAATAGAGAGGGAGGTGGTTAGATTTGTTGACAATATGCAGGACAGACCAGAGTGAGCAAGGATTAACAGAAGAAGGAAGAAGCATTAGGAAGCCCTTGCCTCTAGGTGAGGCAAAAGTATTTCAGAACAACTGTGATGAAGTGGGGATGGGAAGGAAGGGGCAAAACTATCACTCTTTTCAAATTCTATTCTTTTCTACCAGGAAAAACTCAAGAGAAAAACCTCTAAGGATGAATAAAAAAGTTAAACAAGTCGGTCGTTTTCAAAAATCTGTGTAATAATCGCATCATAGTTTTCCTACATAGTAACAATTAGTTTTAAAAAAGATGAATGGACAAAGAAGATGTGGTTTATGTATACAATGGAATATTCCTCAGCCATTAGAAATGATAAATACCCACCATTTGCTTCAACGTGGATGGAACTGGAGGGTATTATGCTGAGTGAAGTAAGTCAATCGGAGAAGGACAAACATTATATGGTCTCATTCATTTGGGGAATATAAATAATAGTGAAAGGGGATATAAGGGAAGGGAGAAGAAATGTGTGGGAAATATCAGAAAGGAGACAGAACATCAAGACTCCTAACTCTGGGAAACGAACTAGGGGTGGTGGAAGGGGAGGGGGGTGGGGGGTGGGGATGACGGGGTGACGGGCACTGAGGGGGGCACTTGACGGGATGAGCACTGGGTGTTATTCTGTATGTTGGCAAATTGAACACCAATAAAAAATAAATTTATTATAAAAAATAAAAAAGATACAATGAAAAAATATTTCATTTGAACTGGCAAACAAAAAAAATGTAAAGTTATGAATAAGCTAAATAATAAATACACGATAGACCTTTAAAAAAACATAGGAAAGTTATGAAGAAGACTTCAGTAAATATCAATCTTACTCAAAGTGAATTATACTCTTATTAATCTATGTATAAACATAAAGCAATTCTTTTCAAAGTGCTCAGTGGATTTTTACAAATTTGACAGAGATGATTTTGAAGTTCATGTGAATGAATACATTTTTTCGGAGATTTTTATTTTTATTTTATTTTTATTTTATTTGTTCCACACATGCATGCACTCACACCAGCAGGAGGGGAGGTGGTGAGGGGCAGACGGGGGAGGGAGAAGGACAAGCAGATTCTGAACTGAGCATAGAGCTGGACATAGGGCTCAATCCCATGACCCCAGGATCATGACTGAATCCAAAATCAAAGGTCGGACGCCCAACCAATTGAGCCACCCAGGAGCCCCTGAGTCAATGTTTAAGAATAACAAGAACCCTATTAAAAAAGGAAGAGGAGGAAGCTGTCTTTTTACATATTAACAATTTTAAGCTATAACAACATAAAATGGCAATTGATGCAAGAATAGCCAAAGGGAATATTGAACCAAATGGAAAATCCAGAAATGAATCTAAGTATTTATAAAAGATTTTAATATGATATTTCCAATCACTCAGGCAGGGATAAACTATTCAATAAACAATTTTGATACATTGTAAAAATGGTGGAAAAATTTAAATTACATCTCTATCTATACCAAAAATCATTTTTTGAACGTGTTTATTTATTTGTGTGTGTGTGAGAGAGAGAGAGAGAAAGAGAGAAAGTATAAGCAGGGGTGAGGGAGAGAAGCAGACTCCCTGATGAGCAGGGAGCCCAGGACTCCAGGGTCTCACCTGAGCCAAAGGTAGATGCTTAACTGACTGAGCCACCCAGGCACTCCTAAAAAGTGTGTGTGTGTGTGTGTGTGTGTGGCACATATATATAAACATAGTACATATACTATAGATTATGCTATTGGATAATGTATTTAAATGAAACCATTAATATACCTAAGATTCCTATGATCTTTTGATGGGAAAATACTTTCCATAATAGCACCAAAGACAGCAATATTAAAGAAAAACTCATTTATTCCACCATGTAAATACTTACAAATTCTTTGTTAGGAAACAACAGGAAGGTTAGAAGAAAAATGGTAATCTGGAAAAGTATTGGCAACATTTATAATAAAGTTTCACATCCATAACAGATAAAGAACTCCTAAAATTCACACTTTTAAATGGCTAACTTTCTCAAAAATTGATAAGAATAAGCAATTAACATATACACACATACAAGAAAAGAAATACAGATGTTTCACAGTCTAAGAAAAAGTTTAATTTTACTAGTAATCAAAGAAATGCAAATGATAGAAGTAGCAAGATATAATTTTCACCCACCTACTGACAAAACCAACACTGAATGATAAATTAACATCCATTAATAACCATACTGCTGAGGATGATATAAATCGCCAGAACTTCCCTAGAGGGTAGTTTCGAAAGCCTCAAAAACATATAAAGAGTATAAGCCTTTGGAATCACAAATCCCTTCCCAGAAAACTTTCCTCCCCAAAGTAAACTGCATAAATGAAATCATTTTTGACTCATTTCTGCATTACACCGAGCACCCGCCAGGTTCCGAGCACTGCCGCTGAGGGGGAGACACGGGGCTCAACGGGGAAGAGATTATAACCCCTGTCCTCCGGGAGTCTGTGTCCTCCTAGGAAACACAGGCAGTGAAGAACCCGGGATCGAGTCCCACATCGGGCTCCTGCATGGAGCCTGCTTCTCCCCCTGCCTGGGTCTCTGCCTCTCTGTCTCTCTCTCTCTGTGTCTCATGAATAAATAAATAAAATCTTTAAAAAAAGAAAAAAAGAATCAGACACATAAATACAACAACCAGGGATTGTCGTGCTAGGAAGAAAAGAGGCACGGAGGCCGTGACACTCAGGGAAGGCTTTTCCTAAGAGATGTCACTTAAGCCAAGAGCTGAAGGCTCCCAAGGAAATACTTACGCAAAGAGCCAGGCAGAGCAAAGAGCAATAGCCTCTGGGAGGAGAGAGCCTGGCACCTTGAAGAACTGACAGAGAAGCTGGAGAAGAGCAACGCCAGGTCGGATGGGAGGACGGGGCAGGGGTAGGAGTGGGGTGTCAATGGGGTGAGGGGTGACGTGGGCACTGGTCGTTCAAACAGGGCTTTGAGGGCCATGAGAAGTAGTTTGGGTTGTGTTCTACCTACAACGGTAGAGCTGAAAAAAAAATTGAAGGTTTTAATGGAGGGAAGGAGCGGGGTCTAGTCTGTACTTTAAGAATTTTCCTTGGTGGCTACGTGGAGAATGCATCGAAGGGGCAGGGGGGCAGGGGGGCAGGGGGGAGGCAAGCAAGAAGGAAAGCAAGAAGACTGTCGGCGAGGTGATGGCCAAGTCGGGCAGGGATGTGATGCTGGAGACGTGAGGTGACACAGGCACGGCCCACCAGGCTCCAACGTTTAGAAGAGACCCGCGTGTTCCGCGAGGGACACGTGCTAAGTAAAACCGTGGGCTCCTCATCAAGGCTGCGTGCAGGCAGTGGGCGCCTTGGGAATCTGAGTGCATAAACTCAAGGACCAAGCTGAGCACGTGAGGACGTGACTGGCGGCACCAAGTCTTGAGGAGACATGAGGGGTATAACCAAGAGCCAAGGTGAAACAGTGAGTACCCCTCGGCAACGAGTCGCTTCTTCCCAGGCTGACCCCAGGTTCTGGAGGCCCAGGACATTCCTAGTGGCTGCGCCCACCCCAGCCTGGTGCATTATGTCCTTATGGAAGCATCACTGCGCCCTTGCACTCTCAGAAGTGTCCTGGGTTTGAAAGAGGAACCTGTGGCCACTCTACAGTGTGTCACCAGTAACAGGAATCAAGGGAGAGCAGGGCGGTGGTGCTGGTCAACCGCGGACAGACGTTCAGCGAGGCCAGGGAGAGAGCCCAGGGAAGGGAGCTCCGGCACCAGTGAAGGAGGATGTGAGGGCAGCAGCCCGCCGTAGGGCGGCTGGGGGCTGGGTCTTGAGCAGAGTGGAACAGGAAAGACCAGTAGCCCCCGTGAGGGAGAACTCCCAGGGAGCCGGGCATGAGCCCAGAGGTCACGGACAGACGTCATCTACGCACCTACACCCCCGGCCCTCATCTCTGAGTAGTAATGTGCATGACTGAGACTCAACAGAGAAGGGTTTTGCGACCTGTGGTATCACGGGTGTGGTGCCCTTACCTGTGCATCCGAAATTCTTTTCGTCAGAATACTCAGAAAAATCAGAAGCCCTCATTCAATCCTTCTAAATAATACCAATTCCTTCTATCGATAGTCTCGAATTTCATTTTTCGTCTTCCTTGCTTCTTCAACAAATTCTTGTGTATCAGCTAGGACACAACTTGGACTTTATCCCTGTGAGACAGCATGAGACTGGCCCCACCCGGTACTGTCCATATGTCTACAGTCCCACTTCCCCTCCTAATGATAAAGTCTGTAACGACAGACACGCTTTCCAAAAGCCTTTTTCTTTCACACGCTCATGCACAGACTCTCTCTTCTCCCTCTCCCAGCCTCTCTCTCCCTCCCTCTCCCAGTCCCTTTCTTCAACAAGCATGCGTTACCTCTTTTTTCTTTTAATATTTCTGTGTTTTCCTATATCCTCCGAGGCTAGAATATCAGATGTTTCTTAAAAAAAAAAAAAAAAAGAAAAAGAACACAAAACACTATGCACACCAAGGTTTAAGTGCAAGTGTTAACAGAAGCTTTGTTCGTAGTTTTTCCAAACGGGGGACAATCCGAAGATCCATCAATGAATAAATGAATGATGGCATGTCCATGCGATGGGACTGTACTCATCAGTATAAAGGAGCTGATATGTGGAGCGATATGAGTGAGTCTCAAAAGCATGATGCTGAGTGAAAGGAGTCAGAGTCAGAGGGTTGCAGAGAAAGCAAAATTATGGAATTTCAAAATGGATAAACGAATTACTTGGGGGCTAGGGTTGAAGAGAGGAGACTGACTACAAGGGGAATGAAGAAATTCTGAGGGTGTTTTAAACACTCTCCACATCGTGATTGTTCCATGGCTGTGTCTGTTTTTCACAAATGCAATGATGTGTATGTGCAGGAAGGATAAATTTTATTATATACAAACTGTACCTTAATAAACCTGACAGCTGAAGACTTCCAACAGATTAGTTTTTGCTGTTTTTTTTTTGTTGTTGTTAATTTTATTAATTTACTCATGAGAGACACAGAGAGAGAGAGAGAGAGGCAGAGACACAGGCAGAGGGAGAAGCAGGCTCCATGCAGGGAGCCCGACGTGGGATTCGATCCCAGGTCTCCAGGACCACACCCTGGGCGAAGGCAGCGCTAAACCGCTGAGCCCCCCTGGCTGCCCCGTTTTGCTGTCCTGAGCTCATGAACACTCACAGAAAACAAGGGGAGGGAATAAACACGAGGAGGGAAGAAAGAGACCTACAGGATGGAAAAGGGAGTGAGATATTTGTTAAGATTCCTTGTAGAGCAGGGTAATTCCTAGTTGACTGTAACGGAAGTATGGGAATGGACTGCCCCAAATTGCCAGCTACACATCAGGGACATATTAGAGAAATATAGAAGATCTACCATCAAATTTGAGAAGGTTCCCCAAGTAGGAATAAATGAAATGCACTTAGAATAAAAATTGCATCATTATAGAATAAAACAAACAAACAAAAACCCATCGATGCGTCTCCTCACCTAGGACAGCTCTATTACCAACCCTCTCCAGGCCAGAAGACCCGCGCTGATGTACGCCGCTGTCTTGGAACAAAACAGACACACTCAGGCCAACCCTCCCCACCACCGCCCTGCAACCATAGCCCAGAGCCAAGGACACAGTGGTGGCTAACTCTGTCCCCGGCACCAAACTCTTTAGAGACACAGCCACGCAAAGGCATTACCAGTTGAGGTCATGGTCAGAAAAAAAAAAAAAAAAAAAGAGGGGTAACTTGTGTTTTTGCCATTTAGAGGGTGTAAGTAAAATTAATACACAGGATTATATGTGAAATCCACATATGGCATTAGATCCCTTTTTCAACCAGAAAGTGGAGCCACACTTGGAAACACTTGGGGCCTGTATTATACGAGTCCAAAGACAGCACAGAAAATGCTGGTATTGAGGTAAATAATGGCAATCGAGCTCACAGAAGGAGGCTGTCTAACTTGAGAGATGGTTTGGCTTCTGGAAGGCCAAGACTTGACTGTGTAAAATCCATCCCCGCTCAGCCCCATCTCCCAACCCCACCCCCAACCTCTCTCTTGAACACTCACATTAGTGTTCTGGCTTCTTGCCTGAGAACTTGAAAATGAAGGGATAAAAAGTGAGCTTAATGTTCTTTCCTAGGCATAAGTCCCCTTTCTTCTTTAACACAGGCCCAGAAGCTCCACTGGGGATTAAAGAGTAAGAATCCAGTATTTTTAATAGAATGATTTGAGGGCAGCATCATAAGGATTTAGTGGGAGCCATTAGAATAGGGGCCCCTTTTGGTCTCTGAGGTCTGTTCTGCAGACTTTGGACATACTGTTTTCACATATGGGAAAATGCAGGTAGAATTTTCTTTCCAATCTTAACATTCTCTGGTTAAATCATATGCTTGCCTTTCTCAGGCACTTCTGTCCAAATATGTTTTCCTAATGAGGCATTATATTCCTATGAAATCAAGCAGTTTTTCCTCAAAAAGAGTATTTTGGTTTTGTTAAAAAAAAAAAAAAAAACCCAGACCAGACCCTATTAGTTTATGGACAATAACATTGTTATTTTAAAAACAGTATATGATGATACTCCCAAATGCTGGCAGCCATCAATTTTAATTTACTTGTTTCAAAAACACATTTTTGGGACATGGTTCCCCAAAGAATTTACAATATGGGATAGGTTTCCAGGCTAGCCCATACGATTGTGTCTAATTAAATGGGGTGGGGGGAGCCTGTAATAATACTATTGTAATGGTCAAGGAAAAATAGAGCTAAAAGCTTTGAAATTATTGAGATAAAATGATATGCAAGAGGACCCCAGAAAGATTACAGAAAAAAAAAATCAAATTAAACACATCAAAAAAAAAAAATCCAAAGCATTTTTAAATCCTAAATCCTCTTTAAAAAGCGACTAAATTGGAGAAAAAGGCTTTAGACAGACTTATATAGAAATTTAGTGGGGGGGGGGGCTGTTTCAGGAACTTTTAGGGGTTGAGAAATTAATAGTATTGTTCTTTATTAAATTATATTCCTATCAAAACGAGAAGACTTCCGTTTTGTTGGTGCTGCAGACGCCAATACTAGACTTCACTTGGTGGCCACTTATGGGGAGGTGGATAGGAAGAGAAAAACGGAAAAGCAGAGGTGCTCCTGAGGCCGGAGAAGGTAGTGGATTTCTCGCAATCTTCTCTCATTAGGTGAAAACAAAGTCCCTTCCCTTCCTTTCTGCACATTTTCCCCAGGTGGCCTCTTTGTCACCCGTGGATTTACTTACTGATTATAAACCGACGACTTTTACATTTGTTCCTCAAGCTCACACCATCTTTCTGAACTTCAGAACTACCTCGTGCGGCCTCATACAAGCACTGAGTTGTCCCACAGAAGAATCGAGTGGCATCTGCCCAGCAAGTACCCTCATTCCCCTAGGAGTTCCCTCCCGTCCCCCTACCCTCAGAAGACAAGAGAGACAAAGCCCTTCTATTCTTCCCATCTTATTTGATAGCAATGCTCCCACCGTAATCAGCCCTCAGATCCTCTCAAATCCTCCCATCCAGCATCTCCCAACTCGGCTCCATCCGTCCCATCCCCAGCCCTACAGGGCAATAACCCACGTACTGCAGTAACTGATCCTTGCCCCTTGCAGGCCATTTTCTAGATGCCAACAAAGTGATCACTGCTCGGTTCAAAATCCTTCAGGGTCTCTCCATGACACACGTACAACAGGGCCGCAGGAGGGCCATGCAGGGGTGAGGGGAGGTGGTGCAAGAGCGTGTTGGTCAGATTCCTGAGCCCTGCCCTGGGACAGTGGAGTCTGAATCTTTAGGGGAAGGGGGGTTGGGTAAGACCTAGAGGTTTGCATTTTCAAGCAAGTTGGGATGATTTTTAATTACACTCATGTTTGAAAAGCATGCATGTAAGAGACGACGTCGACTCCCTTGCCCATGGTGCAGGGTCCTCCACGCTCCCCCCGCCTGTCCACACACGCTCAAGTCTCATCCCACTCCACCCTGGCACTACCTGCTCTTGCACCTACACTGTGCTGTTTCCCGGTATCCTTGGATGCACCCCTGCCTGGAGTGCCCCTCCTGCCCCCATCTCCCTGGTGAACAGGATTCACCTTTCAAATCCCAGCAGAGCCTGGCAAACTAAAGCAGAGACAAGTAATTATTCGTGCCAAGGTTTCTGAGGGTGCTCCTGGCAATTCTTAGGGTGCATTTCATAGTCATTTCCTATTTTCCTTTGGTTGCCATTAAAGATATCACCAGAAATCCTCTGTTCCCCAACCCTTATTTAAGAAGAGAACCAGCAATCCCACTAAAAAATAGGACATAAAAATAAGCTCACACCTGCCCCCATTGACATTTACACTAGGGCCACATCTGAGCCATGTAGAAACAGGCCTTTTTTTTTTTTTTTTTTTTAATGGCTTTGTAAAAGGAGAGACCCTCAAAAAGCAAGAATAATCATTATTATTTGTTCTAAAAATCCAAATGTATATTTTTCCATCCTTTTTATTTACAATATAAAGTGCTTTTCTCAGTAAATCAACAAATATGAGTATTCATGTCACCAAGTGCTGATGATTAAAAATAATTACTTTAATGGTAGCTGGCCCGATGCCAAACATGATCAGGTTTTGCATTTCAAGCATGATCGTGGATAATTTACATCTCCTTTCTCACCAATACCCTACCATTCTTAATGGATTCTATTTTAGTTTTTATGAATTAATAGAAATTTAGTGCCTAATTCTCTATGTTATAGTCCACCATTTGCTTTTAGAATCCACAAAATTATCTTCTTTTTTTTTAACGCAGGACGGCCTGACATCACATAATTCAAGTTTTTTATTTAAAATGTTTAGCTATCTGCTTTCCACAAGTCCAGACAAGAGGCACAAGGATGGGACAAAATGGAAAAGAAAATCAGGACCGTGTCTCACACCTCCAAGGAAACCTCTTCTTTATCAAAAGGGGACTTTTGTGACCAAAGTGGCATGCTGTCTCTTTCACAGATGAAGTGCAGGAATCCCTCAAAAATCCCAGCCACAGCCTGAGGGGCCTGGAATCTTAACTACATGGGGGTCCCTCAGGGTGAGAGAAGATGGGGCTGCCTCTTTTCATGTTTCTTATTCCTTTGAGGTCTCGTGTATAATGAAGATATGTCAAAACAGGGTTACTAAGAATTGTAGCAGGTTTTTAAAATGTTTACGTTTAACAAGTTAGCACTTTTATGAAAAAAAATGCGGTATAATTGTGTTATTCAGAAGATAATTATAGGTTTATTAACAAGACACGTATTAATACATGGTACCCTAAAGGCAGTGTGGTCCAGTCATAGGAATTCTAGTTTCAGTCTGTAGAATTTTTTCCATCTTATGAATCTCTGTGACACTGTATGTACAAATAACAGTATAGAGTCGTTTGAAGGTAACGTCAAAAGTAAAATTTTGATGTCCCACGTGAATATGAGGACTGGATCCTTGGTCTCCCTACTAGACAGATTTTTGTAAATATAGGTCAAGGACATGCACCTTAAAATGTATTAATTGTTGAAAAGGTCAGGGGGGTAAGGGAGGAATTCCCAAGGATTTGGTTCAAGAGTTGTGGCTGTAGTAAGCAGAGAAGACTCAGAAATGTCATCAGGTAACGGGGAGGCCCCACTGGTGATGGGGAGAGGGAACAGATGGGTTAAATGAGCAAAGGTGCTCTAAGCATGGATAAACCCACGGTAACCCTATTGTAAACATTCCTTGCATAGCTTGAGTCCTGCCAGCCAATGGTAGGCATGGAGAAGACATGGCTTTATTTGCTTATTCTGATTTATGTGTGACTTCCACTGATCTCTCTGACAGTGGGTAAAGGTAACTGGAACTTGGAGAGTGCATTCATTTGTAGTGTCTCCTTTGACCAACCTTATGAAAGCTGAAGAGAACTTCAGAGAAAATCTACTGGCACCATTTTGCAGAGAGACCTGACCGGTATTCGACACGTGGGATTGGGCACACGTTTTACAGTAATAAGAAAATAGCAATTTTTTTCCATTTGCTTTTGGAAAGGAAACCAAATGCATGTCAGGCTATTAGGCTGGCCACCAAGGAACGAAGCCCTTTTATATAATTACAAAAAGTTACTCTGTCCCCAAGGATCAGTGGGTTCTTCCAGTTTGCATGGCTGAGAATATACCCTGTGGTTTGAAAATGGCCTTTGACAGGGACACCCCTTATCCTCCAGCCTAGCTAAATTGCAGGGTTTGGTGACCCCACTCCAGTTAGACAGTATGTAGCAAAGAGACCTTAGGCATATGTAGTAGTTAAGGTGAAAGAAGCGTGGTGCCAAATCCAGCCACCTGTATCCTCTACCGAGCCATCTGCACTTTATATAGGAACGCCTCAATTTCTGGAAAAGTGACTACACACACACATACCCACACACAAAATACAAAAAATATAGGAAGGGAAAGAATTTGGGGAAATGTGGAGAGAAAGACAGACACATACACACAGATACACACAGGCTGTAACTACAGGACTTTCTGGTTGACTTCCCTGAGGATTCTCAGACTACTCCTGACCAAGGCCCCAAGGCCCCTGGAAGGTTATCCTAAGAAACCTATCTTAGGCAATAAGAGTACTCACTTTTCCTCTATTTACATTTTCACTCAACAAACATGTATTTTCCGTCTACAATGTTACGGGCACCAGGCTAGGCCCATCATACAACTCATGGATAAGACACAGTCTTAGTCCTAAAGAGATGACAATACAGTGGGGACACCGACATGACAACGGACCTTTACAGGATGGTGTGCAAAGCGTTCTGTGTCCGCTTATGGGCAGGGCAGGAAGGGAAGAGATATGGGAAGAGGGGCTGAGCTATACAGGGAGGAAGTGCTCCAGCAGAGGCAAAACTCATGACCTTTATTTATCTAGAAAGACCTTGCGATCCTAGTGGGGGAAGGACCTAATGACCTGATGAGCAAAGCAGCATTAGATAAGCGTGTCCTGTGCTCACACAGTGAAACCGTAATTGTAATGTGTCAGGCAACCAGAGGCGCAGGCGCTGTGCCATTCCAGGGGCAGGCTAGGGGCCGTGCGGGGAGGGCTGACACGCTCAGGAACCACTGCCACTCTCTCAGCAGAGAGCCCGCTACTTTTCCTTCCTAATAATGACAACAGTTAAAATGAATTGTTACTGGCCTAGCACTTAAAATTACCTGATTTAGGGAAGCTTGGGTGGCTCAGTGGTTGAGCGTCTGCCTTTGGCTGATGGAGTGACCCGAGGTCCCGGGATCGAGTCCCGCATCGGGCCCCCTGCGTGGAGCCTGCTTCTCCCTCTGCCTGTGTCTCTGCCTCTCTCTCTCTGTCTCTCATGAATAAGCAAATTAAATATTTTTTAAAATTATCTGATTTAATCCTTATAATCGTAATCTGAGGTAGGCACAAAGATTACATTGACTTTAGGAAAGGCCTGGGTGAGGCTTGCTGATTTTTTGCAGAGCTCGAAGTGATGGAGCCTGGTGACAGGAGTCACACTCCAGAATCCATGGGCTCCGTTCCTTGAGGCCATCCTGCCCGCTCTGATGACTTATGCCACGCTGCTGCTGGCTTTTCTGCTCTTCCCTGAAGCTGTGAAATAGCACCAGACTCAGCGGCTCCGGGGTGAGGACCCGGACAGTGACCAGCCTCTCTGTGCTGTGCACCGTTGGGTCAGCTGAGGTTCCCCAGCTCACCGCTGCTGCAGCTGTGTTAGAGGGGAAGAAGTGACTCTGGGTGACCCCCTGGCACGTACATTAGTTCCATCCTCCAATCTCCTCTTCCATCACCATGAACAAAGGTGGGTTTTGAAAACTTAGCGCGTGTGCGATCGTCTATGCACGCACACACACAACCAATTACGCTGCTGGCTACCTTCCCCGCCCTGTTCAGCCCAGTGGGTTAGGAAAACCAGACCTCCTGGGGCTTCAGCTCTCTTGCTAAAGAGGACCCTCCTCTGACTTCTCATGATTAAACTGTGAGTTCCCCCCAGAGACTCCTGTTTTCTTCTCTCTGCTGCCTAATTGCATGGTCGCTTCAAACTGGGTGAAGCGACCCACTGCTGACCCAAAAGGCAGCTTTCAGGCCATGTGGGTGATGAAAAGAAAAAAAAGAAAGGAAACCACAAACTTACTTCACAAGCAAGGCCAATCCTAATATACAGTGGAAGATTAGAGTTGGGTTGAGAGAGTCCTGGATATTATTCAGGTCCATGACTTATATAGGTCAGTGTAAATAACCCCGGGCATAGAAGTTAACTTTTATGATGGGTGAGGCATCCAATTTAAGTGGATGGTTCAACATGCTTTATTGTGGTTAAAGCCAATTTTTTTTTTTTTTTTTTTTTTTTTTTACTGAGAACAAGGCAAAAGATTGAGGTAGCAGCTGGACCTCATCCCTCCTTTGTGTATAAAAAGTCAGTGGGATAGCTCAGACTTCCTAGGAGTGTCAATTTTAGCAATTTCTACAGAATTTCAACATCTCTTTACAGCCAGGAGAAGCAGCTTCGGTGTCTTGCTTATGCATTTGTGGTATGAACAGTCAAGTACAGCGAATATATGGTTAAGTGAAAGAGAACTGATCATGCTTCATTTTTAATAGTTTAATATTCTTACTAATCTATTAGTAACTACTATTACTAATCTCTTTTCGAGTATATGTAATTAAAAAACAATTCAAAGATATAGCAAGTGCTACTGATTAGTAAGCCATTTGCTAACTATTTATTCATTTGCTCTTATTAATTGTTGCCCAATACAAATGGTTTTAACCAGTCTAGAAAATTTCTTTCAGCCCATCATTCATATCTAAAGAGAATCAAAATCCTTTCCAGAGATAATTCTTTTAAATTCCAAATTATAGCAATAACTTCTTATAGGTTCAGATACTAGTTTCTGATCCCGGCAATATAAGATGGATCCATAGTATATATACAATCTTACTTAAAATCATACTGCATCTAGCGTTGGCTGTTGCCTTGCTTCTGTGACTTTTCTTGAACCATACATATCTAGCTACCCACTCCTTACCCCAGTCCCCGAGTATCTCTTGTTTCTCTGACAGTTACTGACCAGGGTCATCTGCTGACCTTTGGCTCTTACTGTTCACCCGGTGTCTGGACTTCTAATCTATCTGACCAAGAAGGTACCTGATTATCCGAGGGCCTCTTGCCATGATCATCTGGATACTTACATCCTTGATTGATTACGTTTTTGGCTTTTGTTTGTTGTTTTACAATTTCTCTATGGCATTCTAGGCATTCCACTTTTTTTTTTTTTTTTTTTTTTGATATCCACAGTTGAGTGTGACAGAGACAGAAAATATATCAAGTACCGTGGAGTCACTGATCTGCTTGAACTTGTGATGTCCGTTTGTGGATTAGAATGGAATAATTCTCCACCTGCCCACCTCTCAACATTAGTTCTTTGCCCTTGGCAAATTTAGTATAATTATGCTGATGAATTTACATTAAATGTTCCTGAAGTAATCATCATTTTTACGGCCTCCCCTTGGAAAGTCTCTTTACCCTGTTTTAATTTTCTTGATAACATTTACAACTACTGGATGCTAAATTATTTACTTATTTATTGTCAGTTCCTACCATTGGATGTAAATTCCAAGAGTGTTGGCATTATGTCTTTGGTACTTAGAACAGTGCCTGGCACATAGTTAGCAGTCAACACATATTTTTCGAATAAATGTTGAATGGATTAATTGGCCATAGGCCAAAAGGGTATGCAATATCTAGGAGAGGATATTGCTGATTATCAGCATAATGTATCGATATCCTCTCTACAGTAATCTTTAGGACTTAGATCTCCAGGATGTTTTGCTACTGCCTTGCCTGATACTGGGAGGCAGATGATGTACTGTGGCATAGTGGTTAAGGACATGGGTTCTTGATTCAGACCACCTAGGTCTGAAACTGGTTTTAACTCGTAACCATCTGTTCAAAATCTCTTGTAAGTTACATAATTTATTTGTGGCTCAATGTTGTTTCTTTAGAAGGGGGATGATAACAGCTCCTGTTAAGGGTACTCAAAAAATGCTGTGAAGATGAAATAAAACAATATATCTAAAGCTTTGCAATAGCGATTTGCTTGTGGTAAGCACACAGTAAATGCTGTATATCACTAGTTAGGATGTGTTTACAAATAACAGAAAACTCAAGCTGACTTAAGTTGACCTAAATGATAAAGAGAATTTATTTGTTCACGTAACTGAAAACTTGAGAGGCAAGATATGATTCAAACATGTATTGATACGGAGTCTGTTTTTCTGCAATTCACTCCATCCTCCCTTTGGAGACGTCATTGTCCCTGGCAGTAGGATGCTGCAATAATTGTTGACCTTACAGACACAGGGTACACTAATTAAAGGAAGAGAGATTCTCTAGAAAGCTACTAAGGATGGCTGCGGAAGTTCTTTCCTAGAAGCAATAACTCTGACAGTCTCCTGACATCTTCCTGGGAAAATTGTATCACATGCCCAACCTCACCCAATCCCTGTGGCCTCTGGGATTGGATATATTGATTGGCATAAGCTAATCATGTATAATTTCTTGGACTACAGATGGGATCAGCCTGCACTGATGCACTTGGACTTCGTGGCGTAAGAGCAGGAACACAGGCCAAAATTAGGGCACTATTAACAAGAGGAAGGGAAAATAGATGGCAAAAATCGCAGAAGTATTTTACTGACGAGCGAACTATACAGAACTTAACTCCACCAATGCTGTAAAACAAGCAGGAGGAAAGGAAATTCCACCATCATCATCACCTTCACTAAACGTTTTCTTTGGTGAAATGGTTTACGTGATATACTGCAACGGACAAAGCGTTCCTCCAACCTCATGGCTTGCTAAAAAACTTTCTCCTCTCCAAGCTCTCCCTCTTCAACAGTTCTTCCATCAACAAAAAACTCTGTTATTTTATATTTCCTGGAATCTTTTGGATTTCCTTGTGTACAATTTAAATTAGAAGACTTAGACCCTTATAGTCTTGGATTATATTTTAATTTTTTAAAAAATAAAACTGTCTCTTGCAGTCAATTCTCTCATATAAAATAAAAACCAGTAATAGCAAGTGAATTTAAAGCTGGAAGATGGTAAATTTTATATGATTTTTTTCCTTATAAATCTTATGTGACTGTGTCAATTTGCGTAAGATGCTGAAACATAACCATAATTTTCTCACGGTGACTAAGGTTCATGAGACAGGGTTAAAGTATCTTGTTTTGGAAAATGTTCAGGCCATTTCTTATTCTTGCTTTTTTTTCTTTTTGTTTTAATGATATGCACAAAAGACAGCGCTTTCACTGTAACCTTCTGTATAAAACACTATTATTGACATCTGAGGATTAAGTTTTAATTGAAGTAAGATTTCAAATGGTCTATTATCTGTGATCCCTATATAATGATCACAAAGACATCCTAGAGCAGGCAATGAAACAGATAAATATGTTGAAAAGACAGCTAACAGCTCCATTTAGCTCACCCACGCTTGCCAAACTTGACACACACAATTTATCCCAGACGATGGAAAGGGAGCATAAAATATAGCCAGATTGTGATAATGTATGTTTCTCAGATGGTGTTTTCTTGGGCTGAAATTCAGGTATCACATATACCCAGATAACCCATATGTGGTATTAGATAGCTGTGGATGGGCTTTTTTGCCCAAACTCATCATATTTTTTATGCTTTAGTTTAGAACTTCTTTGAGAGCAAATTTAATGGGGAGTTTCTTATCTATATAAGGTCTCGGGTGAAATGAGTGCTCACTTCTCTCCACCACAAAGAAAGAGTGGAGTGATCCATGACTAAACCCAAACTAACTCCCACTGGAGAAGTCAGCAGTGATTCCAGCAAATATTTAACAAACGGTAATAGTTTGTGACAGTGATTGTAAATGATAGGAAGTCAAAGGTTTGTTGTAAAGGTGGCTCCAAGGATGCTTCTAGTCTCTAGATTTTTTTTAGATCTTTACTCAATAGTTTTGCCAGGGAAACATGCCAAAGGGAATTCTGCTCTGGACTGATTGAATTTGAGTCTGTTTTCAAAAGTGATTCAATATCCTAAATCCCAATAGCCTATACGTGCAATCTGGACAAGCCTTAGACTGCTGTTTCATGTTGGACGAGGGACTAGACTGCATTTGCAATGTTGTCCATTTTCATTACAGACAACATCCCCCTCCTATGTGTGTTCCCTTTCCTGAACCCCATTCAGTCAGCCACTTCCTACCTCCCAGCTCAGAACTTGCTTAGTCTGGGCTAAAGTGAATCCAAAATATACAGAAAGGCCCTGTCAGCAAGAAGCCAGAGAAGGAAATCTCTTGTAGACATGGACTGACATGGAAATACCCTGTCACTTCCCAACGCCCCTGTCCTTCTTTATTTAGGACACTGGAGACACACAGAAGTTGAGACAGTATGGCCGAGGAGGTCAGAGGAACACGGTGCCTCATGGCTTTGGTGTGGCTTTTGGTGGTGTCACCCCGATAGCCGAAGATGTCCTTATTGCCATCACCCAACCCCTTGCTTCCACTTCTCTGGTCCAAAGATCTCACTGTCCACCTTTACCCAGATGAGTCAGGTTGGGAGAAAAATCTGGGATATAAAAAGCAGCAATTTCCCCAAAAAAGCCTCCTCAGGCAAGTAAAACCAGTAAACATCTTTGCTTTTGCTTTCCAAAGGAAGGTGTGATAAAAAAGAGTAGTTGAAACAGGGATGAATAGGCTATATTCTGTACTAAATAGTGTAAACTTTTTATTATTAATAATAATATTATCATACTAAAGTGGCAGGAGCCACAGGTGACAAGGAAAAGTTACTATTTGGCATTATTTTCAGAAAGATCTAAATTTTTGGTAGGAAGACTGGCAGCAGGATCAGGATAAGGCTCTTTGCTCAGGGAGGTGGAGTTGGGTATGCAGACATCAGAGAAAGAAAAATGTTTTGTTTTCTTTTTTTCCACTTGCTTTCTTGAAGGAAGCATACCCAACCTCTAATGCAATCATCTTCACCACTTTCTTGGAAAAATACTGCTGCGTCTCCTCCTCCCTTGGCCACATCGCCTTCCCTGGGAATGTGGTTCTGCTCTCGCAGCTTTGAAGTGCCCCAGGATGCCCCCAGGAGAGCTCCCAAGGACTGTGGGGTTGACTGTGAGAGTCCATAGCATGCAGCCAAGAGCTAGAGCAGAGCGGAAAGAATAGGTTTCAACTAAACAGAAGGGAATAAGGCCAATTTAAGGAAGGCAGCATCAGCACAGCTAACCAGAGAGGGCTCTTCCTTCAGCCTGAAACCACTTTCTCCTTTCTCCACTTGGAAGATGCTCAGTCACCAAAACTCAGCTCAAAAATCTTCCTCCTCCCCTAGAAGTCCTCTGTAGACATTTCCAGCCAGAGATGGTGGGACCGCTCCCCATCACGGCAGTTGTCTCCTGTCCTCCTCTTTACCTCCATGCTTCTCTACCCAATACTGTGTAACTTTTCAGGAGAGACCCCCTGTCCTCTTTGTTTCTCTGTTCCCTCGACCTGGAATAACAGTAGCATCGGCAACGCCGACGGTGATGATGATGATTAAAGCTAATATTTAAATAGCATTTAGTATGTGCCAGCCATTGTTCTGAGTGGTTCACGTATTCTCACTCCTTAATCTCTGCAACAATCCTGTGAGGCAGCTTCTATTACTCTATTCATTTTACAAATGATAAAACTGAGACCTAGAATGGCTAAACAGCCCTTTAAGAATTAAGTAACAGGGCCACACAACTTCTGGGTGTCAGGACTGCTGGCAGACAAACTCCACATTCTGGCTCTGTCCTCTCTGCTGCCAGAGCACATTGCAGGGAGTCAACAAATAATTTTTTCATGAATGAATAAATGGACTGGGGGAGGCGCCTGAAATAGTGCCAGCTAAGAATGGTTTAAATAATGTTGTTTGTTTGTTCATTAGATATACAAAGACCGTATCTTGTTCTCAAACTCTTGGTCTGGCAAAAGATTGACTTCTTGACTAATGAATTTAATATGAATAATCTTAGAGAAATTTAAACGTAAGCACTCTTTAGTTATATACATGTTGGTGCCAACATATAGACATTCAAAATTTAGAACATAAGGCTGCAATGAGTATCGACTCGAATAATCTCAAAGGTTAAAAGTCACCCACACTAACCACCAATCTCGTGTTTGTATCCCTTCCACAAAGTATTCATTTATAATGATTATCCAGCCTTGGACTGAACTCCTCCAGGGATAAAAAACTCACTATTTTTCAGAGCAACCAATCCCCTCTTAAAAGGGTTCCACTGTGGAGCTGTTCTTACACCAAGTTGCAGTGTAACTTTAAAGTTACTCTGCTAACGTCCTGGAGCATCCACCCACCTAATCTAGTAGCAGGCAAAGTGCTAGGCCAACAGTATCTTTGGCTCTTTTTTCCCCATACATTGCCAAGTTATTACGCATTAATCCCTTTGCCATAAAGGAGCCAATCGTCCAGATTTTTATCATCGTATCCCTATCTTATTGCTTGACGTTGTTCCATTTTCGTGGGTTTTGGGGACCTAGGAAAGGTCTCATCCTTCCAGAGGAGGATGAGACTTCTAAGTAAAAAGCAAACTTGACAATAGGACCTATAAGTCACTTAGAATGATCGTTCTCAAAATCTAAATCTAAGTGTGCACATGAATCTCCCAGGGACCTTGTTATATGTAGATTCTGATTCAGTAGTTCTGACTTGGGGCCTGAAATTCCATATTTCCAATAGGTCCCCAGCTGACGCTGAAACAGCTGGTCCAAGGACCACACTTTGAGTAGCAAACTCATGAGGGTGTGAGACTGCATATGCAATAATTCTCCTGTTCTTGGCATTTGCCTTCAAACTAGGACCCCTGGTGATTTAAGAACTCAAGCTTGTCCACTTACCTGACAATAGAATTTCTCAAACTCTAATTAATATAAAGAATCACATGGTGGAATTCCTTAAAAATTCAGATTCTTGTTCCTTTCCAGATATACTAATTTGGTAGATCTAGAATGGAGCCAAGAAATCTGAAGTTTTTAACAAGTGTGTCCCCCCACATATGATTTTGATGCAGACGGCCTTTGGCTCAGGCTTTGGGAAACCCTGCCTGGAATGAATAAGTTAAGTGGAAACACCAGTTTTCTACATAGCTCATCATTCTTAATCATCAGAGTGAAGGATGTCAACTAAATGGTGACCATATTTTGTAGGGGTTGGTAATGAAGGCCCAGAGTCACACCGTTTGGTCAAACTACTCTCTCACAGCCACAAGGACATGCCCCAAGAATGTCTCCCTGACTGGAGAATCCAGTCCATATGCTTTTGTTACAGGAAAACGTCAATAAATAATAACATCCAGAGAGCAAACCATGTAGTGGACATATGGATACTATTTATTATTGAATTAGCTGGGCCAAGGTGCCATTTATCTGGGTTCTGCCTCTTAACAAATGGCATCTTCATAAAATAAAATGGAGCTACAAGGCCTCTGCCAAATTAGTAGCACTCTTGTTTTAATCTGGATGGTTAGAACTATCATCCAGCTCCCTTAGGGCCTAGAAGAAAATTAGCTACACTTGAAAATACCCAAGGGAGTCTGGGTGGTTCCATCGGTAAGCGTCCGACTCTTGATTCCAGCTTAGGTCATGTTCTCAGGGTCATGAGCTCGAGCCCTGCCTTGGGCTCTGCGCTGGGCATGGAGCCTGCTTGAGATTTCTCTCTCTGCCTCTCCCTCTGCACCTCCCCCACTTCTCTCAAAAAAGAAAAGACAAGAAAAGACCCAAGACTATGAACTCACAGCTCTGTGTTTCCAGTTTGTTTTCTTCCCAGAGGATGTCGAGAAACAGGTAAGTAAGGTCAGCAGTCTTTGCTAAACCTTGGAAATAAACTGTTCGGGGGTTACCAGTAGGAGTGGGGAGCACTGGAAAGGAAGAATGGGTGAGACATGTGCTCTACGCATAATGGAGCTGAGACCAAGGACGTTTTCAGGTTGATTTCCTGAGATGCTGGGAGGTGAGCAGAATTTCTGTCGTAACTATTTCTTAGGAAACCAAGACTCCAATTTGCTTTCTGCTCAAACAGGCAAAATATCACTGAACTCTCGCATACACCAGGTAAAGGGAAAGGGGGGAATGTGAATTTTCTTATTCTTATACCATGTGTAGATCACCAGAGCTCTTGGCTCACTCACACATGCTCATAATAATTATTCCTAAATGACCCTGTTGTGTTGAAAGCTCGCTAGGGTTGTGGTAAGATGATGAAATGAAATCTATGCTGCCTAGGGGAAAAGCATTAAGAAAACCTAAATTTTAAATGTGGATTGTGTGTGTGTGTGTGTGTGTGTGCGCGCGCGCGCACATGCACATTTTTGTGCTATGTGTTTGGACAAGGTGACTTTTATTATCAGGATAACTGGCAATGTGCCAGTAATATTTGAAAATAAAATTGTTAGGAAAACTATCGTAAAACATCGATCTGGGTGTGGGAATCTTGGTTGAATAATAAGCACATCCACGCATCAGCAGAGTTTGTACACTTTCCACTCCCAAGTCCTCCTCTACAAGGCAGGCCGATTGGATATGGTGATAGAGGATCAAAGCGGTTCTCGGGACGGCCATCCCATGACCTTTCCAAAGCAGACAAACACTCGGGGTTGCACCGAGACATAACAACATACAGTGACGTGGAGACTTCTGTAACAAGACACAGATGTAAACAACCAAAAACGTGCCCAACTCTGCCCTCCTTCATCAGTGGTGGCTTCATCCTTTAAAAAAAAAAAAAAAAGTTTTTAACTAACCGATATTCCTTGGTTTCATGAGAATCAGTAGGTTTCTTAAGAAAAGATGTCTAAATCAATGATATTTTGGAGCCATAGAGACCAACTCCTACAGTTAAGGTTGCCAAAAGCCGAGGTTAAGTGGCCTGTTCAGAAATTACATTCGGTTAGTTGACTGCAAAACCAGAAGATTGAGGATAAGGCTCTAAGACTGACACCTTCAACACTGGCTCCTGCCCTGCCCATCGTCTAAATACAGGAATACGCACGATTTGCGTCACCCTGGTTATTTAATCTTGATACATTTATTTGGGTGATGACATTTCTAACTCAGACCTCCTACATCCTGTATCTCCCCAGCCTGGGAGAAGGTAAACAGAAAACATTTTTCATGATATTTGCTGAACGAATGAATGATTCTTACATTTTAATTGTCTTTTCAGGTTTTCAGTATATTTTTACATCAATATATCCTTCTTGAATATGAACTGTGACTTAAAAAAAATAACACTGTCATTTAAATGTCCATTTTTATGCACGTTACAAGTACCACCAGCAGCACCATCACGGTGACTCATCCCTAGAGCCCAGCAGAGTCTACATCCCAAACCATTCATTTTCAGTTCTACATTCCCAGGGTCTGCTTCTAGGAGGGTCTATTACAAATTGTAAATAATGCCTCATGGTGCAGCTTTTTTTTTTTAAGATTTTTATTTATTTATTTATTCATGAGAGACACAGAGAGAGGCAGAGACACAGGCAGAGGAAGAAGCAGGCTCCATGCAGGGAGCCCGACGTGGGACTCGATCCCGGGACTCCAGGATCACCCCCTGGGTTGAAGGCAGGCGCTAAACCGCTGAGCCACCCAGGCTCCTGCAGCATTTCTATGGAGGTGATAGAACCCGTTTTCTCCCACGGTAGTCTTTCTGATCGGATTATTACTTGTGGGCTGTGGCTAAAATCAACATCCAAAGATTATGTAAAAATCCATCCTTCTTACTCCGTCCACACACCTGCACATTCATGTGCACACATGGCATAAAATACACCGTGTTTTCTAATCCTTACTTTGTTTTCAGTTTCTCCTCTTCTCCTTAAATTTGAGGCATTATTTTAACGATATGTGACAGTTTCCTGCTGCGTCTTCTGTTGCCTTTCTAGTGTTCCTGATTGGTTCCTGCAAGTGCTGGCTACTCCACGTTCCAGGGCCTGCCTTATTTTCCCTCAACAGTGCATGAGCAGAAGCAGTTATAAGACAGGAAGCCAACGAGCGCAGTTTTTCTTCCTCTGAGCTCAGAGAAGCACAGTCAGGATTGTGGAGCTGGTGTAAAAGGTGTCTCCACTCTTCCACTCTTTTCCAGATAAATCTACCTTGTTCCAAATTGGTCTAGAAAGTCTTTAGCTGTCCCAGCTCTCTTTTGGCTTCCTATTGGCCCAGGTCATGGTGCTCCCTCCAACTGAGCAAAATAAAACTGTGTAGAGAAAACTGCATGGAGAGCGGACCCCATGGAGAGGAAGATTGCCGGTTTCCCACTCCTCCCAATAGCTCATGTGTCCCTGTGTTTGAGTCATATGTATGGGGCCAAGGGCCGAGGGTGGCATGGAAGCAAAAGGGAGGTGGACTTAAGCTTATTATTTGTTTGTTGACATTTGACTGCTTTGGTCAGATTGGCACGGTCAGCCTGAAAGCCTCCAAGATGATGTCTCTTAGCCCATCTGCGTCAGATGCACCACTGAAGATGCTTTTATGATCCTCTGTGATTCTGATTAGAAAACCCAGTGGAAAAACAAAACAAACAAAACCCACAATCCCTATGGATACCAAGGAAAAGACCCCTCCCCAAGAGTTAGGTTTGAAATTCTAAAAATATTTTAAATTAAACTACTGAGTATCTGTGTGTAGTACAGGTCCGCCCAATATTTGAAAGTTCTCTTTATGCCAGTTCATTTTTACGAAGGACTTATCTCAGTACCTGTTTTCACTGACTGAAAGAAATCCGAAGAGGATTTTCACTTTGAGGAAACGGCAATTGCCTCTTTGCTTTCCACCATTTCAGCTCATGAAAGGTTTCACAGGAACGCTCTCCTTTTGGATAAGTGGGGGAGACCTGTACATTGTATGCATACAAGTGTGTCTGCAGCTCCGAAAATATATGCTCATCTCTATGGTGACATCACATCAGTTTTTACTTATCTGTCGACAACCGACTGTTCTCAATATCCCAGTGCAGGTTCTGATATAGAAAGCAGAGTGCGGAAAGGGGGAAATATTTGGTGAGGGGCCCACCAGGTCTGATGTGGTATAGCTCGGTATGCAGGGGAGCTGTGGCCTAATGAAATCGGAGAGCTGTTTCTACTCAGCTTCCTTGAAGTGCCTCTTCCAAATCATCTCATGGGATCCTTGGACCAAAAAGAGATGGCCTTGACTCCCACCTACCCCTACTTTGAAAATGTAAACTTAAGAGGTCTCGGATGGCTCAGCTTTGGGAGGCTGCTTTTTGGTTTTCTTTCTTTTGATGCCAAGCATGATAAAAGAAATAGTGTTAAAAAAAAAAAAACACAAAAAAACAACCTCCGGGTTCTTTGTTAGGCTAGCATATTCAGGTTGGGACAAGCAGTTTGTGAAAGGCTCCACCTGGCCCTCTGGAGCACCCATCTCCACCCTTAGCAGAGGCCCCGGGACTGCTTCAGGGGCACGACTTCGCCTTATTTCATTTCTGGTCTTGACTCCTTGTTTGCCTGGAGAGTATAGATGAGGCAATCATTGCTACTTGTCATGATGAGCCAGTGCCCTAGAGAACATTTCCTAACCCAGCTCCACCCTCCCTGGGAATGAGTTTAACCCTAGAAAGTTCCCTGAAGAGGCCCCAAAGGAGGGGGAAAAACCACCACATGGAAGGGCTTCTAAGCTATCACCAGAAGGCCCCATGGACGGGACGTGATACAGCAGACACCCTCTCCTCTATCTTGATGGGTGACTTCAATACATGTAACACCCTTTTTCAGTATACACGTATTTTCAGCGCCCCCTTTTCGATCCTGCCCCACGTGCACACATTTTTCCCGCTTATACAAACACACACGCCCCATCACTGTGAGCACCACCAGTGCCACAGGGCATAATCGAACGGACCCAGACTTAAATCCTACTGTGCCATTTGGCAGTTGCACAGCCTTGGACGTGCTCTTCAACTCCACATCCATCAATTTCCTCAGGATAATAATAAATACTAACAGCTCCCCCATATGGGAGGTTGTGGGAGCTATGAGAGGAGAAGTTTCTCACCTAGAGTCTTGCCCAACACCTGCTCCCACACCTTCCCATCACCCCTCACCCTCGTCTCTCCTGAAGTGAATCCTACCTGCTGTCCTCACAACCTCTCATGCTCAGAGCTCTTCACGTTCAGAAACCCTCCTCCCTTCCCCACCTCTGGAGGGACCTCCCCTTCCTGCACTCTAATTGTCCTTGTCCCCCCTCTCAACTCCTGTTTCTACACCTGACAGCTAGACTCTCAGGCAGTCTTCTTCCTTTCTCCGTTCCATCTCTCCTGATTCACTTAAATATATATATATCTACCTAGATGAAGATGGCACATAGCTGGGAGCGCTTTCCTCGGCCAGACAAGCTTTCCCACCGGATCACGCACAGTCATCGAGATGCAGGCTTCACAGATTAAAATTGAATGCCTCAGAGGGGCTTTCCCAGCAACCGCTCAGCTGCTTTCCTCTTTGGGGTCCAGGGTCTGTGCTCCCTGAACGAAGATCCCTTTGACTTCAACAAATTGGGATAACACCTATTTCAAATATATTATTTGATGAAAGCAGATGTCAGCAGATACTGCCTATGTAATTGATATTTGATTTATTCAAGATTTATGCATGCTGTGCCTTAGATTTATTAATGATAATCCCCGGCTCTTGTGTTTAATATAGTGGAACCAAAACATAATTTGCTGGGATCAGTCAGAAATGCATCAAAGTGATTAACTCTACATGCAAACCATTATCCAGTGACATCCCTACTGTGCACAGTGCAAAGGGAGGCAATAATACAGTAATTGGCTTCACTTATGCAAGTTAGATATTTGCCGTGATTGCTAGTAAAATTTGGTCCCTTTTATCTCTGATTTTGCATCTCCATATCCCTTGTCATCCTTTGATGCTCCTTCTTCAGGCAGGATTTGCCTGCAATGAGCCGGCGCGCGCGCACACACGCATACACAAGATCCCACCCCAGCAATTATGTGTTACGGAGGTGCAGGGTCTCACCCAGCGGGTAGGAGGGCAACTGTCCTTCTCAGGAGATCCCTGGTCAGACACCACCCCTGGGGGGGCCACCCCTTTCTCTGAAGGGGAATGCTAACAAATAGAAATGACGTTCCAGCATCGCTACCTACGCCTACCACCAATATCAGCATCCAGACAGGACGCAGAACCACTGTCACCTTAGAGGAGACATTTGGAGTGCTGCAAACAATTGCTGAGAAAAAAATTTTTTTAGGGGAAAATAGCTATTCATTTATGTTTGTTCATTTTCTGCTTTGTTTTAGCTAATTAAAACTTAAGTGGATGGACAGCCTTTTATTATCAGACTATACTCCTTTCCTATTTTTGCTTGAAAATATTATGGATCATCAATGATAGGCAGACGACAGTATTTATTTTCAAATTTTGAGGGTAATGATAATAATATACACACGCAGCAAAATGTTTAAAATCTACAAAAACACATGAAATAAAAGACAGAAGTCTTCCTTCTCTGCCCTATCCTCTATCCTAGTTCGTCTTCCCAAAGGTGATCGTTGTAGTAGTTTCGTGCGTAGCCTTCCAGAAAGTGTAAACAGTATCGCTACATACATATGCGCCATGTGTTTTTCATTTAATACTGTATCTCAGAGATATTTCCCTGTTTGCACTTGGAGAGCTACCTGATATTTTTCCATCGCTCCCTATGATCAGTTTTAATTGTTTAAAGTGCTGCCTGGCCTGGCGATGCTGTGCAGTAAGCTGAATGCTTGGAAATCATTTAAAAATTCCAGCCTGGGAGTTGGGGGCCACAGTTTAGGAAAAGTAGCGCCCTGTGAGGATTTACAGCAAGACGGAAACACATACTGCAGCTCACATTTGACAGCAAAATTCCTAAGTGTTCCTTGCTTTCTCTGTTGCCCGGACTGTGCCACCCGCCCTCGGGGCGAATGGTGGGACGTGTCCGTTCGGAGCAGGGCATCTGGCCGGGCGAGGGCACCTCCGACTCGTGCACCCAAGGCCGGGCTTCCACCGGGGGTTAGGGTACTCAGTAACACACCGGTAAACACCGCTTGCGTTCCCTACTGTATGCATCTAACACGATTCACAACTGATTTATACTGAAGTCCCAGGATGATCTTCTTTTGGCTTCTTCTTGGTGGAGCAACATCAATTGCTCTTTATCAGTTTCTCTCTTGCCCCCACAAGCAGTATTAGAAGTGCCTTAAGAACCCACAGGGCCAGCGCACAGGAGCAATCCTTCTGTATTTTAATGCCATTAGGGCATTACCCCAAGCCTCGAAGGGGCATCTTTCGATGTGTCCTTGCTTATCTTTTTCAATCGTTGTGAACAGTGCCTCAGTCCTGGACCGCATTCTGCAGGGCCCAGGCCTGCCAGTAAATATCCTGGGCCTCGGTCACTAGGAGCATTCTCTCCTCTGCAGACCTGCCACGCTCCTGAGCTGTGGACACAGTAGTTCACCCTCTGGGCTCGTTTCCCTTAGCCTCTACAGAAGCCATTCCTGCCTCAGCAATCCAAGTGATCTATTTTTCCTGTCCTAAAAGTTAATTGATTCCTGCTTCTGAGTGCCATGGACTATGAAGAGCTATGTCTTTGCTGGGCAGCAGTCTATCAGACGAGGTCCAGCTGGACTCACTTGGAAAGGCTGCCCTAGCTCGGCATAGCCAGAGGACCGGAGGCCTGAAGTCTGAAAGAAATTAGGCCAAGGCTAAAAGAAGCCTGTGGGAGTGAGTTCAAAAAAGTGAAGTATGGCTGCTGGTCTTCACAGCGTAAAGCCTCAGACTCCCAGGAGACAAGAGACCCATCGCTGGTACAGAGGCGAGGGACCAGTGGGGCGGTCTGCAAGCTGATAACCACTACGGCGAGCTGATTCTTGAACAAATCCCAACTATATATGCTTCTACCTAAGAGGCCTCAGGAAATACAGTTACCCATGCTGGGCCTCAGTTTCTTCTTCTGAGGGGAGAGGGGGTCACCTGGGGTATCATGTAGAGAACAGGAAAATGTGTATGAGGAAATGTATATTAGGAAAATGACACATGATGCTAGCTAGGGGGGGTGCTTGGCAACAGTACGTGATGGACAATGATAACATTTATTAATATTCAACAAGGTCCCAAAATTCAGGCCACTAGCAGTTTTCTCTGGGAAAGGGCACGGGGACCTTAAATACCTAAACATGCTCTAGAGGACCTCTGAGGTCTATGAGGCTTCTGCCTGCTAACTAGCTACTGCCATGGTCTTTAGGCTCATCCCCAAAAGGTTCTCGTGCCTCCTGTGAGCCAGTGACCTTGACAACTCCAAAGGGATTATTCTGGTGGTGTTTCCTGAATGCAGGTCCAACACCCAGACCTGAGGAGTATAATAAAGAAGAAATGCATGGCAACTCCGAAGCAGCAAATGGTTAATTAGCTTCTAAGCACCAGGGGAAAGGCTGGCTGAGGCTACTTAACTTGCAAAAACCATCACCTTCCTTCCTGGAAGCGAGTCCTTTCTGTCCAGAGAACACGGTTCCTGTTCCAATTATTGAAATGATACATGATGTTGAGTTGGCTTCTTTAGGCTTATAAAACCTCCTTCAGTCCTGAGCCACTCTTAAACCAGAGGCAAGCTGGTAATTTGGGGATTACCCATGACATTCAATTAAGCCTGCAAACTACCAGGGTATCAGGATAAAAAGATGTTCAAGGTTCTTTGGGGCCACTAAGTTACAGATGTTTATAGGTTAGAATCTGAAGGGATCTTAGAAATCCTCTCACTTAGCGTCTTGGCGTTCAAACTCATTTGGAACGGGGGCAGAACAAATACATCCCTGGGTAGGCTACCGGAATGCAGTGGATCAAAGTGTAGTTACTCTCACTGGAGGGAGAGAATCGAACTCCCCTTGGGCAACTCTGGAATCTGAAACACCTTTGAAAACCGTATTTGTCTAATTTTCAGCAACTAGGAGGGGACAGTAAAGTGCTATCTTAAAGCATGGTCTCCCGAGCATATTACCAGCCTCATCTGGGAGCAGGGTTCTTGGGAGTTGGAGTCCAGCCTCTGGGCCTTAACAACCTTTCTAGGTGACTCTGATGCACACTCACTCAAGTTCCAAGAGCAGTCCTCTAAGACCCCTTTCAGCGAATACTGTAGCCTCTTACAATAAAGCTCATCTTCGGTGGATGGCAACGCCAGCTTCTCCAGCCCTCACTGACATTCTAGGGTACTTGCCTTGTGAGGAACGTTCTCTTCCGTTCTATGCACTTTAGCATTGCAGAGAACTCTAGCATACTTTGGAAACAATTCAAACAGTGGTCCTTTTAGACAAATGGCTTAATGATCATGGGATTTTGGTCCCAATAATAAATTATTTTAAATGGATTTGGCCAGTAGCCCAAACTGTTGCAGTGGGATCATACCCAGATACATGCTATTCCACAAAAATTATAATCTGCCAGTTACAAAAATAGAGCACACCTTGAATTAAAGAGTAGTTTTTACTCTTCAAAACAGATTTCCCATGCTCTGTCTCACTTGATAATGCCCCATCCTGGCACCTTACAACTTCCTCCTTTCCATTTGTTAGGGGTGAAGAAATTAAAAACAGAGAAGTTCTCCTAGGCCACACACCTAGATAGTGGCAGAATGAATATTTGAATCCCATTCTCCTGATACTTAGTCCACTGTCCTTCTTTTTTTTTTCTGATGTTCTAGGAAATACATTAGACAACTTTCTAAGATGTGAATCTATAAAAAGATCAGTTTCCTCTATGAAGCTTCACTCTTCTCTCTCTCCTCTGTTGTTCATAATTGATAATAATAGGCTTCGTATAGGGCCTAAAATTGTTGAATCCCCACTTCAGTGATTAGTAAGGGAGCTCCCTGCCCCATCCTGCTGACAGATGAGATGTGAGCTGTCATAACTAAGGCAACTATTCCCTTCTGATCCTATTGGTGGGCATCTGTTTCCAGTTGTAACTGGCCAAACACTCCCTTTGCAGGAAAACTAATAACATCTTAACATATGGTCTTGAATCTGGGCCGCCTAATGACCCTGCATGGAGATTAATTGAAGGTGTTAATGGCATAGTTCCCAGCCAGGAATGTCAAAATACTGGCTTGGCCTTCTATGTACATGTTTTAAGAGGATTTGCTATTGATACTGAACTGGATTAACTTTAAATATTAAGAAAAATACTATAACTTCAGCAACCACCTGTGAAGCAAGTTTCTGTAACTAAAGAGTCTGGATTAGTGCTCCAAGCAGGGTGCAGGATAATGAATTTGACATCCCACTGGACTCCCTGGGAAAAATTCCCAGGATACAATCTTCTTAAGTGGCAGTATTATAGGGAGCAAAACTCTGCTGAGGGTGAAAAATTCATTCTATGACCTATAAGACTGTGCATGGAAAATGCCATTAGAGATTAGAGGTGATTTATGAGGGTTCTGTACTATTACTGCCCCCCTCCCCCATCTCACCCAGGCTGGAGAAATGAGCAAAAGACCAGTGAAAAGAACTATACTTTGAACTACATTTCCTCAAGTATTTACACAGAAGTATATCCACCTTACAGGAAACTTCGAGCTTAGTTATCATAATTCTCTCATGCTTTGATCCTGTATAGTCTCCGCTTCTATCAGTTCTGTTTTCTCTTTTTATTTCTATTTTAACTACCTTCGCGCTTGTGTATGTGTATGTTTATTATAATTCACCTTAAAGGCTTCTTGTGGAATATAAATTATAAAGACATAAAAGTAAACAGAGAATAATCTCCTTTCATGCATATATTTACAAACCCATAAACTCTAAGGAAGAGTGAATTGGATTTTAAAAACATCGAGAATGACTTTTCCTGGGATTTTCTTCACCCAGTTTCCACAGCTATTTTGGCCAAAGGAACCATATAAAGTATGTCAAAACCATTCAACTGCTGGCTGCAAGAGCACCACCAATCCAATCGTGCTTCAGGGAATGGACCCTTGAAATTGTAATTCCACAACTCTTTTTCAAGGAATCATGCAGTGCCTCGTTCTTGGGAATATTCCTTCTCTGTGCCCCTGAAATGTTCTGGACATACAGGTCTCCATACATCATTGTCTAGTATTTGTGTGTATATTTTTCTGTTCCCATTTGTCCTGACCAAGTGTGATCTTCCTGAAGGTGGACCTGTGTTCTATTGGACCTTTTTGATACCCAGTGTTTCCAGCAGTGACTGATGTGTAAGAGGCCCCAGTACATATTTTTGTGGATGACGTTTACAAGTAAGGCCTTAGATACCATCCTGGTTGCAAGGAGGTCATAGTATTTTTAGTGATATTAGCAGTTAGTTACTTACTGAAACCAGCAGAATAAAATGAACCCATAATATTACTAACCACATTACACATTTAGTTTCACAGACTCACTGAAACCATCTGGGTTGTTTTATTTAGGCCACTCAATAACACACATTTGTGCTTATTGAGATACAACTTGTAGCATGTGAGGAAAAAAACCCTCTAAGTGCTTAATCATTGTTACAAACTTAGCACGTTTTGTGCCCATGTACCTGTGCCAACAAGATCCCTCCTGTGCGTTTTGATTTTCCCCTAAATAAAATTTTTCCAGATTCTTTTTTAAAAGATTTATTTGAGAGAGAGAGAGAGAGAGAGAGAATGTGTGCATGCACAAGTGAGAGGGGCGGGGGCGGAGGGAGTCTCAAGGAGACTCTGCCCTGCATGTAAAGTCTGATGCGGGATTCAATCTCAGGACCCTGAGATCACGACCTGAGCCGAAACCAAGAGTCAGATGCTTAACTGACTGTGCCACCCAAGTGCCCACAATTTTTTTCAAATTCTCAAAAAAAAAAAAGAAAACCACACACACACACACACACACACAACAACAACAAGAGCTTAAACCACTAAGTTCAGATAAAAGTAGAGAATGGGGCGAACTAGCTTTGTCTAATTTCCCAAATTACATAAAATGAAAACCAAACAAATGGATGCAAAAGCAATGCATGTCTGACTCTCCACTTGAGCTTTCCTGTTGGTCAAACACTCAGGTAATTCAGTTGAGCCGGCTGAAATGCCTCGCACACTTGCCTTTCAAGATCCAGCAGATTGGCATGCCGTCCACTGGGCAGCCCGTGGCAAAGAGAGTCCCACAAGCCATCAAATGAAGGAATGCTGAGTTGAACTGTCACTGCCATGCCAGGCTTGGGTAACTGCGGGCTATGAAACACAAGTGGAGTAATAACGAGATTATGTGGCCCTGGATATTGTGAATGCACTATAGACTCTTTCCTCTCACTAAAATGAGGCGATGAAGAGATACCTCAGTGGAAAAAGCAATTAGTGGTAGGGAATGAAGTTCTTTACTTTTCTTTCCCCATTCTCTCCCTCCCAATCCTTTCAAGTCTCCCTTGAGTCCAATTTGGGAATTCTTACAAAGGCTAAAGTCCAGCAGTTTAACAGCTATTAAACACAGTCGTAAAGTGAAGATGCAGCCTGCAAGTTGGGCTCTTGGCAGCATCAGAGGAATATGGCAAATGGCACAACTCTTTTGCTGAAAGGAAATAACGGAAGAGATAAAGGGAGGGGGTGTGGATAAACCAGATCGGAACTTGGAGATGACGACCCACGGAGCATACTAACCCACTCTGGTATTGCTATTTAGTACCTGTGAAGTCTACCATTATGCATTATTAAATTCATGTATTATTGAATCATGAATCCTTGTTCCCTGATAAGAAATGGAGATGATTTCTTAGTTTAAATTAAAGCCCTGCCTCCTTATTTAAATAAAACTGCATTACTGGCTGCCTAGCATGCTAATCAGAAAACTGCATTAAGCAGGTAGGACTATATGAATTAAAAAATAATGAAACAAGACTTTTCAGCCAGACATTGTTCCCTCGCCTGCTTTTCATGACAGCGGATTTCCTACTTGGAGTTGATAAGACAACGGCAAATGAAGATAACAACATGAGAGGAAAATCATTCACTCTAATGGGCTCCACCTGTGCAGACTTCAGCTCATTTACATGGCTGCAGAAAAATTAGAAATCATGCGGCAATTAGTCTGTTCTAGATTATGCAGTGTGTCAACTGATACCACTCAGGAGAGCACTAGTGCTAAAATGGTTTCAGAAGATAAATCTACTCTCCTATACAAACAGTTTTAATTACCTGGAAAACGGCATTGCCTATTGAGCAATCTCCATTGTGAACCTGGGCTGCTCTCCTGCTATTGGAATCAGATGTAGGGAAATTCCAATGTTTATGTAATTGACTCATATAATATTTGATGACTTGTTGAAACTGAAATTGGGCCTTTTGGTTGGGTCCCCAATTGTTCATCAAAGGTCCCTTTAATGTCTCCTTCAGGGCTGGAGGGGTACAGGGATTTTTTTTTAAATGCTTCTGCTTACTGGTATCCTCTGCTTCTTGAACCTTAGCTCTAAGAGCTCATAGTAAAACTGGTAATTGTAAGATAATATCGAATATGAAGCTTGGGACAACAGATCAAGGAACTAGGAACAAATCTTTATGAATAAAAATGTTAAGACCACTAAGGTTTTAGATTTTTACTTATGATAAAATCTTTCTATTCTTTTTTTTTTTTGCCGTAAAGTATACTTATAACTTTCTAAAAATACCATGGAAGTATGTAGAGAAATAATAGTCATGAAAATCCAGCTTTTGCATTTATAAGGGATCATTAAAGGTTTTGCTTTGATTTGCTTATAGAAATGTGTATTCACACCCACTTTATTTAGTCATTATTACTTTTGTTTTTTATGATTGTTTTATTGGATTTGGGGGTAAGGCAATAAAGTTGCGGTTAATGGAGGCATCCTTAGGAGAGAGTTTGGGACCATGAGTAGGGGTAAGGTCTTGGGATATTGGGAGAACAAATGTCTGTCTCCCACCAGTACTTTAAAAGAAGAGAGGGTCAAGACTCTTGGAAAATAACAGGCAAACACTTATTAGCGTTGTCCACTAGAGTTTGCTCCCAAAGCAAACATAAAAAAAAAAAAAAGAAAAGGTTTCTGGTTGGGGAGATGGGAGTAGGCGTGGAGCATGCAGACATACACATTAAAAGGCAGACAATGTGTACCTTTAGTGACAAAAGCAGAGCCAGTCTAACAGATGGAAAAGGCAATCCCCTAATATAGTGAGATTTTAGCCAGGATAAACTCTACTGGCTGGGATAAATTTTCCAAACTTGCTCTCAAGATTGAGTTCAAGATTCTAATCCTGCCTAAAAATACAGAGCCTCCAGGGACACTTCACACGGAACTTTAGTACCCTGGTTTTCACTTTTTGTCCCAGAAGCACTGAAGTTTCCCTCAACAAAGGACTTCCAAAGACACATCAATTTAGCGAACGTTGCTATAACCTCTTCCTGAATAACAAAATGAATACAGTTTGCTAAAAGTTCTCAGATGTCCTGCAATAAAGAAACTTTCTGAACTCTGCATTTTCCAGATTCACCTGAAATAAATGAAGTAACATACTCCTCCCTACCCTTTTTGTAATGGAGCACTCAATCATACCCAGCGTCTAAGAAAATAATTTTGGGTCATACCCCTGACGTGGAAGAGCGAATTGTCAGAACAGGCCTTGCCTACCGACAGGTCACAAAGAAGTTAGGACCACAACGTACGGTGCTGGAGAGCACAGAGGCTGACATCACCGGATGGATGGATTTTCTGAATCCTTTGGCTTATTTTAAAGGCAATTTCCTCCCATCTCAAGACTTACACGCACATACATATACACACAAGCACACACATAGAATCAGACCACAACTCTGAACACACCAGGTGCATTACATTCTAACAATTTTGCAACTGAGGTTCCTTGTGTGAGCCACTGAATAGAAAATGTTTTGAGTGACCATTTTCTCATTGTCTCAAGGCTTGTACTTAATCAGTATCATTCCAGATGCCTAGGAGAGAAGCTAATTCATTACATACAATGAATACCTTAAGGCATCAGGACATAATTTCTCCTGGAACCAGAGCACAGTGACACCCTAGTAATATTTTTAGGATAATCCTTTTTTATTTTCTGGCAACACCTTTTCATACTTCACCTTCCCTGAAAAAGAATGTAAAGTACCATATGATATTGAATCAAAGAATGATGGACCTTTTAATCTGGGAGGGATCTTAGGGTGCAGTTCTTTGTCCCTGTTTTATAGGTTAGGACAGTAAGACCCAGGGGCACCTGGGGGGGCTCAGTGGTTGAGCATCTGCCTTTGGCTCAGGGTGTGATTCCAGGGTCCCGGGATTGAGTCCCATATCAGGCTCCCCACAAGGAGCCTGTGTCTCTGCCTCTGTCTCTCATGAATAAATAAAATCATTTAAAAAAAGAAAAAAAAGGACAGACGCAGATGGGTGGCCCAAGCTGCAGTGGTGACACCAATCAGTGCAGAAAAGGACTAAACTTCAGGTCTTCGGATTTAAGACGGGAGTTTGTTCTGCTACTTACCTTTGCTATGGGGACTGGAATATTACCAGTACCCCGAGCCCCTCAAGGGCAGAAAGGCAGGCCCCATTCTGGAGTCTCAGCCACAGGTGTGAACTCACAGGTGTGTGAGTGAGTTCGTCACCTCTGAGAAGTGGGTCACTCATACCCTGAAACTCAGACAGCCACTAACAGCCCGGAGAATAACAAGCAAGCCAGGAAGCCCCCGGGGGAACTGTGAGGGTCCTAGGAGAGAACAGAAAACCGGCTGAGAGGCAAGTGAGTCAGTACATTGAAGCCACAGTCCCTTCAGAGCACGTGCATGTGCAAACCTGTCCCTGAGGCGAGAAGCTCCTTTCCATGGTGCTAAGTCTCAGCGGTCACTCATTTCTAAAAGGATGTCACTGGGCAGCCCGGGTGACACAGTGGTTTAGCGCCGCCTGAAGCCCAGGGCGTGATCCTGGGGACTCTGGATCCAGTCCCATGTCGGGCTCCCTGCATTGGAGCCTGCTTCTCCCTCTGCCTGTGTCTCTGCCTCTCTCTCTTTCTCTCTCTCTGTGTGTGTGTGTCTCTATGAATAAATGAATAAAGTATTTAAAAAAATAAATAAATAAATAAATAAATAATAAATAAATAAATAATAAATAAATAAATAAATAAATAAATAAATAAATAAATAAAAGGATGTCTCTAAGAGAGGCCCAGCTGGAGAGGACGACAGTGCAAGGCGGAGGCGTCTGAGTGCAGGATGGGGACTCCAACTGGTTCCTCACCTGCACAAGAGCTGCTCACAGCCAGAGGGAAATCAACCTTGAAGGGCAACAACAAAACAGCAACTAAACGTTTTGCTTCTTGGTGCATCTATCTGATGGAATATGAACTATTACTCAATCACTAAAAAGGATTTTTCTTTGGTCAGAACAGCTTTTGTCTTATTTTATTCAATATGCTTGAATTAATCATTCACAAATTTAACCAATGCTTAAAAATAGGTGATACTCGTTTTAGTATAATTCCATTTATGTACTAAACAAACCCTTTACATATTCACCCTTAGGTAAGTGGACAGAAAAAAAAAAGCATGAAAGGATATATATGCTTAAATGCAAACACTGGTAATCTTTGGAGGGGTAGTAAGAAGGGAAATTATAACATTTTAATATATATATATATATATCTATCTCAATAGGTTTGGATTTTTGACAACAAATATGTATTTATGGATTATTTTAAAAACTAAATAGGATTGAGAAACATTTTTTTTAATTTTTATTTATTGGAATCCCTGGGTGGCACAGCGGTTTGGCGCCTGCCTTTAGCCCAGGGCGCGATCCTGGAGACCCGGGATCGAATCCCACATCGGGCTCCCCGTGCATGGAGCCTGCTTCTCCCTCTGCCTGTGTCTCTGCCTCTCTCTCTCTCTCTGTGTGTGTGTGTGTGTGTGTGACTATCATAAATAAATAAAAATTTTAAAAAAATTTAAAAAAAATAAATTTTTATTTATTTATGATAGTCACAGAGAGAGAGAGAGAGAGAGAGAGGCAGAGACACAGGCAGAGGGAGAAGCAGGCTCCATGCACCGGGAGCCCGATGTGGGATTCAATCCCCGGTCTCCAGGATCGTGCCCTGGGCCAAAGGCAGGTGCCAAACCGCTGCGCCACCCAGGGATCCCAGATTGAGAAATATTTTTAAGCACAAGAATAAAAAAAAAATTTAATCTATGGATTTGATTAATGAAATGTAAAATATTTGTGTTAGAAAATGTAACAAAATCGAAGGAAACTGGTGATTTGTCATCGATATAATCGGCACGCTTTACCACCCTGTTTGCGGTGGGAGATGAGGTGCTTTGGGGTTTCAGAATAGGTAGCACAAGCTGAATCCGCTCTACGTAATCTCAACGGGAACCTCATCTTGGCTATCACTGTTCTTTGCTCTTTAAATCTCTGGAGGTCACACATGTGTGACAGTTTCTTTGAGCCACTGTTGGCTCCAGTTATTGGACAGTCCCCACAGTCCGCAGTGGTATTTATAGCACATTTCATAATATCAAAGGGTTTCTACTTTTGCCTGCTAACTTTTATCTCCATTTCCTCAGTTACTTCAGTGAAGGCACTTGTAGGGACCTCAAAATTCACCTTTAATGCCCAGAATGACACCCTTCCTTTGTTTCCTTGCTGCAGGCCCAGGCCCAGTGCCAAACCTTGCATCCCCGTTTTTTTGGTCAGTATAAATCAAAGGATCTGCAGGATACAATAAGTGGCAGAGGAAATACAACAGATAAAGCCCCCCCCTTGCAAATACTCTTGACTTAGTGAGGATTCTAGAGGGGAGTTGGCTCAAGGGGTTCCCAATGCATACCCCAGAGTATACAGTGCACCGTGCCAGCTTCAGAGACTGGAGCATAATAGTATAGCTCTCAGGATTGGGGGCGGTGGAGGGGTGGGGGGGGGATTAACACACAAACTGTGAGCTGTAAAGCCCAAGAGGCTCAGTCCTTCATCTTCTTCCCTATCTCGGCTCACTCCCTTGGTGATCTCATCCTGAATTATGGCTCTAAACACCAGAAAGTGCTGACTACTTGGAAATATATGTCTCCAGCCTAGTCTTCTCCCCTGAACTCCAGACGCATATATCCAAATGCCTACCTGACATCTCCACTTGGAAGGCAGCGGAACATCGTAGGCTTGCACATCCCAAATGCAACTCCTCATCTTCTCACGTGTGCGTGCCTTTCCCATCTCAAAAAAAGGACAATTTCATTCTTTCGGTTGCTCAGTCTTTTCTTTTTTCTTAACCCCACCTTGGATCGAGCAGGAAATCTTGCTGGCTACTATCTTCATAGTAGATCCACAATCTGACTGCTTCTCACCACTACACTGCAGTTCCTCTGGCCCAAGCCCTCATCATCAATCACCTCAATGACTGCGAGGGTCTCTAACTGACCTCCCTGAATTTGCCTTCGACATCTACAGACCCACGGTCATCATAGCAGCCAGAGTCTATCATGTCAGACCTTTAACAAGGGGTCCCCTGGTCTCTCAGGAAATGCTCACATCCTCACAATGGCCAGAAGACTTTACTGGCCTGCCACCCACACCTTCCCTTTTTCACACAATCTTGTAATCACATCTGTCTTACTCACGCTGCTCAAGCTGCCCTGGCTTCCTTGAATGTGTTTTTTGAACATGCCAGGCATGCTTCTGCCTTGCAGAATTTTTTTCAAATTTTTTTTTTCTCTTGCCTGGACAACTCTCCTTCCAGATACCTGCATGGCTAACTCCCTCATCTCCCTTAAGTCTTTGCCCGAATGATACCTTCCCGGTGAGCTCTTCACATACCACACCATTTAAAATCCTAACCCTCATCCTGATATCCCTCACTTCTTTCACCACATTTTGACCACAGCACTTATGTGGTCAAAAATGTATGTGAAATTTATAACTTTACTTAATTATTAAACTTTACTTACATATGTGAAATTATAATTTTACTTATTTACTGTCAGTTACTCTGCACTAAAACATAAGCACAATGAAGGTAGAGATGTTTGTCTCAGTTTTCCACTGCTGTAACCTCAGTGCCTGGAACACAGGAAACACTAAAAAAATTTTTTGTTGAGTGAATGAATAAGGGAAGGGGAAAAACATTTATACATACTTTATTCATAGAATATTAGATACTAGGGATAGAAAGACATTTCTGATAAATCAGTGTTGTGCAAGGCAGTTTATAAGGAACACTAACTTCTGTGACAAATGTCTCTGAATCTCAACGCTTCATATAAAAGTTCATCTCTCCTTTGTACAAAGTCCACTGTGGATGCTGCTGGTTGGGCAGGTCTCCTGAATGGCTCTCCTACAAGCAGTAACTCAGAGGTCTAGGCTATTTCCATCCACCACTGTCTATATCCTCAGAATCCTTGATTTACACCAAACAGAATATAAAGACCGGTAGGCACCTATTGCATGAAAGTCTGCATGGGGGGCACCTGGTTGGCTCAGTCAGCTGGGCAGCTGACTCTGATTTCAGCTCAGGTCATGATCTCGGGGTCCTGAGATCAAGTCTCATGTTGGGCTCTGCACTCAGTGGGGAGTCTGCTTGAGGATTCTTGCTTTCCCTCTGCCTCTCCCCCCACTCTCATGCTCTCTTGCTAAATCAATCAATCTTTTTTTTTTTTTTTTTTAAAGAAAGTCTGCACGGGATAGGCCGGCAAGTGGCACATACATTTTTTCCCTCACTTTCCTTTGACCAGAACTCAGGCACATGGTCTCACCTAGATGCAAGAATGGCAGTGAGGAGAATAGAAAATGTAGCTTAGCTGTGTGCCCAGGAAAGAGTGGAAGCAGACTGGTGAACATTAGCAATCTTTGCAGCATATCAGATCATATAAGTTGATAAGATAAATACTTAGTCCCTAATAGACCCTGTATAAGTAACTCATAGAAGAGAAAAATCTATAAAGCTAATGGACAGGACACATGAAAGAATGTATGACCTCAGCATTACAAATAAATGTGTGATAAATACTAGTAAGTTAAATGAAATGACATTTTAGGAAGTTCTTTTCTAGTTTGCCAAGAGTTTTTACTACGAACGGTTAAATTTTGTGAAAAAATTTTCCTGCATTTATTATATGTTATTCTCCTCCCTTAATTATTATTACTAATTACACTGAATGACTTCTGAATGTTAAAAATAACCTTGCAGTCCTAGGATACAGTACACTTATATATTATCCTTTTTGTATATGTATTTTTAAATTTTCTCTTTTTTTATTTTGCTTTTTTGAGTATATTTGACAGACAATATTACAGTAGTTTCCAAAGTACAGGTTTATATGCTATGCTAGGTTCACCACAATTGTAGCTACCACCTGTCTGTCCTTGTATCCTAGGATTACAGTATCACTGACTATGTTCCCTATGCCACACTTTTCATTCCCAGACATATTCATTCCATAATTGGAAGCCTGTATCTCCTACTTTCCTTTACCTACCTTGCCCACCCTCCTTCTGCTTCCCCCACTGGCAACCATCACAGTTTATTCTCCAAATTTATAGGTCTTATTCTCCTTTTTGTTTTATTCATTTGCATTATTCCTTTAGATTCCATAGGTGAGTAAAATCATACAGCATTTGTCTTTTTTCATTCTGACTTATTTCACTTAGCATGATACTCTCTGGGTCCATCTATGTTGTCAGAAACTGCATGATCTCATCATTTTTGTGGCCACATAGTATTCCATCGCATGTGTGTACACACCCTACATCCTCCTTATCCATTCTGCTGTCAACAGACACCCAGGTTGCTTTCCTGTCTTGCCTATTATAAATAATGCTGCAGTAAGCATAGGGCTGCATAGATCTTTTCAGTGTTTTCATTTTCTTTGGGTAAATACCAGCAGTGGAATTACTGGATCCTATGGTATTTTTATTTTTAATTTTTTGAGGAGCCTCCATACTGTTTTCCACAGAGGCCGGACCAATTTACATTCCCATAAACAGTGTGCAAGAGTTCCTTTTTCTCCATATCCTTGCCAACACTTGCTACTTCCTGTCTTTTTTATTTTAGCCTTTCTGCCAGGTGTAAGGTGGTTCTGATTTGCAATTCCCTGATGATTAGTGATGTTGAGAATCTTTTCAAGTACCTGTTGGCCCTCTAGAGGTCTTCTATGGCCATCTGGATGTCTTGTTTATTCAGGTCCTCTGCCCATTTTTTAATCGGACTGTTTATATTTTTGGAGTTTAGTCATTTAAGTTCTTTATATATTTTGGATATTAACCCCGTATCAGATATCTTATTTGTAAATGCCTTCTCCAAAAAAGAAAAAAAAAATGCCTTTTCCCATTCAGTAGGCTGCCTGCCATTTTGTTTTGTTGATGGTTTCCCTTGCTGTGCAAAAGCTTTTTACTTTGATGTAGTCCAAAAGTTTATTTTTGCTTTTGTTTGTTTCCCTTGTCTTAGGAGACATACCTAGGACAATGTTGCTACAGTTAATGTCAGAAAAATTACCGCCTGTGTCCTCTTCTAGGGCTTTTATGCCTTCAGGTCTCATAATTGTCTTTAATCCATTTTAAGTTTATTTTTTGTGTATGGTGTTAAGTAGTAGTCCAGTTTCATTCTTTTACATGTACAGGTCCAATTTTTTCTAGCACCACTTGCTGAAAATACTGGCTTTTTGCCCATTGTATATTCTTGCCTCCTTTGTCATAGAATAATTGGCTGTATAATCCTGGGTTTATTTCTGAGTTCTCTATTCTGTTCCATTGATCAGTGTGTTGATTTTTATTTAGGTATCATATGTTTTGATTACTACAGCCTTGTAGTACACCTTAAAACCCAGAATTGTGATACCTCCAGCTTTATTTTTCTTTTACAAGATTGTTTGGGCTACTTGGGGTCTTTTGTGGTTTCATACAAATTTTTGTACTATCTGCTATGTTTTTCACAAACATTAGTTTTGTGAAAAATGCTGTCGGTATTGATAGAAATTGCACTGAATCTGTAGATTGTTTTGGGTAATATGGACATTTTAACATTTCATAAGCATGTGATACCTTTCTATTTGTTTCTATTTCTTTGTTTCCTCAATTTCTTTCATCAATGTTTTATAGTAAAAACTATATATATATAGTGCAGGTATTTCACCTCTAATAAAGTTCATTTTTACTATTCTTTTTGGTGTACTTGTAAATAGAATTGCTTTCTTATTTTTCTTTTTCTGTTACTTTGTTTTTAGTATACAGAGATGCTACCAATTTCTGGGTATTAATTATGTATCCCACAATTTTACTGAATTCACTTACTATTTCTCGTAGTGTTTTGGTGGAATTTTTAGGATTTTCTATGTATAGTATCATGTTATCTACAAATAGGGAAAGCTTTATTTCTTCTTTACTAATATGGGTGCCTCTGATTTATTTTTCTTGTCCAACTGCTGTGGCTAGAACTTCTACTATGTTGAATAAAAGTAGTGAGAGCGGACATCGTTGTCTTGCTCCTGGCCTTAGAGGAAAAGCTCTCAGTTTTTCCCCAGTGAGTAAGATATAAGATGTTAGCAGTGCGTTTTTCATATGTGGCTTTTACTATGTTTAGTAAATATGGTCCTTCTAAAGCCACTTTGTTAAGAATTTTTAATATGAATAGATGTTGAATTTTGTCAAATGCTTTTAGTGCATCTTTCGAGATGTTATTTTGATTTTTTTGCCTTCATTTTGTTGATGTGGTATATCACAATGATTGATTTGCAAATATTGAACCATCTCTGCATCCCCAGAATCAATCCCACTTGATGTGGTAAATAACTCTTTTAATGTATTGTTGAATGTAGTTTGCTCATATTTTGTTGAGGAGAATATTAATGTTCATCCAAAAAGGTATGTATATTTTTAAGATCACTTACAGTTTTCGTTTTTCTTTTACAAGATTGTTTGAGCTACTTGGGGTCTCTATTAAAGTTGCTATCATAAACCATATTTGTTTTCTATTTCATTATTACTAATACTATTGGCATTTTTTAAAGTTGAACTATCTATCAACATGTTACAGATTCCACTATTTTGTTTCTTCTTTTGAGCTTTCTAGTTGATAATTATATCCTCCACATATAGTAACAGTTTTGTCCCTTCCTTCATTTTTTTCTTCTTCTCTTGAGATCTCTGATTCTCTAGTAATACGATAAAAAGTAGTGAGGATGAAAGTAATCATCTATCAATATCAATCTTTTAACAACGATAGCTCTTTTATCTCATTCTTAAAGGAAATGTGTGTAAAGTATCTCCCAATGTATGACATGGGCAAGCAGGGATTTTTTAGTTTTTACCAAATTAAGGAAGTTTCCTTCTTTAAAAACAAATACTGATTTATTTAGGTTACATACATACAACAAAGTTCCCTAATTTTATGTGTGTATTTTTTAAAATAACGGCTTTATTGAGAGATAGTTCACATACAATAAAATGTATCTATTGAGAGAATACAACTCAATATTTTTAAGTATATTCACATAATTGTCTAAACATCTCACAAATTTAGAACATTTTCATCACTCCTCCTCAATAAAACCCCACAACCAACAGCAGTCACTCTTAGATATTACCATTCCCCACCCCCGCCAAACCCCCAGGCCCTTGTAAACACAGTGTCCTATTCCTAAATGGAATCATACAATATGTGGTCTTTTGTTATTGGTTTAACAAAATATTTTGAAAGTTTATTCATATTATAGCATGTATCAGTACTTATTCCTTTTTATTGCTGAATAATATATAGTCATATAAATATACCACATTTTATTTATCCATTCATCAACTAATGGACATTTGGTTTTTTCCATTTTGAGCTATTACAAATAATGCTGTTACAGACATTTCTGTCCAAGTTCTTATGAAAACATGTTTTCAATTTCACCTAAGAGTGGATCTCCTGTGTCACAGGGTAGCTCTATGTTTAACCTTTTGAGGAACCTCCAGATTGTTTTTTAAAGTGGCTGTAGCATTTTACATTCTCACCAGCAGCAGTCTATGAGGGTTCCAATTTCTCTGTATTCAAGCAACAATATTTGTTATTATCTGCTTTTAGATTATATTTATCCTAGAGTGTGTAAAGCGGCAGCTCATTGTGGTTTTGATCTTTATTTCACCAATGACTAATGATGCTGAGCATCTTTTCATGTACTTACTAACCATTTGTATATATTCTTTGGAGAAATATCTATTTAAATTATTTCTCTTTTAAAAAATTAGATTTGTGTTTATTGTTGACATGTATGAATTTTTAAGATAATTTAGTCACTAGAGTTCATGAAAATATGATTCACAAGTATTTTTCCCCATTTTGTGCACTGTCTTTTCACTTTCTTGATATGCCCTTTGAAGCACAAAGCTTTTAATTTTAATAAAATCCAATTTATCTTTTCTATTGTTTCTGTGCTTTCCACGTACATGAATAGAAAAAAGGAAAGCACAGAAACCACTGCCTACTCCAAAAAGTTACAGTCTTATGTCTTACACTTAGGTCTTTGATCATGTAATTTTTGTGTATGATGTGAGGTCTGGGGCCTATGTGTATACTTGGTGAGGTCTTCAAATACATGCAGTAGGGCTAATACTGCTACAGTCATGATATAGACCATTTATTTTCACCATTCAAAATCCTTTTTTAAAAAAGATTTTATTTATTTATTCATGAGAGACACACACACACACACAGAGGCAGAGACACAGGCAGAGGGAGAAGCAGGCTCCATGCAGGGAGCCCGACGTGGGACTTGATCCCAGGTCTCCAGGATCACGCCCTGGGCTGTAGGCGGCGCTAAACCTCTGCACCACCAGGGCTGCCCAACCATTCAAAATCTTTATGTCCACTTACAGTCAATCACCTTTCCAACTTTGATTCCTGGAAATCACTGAATTACTTCTAGTTACTGAATTTTTGCTTTGTACAGATTTTCGCAGAAATGGATCAACAGTATGTATGTTGCCTTTTGTATCTGACTTCTGATATTTACATGTTGTTTCACTTATCAGTAATGTGCTCCTTTTCATTGCTTATTAATAGTTCATTGTGGGCAGCCCCAGTGGCTTAGCGGTTTAGCGCTGCCTGCAGTCCAGGGTGTGACCCTGGAGACCCGGGATCGAGTCCCATGTCGGGCTCCCTGCATGGAGCCTGCTTCTCCCTCTGCCTGTGTCTCTGCCTCTCTCACTCTCTGTGTCTCTCATGAATAAATAAATAAAATCTTTTTTAAAAAAAGAAAAGAAACTATTGATCTACTGTGCAAAGGGTCTTACCACCTTGCACACTGAACAGCAATGTATTTAAGAGTCAACCCACACCCTTGCAAACTTTTGGTGTTGAGTATATTTTTAATTTCAGCCCTTCTAGTAAGTGTGCATATATATGAAGCCATAATTGTGGCTTCAATTTGTATTTCCCAAAGATACTAATAATATCAAACATTTTAAATGTATTTATTAGCCTACTTGGTGACATATATTCAAATCTTCCACACATTTTTCAGTTGACTTGTCTTATTATTGAGTTGTAAGTACTCTTTATATATTCATGGTAAGGTTCTTTGTGAGATGTGTGGTAGTATTTTGCCAAACAGTTTCTTTTAGTATGTGTCTTGCCTTTTCATTTCCCTAAGATTCTTTTTAGAAGAGCAAAACTTTAATTTTTATGAAACTCGACTGATTATTTTTGTCTTTTAAGGTTCATGGTTTTAATGTCTTATGTCTTTGCCTCAGGATGCCTGGGCGGCTCAGTGGTTGAGCATCTGCCTTTGGCTCAGGGTGTGATCCTGGGGTCCTGGAATCGAGTCCTGCATCAGGCCTGCTCCTCCCTCTGCCTATGTCTCTGTGTTTCTCATGAATAAATAAATAAAATCTTTACCAAAAAAATCATAAAAAAATAAGTCTTTGCCTCACCCAAGGTTGTAAGGAAAATTCTCCTGTATTTTCTTCTAAAAGTTTTATACTTTTAGACATTACATTTAGGTGTATAATCTATTTTGGCTTAATTTTCATGTATAATGTGGTGTAAGAGTTAGATACATATTTTTGAAAATAGATATCCAATTGTTGCAGCATAATTTGTTGAAAAGACTATCATTTTTCTATTAAATTACCTTAGCGCTTTTGTTAAAAAAAAATCACATGATGATTTATATACACATCCATTTCTGGAATCTCTACTCTGCTCATTGTTCTGTATGTCTATCTTTACGCAGTTTCCAAACTGTTTGATGCTCAGCAGAGTCTTGAAATCCCATCTTTCTTACTTTTCATCATTGTATTTGATCTCTTAGGTTCCTTGCATTTTGATTTGATGATTTTAGAATAAACTTTGTAATTTGTAAAGTTTCCCATTATTTTGATCAGGATTGTACTGAATCCATGTCCATTCATATTTACATCTTTATGACATTGAATTTTCTAGCCTATGAGCACAGTGTATCATCACATTTATTTCAGTGTTCTTTAATATCTCTCAGCAATGTTTTAGAGTTTTCAGATTTTGCATATATTTTATTAAGTGTATTCTTGTTTCATACTTTTGCTGCTGTTTTAAATAGTTCTGTTTCTAAGTTTCAATTTCTGGTGGTTCATTGTTAGTATATATAAATACAGATGGAGTTTTTCAAATGTTGATTTTGTAACCTGTGACCTTTGCACTTTTACTAATTAGTTCTAAAGCAGTTTTGAAGATTCTGTAGTATTTTCTTCATTGACTACCATATCATTTACAAATAAAGATAATTTCCGTCTTCCTCTCCAATCTGTGTACTTTTTGTTTTTCTTTCCTCATTGCACTAGTTAGGACCTCCAGGATACTGATGAATAAAGTGGTGACAAGGAAATCTGTTCCTTGTTCCTAATTTTAGGGGTAAAGGATTCAGACTTTTGCCGTAAAGAATGATGCCGAACTATAGATTTTTTAAAATAGATATTCTTTATCAGACTGAAAAAGTTCATTTCTGTCTGTAGTTTTCTAAGAGATCTTATCATGAGTGGTGGCTGAATTTTGTCAAATGTTTTTCCTATATCTACTGTGATGATTGTCTAGTCTTTATTCTTTAGTCTATTGATATGACAAATTACACTGATTTTCAAAGTTTGATCCAGTCTTGTATTCCCATTATACAAACCCAAAATAGTTATGATGTGTTATTCCCCTTTATAAATTGTTGTATTCAATTTGTTAATATTTTATTAAGAATTTTGCTTCCGTGGTGTAAAGCCTATTGGTCTACAGATTTCTTTCTCTGGTTTTAGTACCAAGGTAATGGTGACCTCATAAAATAAGTAGGAAGTCTTCCTTTTATTTATGTCTCTGGAAATTTTGTATACAACTGGTATTATTTCTTCTTTAATTGTTGGTAGAATTCACCAGTGAAACCACTTGGGCCTTTTCTTTTTAGAAGTTAAATTAATTAACCCTTAATTAAAAGGGTTTTAATTATAATTTAAATTCCTTTAACAAGGGCAGCCCCATGGCTCAGTGGTTTAGCGCCACCTTTGGCCCGGGGCCTGGTCCTGGGGACCCGGATCGAGTCAGGTTGGGCTCCCTGCATGGGGCCTCCTTCTCCCTCTGCCTGTGTCTCTGCCTCTGTGTGTGTGTGTGTGTGTGTGTGTGTGTTTCTCATGAATAAATAAATAAAATATTAAAATAAATAAATAAACAAACTCCTTTAACAGATACAGGATTATTAGGATATCTCTTTTTCCTTGAGTGAGTTTTGGAAGTTTCTATCTTTCAAGGAGTTTTTTTTCTCATTTCATCTAAGATGTCAAATTTATGGGCATACTACTGTTGCTTATAATATTCTCTTCTTATCCTCTTAATGTCATGTGGTGTCAATACCGTATTGAGAATTCTCCTGGATGCCTTGGGTAATACAAGACCTTTCCATCCTGCAGGTTGATACACAAAGTATTCCAGCTCTGTCTGAGCTCTGGAGAATGTGCTGCCTACATTTTCCATTTTCTTAGTGGTTCTTTCCCTGTCCTCACTGGTTTCCTCCCACGCATATACAGATCAACAGCCAGCTAAAGACCTGAGGGGAACTTCTGCAGGTCTCTAGAGCTCTCTTTCTCTCTCTGCAATTTTCTCTTCTCCAGTACTCTGCCCTATAAATTCTAGACATCTTGACCTCCCCAAACTATGATCTTTATCTCTTCCAACTCAACAAGACTACTGGACTCTGTCTGGGGTCCTCTTCCTGTGCTGAAGCCTAGAAACTGGCTCAGTGGAAGACTGTGCTTGTTTCTCTTCCCTCAGATATTACAATCATGTGTTGTCTGTCTCTCAATGTCTGAAATCATTATTGCTTCATATATCTGAGATTATTAAATCACGTTATTTACATTTTCTATATCTTTGCCTCTCTTCATATGCTTTGTATATCTGAGAATGATGAATTTAAACTCTAAGAACTATTAAATCTACCAGCAATGAACAAGTACTATTTGAAATTAAAAACACAATAACATTTACGTTAGCACACCCTGAAGATTAAATACTTAGGTATAAGTCTAACAAAATAAGTACAAGATCCATTTGAGAAAAACAACAAAACTGCAAGGAAAGAAATTTTAAAAATTCTTTAATTTAAAAGATGAAGAATTTAAAAAATGAAGAAATACTCCATGTTCATGCACTGGAAGACTCCATATCATCAAGATGTCAGTTCTTCACAACTTGATCTACAGATTAAATGTAATCTCAATCAAAATTCTAGCAAGTCATTTTGAAGGAACTGACAAACCAATTCTAAAGTTCATGTGGAAAGATCTAGAGAAGACAATACAATATTGCAGAATGAAGCTGGAAGACTGATACTACCTGACTTGAAGGCTTACTCTAAAGCTACAACAACCAAGTCACCGCAGTATTTGGTGAAGCAATGGAAAATCAGATCAATGGAGAAGAAGAGAGAGCCCAAAAAAAGACCCACACAAATATGGCCTACTAATCTCTGACAAAGGAGAAAAGGCAACACAATGGAGCAAAGATAAATCTTTTCAACAAATGGTGCTTTTCAACAAATGGACATCCACATGTAAAAAAAGAAAAAGAATCTAGACGGAGACTTTACTCCTTCACAAAAATTAACTCAAAATGCATCACTGTTCTAAATATAAAATGCAAAACCATAAAACGCCTAGAAGGTAACATAGGAGAAAACCTAGATGACTTTGGATATGAAAATGACTTTTTAGATATAATTACAAAGTCATGATTCAAAAAAAATAATTGATAAGATGGACTTTCATTAAAACTAAAAACGTATGTTCTGCAAAAGACAATGTCAAGGCAATGAGAAGACAAGCCACAGACTGGGAAAATATATTTACAAAAGATACATCTGATAAAAGATTGTTATCCAAACTCTTAAAACGCAACATAAGAAAACCACCTGATTAAAATTGGGCTTAAGAACACCTGGGTGGCTCAGGTTAAGCATCTGCCTTCGGCTCAGGTCATGATCCCAGGGTCCTGGGATCAAACCCCATATTGAGCTCTCCACTCAGTGGGGAGCCTGCTTCTCCCTCTCCCTCTTCCTGCCACTCTGCCTGCTTGTGCACTCTCTCTGTGTCATATAAATAAATAAAATCATTTAAAAAATCTTTTAGAATTGGGCTTAAAACTCCACAGTAAGGAAACAAACAACCTGATTAAAAGAACCCTCATCAAAGAAGATATAAAAATGGCAAATAAGCATATCAAAAGATGTTCCACATCATATGTCATCAGGGAAATGCAAATTAAAACAACGAGATACTAGTACACAACTATTAGAATGACCCAAATCCCAAAACACTGACAACACCACATCCCAGAGAGGATATAGAGCACAGAAACTCATTTACTGCTGGTGGAAATGTAAAGTGGTACAGCCACTTTGGAAGACAATTTGACAGTTTCTTACAAAGCTGAATATACTCATACCATACAACCCAATGATTGCATCCTTTGGTATTTATCCAAAGGAGTTGAAAATTCTGTCCACATAAAACCTGCTCACAGATGCCTACAATGACTTTATTCATAATTGCCAAACTCTGAAGCAACCAAAATGTCGATGGTAGCTGAATGGATAAACTGTGGTACAGATAGAAAATGGAATTTTATACAGCACTAAAAAGTTATGAGCTATTAAGCCATAAAAAGACATGGAGGAAATTTAAATGCGTATTATTTAGGCAGAAAAAAAATAGTCTTAAGAAGTTGCATACTGTATGATTCCAGCTATAGGAAAATCTTGAAAAGGCCAAACATGGAGAAAGTAAAAGCGTCAGTGATTACCAGGGGCTGAAGGGAGAGGGATGAATAGAGAGAGAGAACACAGAGGACTTTAAGAGCAATGAAACTGTTCCATGATACCATAATCGTCAATACAAGTCATCATCCACTTTTCTAAATCCACAGAATAGACAACACCAAGAGTGGATCCTAATATAAACTATGAGCCTTGTGTGATCATCATGTATCAGGTCGGTTCATCAGTGTTAAAAAACATACCACTAGGGTAGGAGATGTTGATGATGAGAGAATATACAAAACTTCTGTATCTTCCTCTCAATTTTGCTATGAATCTTAATCTTCTTGAAAAAGATTAAGTTAATAATATTAATAAAATATTAATTAAAAGAAAAATGTTCAAAACAGAAACAAACACCTCAAAAATACGAATCATGAAAAAGAATAAAATACACACACACACAATTTCCCTTCCAAGTAAAGTACTTTTCAGGTAGAATTTAATAATTGTGCATCAAAAATGGATCGGGGCACCTGGGGGGCACAGTCAGTTAAGTGTCCCTCCCACTCTAGGTTTCAGCTCAGGTTGTGATCTCAAGCTCATGGGATGGAGCCCCACACTGGGCTCTGTGCTCACAGAGTCGGCTTGAGATTTCCTCTCCTTCGACCTCTCCCTCTGCCCCTTCTGTTCGTGGGTTCTCTCTCCCAAATAAATAATCTTTAAAACACAAAACAAAACAAAAAATAGATCAGATTCTTCTATGGGGAGAGAAGTGTGCATGTCTTTGTTGTCGTTGTCTGCATTGTCTTAATAAAGTCCTGATTTAAATTAGCACAGAGTGCACCATACAGCTACCTCTAACTTATTCTAACTTGAAATAAACTAATTATCTGCCAGTTCACAGAAAACCTATAGTTCTTTTCCTTGTCACGGATATATGCAAAAATTATATTGTTAGATACAATATACAAATAGTTATTATTGATATATCTTCCTGATTTATCGCTCATTTTTCAGTATACAGTATCTCCCTTTTTATGATTTTCTTAAGAACTATTTTGTCCTGATATTGTAATTGATACTTTTCTATCCTAAAGGATGTCAAGATTTATGCAAATTTTTATCTTTGCAATAAATCCATCATCATTTTAAAGAATCATTTTAAAGTGTATATGATGCCTTTCAAATTGCCATTATCTTCTTTGTTGTCAAATGCCTTGTGTGGTATTTCAAAATCTTTCATAATTCAGTGATATTAGCTTTTTTTTTTAAATTCTCTCCTTGTTTTACATATTTTTCCTTGATTCAAGCTTTTTCTCTCTGGTTAAAAATGTTTCTTGAAATTATTATACTTTACAAGTGTATGTAAATAATGCCACTAAAATAATTTATCATTCTCTCCCGTAATTTGGGGACCTTCCAAATTATTGAGAAAATAATTTCCATCCAAGTGGGACTAAGAGTAGTTAAATATTGATAAAAATATTTGATGAAACACAGAGAGAGAAGTGGGACAGATTTGTAAAAGAGTATTTTTTCTTCATCAAAAATTCTTTGTAAAATCACTAATTTGTAATTGAACAATCTTAGCTCTGCCAGTCTTTATAGTTCACCAAGAAACTCCAATCCACAGCCTTGAACAAATAGATATTAGTATGTTTCATTCTTTTTTTTTTTACCCTGGGTACCATGATTCAACTATAGCATTAAGCTTAATGAGTTTTTCATAAGATAAAAATCTGAAACTTTCTTATTAACCCCCACATATAAATGTGTTTTGCTTTCCCAACTTCAGTGAAAAGATGGTATATTGTAACAATAATTTCTGTGTGTAAAAATAAATAAATTAGAGAAAAACCTCCTCTAATATCTCCAGTAAAACTAGCACTTGGGGAAGATGTGCTGTGTTTATTTAGCATAATGTCATGTAGACACTTGGCATGTGTATGTATGTAAAATAATTTGAAAATCATGGAAAACACGGAAATATAAAGTCCTCAGGTTGCCAATTAAAACACATCATGATGTGACCGCCAGCCACACGCCAGCTTCGCCTCTGTGCCGCCCTACCTGCCTCCTATACGGTCGACGTATCGAACTACTTGCTATTCATCAAATCATCAATCAGACCTCTGGCCTTTGCACATATGACTCCTTTTGCCTTAAATGCCCTTACTTACTGTCCATCAGGTGGAGTCTTATTCACCTTTCAAGTCTCAGCTCAAAGTATTCTTCCTTATGAAAATGTCCCACATTCATTATCCCAAGCAGAAATAATTTATTTTCTACTCCTATTCTTCTATATGCCAAGTTCAGCTTATGCCAATGATCTCCCTGTGTTTTAATGACCATTATTTTTTAAAGATTTTATTTATTTTTTCATGAGAGACACACAGAGAGAGAGGCACAGACACAGACAGAGGGAGAAGTAGGCTCCATGCAGGGAGCCTGACACGGGACTCGATCCTGGAACCCCAGGGTCACGCTCTGGGACAAAGGCAGATGCTTAACTGCTGAGCCACCCAGGTGTCCCAACCATTATTATTATTTTTTTTTTAAAGATTTTATTTATTCATTCATGAGAGACACAGAGAGAGAGAGAGAGAGAAAGAGAGAGGCAGAGACCCAGGCAGAGGGAGAAGCAGGCTCCATGCAGGGAGCCCGACATGAGACTCGATCCCAGGATCCTGGGATCATGCCCTGAGCCAAAGGCAGATGCTCAACCACTGAGCCACCCGGGCTGCCCACCAACCATTATTTTTGATTAAGTATATTTTCTTCACCATTATCCCTCAACAGTTATCATCTAGCATGGTACATACTTATTAATGCACAAATATTTCCTGAATGAGGTATTTGGGGCTGAGTCATTTAAAAGAAACACCTTCTAAACACTACATCTCTAGGGTTATATTTGTTTTTTCCTTAGAGAGACAAGGACTGGGCTTACACAACTTTACACAAAACGGATGTGAAAATTCTCATCCACGTCCTGCCAGACCCCCTGAAGTCCCACAGCCTCTGAGACTGTCCCTCTTCACTGACCTCTATCTTCTCTGAACTGTGAACACAGGAACCTCTAAAGGAGGCTTCAAAAGCCCAATTTCCCATTGAGAAAAACCTGGCAGTCATGGAGTCAGAGAATACATCCCTCAGAAGCTGCATCTTTACTTAGTATTAAAATACTAATATAAATAAATAAATAAATAAATAAATAAATAAAATACTAAGTCTCTTTTGTTGGTTGGGGGAAAATGAGGATGAATAGCTATTTCAAATGTCACATAATCCAATAATAATAGTTTTTGCTCATCTGCCACATGGTCTGTCTTTTGCATTCTGCTGAAAGACATCAGAAGATGAACTGGGCCCTTGCAAGTTTAGTGTGCAAAAGGACAGGCATTTAAACCTGGGGAAAGGGAACCAGCCATACCCAAAGATACATACACATGTAAAAGTGTGTGTATGTCTGAATATAGGTGGGTATGATTTTTTTTTCCAGTTTTCACACCCTTTGGTGGTATTGTTTGCAGAACAAAATCGACGTAAGTTTGAAGGGTGACTCCACCATATATTTGCCTCTTCAACACAAACAAGTTAAGGTTGACCTCTATAAGTGTCATTTCTCTCAACTCTATAAATTACCTTCCTTTCTCATCTCTAAGATACCTACAAGGGTACACACACACACACACACACACACGTTTTTCCTTGTGAACATACACAGCAGTCTAGAAGTTCAGTGTCTTAAAAATGCATACAGTAAGCTAAGAGAAATAACTTGGCACTCTCAAAAGAAATTCAGATTTACTCACTATGGATGGCAATGGGGAGTGAGGCTACAACCAATCATATGTTCTCTCCATCTTCCCACCCCAAGGGGCCTCTGACTTATATAAGCAGAATACTGAAGGCACAGGGGGAAAACACCGAGCTAGTCCAATGCCCTGTATTTCAATCAAGAAAGCAGCCTTAGACAGGTGGCATGTGTTGCCCCACGTCACAGCCAGCCGCAGCTAGACCTGAGACTTCTGACTTCTATCACAGTGTCCATTTCACTGAAGACCTCACTGCATGAGGCTCTCCCGATGGGCTGGACAACTCCCATTTGCCCTCCAGATCCACTCTCGACTCTTCCATACCCTGTGTTTTCCTGGGTAGAGGAGAGCTGATGCTTCCTTAGCTTCTGGTTTCTGGCTGGTTTCAGTTAACGAAGAGCAGGTGGTGAGGGGGTAGGAGAGTGCGATTGGGGTTCCTTCCGCGGCTGACTTCTGTGCGATTGTCAAGAGTTGGCTGCATCCCTTGCCTGAAGGTCACAGCTCCTGCCAGGTGGCCCTCTCCACTTGCTCCCCTCTCTCTGAGGTCTGGTGACTGCTTCTCCCCTTTCCTCCTGGAGACCCGGGTGATAACAGCGCTCCATTGTTCCAAGCCCCAGGGTACCATACTATCACTTTTGGTTTCCCTCCACCCTGCTGGCACTTTTGTAGAGAACCTTTATTAAACTTTCTTCAGGTTACTCAATTTGAATGTGCCATTGATTTCCTGTTGGGACCATAAATGATACACTGGGGAGCTTTTAAGAAGTACAGATGCCTGGGAGGCTTCCAAAGTCTCCCCAGATGATTAGCTTAAGCTACAACTGAAAACTTCTGCACTGAACCATGATGTTAATGTTTGTTGTTATTTAGTCACTAGCGTGCGTGCGCGCACACACACACACACACACTCACATTCACAGTGAGAATGGTGAAGCCTTCACCAAAAGTAAGGAAATATCGTGAGATTCTGGCGATCTATGGTTTTTGAAAACTACCAGTGAGGCTGACGAATGGATTGATAAATGTGCAAACACTTAGAATCCAGCAGCCTTGTAAACACATTCAAAATATTTACTTTCATGCTGTTTCTTTCTTCTTCTTCTGACACCCAAATGTCAATTTTAATGGAAGCCACATCTCCACATATTGATTGGTTCATCTTGATTTTATTAAGGTTCAGTTGGGCTGCCCAGGAAGCTTTTCTGGTGTTTGAAACATTCATAAAAATGTCTATTTGGGAGGGGCAGGGAGGGAGACAAGGTAGGTGGGGGCAAAGAAAAAAAAAAATCACATTCTGCCTAAAGTAAAACACAGTTTGTTGCCAAGATTTCATTAATTCAATAAATAAAAATACAAGTAAGCTCCAACTTCAACAAGCTCAAGTTTCCCTCCTAGCTGTGAAACCACAGCACCCCGATGGCTTCTAAATGTGTCAACACATGACCTTCCCATCCCAAACTCACCAGTGGGGAGAACATGATTTATGAGGGTGTCTGACCATCCCTCAAAGAGGTTTTAAATATTTTACTCTTATAATAAGTGTAGTTCCCTCATCCAGTGGTAAATGATTGTAGGTTTTCACAGAAAAGGGTGAGTTTTCAGAAAAAAAAAAAAAAAAAAAGACCCAAACTTGGACAAGATCTGCAAACGGCTCCATGGCACCTTATGGTGTGTGAGCTAATTACTTGCCCTAAGTTGCCTAGTAAACGGTCTTTGTTTGGGAAGGTTAAGTTTCACCTCTGTTCCAAAAACTCCAAGCCAGACAGGGAAAGGAAAAAATGATGGTGTCTGTGGTGAGGCTGGCAACGCTGCCCGCCGACTGGTTATTTGGAAAGGTTTTAGAAGATGTGTTATGAGGCATGGTAATGTGTGTCATTTTTCATGACTGAAGTCAAAGGATTTAGCAGGTTGAGTCTGAGGACTTGGATTTGGCAGTGGAAAATACCAAATCCTGTGTGAGCTCTGCAGCCCACCTCAGCCTGAGTTCTCCTACCATCCGAGATGAAGGAAGAGGACACTGTTTTTTGGACTGCCAAATGCAACAGAGTTAGAGGATGAGAAATTTGGCTCACTCAATTCCAAAGGCATTTTTATGGAGACGAAAAGTGAGTTCTGGTTCTTGAAGAAGTCCCTCAGTTTAGAACTTCTTAATGGAGAACATGAATGTTTTGAAAAGAAGAAAATAGGTCAAAATGGTGGCATCTCCTATTCTGAGGATGAGGAAGTGACCCCAGAAGAAATATGATAAGCAGTACCTTTCCCTTGAAGTCTTCTTTTTGTTCCGGTTCCTTGGAAGTTTGCGTTCAAGGAGAACTAAGGATACACCAAGCCAAGGATCCTCAGTTCCAAGTAACGGAAACTCACTTGGAATAGTGTAAGCCAAAAAAGCAATATTTCTCATGAGGACACAGGAGTATCTCACGGAAATCAACAGGCCAAAAAGAAGTCAGTCTTAGGAGAGACCAGAACCAGGAGCCAGAAAACTGTAGAGAATCAAGGTACCTGTTCTATCTAGTTGTCGGTCTCTCTGGTCTCCTACTTCACAATTTCACTCCATTCTGCTTCTCTCATCTTGTCCTGAAAACTGGCTTTCTCTCCCTAGGTCCAAAGCAGACGATGACCATTCCACAGTGATGTCTTTCATTCCTCATCTGCTCAAGTCATCAGCCAAGATTACAAGTGAGTTATCCCTCTGAGAGGGAGCTATCCCTTAGGGGGCTATCCCTTCTGTTGCAGACTCCAAGTAATTTGCATGTTGCATTAAGTCACTTAATCCTCCTAACCTACAACCTGTCCCCACTTTACAGAAAACAAAATCAAGGCAGAGAAATTAAGTGACTTGTTCAAATTCACATAACAAATGGGTAGTAGATGTGGATTTCAAATCCAGGAAATCTAGCTCCAGGGTCTGTGCTATTTTGCTCTCTGAGTCCCAGTGTCATCCTCTAGAAGGCAGAACATGCTTGGCAGCTCCCAGATTGGGTGTGAGTCCCACTCTAATCAACCCTAGCCCGGGGGGTGGTAGATGCCTCTAAGCAGGACCACATGGTACAACATGAATTATAAGGCCCAACTCATAGTTCCAGTGAGGAGTCAGTTTTTGCAGACTGGGGGCTGGAGGTCGGAGAGACACGCCCAAAGTGTTCCATAAAGGCTTCTGCTCTCTGAGCCAAGCAATGGGGTCATGGGGCAACACAGGATTGAGGCCATTAAAATTTGTCAGGCAGAGGATGTTACTGGACACAATTGCTTGCAATGAGGCAACCCTATATGTGGCTGGTTATTTTATTTTTTTTCTATAATCCTCTAAAGATGAAGACTTTAAATTCCCCACATGGCAATTCACCCAGAATCCTGTGGTGCAGGAGTTCTCCTCCCGGTCTAACGTCAATGCCTCTAATTGCGGCTGAAACTGATTTCTTTGTCTTGCTTTCAGGGTGAACTGCACAGAAAGGAACATATGAGGATACTGTGAAGTAATTCTGGTCTGTTGGCTGAGTGTCACCCTGACTTAATTAGAAAATTTTATCAAAAGACTAATAGCAAACTCATTAAAAAATTCCTGGAATTATGTCTGGAAAGAGCCTCATTAATTTACGTTACGTATACGTACGTCCAAACAAGCACATCGTGAGGAAGGCATTCCAAATCCGAGAGAACACTGGCTTCACAACAGCACTGATGAAGGAGATAAATCCGTGAACTAAGAAACAGGCGTTTTTTGGTGCACATTTCTGACCCTCACCCCATAAATGCCCTAATGCATGAGGCATCCGTCTATGTGGAAATTTTGATTCATTCAACACTTTTCTGACACAAAATTCCACTGAACGTATATAATACTAGTCTACCACAGCAAATGGACAAAGTGAAAAGAAAAATCAAGATGTGCTCATTTTACTCTACATTACCCAAAAACATTTTCAGCCTAATTCTCTCCTTCCCCAACTTGCTCAATTTTTGTGACTAATAACCTCTTCCATCCTTCACACACTCTGATCTTGGAGCAGTCCTCCTCCGTCTTCTAACTGCGCTCAAATCATTAGCTCATGGTTTGTATCCACCTTATCCCCCCCACCACACACACACACACACACACACACACACTTCTTGAGTCCACCTATTCTCGTCTCCTTCCCTGCAATTTTGGTTTGGATCCATACTACTCCAGGCTCCAGATGTGACATTAAGAAGCCTCTCAGTCATTCTAGGCCTAGTTTTCACTCTCAGAGGACAGTGGCAGTTAGCTTCTACAGGCAGCACATCCACCGTGTTTGTTCCCTCCTTTTTTTTAAATATATTTTTTAAGATTTTATTTATTCATGAGCGAGAGAGAGAGAGAGAGAGAGAGGCAGAGACACAGGCAGAGGGAGAAGCAGGCTCCATGCAGGGAGCCCGACGTGGGACTCGATCCAGAGTCCCCAGAATCAGGCCCTGGGCTGCAGGCGTCGCTAAACCGCTGAGCCACCTGGGCTGCCCCTTTTTTAATCACAGCTTCTCGTTACCTTATAGAATCAGTGTAAGCTATAACCCAGGAGCCCTCTGTGACATCTAGAAAATTGCACTTCATTCCAAACCTCCTCCACCTGTGATGTTACTCCAACTCTACGGAGTAACTCGCTCTCCTTCTCCATTCATCTCAAGAACCCCGTCTGACTTTAAAGTTGATACGGACCAGGGAAGGGTCAGATGAGCTATAAACTAATCACCTGTTCTACCTGAGGTGAGAATTAAAAAAAAAAAAAAAGTATGAGGAAGTGACCCCCCAAAAGAAATATGATAAGCAGTACCTTTCCCTTGAAGTCTTCTTTTAGTTCCGGTTCCTTGGAAGTTTGCGTTCAAGGAGAACTAAGGATACACCAAGCCAAGGATCCTCAGTTCCAAGTAACGGAAACTCACTTGGAATAGTGTAAGCCAAAAAAGCAATATTTCTCATGAGGACACAGGAGTATCTCACGGAAATCAACAGGCCAAAGAGAAGTCAGTCTGAGGAGAGGCCAGAACCAGGAGCCAGAAAACTATAGAGAATACAACCCTGTATAATCCCACAAACTTCAGATAGGAAAAGATAAAGTAGGCTTTTCCCTGTGTGTTCAATAATCTGTTCAAGCTGTCAATACTCTTACGTACAATATTTTATCTCAGAGTCAGCACCTTTCTGAGCTAGGCCAGTATATACTGTTTCTGTCACTCTTTGACAGATGAGGAACCTGGGATCTTCTGATTCCTGGTCCATTCCACTCCAGGACTCCTGGGATTAGAACCTATTTCACAGGCACCAAAGCTCTGGCTGCGTGCTCCAGAGACCAGGCTATACGGCTTTCCCCTAGGGACAGCTGCACAGGGACGCGCTGCAAATATTTGATCCATGTATTCAACAAATACCTACTGAGCTCCTGTGCCAGTCGCTGAGCTAGCACTTGGGATACTTCTATCCTTTCTTCCAGTTTTCTGGGGGTATTTGCTGAAAAACTTGGCAGGATTTGGGGGCTGAGAATTTCAAGGGTACTGAGTGAGAAGCCACGGCCAAACCCTGACAGCAGGTTCTGCGGCCCTGACCATGCAGTGTTGCCCACCGATGTCCCCAGATGTATATGATACCACCGGGTTCTTCTGGGTGTATCTTTCATTGACCCCTTCACTTTTAACTTCGCTCGTGGCCAATGTCTCTCCCTCGACACTTCCTTCATCGCTTTCCTGCCTCTCCCGAATGCCCAGGGTTCTCCTTGCCCTCCTTTCTTCCACTCATGAAGAAAGCTCATTGAACCAACCAGCCCAGAAGCTCTCCTCTCCCAGGAATGTTTTCACGAAGCACAATGCTCAAAGAGGGCAACATTTGGCCCCTAGGGATGAGTTACTAACTGAATTTCAGACTATTTTTCCTTGGTTGGGATGGGAAGGTTTACCTACAAGGCCATTTGGGCTGAGGGAAGCCTTCCCGAGGCTCAAGATATCTTAAAGAGCCCCCACCAGTCTGTCTCCTCCCAAAGCCAGCCCTCAATCCAAGTTGCAGGACGCTCTGAACAAAGAAGGGCCTGCGACTCAACCTGAGCTGTCTGCAAAGTTGACTCCTGGGGCTTGTCTTAAACCTTAATCTGTCTCCAGCCCCAAGCCCTCTGCCATCAGCGGAGAAGCACTTCTCTTTGAAACTTAGCAGGCTTACTGTGAACACATTGGTCTTGATTTTCATTTCCCCAGACACAGAAGTGTAGGGTAAGAGGGGCTGGGCTGCACAGCTGGTGCCATCCTGTGCATGTGAATGGTGACTTTGAAAAAGACAAACTCTCTGGGAATATGAGGAAGGGCCCTACAAAGGAGGCATCATTCGGGCCAGCTGTGTGGGGTAGTGGGCGCAGCATGCCAGGATGAGGAATCGGAAGACCTGACTTTCCGTCTCTGCTCTATTCCTTCTGGGGCTGACCTTTCCAAGGTTTGTCTCCCTCCCCGTGTCTCATGTTGCTCATCTGCAGTTGGAGTATCCCAAACTCTTAGATTCTGGGAATCCTCGGACTTTGCTCTTAATCCTGTCTTTATGACTCTGGTTTCACCAAAAACTCTCTGTGAGGAACAAGGCCCAGCTGTGGGAGGCATCAGTGAGAGACATCAAGGCAAACTGAGGGCAAAGGGAGCAGGAACGCATCACGCACCAGGGCTCACGATTCTGACTTTTTTTAGAGGTCTGCAAGGGACAGATAATATGTGATGTGCCTGGTCTATGACAACAGGACCCTGTGAAGCTCGCTGTTAACTGGAGAAGGTGTGTCCTGCCTAAAGGCATTTCAATCCATGTCTTTTAAGCACAGCACCTGCTAAACAAAACCAATCTGGGGGCTGGCTTATACCCGAGGGTGGCAAGTCTGAGAGCCTACACCATCTCCAGAATTAGAGAAAACACTTTTATTCTGAGGGCAGCCAGCTTAAAAAATTTCTTTCCCGAGCTTCAGGTCAGTGGATTTCGTTTCCATCAGATGCTTCCCACAGAGACACAAACAGGATGAATCAGACAGGAAAGAGCTTAAAAACTTATAGTCCATCCGAATCACACTAGCCGCCAAGCATCAACCCCAAGGTTGGGCCGGCTGCCGAACTGAAAACCTCGTCGTCCGCGGCCAAAATTAGCCCCAACTGCCTTCTGAACTGTGTAGTCCCTCGGAGCTGGGGAGAGTCACCCAGGAGTGTGGCTTTTCAGATGAGAAAACAGCAGGCCAGAAATGGAGACTTCTGCTAAGCCTCATTAACGTTTTAATAGAGCTTAAAGCAACAGTTCTCTTTGAAAATGCTTTATTCATAATTGACCAATTGTCATTAGATAGAGTTACACTCCGTGGCATCTTATTAGGAGGAGCTTGTCTGAACTGCCCCCCAAGTATTCATAGTAAATTCCTAACACATGATGTCACAACAGGCTGTTACAATCCATAACATGTAGATACCATTAAAGCAATGTGTGCGCCTTTTTGATACCGAAACATCTAACTTTATTATGAAGTTTGCTATAAAACCTGCTATGATGTATTTAATAATGTTAAAATGTTTATTCTTTAATATTGAAGTCACACTGCCCCTGTGATGCCTGTTACTCCTGCCACAAATGAGAACTGCCAAATCTATCAGCTCGACTTTTAAACACTTCCTTAAGAGATTTCTTTCTTCTTTCCTCTTCTTCATTATTATTTTTTTTTTTTTGCTATGAAAAAGCAGATGTTCTAAAGCTCCAAGTAACTGAAAACCAGCAATATATGCTCAAAGGCTGAAACCTAATATTTACAATAAGCCGATCCAATGAGAAATGTCTCCCCAGCGACCCTGGTCATGAAGTGGGAACCCGCGTGGTCACTCGTCCTGGCTGAGGCAGTTGTCATTTATCAGAACCCCATGCACTGTGATTCTCAATTAGGGACTTTCCTGACATCAGCAATTCCCCACCTACTTGATACAAAAGACAAAATAAATATGAAATCCATCCTCACTGTATCACATTCCATTGGCTTTACAATCACCATATAAGGCAGTTTATTATGGATTCCATAATTTATGTGAGAAGATTTGGGGTTTTGGGTGATGATGGCCCAGCTCTTTGTCTCTATCATTATAACAGACATTAAATTTCCCAATAAATTCTTCAGGTAGGAATTACTGTCATAAATATGTATTTCTAATTCTTAAGAGCTAGAGATATTTATTTGCAGAGCAGCGGCAAAAATAAGGGAACAACTGGCATTCCTTAGAAGAAACCATAAAATTCAGACTGTGGTCGGGATCTGACTAAGTGAGGTACTAAACTGTTCACCTTGGGCTTCTGGGGAATATGCATATGGGGGGGAAATTAGAGCCTCCCCGAAGAGCTTCTGGTCCAAATGTGTTCTGTGTATATTCTATCAGTCACAGATGAATTTGGTATAACAAAGTCCCCCTTTTTTTTAAAGAGATCTTATTTATTTATTTGAGAGAGAGAGAGCGAGCAAGAGCGGGCTGAGGGGCAGAGGGGGAAGCAGGCTCCCCGCTGAGCAGAGGGCCCGACGCGGGACTCGATCCCGGGACCCCAGGATCAGGACCTGAGCCGAAGCAGAAGCTTAACTGACTGAGCCACCCAGGCACCCCACAAAGTCCCCTTTTAAAATGCAAACGTTCCTCAGAAGGTTAAGCCTGTGGGTGATTACTGTGTGGTACACATTTCCTTACGTTAGTAGTCTTTAGAAGATTCTCTTTACCCGACGTTCTGGTGAGTACCTATTGAGTATGAAATGGAGACTATGTCCATCACAGGGGCTACAGAACAGACATAGTCCACATCCTCCGAAGGGCCCCTCGGAGACTATGGGTTCTCCACAAGAAGTTTTTTCAAGTTCCTGAAGTAAGAGGCTCCGGCTCGTCCAAGCCCTCAGAACTCACTGGGTCTTTCTTAGTCTTCTTGTGCCCTGTACCCACTGAGACATCAGACGTCCCATTTTCGTCCCCAGTCTGCCTTTCCATCTGGAACGTCTTAATTCCATGGCTCCAAATGCCTACTCTCTCCTTCTAGAACTCTCCTTGGACCAGAGACCTGGGCTTTCATTTCCCAAGAGGAAATGCTCCATCTGTCCAGATGTAAAAGAATGTGTTTCTGTGGGTCTGGCCCTACTCTGGCTGCAGGTTATTGTTGGAGAAAGCATTTATCTCCCCCACTCTACTAACCCATGGACGGGATTCCAGACAGACCAACCCCTGTGGTTTTCCTCCCACTCCCCTCATTTACTGACTGCCCCCGTCCAAAGGAGTGCTACGTTAGTGGAGTTGAGAAGAGAAGATGGGCATACATGGCTCAGGCCGCTCTTCTCTTTTCTGGACTCACCCATCAGCAGGAGGATACATCTCTCTGTTTGAGGCCACAAGCAAAGGGCCTCACGGGGGGTGGGGTGAGGCCTGTGATGTAGAGGGGTCAGGTCAGCTTCAATTCAGCAGTGTGTACGGCCCATTTGGTCTCACATTTAAGCCTCATTCTTTACTCCACCTTTAAGCAATAGAAAGCTGATGACTTGGATCTCTGCTTGTCCAGCTTCTGTGCCTGCGTCTCATCCGTTCTGAATATACATAAGGGAGAGGGGCTGTTAATCCTTGGGTTCCCTCGAACCCGGCACTTCGACACCTCTCACGCTGTAGGTGGTACCAACGTCACCCTGTCTCCAGGTCTGCCTCCCATGGCATTCACCTGGAGATGCTTTCCTTAAAAACAGATGTGGGCGGATCCCTGGGTGGCTCAGTGGTTTAGCGCCTGCCTTTGGCCCAGGGCACGATCCTGGAGTCCCAGGATCGAGTCCCACGTCAGGCTCCCAGCATGGAGCCTGCTTCTCCCTCTGCCTGTGTCTCTACCTCTCTCTCTCTCTCTCTCTCTCTCTCTCTCTCTCTCTCTCTTTCTCTCTCTCCCATAAATAAATAAATCTTTAAAAAAAAGAAAAAAAGCAGATGTGGGACCATTCTGTGGCCTGCCATAGAAATTCCATTTGGTACACTGCCACCCAAACCCACTCATCACGGGGGAGAAACGCCTCTTCTTGGACACAAGTAGACGGGTGATCTGTTTAAATTTTTACCCATGAAACAGTAGGGAAGTAATACTGCACTTCCTTTCTCAGAAGTGTCTGCAGTGATTTGAATGGAGAATCACCTGAGGAATCAGCTCACCCAAAGTGTTGAGTAGTAATGGTGGCATTTCAGGCCTACCCGGGCCAGATATTTGGGGACAAATCTAATCCCCCTGCATCGAGGATGGAAAGCTTAAATGCTCACAGAGACCAGACAAGTAACATAAATGATTGAGGTTTCTGAATATAAGAAAACCACCAGCTCAAATACAATGATAACTGGAACCGCTATTTGGCCTTGGCATTAGTAAGTAATACGGAGTGGAAGGGACTCAGGCAAGCCAGACACTGTGGACACCAAATACCTTCAGTCAGTGTGCAGCCAAAGGATTTGTTTTAAGTCGTTTTTTAAAAAAAGAGGCAGCCTCTACCCAGTGCCAAAATATTGTCTCCATGCAGAACACGGTTAATAGATCTTTTTCATTTTCAAGCAACACCCACGTCATAAATGTGGGGTTTTATGTAAAAACGCACCCCCTACACTGCTAGCAGTGAATTCATTAAAACGAGATGAAAGGACAACACTAACAACAACAACAACAACACCCTGTGTTGGCTACGACGGTGTAGGAAGCCTGGGATCGTTCTCAGGCCCACGCTGGCCCAGGGGTGTTGTCTGCCCCCTCTGGCCACCTTCCTTCTCCCTTCCTAAAATGTGGCGTCCTAAATCACCATGAAAACTTCCAATGAGGTGAGCACAGACTCATTTTCAACACAGTGAGTTCTGCTAGCCTAAAAAAGGCTTGTCTTTCAGCCACGAACAGCTGCTAACACCACCTTTAATGTGCGATGTAACTGGTGCCTTCGGATGTTACTTTTTTTAAAAGTTGAATTATACCAGAGGAAAAAATAGGATGGAATTATTATGAAATTCGGTCTCTTTCAAAGCACACAATTTTCCACCATGGACTCTAATATCTTTAGAGCCTAAAACACCTGAACAAATCTGGGAATAAGAACACACCTTTCAAATTATAACTTTCATCAGCATTGCAGGTGTCTCTCCCTTCAGCCTCCCTCGGGTTTTCACCTTGAAACTTAGCAACTTTATCCCCCTTACAACAACTTACTCCTCCAAGATGAAATAGGTTCAGTTATCTAGCCCAAGTGAACCTTCAGACGGTTTATCTTAACAAACCTAAAAAAAGATGAATTCCCCCTCTCCATCCGGTACCTGACGACAAAGCCCTCTTGCTTTTATTTAGAAAACAACAAGGAAATTTGGTGTGAGGGCTAAACAGAGTCCATGTGGATAACCGGGAGCAGGCAGTGTCTCATGGAATCTCATCAGGGGCCTGGTGCTGATCACCTAAGAGGCTTCTCAGCCCCACAGCTTGTGGAGGGTCCCGGCTGCCCAGGGTGATGGGATTTGGTGCAAACAAAAGGACAGTGATGACTTGACTCCCTGCCACCCTCTCCTCAGAGCATCCACCAGAGAGAGAACTTGGTGGAGACACTGGGACCTTAAATACATGAAGCCCATGGGGGCAAAACCTGCAGTCTGGGGGTGATTATCAGATGGCTGGGGGCCGCGGAGGAAGGGGGTTACTGACCGGCATGAGCTGGCTTCCTCGTCTGGCCTTCGGTGAGCTGTCTGGCTCCGCGCACCTGCCTCTTGGTCTCCGGGCATGGATTTCTGCCCTCAGAACCATGGTTAGTTGACACAATCCAGCTCTCGTGGAGAACTACGCTGTTTTAAGATGCCCAGTTCCTCCCATTCCTCAGAAGTGGATTTCTGAATACCGAAGCCATCACATCCCTCTCTTTGCAGCCTTCCTCATGGGCAAAAAGGAAGTCTGGGTTTAGAGCCCAGTTATATACGAGCAGATAAACATCTGGCTACCCAAAACCCCGGAACAAAACATGGTGGGGCAAAGGAGGAAGGCAAATACTTTTCCGTTCAATTCAACAGAGAACGATTCGGAGACTCCTGTCTTAAAAGAGCTGATGGCTCAGAAAACAGTGCATGAGCATACGTCGAATTTGGTGCTTGCTTAGAGAGAGCACACGGCCTGGCGAGCCCGGAGCAGCCCCAGCTCACACCTCTTGCCCCCAGTGTACTTGTTACTCAAAGAAGGGCACGTGCTTGGGCCATCAACGATATGGTTACCAGATGTGAGGAGGAAAGAAGAAAGAAGGAGTCCCAACTCGTTCCTTTGGCTCAAAGTGTCTTTCCAAGCAAGTTGCAATAACAATATTGTCTGATGGCTCCAAGAAGGTTCCTCAAAGTCCTCGGAAATGGCTCTGGTTTTGGGCCGTCGCCGGCCCCTGAAGGAGCAGGGTAGCTTCGTGGCACACGTATTAAAGTCCTCCCTGTTTTCCCAGATGTCAGAGTAGGGATGTCAGATTTAGCAAACGGAACTACGGGACACCCAGCTAGCTCTGGATTTCAGAGAAGCGTTGAATAACGTTTTTAGTGTAAGAGCCTCAATGCGCAGGCCAGAGTCTACAGTATGTTAGAGGCCTGGCCTGCCTGTGCGCCGGCCGCTCACGGGCGCTCCTTCGCCAAAGCTGCTGACAGGGCCCGGGCGTCACAGAGAGCCCTAGGGAGACCCTACCTCCCCTACCTTCCTCCTCCAAGAGTCAAAACACTTTATTTTCCTACGTGGAGGACAATGGGTTGTGCAGGGAGGCCCGCTCCTGGAGGATGGTGAAGCGAGACGGTGACTATCTGGGAAGAAGGAGAAATACAACCCTTTGGAGGAATGAACCACTTCTTGGATGGTTCAGGGCTCCGCCTGGGACTCTCCATCCTTTGTCCTCGTAATTCTTCCTTCTAGCACCAGAGCAGGGGGACGTGGAGGCCCCCGGATGGGGAGGCAGCCAGTAAGTTTGGGGAGAAGCTTCCAGTCTTCAACCTAACACGCCCTCAGGCACTGTGGACTGAGTGGTCCGCCCACGTGGCTGTGCACTAAAACCTGCCAAATTCCACAAGTCAGAGAAAATCCACTCAGACCATGTGCTGAAACTTCTGGTTCAAAAAGTTTCATCACCAGATCTAGAAACTAGAAAGAGGACCTGCTCCTGGCAAAATTACAAAGCAAATAAAGTTCACTTTCCAAGTCAGCAACCTGGCCTTTCTCTCCCCTTTCTCCCTTCCGATGGCACAGCTCTCCCTCCCGCTCTGACCGCACGGCTTCCAGCACCGTCGCCGGCTCCTGGGCACAGGTGTTTGAGGTCACGAGGCTCCTTCTTGGTGTTGAACTTAGGCGTCGTGAATGTAAACCTCGTTCTACCGACTTTGTTCCATGGAGAAAGTGGTGGAAGAAACGGGGGGGGGGGGGGGGCAGAGGTCCACATCATCACGCAGGTCGTGGCAGGTAGTCAGTGTTCAGCCCACTGGTGGCAGGGAGCGTCCTGAGAACCCAGGCCAAAGGCAGACTAACTGGACAGTGGAACCCTCAACTAGTGATGAAGGGAAAAGTTCTTGTTTGATCCCTGAATTTAGTCTCAGAGTGCTCTGGGGGAATTATAGCTTTTTAAATTTTCCTTTTGATGCAGAGCTGGTCACCGCTGAGGAGTGAGGAAGGCCATCGGGCAGGCGACGCCATGTGACAACCCACATGGTGAGTCTGGGATGGGCTCAGGAGGGAGACAGTTTCTCTCTAGCACCCAGGTCTCCTGCTTGTGACTCCACAGCCTCAAGTGGTTTAAGAGAAAGTGACCCAGGACGGAGACTGTCCCCGGAATGGCTGTTATCTATCAAGAAGGACTTGAGCTGCCAACGCAGCTGGCCCAGCTTCCAGGCTTGGGCTCCTTCCTCCGGGCCCTGCGCTGCCCAGAGATCCTGGCTACGGTTCACGGTTGCAGGAAGCCAGCTCGCTGTGCATCAGCCTTGCGACTCCTAGAGCCCAGGGGTCCTCTCTGCCCTCACCAGACACTTTTCATATTTCCAGCCACTTGCAAGGTCTAGCCCCTCCCAATCCAACACTCCAGGCTGGCTCTCCTACAATTCACACTGCAAGCCTAGAAATTTCTCCTCTTGGCACTGCTAAGGGGAGAGGTGTTGAAAGGAAGCCTGAGCAGATGGGAATGAGATTCCATTACTTTGTAAATAGCTGAATGGCATTTCTTTTTAATGCGATATGAGAGGTTTTAGTACATTTAAAAAATGTCCCTGCTCTAATTATAAAACCCACTTTTATTAAAGGTGCACACACCTCGCTTGCAGCTGGCAGAGTTCTGGCCCCGATACTGGTTGCATTCCGCCCCTCGCCCCTCGTGTGTTAGGCCCGTGAGTGACTGGCTTAGCACCCGCCCGCTTCCTCCCTCCGCAATGACAGAGATGCTAACACAATAGCGAAGCTGTTAATCCCAAACATGGTACTAATAAGGCAAGCTGCCTCACTCAAGGGTGCGGAGAGGAAGGGGAGATGGATGTGGAAACGCTAATCCGCCAGCTCAGCTCGCACTCTAGCTCCCACCCCCAGATTCGCGGATAATGAGGAATGCCCCGCTTTCCTCAAAATACCACTGCACCTAACCAGCTCAGAGCACCATCACCAATCGGATGCCACCCACTGATGTTTGGTATTTGGGAGACCGCGAAGGTGAACAGTAAACGTGAATGAGTTCACTTCATGGACCGCACCTGAAAGAGTCTTGCGAGAGTCAACTTTCTTCATCATTTTTGACGTGCTTCTTTGTGTGGTTTATTGACCCCCCCCTAGACACACGGCAGACTCCAGAGCTGTTTAGTTGTGAAAAGGAAATCAATAAATGTGTGAATGAAAGCAAACCCCTCTCAATCTGGGCTATAGTTTCAAAAAAAGGAAGCTGGATATTGTACGATTTGTGTCAAATGTAGTTCTGAGAGCATACCATGGTAAAGTTCAAGAATTCTGAGGAGGTGGATGGAAGAAAGGAGAGAAGTCATGGAAACTGATTCTTTCCTCTCCCCATAGAACAGGTGCAGACAGCTGTGGAGGAACCATACAAACTCCAACTTTGATTTGGAAATAAAAATTACACTCTGGACAACTGATTTAATTTTTACGTAGCCCCTGTCCTAGCTCAGAATCTCCTTGTTAGTAGCCCTGGACATGTTTGAAATTTGGTAGAATTCATCCTATGATAGATTTGCTGGTGGCAGAGGGGTATTCACTGACCAAACGGATTCATCTTGTTTGATATGTAGGGTAGTTCTGGAAAGCCATAAGAAATTCCTCAAATTAGCCATAAATCAGAATAACTTCGGGAGCTTTAAAATAATATCACGGCCCGAGTTAACCTTGGGAGATTCCATTTCAATCACTTTAGTGTGGGCTCCTGAGAACTATATTTTCCAAAGCTTTACAGATGATTCTGGGGCTCAACCATGGTTGAGAAGAATTCCTATGTTTTCTAGACTTTCACAGATGAATTAAATTTAAACGACAACAAAAACAAAAAAATGGAGATTGAGTTAGGGTTGTCAACATTTTACTTTGCCAACTAAGGAAAAATAAACTGTTATCACCATTATTTCATAAGGCAAAGGATAGATTAACACCAACAAGCAGTACTTAAGCACAGTTAGCTTTGCAGAAGCTCACAACGTGGCCACACCCGTGGTTATAGCAGCATCATTCACAGAAGGTGCCAAAAGGTGAAAGCAACCTGTCGATTGATTGATGGATGAATAAATAAAGTGTGATATATACACATAATGGAATATCATTTGGCCTTAAAAAGGAAAGAAATTGTGACACCTGCTACAACGTGGATGAACCTGGAAAACATTATGCTAAATGAAATAAGCCAGTCACCAAAACACAAACAATATTTCCTTCTCCCTACATGAGATGCCAAATTCACGGGAACAGAAAGTACAATGGTGGATCCTAGGGCCTGGGGGTAGAGAAGAATGAAGAGCTGTTATTTGAAGAGTAGGTATGGAATTTCAACTGGGGAACATGAAAACGTTTTGGAGAGGGATGGTGGTGATGGTTGCCCATCAAGGAATATACGTAACGCACCTGAACTGCATGCTTAAAAAAAATGAAAAGATACATTTTGTGTTATAAATATTTTACTGACTCAGGAAAAGTTTACCAAATTGCCTTTATTTTCTCATTTTGTTGTACAAGTTGATATTTGAAAACCACTGCCCAGGATGAAGAAAGAGAAAGGAAGCTGGGCCTGTGGGTGCTGCCCAAGTGGCTGAGTCCAGTCACCCCGGAGGTACTCAGAGCCTCTAAGCTCCCTCCAGAAATTGCAACAACCCGACCCAGGCTGAATGATGGAGACACACTTCCAGATTATAAAACTCATTAGCCATGCCCCATGAGAAATTAATCTCAAACACAAAAGTATCCTTAGGCCAGGGGTCAACTTGTCCTTAAAAATACTTAATATTTTTTTGTCGCCAGAGATGTCCAGAGGGTGATGCACCCAAGAAAGTTTTCAAGAAACCAGAGATTTGGTCCTATGGTTTGTCTGAGTAGGTAACGACATTGGGCGACATCTCTTTTTTCTTCACAAAGCAATAGAGCAAAGCAGGAAAAAAAAAAAAAAAAACTGCACAGAGGTTAAAAGCAAAGCAATTCAATGCCCACAGGAAGCCACGTACAGACAAGATGTTCTCTGGGTCAGAGGTAATTGTTAGTGAAATTACAGGATTACATGAAGAGAAATACCGCCCTTTACTATAGCAGTTGATATTTACCTACGTAGGTGACACGCAGACACGTATTTGCAGGCGCACCCTTATTCAATGGAAGCTTACGAGGACTAGTTAGTAAGTTTTAAAAATTCAGATTAATCCGTTCTTAGCAATACAGACCCTGATAGCCTACCAGGCAGGCTACAGAGCTGGAATTTATAATCATGGAATTTTCGTACTGCATTAAGAATCTCTGTGGGTGATAATAGAGCACTAAAATAGCTAGCATTGCATTGATGTTTCTCACTCTCTACATTTGTTTAATTCCTTTGCCAGAGACACATACTTAACTTGTCTTGGTAGATTTTTGTAATGTGTCTTTCAAATGGAAAAACTGTATTCAAGCATTCCAATTTTATCAAGTGGCAAAAACACCCAGGCTGTTGGCCAGAATTTGCATGTTTGTTACTACATTCCATACCCAGATATCTCAGGCCCGAAGAATAATAATAATTTTCTAAAATGTTATTGGATCCATAATTCTGGCAGCAGGTTAATTCACTTAGCCATTTCCATTAAAGTAATAATTACTGGCAAATAACCTTAGGAGTCATTATGCATAGTGATAATCAATCCCAGTGGAAAATAGCCTCCTTAGTTCAATAAATGTTTGTTAAGTACCTACTGTGTGTAATCATGATGCTCATCCTGATGTTCTTGATGAAAATCATGTTCGTTATCTCCTCGGATTCTGACAGACCCAGAGAGGAGTACGGCAAGTTAATATACAAGGAAACTGAGGCACAGAGGTTAAATGTTTTACTCACAATCTGGAGGCTAGTAAATGATACAGTTACAAATAAAATACTTATTTTCTCAAGCCTATTCCAATCTTCTCTGTGCTGCCCCACATATCCCTCCTTATTGTCAACACACATTGTTGATATTTATATCAAATTGCTCTTTATGATTTCTCTGAGTTATTTTTTTTGGTGCCAGTATGTTTTTTTTTTTTCTTGAATGCTCTGTAATGTCACAGATGGCAACATGCCATGTGATTCAGGTGGTCTTATCTTCGTAAGTCTGGCTAACGTGGCTACCAGTAGATACCATTCCAAGCCTTCTATTTTCCCCGTCACTAATGATAGGTTTGCATGCCTCTTTTTTTTTTTTTTTCCCGGAAGAAAAATGAAAGGAGAAACTTTGCTGTTGCCCTGATGTAGGCAGTGTGACATGGTGTCCGGAAGAGGCTGGGAGTCAAGAGACCTGAATTCTAGCTTTGGTTCTGCCATTGACTAGATATGACGCCACCACAGGCCTTAGAATCCTATCAGATTAAGAACTGCCATGCCTTTTCTAACCTCCTCAGAAGGTTGAAGTTAACAACAAAAATGTGAAGAAGTTGAAAATAATTAAATTTTACATTAATGTAAATATTGCCAAGTCTTTTTAGAATTCCTACTAACATTAAATGTGGAAAAACAAAGAAACTTCCTAATGACTGTTGTGGGTCAAAACAGATTTTGATTACATCTCTTTGAGTCTGTAGGGTAGAAAGTATAGACGGGAAAGAAGGCAGAGATAAGATATCACCTCTCATTTCAGGGACCTAATGCCTTTGTAATATTGTGAAATAATAGAAGAAAAATATATATGTCTCTGCTCCTTGTTCTTGGCACAGAGTTCCTAAACCCTTATAATTTCCTAAATGATAAGAGCACTTGGAGCATCTCCTGTTCTAATGAGGTGACTGTGGGTGGGCTGCCAGAAGTATCTTAAATAAGAGGGGCTGGCCACCAGAAAGACCAAACCATGATAAGAAGCTTGGAATTTTCAGCCCTCGCTCTCATACTTCAGAGGGAGAAGAGGGGCTGAAAAGGGAATAATTGATCATGCCTACAAGACGAAGCCTCCTTAAAATTCCAAAGCAGAGAGAATCTGTAGGGCTTCCAGGTCGGCAAACACATCCACACCAGGAGGCTGATACACAGCAACTCCACAGGGATGGAAGCTTCTGCACTTGTGATTGTCCTAGACCTCGCCCTACGTGTCTCTTCATCTGGTTATTTAACCGTATCCTTTATCACAGCACTTAACAGACTGATTAATGTGTTTCCCTGAGTTCTGTGAGCTGCTCTAGCAAATCAATTGAACCCAAGGAGGGGGTCATCGGAGCCTCTAATCTATAGTTTCGGTTGGCCAGAAACACAGGTGACGATCTGGACTTGCGATCGAGTCTAGAGGGGCGCAGGGGCAGTCTTGTGGAACTGAGTCCTTAACCTGCGGGATCTGAGGCTATCCCTGGGGGACAGTATCAGAACCAAGCTAAACTACAGGACGCCCAGCTGGTGCTGCAGAGGATTGCTCGTTATGGGGAAATACTTCCACATATTTAGTGATCAGAAGTGTCAGAAGTGTTTTGCATGGCTAGTAAAGGAGACTCGCAGGAAGACCTAGGAGGAAAGAACTAGGCTTTTCCCTACGCAGAAGGAGACTGAACTGGATTCTCCCCTAAATAAAGCTACACCTAGATTCAAAGCTACCCTATCGTGCATATTCAGAGCACCAGATTCAGACAGGATTTCTCCATTTCTGGTATGTGTAGAAAAACCTGGATTGATCATTTACATGGGCCTCAATGAAGAGAAAAATAAAACTGCTTGAGAATAATTAAATAATAGTGGTGAGAACAATACATATTTTAAATAAAATGAAGAAAAAAGGATCCCGATCCCAACCTCTACTTCCTGTTCATTAAAGAACTAGTGATAACCTTTAATGAAATGTGACTAGAGAAATTCTCTTTTAGTCTTTCCATGTGCAAGATCTTAATGTTCCAAACCTTCAGCATTGACGTGGCTGGGTGGTTTTTTGTTTGTTTTGTTTTTACTACAACTCTCTTATGAATCACAGAAAAAAAATAATGTTTTTTTCTGTCTGCATTTGCCACTTTTTAAGTACTAAAACTTTACCAATTTACACCTATGAGAAATTCTACTTCCCTCCAAGATGCTCTGCAAATGATTAGACACTACCTGAGTACTTGTTAATAAAAATGATGGCATGACACTTCCGCTCTAGGCCTCTCAAACCCTCGCTTTTTTAAAATCTGTCTTCTTTTTTTTACTTTATTTAGTATCTTCTCCATTATGCAGTATTGGGAGGTCCATTTTAAGTCTCTTTTCATGGAAAGAGTTATTTGCAGCTTAAAGTACCAGCTCAAAAAGATCACCCACTACATTGTACCATATCACCTCCTATGTTCACATTCAACTCACCCCTGGCACCCGTTGCCCAGTAGTAATGCAGGGACATAAAGATTTAATTTACCTTATGTTCAATATTATGAAGTTTCTACCATTTCTCTCAAGACAGATCTGTACCACGAGAAAAAGCCCTATGATGGCCTGGGGTTTCTTTGGGTTGAGAATCATGTAAAATATTGGCTGAGATTTTACCTCTCTAATCCCTTCCCTGCTTTTCACAGCTTGGTTTAGAAAAGCACATTCCCTCTGCCCAGGGCTCCAGGCTGATGAGATTTGTCTCCAGTATTTGGATTGCGAACAGGTTAATTATCTGCAACTTATTGCGCTTGTCTTTGTGAATGTCCATAGGTAACAGGAGCACAGCTTTTTCTCTGCCCATTGGACCATGACAGAGGAGTTGTTCAATAACTCATCATCTTGGGTCACTTCCAAACAAAGAACTCTCTCAGGAAGAAAAATTCCTAAACAATGTCTCCCTAAAAAAATAAAAAAAAAATTCAAGACTGTATTATTTGACCTCTGGGTCTGATACCAAGATTGTGTAACTCTAGGCAAGGCAGGCATCAGCGGACTGTTTGCCACAATTTTTTTCTCTTCAAAAACAGAATAATCTGCAATGTTCACTAGCTGTATCCTTCCTCAAGGCAGCTGATAGTTCCTCTCTTAGGGAGTAAGTCTCAAAATACAAAAAAAGTCTGACTCCTTTCTGTGATGCCTTACCTTTGGAATCCTTGCACCCTTACACACAGATGCCAAATAGAGGCTCCAGAAAACCAAAAACAATCTAAAATGGGCAACACTAGAATTGTGAGTAGGTAAAAGATGATCTGGGTCCTGGACGAGCTGTTACACAGCCATGCAGAAAGCTGACTGCATTGACCTGTTATCACTTCTCTGGAGCTGGGGGTTTCTAGGATTTTAAGACCACAAGTAGGGCTGTACCAGAAGGACTTAAAGGTGGATCCAATATTTACTATAGATCAGGTCATCGGAGTTTTAGAAATTTTCCACTGCAATTAAAATGATCTCATATATCTAAGAATCCTGTGTCAGACTGGGTTTATGAGCACAGAACATGAATTAACTCTTTGAGAAGTGTTCATGGAACATTCCCGTGGGAGAAAAAAGAGGTTGGCACTCCCAGATACACTACAGATAGACCTACCAGACATGCTGCTTTTCCATGGATGCTTGAGGTTGACACTTGTTGCCTTGATTCAATAATGATTCCTCTTTCATGTTGATAGTGTCCCAGTTTTGTAAATGAATTATATGTTCACCTTACCTATATGGTATTTGGATATTATTCTCCGAAAGTAATGGATTTGTTGACTGGGCACACAGTCGGTCAGACAAATTACTTGTTCTTGTTAGAAGGTAATCCCTCTGTTAGGCAGTACTGGACACAAAATTTAAAAGACAAATGATTCCAGCTAATTGAACCCCAATATAGGAAGGCCCAAGGGAATGTAAACCAGATGTTTCGGAGACAAAATTTTCTTAACTCACTTTTACCTTCACTTTACAACATGAACTGGGAGCTGAGGATTCTAATCAAGGAAATAGCTGAAGAGTCACTCATTACCTATTATCTATAGACCTGGAACAATTTACAACTCCAAGAGTAGATGGGAAGGAAGGGAAACTGTAGGTGTGCAGAACAATGTGTTCCTTGGGGTTCCATCCCTTGAATACCCAAATCTGTAATTGTTGCACTCTATGCTATTCCTAGCCAAATTAATAAAAGAAATGCCATTTGGTGCCATGTCCAACCCCCCCATCCCCTATCCCTAGAACTCCCACTGATGCAGATACATAAAGGTCTTAGACTACTTAACCAACTGTGTTCATGTCTGAAAATGACTGACATCAGCTGAGAGTTTCTCATTTCAAAATATACTTTCAGTCGATACATCATCAATTTTCATCATTGGATACAATTTTACATTTTACTGGTTATTGCACTGATTTTAAGTAAATAACAGGTTAGCTTTATTGACATAAAAAGAATGTAACTTTGATTTCAAAATAAAATATGATTTTTTTATAAGACTGACTCTGAAAAAATAATTTGAGGAGGGAGGGGTGAATGTCCTAGAGCAAGAAATTAAAATTGGATACAATGATGTTAAAAAAAAAAGTTTTATTAACTTTAGATTAAACAGACATGAGGTATTCAATTAAAATGATTTCTGAGGTTTTAAAACCATCATGTTCTGTGATTAATACAGTAAGTGTATGTTTGATTGAAATATTAAGCAGAAGGAAATAAATAACAGAGTTTTAAATATATATATTCTCATTAGTAATGCAGAGCTGAAGTAAAAAGTCCAGTAAAAATACGGCTTGCTTCTAGGAGATGAATAATATTATTTACGGAACTCTTTTGAACAAGTCAGGATGTTCTCATTTGCATATATAGCCTGATTGATGAATTATGACCCAGGATTCCAAATCATTGTTCTCTAAACTTGAGCCCAGAAATATAAGGTACCTTGTGGGCCAACCTCGTTTCTTCTGCCTGTTTTTCTCACTCTGCCATAGTCTGGACTCAGGGTGGGACATTTGGAAGAAGTAAAGATGACAACTCCATCACGTTAAGACAAATGGATGAAAAGCTAAAGAATTTGTCAACGGAGTATTTGTGGTATCACGTAGGGTTAAAATTTTTTCTTTTTTTTTAAGTTGTATCTGGAGCTTGGATTTAATTCATCTATTTGAGGTTTTTCCTTGACTATGTAAGTGAAAACTGCAACTATTATGGGTAAGCAGTAGGAAGAGAAAAATCGATGGTCCAGTTCAAGAAAAGAGCAGAAGGCAGAAGCAGTATCAATTTTAGTTGTAAACTTGCCTATAAATAGGTCATAAAATCTCTAAAAAAAAATGCAAATAACATAGATGACTTTAAATTTCCTTTACTGACACTAAGCAGCTGTTTGACTATGAGCAGGTCCATGTGGTTTCTTTAATCTTTGGTGTCCTAATATGCCAGATAAGGGCATTTATGCACTTTTCATTCAACCAATATTTTCTGAAAACTCACTATGGGTCAGAAACTGTGAGATGCCCTATGAATCCAATGGTGACCAAAAAACAGGCACAGCCTTTTCTTTATGGAGTAACCCCTTCTAAAGACAGACACAACTTACTAAGGAATAAACACATAAATAAAAAATTGCAAGTGATACATGTGCATCTGCACAAAACATGTGCTGTGAGAGTCTTTAATAGGGGAGGGAACTTTCAGGGAGGTCAGGAAAAGGTGTTGAGGTGAGATCTAAAGACTCTACAAAGGTCAAAGACAAGCCGAGGTAACAACTGCATAATAGGAAAGAGCATGTGCAAAGGCCAGTGGTACGCAGAAGCAAGATAAATATGAGGGACTGAAAACAGGTCAGTGTGGCTGGAGCCCAGAGAGCAAAGCTGAGTAGAATAGAGGTGAGGCTAGAAAGGTCAGGTGGGAGTCAGACCATGTGTAGCTTTGAGGATTTGGCTTTTTTCTAGAGCATTGGAAGGTTATTGAGAGGTTTGGAACAAAAGGAGACATGATGTGAATTGAAAAGCTCACTGTGCCACACAAATTCCCCTTGCTAATGAGGAATCTACTGCCCTAGCTCCTGAGGCTCCTGCCAGAAGACTGTCCACAGCTGTCGCATCCCTTCAGGAACCGCCTGAATTGCAGAGCTATAGTACCCTAGGTTGTGCCCCTTTCTAGAGCTCACATCCTGACGAGTATAGGGGCATAAAAGCCCAATTGACTCCTGCCACCCTGGGACAGTTTGTCCCATCTTCAGAAATCACCACGGAGCTGAGTGAGGTTTTGGCTGAGACATCACTGCAGCTCAACTTCTCCCTCTGCCCAAGCTTATTTCTCTTCCATTCCTTTCCACAAGAAATACTGCCCAATCGACTGCTTGCATTCCCATCTCCATCTCACGTTGGCGTCCTTGGAAACCCAACCTATGACAGATGGAGAGTGACCTGGAAGAGGGTTGGTGGTGAAGGTGGCAGCCCAAGTACATAAACAAAGAACAGTGGTAGTTGGGTCTAGAACAATGGAGAGAGACACAGGGGGAGTGGGCAGATTTAGAAGACATTCAGGAAGGAAAATACAATGGGATTCGGTGATGAAATGGATATGGGGAAGAGTGATGATGTAGGGTGAGGAAATCAAGAATGACTCCCTGTTGAGATAGTCAAGTGAAGTTTTGAAGAAGGCACTGACTGTAGAATCTAGATCACTGGAATATGTGTCTAGATCATAAAGGAAGCCATCAGTGTAGACGGAATCATTTAGGGAAAGAGCAAACTTTGAAAAGGGCCCAGGTCTGAACCTTGGGAATTAATCTCAATGTTCTTCCCAGTTCTGATATTCTATATTTTCATACCACCAATGAGCTCTAGAAGCAGAGTTCATAACCTTTTAGAATTAGCCACTTCTTTGAGAAAGGGAGGGAAATCAGGGCCTCCCTCCCAGGGGGGAAAAATGCATTTTTGTTCACATACACAAAATCTGTGCAAAATTTCAAGAAGTCCCACACCTCTAAGCTTAGCCCTAGACTCCTTGGTGACACACAGTCTCCAGGTCATAAACTCACACTCGAGAGAAAGCCTCTGCTCCTGTAATCCTGTCACTTCGGTGGCATTTGATACAAACTGTGTTTTAATGTTTTAAGGCCTCAGCTAATAGCCATCTCGGTTGATAGTTCAAGGGTTTTTAAGAAATACCAAGTACTTGGAATACCTGAGCTTCCATGTCCACAGGCAGAGGTAGCGCTTACGTTTATCAACGGTCATATTCAGAGCCATCCTGACTCAGAGAAAGAAGAGCAGGTTTATGCCATAGAACAGGGATTAGCAAACCTTTTCTGCAAAGGGCCAGATAGTAATTATTTTAGGCTTTGTGGAATTTGTCTTATATTCTTCTTTCTTTAAAATACTCCTTTCAAAATGCAAAAACCACCCTTAGCTCACGGGGCATAAAGAGACGGCCGTTGGGCTCGGCTGTAGATTGCTGACTCCTGCCACAGGACATCAACGCTGCAGCCGGATCAATAAAGACTGCAGTTCCCTTGCCCCTGAGCATCCTAGCACTTGACCTTGGGGATAGATATTCTTTAACCTTTGGAAGCCTCTGTTTTTACATCTGTAAAATATATCTACCTCTTTGAGTTGTTGTGGAGCCTAGAAATAAAGTAGAGTCAACCCTCATCCATGCACCTGGCACATGTATGTGCCTAAACGGGTGTAGTAGGAGAAACCACGTTGTTTCTCAAATTTTATTTGGCATTAGAATCTGTGGGTATAACAGACTCTTTCCCTCTATGTTATACCTGGAGATGTGTTTTTCTATAACAGACTGGGTCTTCTCCTCATCTTGTTTGACAATGACAGGAGAATTCAGCTCCTTCCAGATCCTACTCACTGCTGACTCAGGAATAAAGGGCAGACAGTGAAAAACGTCTCACCTGCTCACATTCCTTGCTCTTGTGCCTTTGCCTGTTGTTTAGACCAGTTTTAACTGACCTGGTCCATCATGCTGCTGCTTTTGCCCAAAAAAAAAGTCCCATATTGGCTGTGGTCCATGCTACCACTGAGGCAGGATCCTCCTCTTCAGTCTATACTGCCTAAAGTTGGTTATTTGCATAGATTCAGGCAGAATGAAGGGGCAGTCCCATCTCATACCACAGGGGCTCTTCCTAGCTTCCACTTAAGGTCTCAAGAGCCCAGAATTTCTCCCACTTTCTTGTCCCACAGGGGGTGGTCTTAATGAGCCACACAGGCTTGCTACAGAGGAACCAAGGGGGAAGCCTCTTCCTCCCTTCCCCATCAGCAATTCTACTGGGTGCCCTTGCACTTCCCCCGGCTACAAATATTTGTCAGAGATTAACTGCTCCGACTGTTCCTTCAGAGCATGATACTATGGGGTAAAATCCACAACCGGGTACTCTTTGGAAAGGCAAATCCTACTGAATATTTCTATAAATTCCTAGTAGAGGAAGCAGATTCTCATTCTCAGGGTCGCTTCAGCCTACAGGCTCTTGCTTCTGTATGCACCTCGCTGATGAAAATGTGAAACTCTTTTTTAGTTTCCACATACCCACAGATACACTCACAGCAAGCTTTTGTGTGCCTGGCAGGCATAAATGAAGTTTTGGAGGAAGCATAAAGGGAGTTCGTATCGCCACAATGAACAGGATTTTAAACTCAGTGTTGTCATTAGAGCCTCTCATCCCTAAAATCTGCTTTGCCCCATTCCCAGGCAGTAGCTTCACAAGCTGTCTCATAAAGAGCTCAAGCTCTTGCCACATCCTCTTCCCTCCACTGCATCTCTCGACCCATTTCTCTCCTTTCCCCTTCTCTCATAGGAATAACATAGGTTTCTTTTACTCTCTCATGCGGAGTACTGGGAGTACTGTAAGGGGCTTTTTAAAAATGTGCACGCCCTTTGTTCACTGTTGCCCTCAGGTCTCACCTTCTACCCCCAAATGTTTCAGGTATTTTCCCCAAACAATGAAGTTCCCTGACAGATTATGCTTGTAGCTGAAACAATTAAAAAAAAAAAAAAAGTCAGTCCCTTCAACATACGTTACTTGGCTGAAGGGCCACTCTGACATTCATTTTTAGCCCTTAATACTCTAGCTTAAATCAGTTAATCAGATGAATCGAAAGGAACAAGAACCAAGAAAACAGAACTGAGAAAAAGTCTGTTTTGCCTGAGAGGAGGGGGTCAGGGAAAAAGCACAGGGGCAGTTTCTGGAGGTACAGGGGTATGAATAATACAAAATTTAGCAAGATGCTGCTGCCCGGGGGATGGTAGGGAAAGAGAAGCAGTACTACAGAAGCAGAAGAGGATGGGAGAGCACAGAAAAGGAAATTTATCTATTTTGCCTGGGGCAGGACCTCATTTTAGGTGTTGCATAAGTAGAGTTAAATCCTCTGGTAGAGCACACATTCATGAAGACAGGGGAGATCCTCCTTTGATGTGGAAATAACTACTGAGAAAATCCACAACTCCCCCTGCAGAATCTCCTGATGCCACAGCTGCTCTGAGAGCGCTGGGCTCTGCCCCGTGTGGGTTGGGGACCCAGATGAGGACGGTTGGAATGTAACCGATTACTAAGGCTGTAAATGAACAATGTTAATGATGCAACACTGGGGTGCAGGGGGTGGGGGACAGGGTGGAGGTCACTTTTTGTTACTTTCTGGAGCCCGTTTTGGAACGTTCCCACATTTCTTTCTATATAAACAATAGACATTAGCATTTTCATATGTCTTGAAAGTCAAAGCAAGATGTGGGAGATTCAACTGTTGAAGAACAGAGTTCTCTAATTGCACTCTTCAGAGATTTCCAGCACTTTTGGAAAATGTGCATTGACAAAGAGTTTAATTTCTTTATTGATGGCATTCCATTTTGAGGGATACGCTGATTTCCAGTCTGTTTTCCAAGCTCAGTGCATCCGCTTGGATAGAGAAGCTCCCACTGGCTTCAAAGGGTACACAGAGCAGAGCAAAGATGCTTGAAGGATGGAGTCAGATCAAATATTTTTTACCATCTTCCCTAGCTCTGTGTCATCACTGTAGAAAGTGAACTGCCTCTGGAAAACTGATGCATTAAAACTGTTCAAAAGAGCTAGGAGCTGGATCTGGAATTTTGACTGGAAGTGGGTATTTCATAGCTAAACGTGGTGTCTGGTCAGCTCTCATCTATTTTCGGAGACAGTACTGGCTGCCTTCAATTAACTTGTGGCAATTACAGCTGTGCAAGTCTCTCCCTAACACTAAACCACACACACCAGTTAGCAGCTTGGCTCAGAACAAAAAATCAAATCCACCCTTAACATAGCCTTACGTAAAACCTCATTATCTTTTCTATTATTATAAAGCAAGTTTTGGGAAAGCCCTTATTTTCCAAGCATTAAATGCCCTTGCTTGGACTCTGAAGATTTCTGCAGACAGCAGTGCCTTTTATTGTGACCCAACACACCATGCTCCATCCAGCTCTTGCTGACTCATAGACTCACACCCAAGCACAGTAGATAGAATGTAGGAAAATGCCTATGGGGGCAGCCAGGCCCTTGCTAATGAAACCAAAGCAATGCCTGAATGACTAGAAAACCAAAAATTCACTTATTTCCAGGAAGCTTTCCTCAGACGTTTAGCAGCAAATATGGGGTTGAGGGTAAGGAATAAATTGAAGAAATAGGGAACATGATGCCCAGCCAAGATCCCTAGCTGGGGTCCAGCAGGGCTCACAGGCCGGATGCATTCAAATTGACCATTGACTAAGATGTCAGGAGGGCTTCAACTTTATGGAGCATTTGGCGTGATGCTAGATGGAAATCAATACCCGCAATCTAAAATTTTGTGTTTTGTGTTTTGTCAGTTGAAGTTTGATCTCTGTTTCTCTTTCTTGGAGTGATTTTCCTCCTGCAATCAGCATGATGAAAAAGAAAATATTGCTTATAAATGAAATCAGCATAGTACTGGCTGAGCTGGAGAAAGCTGGCAGTTGCAGAAATTCTGTTTTCACTTTACATTAAGTGGCATTAATTTTACTTCTACATAACTGAGTATAACCAGATGGTCATGGATCGGGATTCAACTCTTCTTTCAGGGGCACTGGGGTACAAGTGTGAGCTATCAGGTCAGGGGGCCAGACCCTCTTGGTCATCTCTTAGCAAGGACTGTATCATTTAGCCCCAGGACCTCATTCTAGGCCAGAGATTGTCAAGTGCCTCCTCTTAGCCAAGAAGTGAACTAAGCTCAGTAGAGCCCAGAGGCACTTGGTCTACCAGGTGAGCCAAAAACCATTTCCCCTCTAGTCCAAAGAATGAGGTGTGTGAAAAGTGTCTAAGCCAGAGACTTTTTTTTTATAGGCCTGAGGGCTGGCTTTGAAAATGAGGTCACTACCACGTTCAGATTTTCCCACTACATCTAGTAGCGTTAAAGACCGGTGCAACATCTAACGAGAATGGCCAGTTTATAGCTCTACTTGTGAATGAGGAGCCACTGGTTCTAGTCAGTCCCAGGTAATGGGAATTTCTCAGCACATCCCTGTTAACCAAAATGATTTGACAAGGGAGAAAGAGCGGCACTTTGGCCTCGTCGCTACCATTAGTCCTCTAGGAGGCCTCGAATAAAGTAAACCTGTAACGCTCTGACCCTCTCATGTGTCACTGATAACATGGAAGGAGCATAGCTGCTGAAAAGTAAGGTCCTAGCCTAGTAGAACTCTGAGTTCTTCTCAGCTTAAAGATCTGAGATTCAAGGTATATTTTTGCATGTGTGTTTCTCAGGGCAGAGACCTTGCTTTTACTTCAGTGTCCTGAGTAGTTGATACACGGCAGGAATTTATCCATGTTGGACCTGAATAAATAAATAATTATAATGCTCAAGAAAAAAAAATATATTCTTACAAATAGCCACAGTGCAGCTACCCAATTAACTTCTTTGTTGCTGCTGCAAAGACTGATTCGGCCAGTCCTACATACCAAGAGGCCCAGCCAAGGGCAGAGTTTCCAGAAGCAATGAGAAAAATGAGGACAGGTGGGGATACTCCTACCTTTCAAAGATCTTGGGAGCCTGAGAACACTAGCAAGTATGCAATCACTCCCAGAAAAGCCAGGCTGTCTTGTTTGTGCAGATTAGTGAAGACTTAGGGCTATCTGAAATGATCATTTTGTAGGTATGAACTGGGCTCCTCCCTCTTCAAACCCCTTAAAGCCCATGGTCCTGTAATATCAGAAGAAAGATACTTATTCACTCCCTGACCATGGAGAATTTTGTGTGATTTGGGTACAAAACCAGCAGGGACAGATGGAAGCTCCTCCTTGATATGTAGATATCAAGTGTGGGTCCTTGGAGCTATGATCTAATCTATGATAAAAACAGGGGATCTGATCCTAGGCAGACCACGGGAGGCTTGACTATCAGCTGAGGAACAACACAGGGCCCAGAGAAGTCCAAGGCAGTAGGGACTTGTCTGGGAAAATGGGCTCCAGCAGATGGAGACAAGACATCCAGGTACATTCCATGCTCCATGCTCCCTCTCTGCCCCCCACTCCCCCCAGGGCTCTGACAGGGGCTGTGGTCCTGCTGGGCGGCCCTTCCTCTTCGCTCTAGCTCTCACTGGGTTCTTTCTTTCTTTCTTTCTTTCTTTCTTTCTTTCTTTCTTTCTTTCTGATAGTCACAGAGAGAGAGAGAGAGAGAGGCAGAGACACAGGCAGAGGGAGAAGGCAGGTTCCATGCACTCGGAGCCCGACGTGGGATTCGATCCCGGGTCTCCAGGATCGTGCCCTGGGCCAAAGGCCGGCGCCAAACCGCTGCGCCACCCAGGGATCCCTCTCACTGGGTTCTAATAATACTGTTCCCTCCCTTGTTTCCTTAGGCCCAGGGGACGATAATGACTTTCACTGCTGCTAGTCCCCGGGTTCTCATCAACCTTTGTGGGCACCCATTTCCCTGGCCACATCCCTGTAAACAGTCTCTTTATTCCATTCTGTTCAATTAAACCCTTTTGACTCTGTCATCTCTTCTGGCTGGGACAGTGACATAGGGAAACCTTTACTCATCTACACAAACGGACCGTATAGGTCAGCAGAGTACACGGGTGCAGGTGGCACTTTGACATTCAAAACAGGTATTTGCCGTATCACCTAGGGATCTCTGAGATTTTCAGGACTGGCCTACTAACAAAGTCATGAGTTTTTACTGAATCATGCATTGCTGTCACTGCTTTCAGGGCTTTTTGCATTCTGGCTACTACCGGGCTTTCACTACTCTCCTTGCTCTAGGCTAAGTGCTCCTTGCTCTCCTTGTAACATACCTTGGGTGTGCCATTCCTCCACCTGAACCCCCCTTCTTCTCTTTGGAAATGGTACATAATAAAGAAAAAAAATCTTACGCTCTTATATAGATACAGATTATACACTGTCTCTACCAGTTATTATTTGTGGAACTGAATTACGGGTCCCCATTCTTCACTCTCTTACAATAGGAAGACACATCCACCCCCCTGCTTTGACCTCATGTTGGCTAATATGGACTTCCTTTCTACGCTACACTTTAACTTTGGCGTTGGCCATGAAACTTGTTTTGGCCAATGAGATATTGGCACATGAGACTAAAATGTACTTGCAGTTTGGCTTGTTCTTCTGTGCTCCCATGATACATCATGAGAAGAACATGTCCTAGTTAATTATGGTTCTTCAGCCTCAGCCCCAGAATGAGTCATATGAAGCAGACCACATGCTCCACGCAGCCACAGTCCAAGGAAGATACGGCAGGTATGGCAGCTAAAGGGCAGGGCCTAAAGACCAGAACCTGTGGACCAGCCTAGCCCAGTTGAGTGATAGCCAACCTACAGGTCCATAAGCATGAGAGTAAATGATTACCATTCAAGATACTGAGTTCTGGTGTGGTTTATTATATGGCATTATTGTAGCAATAGCTGACTAATACAAAATACTTATGCAAACCTGAAAATTAAGGCAACCTCTCAAAACTTTAGTTTCCTCCTTATAAAATTAAAGTAATTACAATAATACTTATTTTACAGGGTTATTGTGAAGGTTAAATGAGACATACAGGGTGTTTGCATAGTGCCTGGCACAAAATAAATGCTCAGTAAGTGGTAGTTATATTTCTTAGTTTGTAATCACTGGAAACTCCACGAAGCCTTCAGTGTTCATTCTGCTCTTCCTTCATGAACAAAGTATTTGTTGAGCACTACGGCTCCCACAATGACCGCCTTTCTCTGAAGTTCCATCCTATTAATTGTCTATATAAATAATTTGGTTTCATATCTTTCCACCCACTATTTTTTAATATCTACTATGTGCAAAGTATACAATTCAAGATATTGTACTGAGAGAATAGAGAAGGAGAATAACACTTATCGAATGAATATATGAGGTGTGTCAAACACTGTTAGGTACTTTCCATGTCATTTAAATTTCCTAACAATTCTACGAGGTAAATATTGTTTATTTCCATAAAAAAAAAATCCAGTCCCTTGGTCAGTAAATAGTAAAGAAGGGTTCAGACGTGTCTTTTTGCAGCAAAGCACCACTAACTCTTCAGTCTCTTAGAAGAAATGACACATAGCTAAATAATTATAATTCAAGGTAGTTATATGCACCCTATCAACTAAGAAAATTGTGTGGACAGAGGAAATAGACATAACTCCACACTGGGTGTTTATCCAATACCATTAAGGTAGTTGCTAAGCCCTTGGATATGAAAAGGAACACAATCAATCCTTCTTTGGGAAGAACCAGATTCTAATAATGGAGCCACAAAAGGATAACGTTAACATAATCTGGAAAATAGTGAAGCAACAAGCATTAGGTTTGGAGAAAACTTCCTGGAAGGAAGAAGATTCAAGCAACATTTTAAAAGATGATTCGAGTTAGTTGGCTGAAGACATAAAGGCAAAGGCTTTTCAAGCAAAGAGAAGCGCAGGAGCAAAAGCTCTACCTACAGTTATGTCCGATCCACCACTGGCAGTGACTGGAGGACAAGAGATGTCTCCCTTCTAACCCTGGCTCCACATACCATTCAGCACAAGGCTGAGGACATAAGAGGAGCTCAACAAAATCTTTCATCTGATTAACTGAATGCCTCCTCCTCTCCTCTGGGAGATACAGAAGGAATAACTGGTATCACAGTCTCCATGGTTTCAAGGCCAATGCCAGTTGCTGCCCAGACAGTAGAGTTAAAACATACAGCTAAAAACAGGCAATATTTTTAAGTAGCAGGGCTCATTAGTGGTAGGATTAGAAATGGAATCCAGGTTGGCTGGTGCTGTATTGATGTTAGCGCACGATTTCTCAAGATTCAGTGGCTGTGGTGTCTGAAGTATCCCCAAAGCTAACTTCAACACATTCAGGAGACAATTTCAACAGAACATATGAAGAATATGAAAGCAGTACCCTAATTTCAACAGGAGCAAACCAGAAACACATGGAAAAACACCTTTTTCAGAGGACTTATTTATAAATCTTCTCTTTCCTCTCATGAATATACCCAGTCATCATAGCCTTTGTTCACGTGGAGTATTAAATAACCTCAGTCGTCTACATAGGAAAAATTATCTTTAAATTGTACTTGCAAATTTGACTTTAGGGGGATTTTCATATTATAATTGTGCATTGTTCTTGTTCCTGATGCCTTAACAGATGAAAACTGTCCATAGGAGGCAGTTTAGCAAGTGAGCTGTCCCATCACCAAACAAAACTACAGTCCTTATCAGCTGTGAGAAAATAATTCAATTTGCTATCTTTAAATGACACTTTCAGAATGGCTTATGCATACATCAGAAGTATTTTAAAATCTGAACTAAGACCCTATGGGAACTCTTGTAAGGGATGTGCAACTGACCTGCAGTTCTGAAAAATGAACTGTATTTTCTAATTTGTTTATTTTTTTAACTAAAGTACTAATGTGTCGTTCAAGTGGCAATAGGTGGTTAATCCTCTATAAAAGTTCTTGGATATGTTCCTTGTAAATGCTAATTATTAAGAAGAAAACATTATAGGGTTTCTTAGGAAATCAATACTTTATTATGCAATAATTGCATCTGCAAATTTAATGTTCTCCATAAGCCCCAGTAGAATGAAAGAGGTCACTGGGTGAGATGGTGCAAATGGTCCTTGCCTGACCTGGAAAATCCTCTAGAATTTGAGGCCTAGTAAAGTGGTGAGATGTCATTAAAATATTTTCACAAGTACAACATTTATTATGGAAACCAAATTGTAAGAACATCTGTCTGGATGACACTTTGGCCCAAAGTTGGATCTAAACCTGGTAACAGTTATAATTGAAACTGTGGCTCCATTTTTCTCCCAAGATCTTTGATTTTTCTTTTGCTTCACAGAGCAATTTATTTCTCAATGCTACAGCAGTTAACTTTTGTTTTCCTAAACGTTCCTGGGCAAAAATCCCAGCAATTCCGGTTTTCTACCAAGAAGTCACGGAAAGTGGGAAGGAAGGGAAAGAACCCTCAAGGAGATAGAAGAGAGATCTAAAATCACTCTTCCAAGAATTTCTGGGTCACTATCTAATTGATATGCCTATTGGCAGGCCTCACCTTTAAGCCTGTTCTGACTTCACAGGCAGTTCTTATTCTGCACTCAGCCATGTGTGAAGACTCGAGGCACTGAACGTGGAACCCAGAAAAATCTAGCCAAATCTACCTAAAGCACTCAGGCTGGGGAACTGTACCATAGCAAAATACCCCAAACAGTTGTTTTTCCATTATGAGCCTTAGCATGGCATTTATTATCATTTTTTTATTGCACACTTTTAAAGGCAATGGTCCATTTTACTTAGATCATTAATTTGCAAAAATCATGAGATATGAGCAGAGATGGTGTTTTTTATGGACCATGCTACACCTCTATAGGACCCCAAAGGAAATGAGGTGTGGGTCTTAGCACATTATAGGAAGAGGCCCTGGAACCACAAGTTCCATATTCTTCCAGAAACAGAAAAGACCAGAGTAGTTTCACAAGAATAATACAGTTGGATGAATGAAGAGATGCCTGACATTAGAACTGACATTCTGAGTAGATGAATGGACAAATAACACAGTGACAGTGTGACCAGCACTGGAGTGTAGCCGTCAGACCCCTGGATGGAGAACCTGGAGGACTTGGGCCCACTTAGCCCAGGCACTTGCTAGCTGTACAACTGCTGTCAGTGAACCTCTCCAAATGTACCTCACTTTTGCATCTGTAAAACGCTAATAAAAATACCTCTTTCATTAGCTTAGTTGGGCAAAAGAGTCTCACGGAGTCAGGTCATGGTCTGCAGAGCCAGACTGTCTTGGTTTAAATCTAAACTTCTCTCCCTTGCTTGCTCTGTGACCTTAGTTATTTTATCTTCTCTACATTTGTGTTTTCTCATCAATAAGGCAGGAATAATGTACTAAACTAGGAACAGAGGTGAAAATTAGGTAAGTTTATATATGCAAAGTGTCTAGAAGAATATCAGGTACATAACAGGCTAGACACACTATAATAATGTTTCTGTTTTTATATATAAATAGTGTATTGTATACACAATAGCATTATATAGATATACTTCACATTAGTTATTATTACTATTATTAAGATTATACAAATTGTGATCCCCAGTTGCAATCAAGAAAGACAAGCCTAGCTGATTTCAGCAGAAGGGGATACTAGAGGATACTAAGAAGATCACAGAATCTTCAGGATAATCAGGGACCCAGCGTTGTTAATTATATAGTCAGAACCAAAACAGCTAGGATTAAGACCCAATTACACTCTAGAACTGTCAGGGTTAGAGACCACTGCCCATCTCTAGGCACTAACCTCCCTTAAGATTGGGATCCAAGAGCCTTATCATTGCCATCTGAGAAGTCTTTGTAACCAGAAGATTCAATTTCTCTTTCTGCTTCCCCTTATTTCTCCAAGTCATAAATGGGATGGCTCTAATGGGTAGAACCAAGGCTATTTATCTGTATCCTAGCTACAAAGGAGCCTGGCAAATGTAGCCTTCAGCCTTCCAGCCTGTGTGGTAGAGAAGAACTAAGAAAAGCTAAAAGAAAACGGGAGTGAGTCAACTGACAATATCTGCTCTAAGGATTTTTAAGTAAAATACAGTTCTGGCAGCCACTTTTTTGCTCTAATGAGGTACAAATGGAAGGTCTTTGGTTTGTTTTTCACAGATTTGTTAGGAGTTTCCAGAGGTAACTAATAATTATACTTGTAACACCATCATGTCTCCACTGAGCATAAACAAGTAGAACTAACCTAATGGCTGGCTCCCTGCCTATGACTTGGGACAGAGGGGTTGTTCCTTTTCTACAAGCATTTTGTGCCCTATGTAGACAAGTGAGATGGTCCTTCCTGTATCTGCATTCTCTGGAGAAGTAGATGTAGACTGGCATGATCTAGAAAGGCACAGACTGAGATCTACTCCTGGAGGAGTGCTTGGAAACTTAAAAAGTATAAAGTACAGATGCACCTGGGTAGCACAGTGGGGCAAGCTTCCAACTCTTGGTTTCAGCTCAGGTCATGATCTCAGGGTCGTGAGATGGAGCCCCATGTTGGGCTGTGTACTCAGCACAGAGTCTCTTGAGATTCTCTTCCCTCCTACTACTCCCCTCCAATAAATAAATCAATTTTTAAAAAGTATAAAGTACAATGATATATGAAGTACTAGCTACTCGAGGCTTTGAGGATTCAGTAACCCTGGGGACCATTAATACAATTAACCATACTTTTGATCAACAAAATGGTAATTACCCACAAGGCATATTTTAGATATTGTCTAAATATGGATGAATAGAGAGAGCTGAGAAACATGGCTTCTAGTTCTCTTCTAGTATTGCTTCATATCCTGCAAGTTATTCCAACTTTCTGGGCCTCAGTTTCCTCATTTAAATTTTGATGTCCTTTTAAAGTAAAAAATTCTGATCCTTAAATTCTTAAAGTTTTAATTTCCATGTTTTAACAGAGGTACATATTTAAATATTTCTTATTGACAGAAATATTCTTATTTGACAATCTTAAGTCCCATATAAAGACTCTAGAAAACAAATTGCTACAAAGTTGTGCTATTTTTAAAGTATATGAAAATAATACCAATTATTGTCAATGAAAAAAAAAATAGGTCAGCTTGATCATAGTCACTGTTGGTATATTTTACTTTACTGCTCCAGAAATAACTTTTGCTTGCTTTCCTGCAAGCAAATGAATGGCCACTTACGTGTGGGAACTGCATCCTTTACTTCTATTAATGCTGAATAAGCTTATATAGCGTACCCAACCATATATTATGAAACCTATCAAAGCAAGAAAACCTTCAAAACGTTTTTGTTTTAGAGGCTGTTGCAAGACATAAGGTTAACTTGATTCATATGGCTTAATCTTCAGAGCACATCGAGTCTTCCTAATAAAAAGTAAGCCTGGGTGGCTCTGTCGGTTAAGCATCCAACTCTCGATTTCAGCTCAGGTCATGATCCCAGGGTCATGAAATTGAGCCCCACGTTGCACTGGGTGTGGAACCTGCTTTAGATTCTCTTGCTTCCTCTCCCTCTTCCTCACCATCCCCTTGCTTGTACAAGCTTGCGTGCTCTCTCTCTCTCAAAAGAAAAAGTTACCCAAAGCCAACTTCCTCATAGTCTAAATCCCATAGAAGTACCCACGCTAATACAATAAGAAAAAAAAGTTTAGATTAAATTGTTGGAAAGGGTGAGAAATTTCATTATTAATATAATTTTTCTATCTATAGAGCCCAAGAGAATCTACTGAAAAAGTGATTACATCTAACAGAGTTCAGAAGTAGCTAAAGTGACTGATTATGAACAGTAATCAAAATCCATGAATCTACAAAAAAGTCTATAAATTTACAAAATAAATAGATTTCCTAAATGTCAAGAACAATTGGCAGGAAAGTAAAATGGGAAAGATGAGCCCATCCAAAGAAGTAAAAAATACAGACTACCTAAAAGTAAACTTAATAAGAAATGTGTATACCATGCACAAGGAAAAGAGCCTGACCACAGGATACAGAAGACTTGGGTAACTGGTAAAGCAAAGCAAACTATTTTCTTGGGTACAAAGTTTCAATACCACAAAAAGTAACTGATCAACTTATTGGAATTCAACTCAAGAATCCCAACAGAATTGTGGTGAGAGTGGAGTGGGGAAATGGCTAGGACGCATCTGAAGGAAATACATGCAACAGATAAAACACTTCCCTATGTAGTCTAACCCCAGTCTTGGAGTCTAGATTGGTCTGAGCCCCATTTCTGACACTTAGAATTTGAAGGATCTAACACAAATCACTTCTCTTTCCTCTCATATAGTTTTTTTGTCCCACTGGCAAAAGGGAATCATCACCATCACCATCAGAAATTCCACAACATCCAATGAGACAATGCATATCAAAGTGTTCAGTAAAACTCTAAGCAGAGACACACATATTAATTATTGCTCCTTTCTAAAATCAGATAAATAAAACCAGGATTAAGATCCTGAGGTCATATAATGTATGAACATGTAGAGATGCTCCAAAGAGGATTGGCCAACATACAACGAAGCAAATAAAGAGCTGCAGTAGTTCAAGGAACAGATGGGCTTTGTAGATGGAAGCGGTCTTTCAAAGTACATTAATCAGACAAGTTTTATAAACACAGCTATCAGCATGAAAGAAAAGAGTAAAAAATGATGCTTTACTTTTAAAGTACATAAAGTTATACTTTACTGAGCACTTACTATGTGCTAGACAAAACAGAAGTACTATGTACAAGTCCATAACAACCACTCCCATTTTGGAGGTAAGGATGCACAGGTGAAAATGAAAAACTAACAGGACAATCAGGCTGGCCCAACTACAAAAATCCTCAACAAACCGCATTAGCAACCATAATAAAGTGCTTCTAATTGGAACTTTTATCTTTGCAAAGCACTTTCACATCGGTTTCCTCACTTGAGCTAGCCAACAAACAACCTTGCGTAGGTAGACTAATTCTTAAGCTAATTTTCTAGATGGAAAACTGAGTCACCAGGAGATTAACCTGGTAGCACAGAGGTGAAGCTTTGTAGAGCCACCGATTCCCAGTCCCTCCTCCGAAGCCTATTAAATAAAAATATCTAGGGATGGAGCCCACACTGGCCCACTTAATTCTCAACCAGCAGCTGCACTGAAGTCCCCTGATCTGTGGTTCTCAGAGTGTGGGCCCCCCACCAGCACTATTACTCGTCTGAAATGCAAATTCTCAGGTCTCCCAACCCCAAATCTCCTGAATCAGAATCTGGGGAAAATCTGGGTTTTCACATACCCTCCGGAGATTCGGACGTACACTATGGTTTAAAAATCATTGATGGGGATCCCTGGGTGGCGCAGCGGTTTGGCGCCTGCCTTTGGCCCAGGGCGTGATCCTGGAGACCCGGGATCGAATCCCACATCGGGCTCCCGGTTCGTGGAGCCTGCTTCTCCCTCTGCCTGTATCTCTGCCTCTCTCTCTCTTTCTCTGTGACTATAATACATAAATAAAAATTTTAAAAAAAAATTTAAAAAAAAATAAAAATCATTGATGTAGATTAAAAGAGGTAACGCAGTGCAGTGAATAAGACAAGGGACTCTCAACCCTGCCAACTTAAATTAGATCCCATCTCTGCCCTCTCTTGACTGTGGAATCCTAGGCAACTGCATCATGTCTCTGGCCTTGGTTTAAACTCGTAAAATGAAGATGGCTGCAGCTTTTCTTTCGCAGGATTTAGAATTTAAAAAGTAATAACAGTATCTTAGAAGAGAGAAGAGCTTGAATGAAAATTAAGTTTCTTGCCCAGAATTAAAGCTGTGAATGAGATGAAAGAGGGTTGAAGAGGCTCAAGAAACAAAATCCTTGGGGAGACAAGCTCTAGGGGTTTCAATCCAGAACCCAAGGTCAACAACTCTGCACACACATTCTAGATGACGGGGGGGGGGGGGGGGGGGGGGTGCAGGGGGGAACAGGAGAATGTGAAGAACAATGTGAACAAGTAACCCACCAGGAGGCTGGAACATGCCTTTGCCTGTAGGAGCCTTTGCGGTCCGCTGAGAAGAGCACTGAGCTGCTGGCCTACCTGAGTCCTAGCTGTGTGGCCTCAGGCAAGTCACTCAACCCCTCTGGGTTTCAGTTTCCTCACACAAACAACTGTGATAATCACAGTGACCTGACTTTCTCCATGGAATTGCTGAGAATCAAGCAGAAATAATAGATGTCATTATACAGTTGAAAAGTCAAAGGTCTCAGGCAAATGTTCAGGATTAGCATCATAATATCTTCCTCCAGTCTTTTTTTTTTTTTTAAGATTTTATTTATTTATTCATGAGAGACACATACAGAGAGAGAGAGAAGCAGAGACACAGGCAGAGGGAGAAGCAGGCTCCATGCAGGGAGCCCGACGTGGGACTCGATCCCAGGACCCTGGGATCATGCTCAGAGCCGAAGGCAGATGCTCAACCATGGAGCCACCCAGGTGCCCTCCCCCTCCAGTCTAGGCAACATCTGACATTGCATTAACTCCTTCCAGTCCAGCATAAGAAGATAAAGAATCATGTCCCTAACAACCTGACACTGAAAAATCTGTTACCTCGTAATCCTGGAGAACCCTGCCATCAGCCTGGGGCGGGCCCGGCCAGGATGTGTACCCCGTACAGCTGTTTGGCTTAGAATTTGGATCAATATATAGAACATTTAAGATACATTTTTTTTATAATCTTTATAAACCAGGGAAGTTGTAATACACAGCCCCAAAGGGAGGCCTCACTTATACATATCATTTAGGGACCTTAAAACATATTGCCCCAACTCCTGACAGTGTGTGACAGCTGAGATCCTCTTCTGCCCCAGGGCTTGCTGTGTGGCTTCTCTGGGGACAGAGAGGCCCGGCAAGGGCCAGGGAGAGCAGGTGCTACATAAACACTCGCTTTCTGGTAAGACAGCGACGAGCACTCTTGCTATGATGCTCCCTCCAGCACCTCCGGCCCCTCAGCCTCTCTGGGCGACCGGACTTCTGCTGTCCCTCCTTTGCATCTTTCCTCCAGCCCCTGGGGCTACTGCTGGCCACCGGCCTTCCTGCTTTCCCTGCACTCAACCGTAGACTGATCTTTGTGCTTGGATGACTCTGTGCTCTAGAGAGCTCGAAAACAGCCACTCGTCAGGAGAGACACCGCTGGCTTCTTCCCAGGATGACTGTAGGAGCTCGGGGGGAGGAGCACCTGCTGCGCCCCACCTCACTGCCCCTGCACGGTCCCGCCTGCTTGGCCCATACTCTTCTGAGGGACCATACACGCCCACGGCAAGCTTTCCAGCCGGCCCCCAACTGTGCAAAGACCACTGCACTCCGGGGAGAGCTGGACCCTCTACAGGGTGTCAAACCCCTCTGCTATCTGTATCGTGACTCAACCTGCATCAGGCTTCAGTGGTTTCTACTAGGGTCACTTCCTACTTCTTCCTTCACTGGGGGACCAAGCTAAAGTCCCTGTTTATAGAAAGAGCCAGAGCCTCTGTAAACAGGAACTATCTGTCTGCTTCTCCAACCTCAATGAAGTTTTAAATGTGCTGCTTTGTAGGTTTTCCAGGAATCCAGTCTGCTTAGACTGATTCACCCAATGGAAATAATTTTCAATGCCTGAAACACCCATTAAATTTCTGTGATCACAGAAACTCATGAGCAGCTAATAGTAATGGCAGGCCCTGTCCAGAATCCCTTCTTAAGCCACTTAGCCCACAGCTGCGGCCTCAGCTTCATGGAACCCAAAGGGACAATTCTGATCTTGGAAAAGTTTAGTTTGAGCAGCTCTAACTCAAGACTGATTACCCCAAATCACTCACTTCCATTGTGGTTCCCGACACGTGTCACCGTGTTGTCGAGGCAGGGTATTTTTCTTATCTATGAGACCCAGGCCCCCTCTCTGCCCTAGGTCAGGTCTGTAGGCCTCCGTCTGATGTTGTGCCCCCAGGCCCAATGGGCCCTCCCCACATGCCTGCTGGCTCCTCTCCCTGATGGCAGAGGTCCTACTTCTGAACCTGAGTCTACAGGTGGGGCCTACTTGCTAAACGACTTCCCTGAATTATAGGGCCGCCTCCACTTGATGATAACGTGTTGTATCAGTCACAACCTGCTATTGCCTTGTCTTCTGATGCCCTATTTTACCCACCAACCTGGAGTTCCCATCGCTTGGTCCATTCTAGTAGGCAGGCCAAAGTTGAGTCCTGGCCTCTTCCAGGCTGACCTATCTGATTGCAATAAAATGGGCCACACTCCATCATACCCTAAGGCATGACACTAGATTGAACAGGCCTGCATGGGGTACCTCCTGAGCAATTACGGACAGAGTTTCATTTTGAAGACATTTGCTATGGCACAAAGCAGGCACTCAAGAGGTGTTGAAGGGATAGATTAATGAACGAAGCTTGCTTGCCCATGGAAGACTGAATCACTTGAAAAAAGCAAGCTCAGATATTATGTCCCAAAGGAATCCTTTAACTTGCATTACGCAGAAGAGGATATAAACGGGGATTTTTCTGTTCAGGCTGCTCAATATATCTCAAGATTTCAGATGTCCCTGGGGACCGCCCACCCAACAGGCAAAACCAAACTCATCTAGGCCCAAGGACTCAAAAACGTGGAGGTGAGAACAAAGACACATACACAGAGCGATGGAGAAATGAACCTCACCCCAACCTGATGACCTGATGTGCAAGGTTACAAGGGCAGGAAGCTAGGAGCTCTTTTTCTTAAAACAATTAACTTTAAAAAAATAGCTCAGTCAGTCCCTCCCACGGGCAGAATGATACTCCTTCAGCCGCTCTCGCTCTCGCTCTTACTGCTGAGCTGCAGAGTCACCTGAGGCAAGAGAGAGCAAGCAGAGAGAGTGCATGTGTCCAGGAGCCTCCAAGGCCTTGGGGAAAGAAGATCTAGAGGAATCTAATTCTGCCAGAGGCTGTCTGTTAATCCTGGTGAAAGCAGAGTCATGAGAGTGGAGGATTCCAAGGGCTTCTCTGCTTTCTTTCGACTCTCGCCTGAAAAGAGGTGGGCAATGGAAGGAAGAGACGCTGCGCTCTTTCTGCTCACTGGCCGGAGAGAACGTGTTCAGGTTTTCTGAGTGAGGCACTGGTCAAGGAGTTAGGAACTGCCCTCACGGTGGGCATGCCCAGATTCTGGGAAACGCGCCATGCCGCCCAGTTAAAATACGAATTTCAGATAAACGATGCATGATTGTTAAGTATATGTATGCCTCATGTCATATTTGGGACATACTTATATTTTTAAAAATTGAGTTGTTGGGTCTGAAATTCAAATTTCACCGAGCACCCTGTATTCTCATTTGCTAAACCTGGCAGCAGGACCCACAAGCAGATGGCTCACCGAGCTCCAGATGTGTCTAATGAGGTGACCAGCACAGAAAAAAGGACTCTGGACTATGACAGGGTATGAAATCATGAAAATTCATGCTTCTGAGGTTACACGCTTCCTGAATTTGTTTCCCTTCCCTTTCTACTAACCCATCTCACACCATTCCTCACTCCCTAGTCCCTTCCCCACTACCCTTGACTACCTCTCCCACAGAAGATGTACTACCTGTCGTCCCCCTGGGGTTAGATGCTGACTTGTAGTATTCTCCAATGATGTCATGTGTGCACAGTTTGGTTTTTCAGTTCTCAAAGACAAGGACTCTTCCTTCTATTTCTACTTCCTTCTACACCTCCCACGTTCCCCGTGAACACATACAGCCCACAACTCAAGGGCTAGGCAGGCACATTGTAGGTGAGGCACATTTAGGGTTAAATCATAAATTCAGAAGTATTCTAAAGTAAAGAAACATTGGAGGTCCCCAATCTCACTCACTAAACTTGCCAGTAAGGAGACTGAGATCCAGAGAACTGAAGGGACCTACCCAGAAATGTGATAATGAGCAGTGGGGAGGGAGACACACTAATTCTGATTTACTGGCTTCCCTCTAGAACTGTCTATTGTATCAGTGCCTTGCACAATACTCTGCAAACAGTCATTCTCAGTAAATATTTAAATGAACTGATGAATTAGTAAATAGATAAACAAATGAAATCAATACCTTATCACTGGCTTACTAATTGTGTGGTGGGTTCTATCCTAGGGGAGTTTTCTGGCCCCTGGAATGGTAAATGTAAGCAATGAAATCCAGCCATCTTTCCAGAAGAGATGTTCTGTGATCGCAGGAAATGTGTTGCATGAATGCCATTTCCTTTCACACGACTGGGCTAGGTAAGTCTGGGCTGAGCTGGGTAGCAGCAAAAAGCAGCCTCCTCACTGGGCCAATGTCTACTCCAAATTGCTGCATCCATAACTGCAGGAACTCAAAAGGAAAAAAAAAATATTTAAAAATATTTAGCCAGTTATGTGACCTTTAACAAGATAAAACTGCCCTAACCTTTGGATTTCTCATCTATAAGATATACAAGTAAAATAAAAAGTTACCAGGATAAAATATTATTTCACTGTGCTTAGGCACTTTTCCCTAGTAGATGTCCAGAGCAAAGGTTCATTTGATTTTTTTTTTTTCCTTTTCTCAAAGAGGTAACTGCCTCTTTGAGGTTACTCTCAGGTAACTGCCTTCCTAGTCGACAGGTTTTATTTGAAATGCACGCTATGTTTTAGCAGCCATGGATTCTCAAAATATAGTCCTCAACGGCATCACCTTAGAACTTGTTAGAAACGCAAATTCTTGGGCTCCAAGCAGACTTCCTGAATTAAAAATGGGAGGGGAGGGGCATATTAATCAGTGTTTGAACAAACACATCAGGTGCTTCTGATACATATTTAAGTTTCAGAACCACTGTCCTAGGCTGATGTTTCCAAAAGTAGGGTCAATGTACCATTCACATGAAAAACACTCTTATTAAACCTGCAAATTTCTAGGCCCAGTCTCTGATTTGCTAAATAAAACCTCTTGTAGGGAACATGGGACTCTCCTTTTTTAACATATCACCCAGGTGAGTCTGATGCACTTCTACCTCAAGAAAAACTTGACAATCAAAATAGTGATTGTGCTTCAGCATTTGTGGAGGTCAGATCGGAATTCCTGTTTCCATTTCTTTGTGACCCTCTAACCTTGACAGGAGGTATAGCTGCGGAACCAATGCCAGTAGGCTCTAGAGGAGTGGTCAAATGGCTCTGTGGTCACACTACCACCTTGGGAGGAACATATTCATCAGTGACTGATGGGAACATGCCTGCCCACCCAACCTGCTCTCCTAACCAGGAATGGCTCAGATCCAGTCACCTTGTTCCTAGTGGCAGAGCCCAACCTGGTTTTACAGATTAGTGGTTTTCTACAAATGCACACGCACCAAGTGAAGACGGCATCCTGAGAATGGTTTTCCTGGTTATGTGGGTCCTCATCTAATCTGGTGAGAGATGATCAAGAGAAGTCATAAAATATGCTAATTCAACACAACTCATTCCTTTCATGGAACCTGAAGGTATATGTTGAATGATAATCAGAAACTAAGCAAAAATTTTGGCCTAATTCACAGCTTAATTGTTGGAACACCTTTTTTTTTTTTTTTTTTTCCCTTCAAATTGGCCAAGGGTGACGAAGTATGGTAGTGACCACTCAGGCAATATTTTTATCTACAAATTCCCCGGACCCAACAACATAAATGTAAATGAATGGTTAATGAAAGCCTATTGTAGTTTCAATGTGATAGAACTAGAAGTTCTTTAAGCTGTTTTGTGAAGGAACTATGCCACAGCAAAAAAAGTTTTTCCCAGTATATCTTGAAAATTTTATATGGATTCATAAAGTAGATTTCTTAGTCATTTCTCTTAAGTCTAGAAGATAGAACGTTGTGTCAATTCCAATTAAGGACAGATATAACTAAGGTAAAGTTCATTTATGATCAAGAAATCCCCAAACATCCGGTACGTGGTGAAAATAATTAAAACGCCAAACTTTCCCTTAAGGTAAAAACACCAAAACAAAACAGACACAAAAACCTACACAGAGGCTCAACTCCTAAAAATATCACCACAGAAACATTTAGGGAACAGTCCTGCAAGAACAGAAAGGGCTTCTTTATTGCTCTTAACATAGATCCCTTTTGTTAATGACCCTCTGAGAAGTTAGCAACCAGGCTCCAGTGCCAACTTTCATTTGACGCCTATCATCAACTCTCACCTATAAAATAAAGTGATAAGAGGGGTGCCTGGGTGGCATCAGACTCCTGATTTTCACTCAGGTCATGATCTCAGGGTTGTGAGATGGAACTCTACATCTGGCTCCACACCGGGCATGGAGTCTGCTTAAGATTCTCTCTCTTCCTCTGCCCCTCTCTGTCCCTCCCCCACCCCATTCATGCTAGCGCTCTCTTTCAAAAAAAAAAAAAGGAGGTGGTGGTGGTGGTGGTGATAAGAACGAGTGATTCAGGCTTGCCACGATGCACTAGTATACGCTTGGAAGTCCAGCTCAGTTGACGTTCCAGGAAGTGCTCTCCTACTGGCAAGGAGAGAATCTGGAACTTACTTGCATTTGATTTTTCACAATCTGTGGAGTAGCTGCACTTTATAGATGGAAACGATCACTCTAAAAAAGCCCTGAAGCTCTTGAGGTTCTTTGAACTCTCCCATGATTAGTACTTAACCATTGGGAATGAGAAACAATAGAAGCAATGAAGTCAGTAACAATAACAGAAGTAATATCAGTCATCTTGATGAAACCTTTGTTAACCAGTCTTGGTGTCAAGTGTGGAACACTGGTTATGCTACTTTACCTCCAGGACCATCCTTAAGGTAGGTATTGCTACATTACAGGCTAACCTAAAAGACTCCAGAAAGTTGGGTAACCCCCACAGGCATGGCACTTGAGCGCCAGTGCTCTGTGGACAGTCCTCTGATTCATTACACCCTGCCATGGGCTGAGGGTCTTTGTCTACCCCAAAATTCATTATGAGGTCCTACCCCCTAGTGTGTTGGTTTTGGAGATGGAACCTTTGGGAGTTAATTAGGTTTAGATTATGTCTTCAAGGTGCGATCCTCCTGATGGGGAGGGTCCTTGTACAAAGAAGGAAAGAGATGCCTCTCCTCACAAGCGCACACTAGGGAAAGGCCATGGAAGCACACAGTGAGAAGGTAGCTATCTACAGCTAACCACCAGCCACGGAGAAGGCTCTCCCCCAACGCCAAATCTCTTAGCACTTTGATTTCGGACTTCCCAATCTCCACAACTACAAGAAATAACTCCTCTTGTCTAAGCTACCTTGTCTATGGAATGTTATTATAGCAGCTTAAGCAGACTAAAACACCCTCTTCCTTTTTTTTGGACCAGTGATGCTGTAAAACATGGTGGGAATTTCCCTGTACTATTTTTCAAGTCTCTTCTCTGTGGAATCCAAAGTCAGGACAATCATTCATTCACTCATAGGACACATACATGCTGCGTTAGTACGTTGACTCAGGGTGAGCCTGAAGTCACTCAGAGGCTGCCACCACAATCTGATGGTCAAACCTACACGGTTGTTGCTGCCAAGTTGCCCGAGATCACACAGGGGGAGGGGAACCCAGAAGCCCTGGTTCCCAGTCCTGTGTTCTATCAAAGCATTCCGCCCAATGTAAAAGGGCTTTAAGGTGATGCCAAATAGGGAGCAAAGGGGACAGAAAGATCACATCCTATAGGGTTTCAAGAGGGTAAAGCAAAGAAACGAAACATTAGATATTGGATTTGGTTTCCCCCACCTCTGGGGCAACTGCAGCTGCTCATGAAGAGTTGCAGAACTTCAGGAGTGGGCCTGGGGGAAGAATGCAGCTCTAAGCATCCTCCTCGGGATGAAGAAATGGACAGACCAGAGCACCCTCTCAGGCTCCAGCCTTAGGAAGTCTCTGCTGGTTGACCAAGAAGCAGGGCGTCCAGATCTGGAGCCTCAAGCACTTCATCCAGAGTTCTGACCCACTTCTGGCTCCCGCCTGCTGCAGTGGTATACGAGGTCTTCCCCACTGGAAAGAAACACATCAAAATGTCAGGGAGTTGAGCTAAAGATAATTTTAATGTTTTAAAGTATTTCTTGCATTTTCTAAATGTTTTTCCATGAACTTAGTTTTTATAATTTAAAAAAAAAACAAAAATTATTCTTAAAAAAAAAGGAAAAAAAAGGTGGTGGCTGTGGCTCTTAGCATGGTTCTTTATGAAATGAAACACTCTCCAGCCCTCAGCATTTTCCTGAGCTCTTCCTGTGTTCCACATCGGCTGAGTGATTGATGCCTCACTGAACATAAAGTGAAGGAGCCACAGGGCTGTGGGTGGATCTAAAGAGACGTAGAAAGTCTTTGTTGCAAGCCTGGTTTCTTTCTAGAAGATTCTTTTCAGGCTTTCATCTATCTGTCTATCTGCATATCTATCTCTATCTATTCCCTTCTCTATGTGGAACCAACTGATCCACTCTACACTGCCAGGCTGATGTCTCAGAAGGACTCCTTAACCCTTTTTAAAATAATTATACAATTATTTTAAGAATGCAAACCTGTGAGTATTCAAATTGCATGGAATGTGAAACAGATGCCACACAGCTAAAGACTGGTCCTTCCTTGCAATTTGGCCCTCAAAACAATCTTAATCCTCTCTTTTACAAAACTAAAAGCTGAAGCAAAGGAACATAAGCACACAAGGAGCTGAAACCTTAGCAGCTATTTTCAACCCGAGTTAATTGTTTCTTGAGGTTCTGCAAGTGATTTATGTCATTTATAAGCATGTTCAACTGCCACTTGGCCCCACAGGGGCAGAGATGGATCCAATTTCATGGAGGGGGTAGCTTGTGTTGTACCCGAGTTCCCTCCTGGAGCCTAAAGTTCTTTTCCTGGGATTCTCGACCCAGCCTGCAGCACAGTCACACTATAGAGCCGGGGAGGGCTGAGCTGTCCAGGGAGACGCACGTGAAAACCAAAAGGACCCCACACTCCCACCCAGATGTGCAGAAGAGTCTAAGAGATCTGACTGTATCCTCGTGGATGAGAAAGACCTCTCACCTGAACCTGGAGGGAGAGATGCGCATTCTTTAGGTCTGCAGTTAGCCAGGCCAGCTCGCATGTGCGTTGCAGGGAGGGGCCTAGCTCTGTGGACACCTTGCCCAATTCAGAAGAAGGGATAATGACTCGGTAGCTTTTAACACCACACTGCTTTGCAGGAGGGTTGGGAAGGGGTGATGGGTCTGAGATCTATGAACACAGATCAATCACCAAATGAATAGCCCATGAGAATAAGAATAACAACAGCCATAAAGGCAGGAGGCCTGGGATATGAATTCTTTTGTTTGTCCCTCAGACACAGCCTATGACGTCACAGAACACGTTTCCCTGTGGAATCTGCCCTAATTTACATTTCTGAATTCTCTGTTGATGAAATAAATACCAAAGGGCAGAATTTTTTAAATATCCCTTGTAGGGAGCCTATCACTGAGTACAAATTTTCTACACCTTGTGCTCACAGTGTGCCCGGAATTATTTTAAGCGCTTAAAAACATTATCCTACTTATTCATTCCTCTGACATAGGTGTTAGATCCACTTTATAGATGGGAAAACAGAAACTTCTAAAGGCAGAGAAACTTCACACAGCAAACATGCTACAAGAGCTCCTGCTCTTTTAATTGCCCCCAGCTCAGTTAGGAGAGTAAACTGGTCATTTCCATCTGCTCTTTCAGAAGGCACTGTGGGTCCTGATGATTATGGGTCCCAGCACGTGCACAGGCCACCCATCACCTATCTCAGGCCAAACTGTTTTCTCACTTGACCATGATTCCTGCCCTCCATTATACATCTGGCCGTTCCACCGGATAAGCACGTCGGCATAGCAAGTTGGAACCTAACTAGGAACCAAAAGAGAATGTGCAGAAGTAAATTGCCACTAATTTTAATGCGCAGTTAATGCAAGTGAAGTATGTGCTCAGAATGGACTCTACTGCTTTTCAGGGAAATACTCTTCCACAGTAATTGTTTTTAAGTGTTATTTCTGATTAATTGTGTGCTTCTATTCTCTCTCCTTCCCTCCCGCCTCCCTGTCTCTGTCTCCCCCTTCTCCTCTTCCTTCATTAAAGACACTGTAGATAACTTTCCATTTCTCTCTCCCTGTATCTTAATTTTTCAGCATGTCTCTTGTTGAAAACAATTAGGAAAGGTGAACAAGTAAGTGGTTAATATCATCGAAAACTTTCCTGAAGCTGGGAAGACACATCACCACCTGTGTTCCAGCTTTGGAACATGCTTGGCAGCAAATTGCAAGACCGGGGGGGGGGGGCGGGGGGGGTCATAATCAGGAAAACAGAAACACATTACATTTTAATAATCACCTACCTTTTCAATAGCTTTGAGCTTTCAAATGTCACCTCCAGTTACAGGGAACTAAAATCAACCTGCAAGCCCTCTCCCTTTCCATGCAGCAGAAAGCACAGCAGAGAACTGGTGACACTTGTCAAAGGCAAAGGACCCATAAATATGAGTTGCATGCTAGAAGCAATTCAGCAAAATCAAGCTCATCAACTTCCCAGCATGGATTTTATTTTATTCTAAATCAGATACTCATTAATGGGGAACATTCTTTGAATCATCATTTTATTTACACTAGAGAAATGGAAGACACATTGTCTGACGTGGGAAACGAAGTGGCCCCCTCTCTGCTCAGTTGTAGGTATTTTCTTCTGTAGCCTCCTGAATTTTCATGCTAATGGAAAACACCCAGGCCAGATGCTTGCCAGTAACAAGTTAAAATGGCACTGGAAAGTAAACAATCTTCTTTGATTTTTTTTTTTTTAAAGAGCTTAAATGGGATAACAGGCAAAAAAGCAAAAAATTCTAACCTGTCTTGGAAGTCAGAATCATGCCACTTAAGGAGAACCCCACAACAGCTCGCGTTAGGGTTTATGAGAAGCAAATCATGCTTTGGTTTGAAATGGTGCCTGCCTTCTTGTCATCCTTTGAAGAAATGAAGTCCATGGGGCTCTTGTTCCCCTGTACAACTTTATCTTCCTTAATTCCTATCTAGGGATCAACAAGTACTAGGTGCTCAAGAAATATCTGTGGAGTAAATAAACACCTGAATTCCGAGAGATGCTCTCTCTTCGTTAAATGTTAATAACTTAATTCAATTATAACCAACACCCAGCTAGTCTATAGGCAAGAATCTAAGGCCTCTGATCTAAGGTGGATACCAAGCTAGGTGAGATCTCCCACACTCATTTCCTATCATTCAGCTGTTTCTTTAGGTTTTTCCTCTGTTGGGCAGAAACCTCAGTGCCACAGGTCCTGCAACCTTCCGCCATCCCCTTTTACAGGGAGCCCTTCCCACCTTCAGGGGCCAGAGGGGACACTCAGGATGGTGGAAGGCTGGGCACTCTGCAATGAGTGGCAGATACGTTGTTTGCTTTTCAGTAAGTTTACTTTTCTAGGTAACAGCCACTCGGACGTGGTGCCTACCCTCAGAGTGAGCTGTATTCATGCTTTTTATTTCCTACGGAGTTACAAAGACGAAAGAAGACCAACACGACTCGGGTGAATCAGTTCACAGAACATATATCCTATAACATGCCAACATCTATTATCTACTCCTTCAGGAAGCCGTGGTGTCTTTAGGGTTTTGAACAACTTCTCTTAATCCTGGGTTACATTTTCATAGCATTTTCTGGTACGTGATGTGTTAGCCATAACTACTTCAGGTTATCCTGACACCAACTCAGTGACGCGGATGTTATTAGTATCCTTCCAGTAGAGGAAACTTATTCAAAACCATTACCTTTCTCAATAAGAAGTTACTTTCTTTCCACAGTAGTATGGCTTTCAGCCTAATTACAACTCTCTCGTCTCATGCTCTCCACAGCTTCCCTCCCTTGTCCACCCAAACTTCAGCCAAGATGTTTTCTTATTATGTAGGCCCACTTTTTGCTTTTGTGTTTTGTTGTTTGGGTTTTGTGTGTGTGTGTGTGTGTGCGTGTGTGTGTGTGACACCTTTACCTAATCAGAGAAAGCCCTCTGAATCTCTAAAAATAAATGAATGTCTGACAAGAAAGAAAAAAACAGAAGGGGAGGAGAAAGGTTTTAGAACTTGAGGACTTGAACAACCCATGTACAGATGGTATTTAATGTTCTCCAAACACCAAATGCTGGTTTCCACGCCTGGCTTCTTGTTGTTATTTCCTGGTCACTTTGAACTGACTTATCAAATTGAATAGATTCTTGATACATATGTTGGTATTTTAAGTCCTGGTGGGAACAAGGCCTCCCATTTGTTTCAAGTTTTGCTCTTAAGAAATGTTTTGAAAAACCCTGCTCAGAAAAAGAATCTCGGTCAAAACCCACTATAACTTTGGTCTTCACCCATTTCAACAGATGATGCCAACCACTGGGCTTCTTATTAAGAATGATTCCAGCTGGCTCCATTCTCCACAGGGAAGTTAGTTTAGATTCATGGAGATGCCAGCCAGCGGACTGATGGCAATATAAGTTCCAGAAAGTAGGATGTTGAGACTCTTCCTCACCCAAGTTCTGAATCAAATAAGAAAAACAAGTTAACATGTTGAGGCCGGATCACCATTTTTAATTGTGGACCCATGGAGGGACACAGACTGGGCTGAGAGGCAAACAGACTTGGTAACTTCCCACCTGCCCCTCCCTCTCTCCCCCACCTGCTGGCCCCAAGGGAGTTTTAGTCTGCAGAGCAGACACCTTTACCCACATCACTGTCTTGGACTGGTCCCAGGGGAAAGGGAAAAAAGGCAACAGGCAAATCAAGCTCCAGCTCCTTCCAGCCAAGAAACAAGAATCAATACCTGTAAGAATCAATGCCTATCGCCCACCAGTCCTAAACTCGCTCCTCTTTCCTGTGGGAAAATTGGCTTTTCTGGGACTCATTGTCCTCCCCTTTAAGAGGGATGGGTTTGGCTAGAGGACAGCTGTGGCCCAGTCTAGCTCTAAAATTCTACACTTAGCCCCGGTAGTGACTCTGATGAGGCTTAGGCCAAGTTGTGCTTTCTCCCCCAAGGCATTAGTTCCTTTTGCCGAGACTCATGGTCAAAGATCACACCCCCGAGACTCACCAATCATTTCTCGGATGATGGCAATTTGAGGGTGACTCAGTGCACATCTGTCCCCACCACCAGAAAAATTACTCCAAATGCACAGGTCAGTGAGAGCACCTCAGACCAAGAATAGTACTTTATCATCAGCATTAGCCTAGGAATATATAGGCCTGTCTATTTCCTAATGATCCCAATACAATACTCAGGAACATTATGAAGATTATGATACGGCACAATGGTAGGGAAAGATGAAAAACCCAGGGACTGGAGGTCCTATACTCTCCCTTTCGCTTACAGCATAACAAGCTATGTGACCTTAACATCTCTGGGGCTCTTTCCTCACCGACAAGGTGATGGAACCAGAAGTTTTCAAACTTAATTCCATCTTTTTAAAAATACAAAATTACATGGAATCTGAACATATAGCAGACAAAAATAAATCTGCTCTGATAGAAGTGTGGGGAAGAGAATCTCAGACCCACCCTATTTGATTTCTCCCTCCCCTCGGAATAATAACCTACCTCTAAACATGGCAGGCCCCGAGGTCTCATGGATCATTTGCTGAGAAGAATTTTCCCTGTGCCAGGCTGCATGTGGGACCAACACCGTGTTCTGATGTCATATCCATTTGACAGCCCACCCAGTTTTCCTAAAACTACATCCCTGATACTTCTCAGCAACTCTTAAAGAAAAATTGAACAGTAAGTCTAACCGTGATGTGGGCCAGTTACCATCAGTCAGAACATAAAAACTACGCACAAAATATACTTGAGTTCTCATGACAAGACTAAATTTTAGTTCAATGGGGGTTGCGGGGGGTGGGAGGGAGAGTAAGATAGAGCATAGAGGCACAGTAGTATTAACAAAATAATTTCTCTTCAAAGATACTCTGCTCACTAGTCTCTGTTGCACAATCCAGACTCAAGGCATGAGATTTTTACCATAAAACAGTGTGAGAAGGGTCAGGTTCTCCTGAGAGAAAGTGCTTCTCTCTCACAGGAAACATGAAGCAGTTCTGGCCTTCAGAAGAGATGGCCACATCCTCGGGTCACCCAGCCCCCTCATATATCTCCTCTGCATGTGTTAATTCTTTTGAAGGTGATGGGGGTTCTTTGCATGGAAGATATATGCAGCTCGATGGCGGGAAGTGAGATCCTAATTATCTGCAGCTGACAACCTTTCAGGGCCCATTATAAAAGAAACGTCTGCACCAGGCGCTCAGAGCCCTATATCCCAGCTCCAGGGAGTTTGAGGGAGCAACAAGGAGTGATTCCAAGAGCCTGATTTATCAGGGAAGATTAGAAGAGTTACATCTCCAGTCTGGTGAAACAATGACAGAGGGGGAGCAGGCTAATGGTTGACAAAGGGGCAGAAGAAGGAGAAGAGATTTATGTAGCCTGGTATGAGGGTGAGCAACTGGAGGAATGGAATGAAATGAAGACAGGAAAGAAAGTCCCGAGTAAATATCAGGGTAACTTTCCTTGCTGATTTATTAGATCGATGAGCAAATCTTCCAGATGAAGCTTCATCATCACCCTGAGAAAGAGTGAGCCTCCATAAATGTGTCGTGGCCATTCGTCTCTGTCACTGTGGGACTCACAGCGATATCTAGCACAGTTTTCCATCTTTTTCTTGAAGAGTGTCCTTAAAAGTCAGAATCAACCCTGTTCTCGATGGGACACATGCTTAAGGGGCATGTGGCCTATGTCCACGATTCTAGGCAGAACCACTTGCTAAGCATCATCAAAACTTAATATCCACTTGCTAAATTTTAGAGGAGCAGGCTATACTTGTCCATGGTGCCCAGCCCAGAATCTCCCTGCAGTCTGAGAGGAGCTTGGGACAGAAGCCAGGAAGACACTTCAAAACTCGATTGACATTCTTTCAGTAGTGACATATGGAAATGTTCTGGTGAATCTGGCTACAGGCAGAAGCCTTGCCTCTATCTGATTCTGACCTGGACAGGGACCCTTCTATGGGCCACTTCTGACTCTTTCAGACTTTCCTTGTTCCAGAAACCACTGCATTGACCGGCTTCTGCATGAGCTCCAAAAGACATCACGAAGGCGCCATTGACCTAGCTCATCTCCTGCTCTGGGAATTCCCCGTTGCTATAGAGGTGCAGGATGCTTCAAGAGCCTGCTGTGCACCCACCCAAACGCAACCAGTAGTCATGAGTTGAGATACAATGGAGGAAACATTTGACCCATGGGGGCTGGCAGATAAAGTCTTTTCCCCTTTTCCTCTCAGATGGACTATATGGTTATGCAGCTTAGATGGTTTCCGACGGGACAGTCTGCAAGATCAGGATCAAGATCAAGATCGAGCTATCAGTAGCAGCCAACAGGAAAAGACATCCTCATATTGGCTCTCTCTGCCTCACTCTCCTTTCCCCTCCTGCTCCCTGGGGTTGAATCCTCTAATAGCATCATAGCACAGAAGCCTTTGACTCAAGTATACTTTCTAGGGGAACCCAGGCTGAGATATGACCAAATATTCAGGGCCCAAGAGTTACTAAACTGTCTGAATAATGGTGTAAACTTCTTTACTCATTTGGCCTGGGAACATGGCCCAAATTTTTATCCTAGATATTATATAGAACTGTCCCCTTCCACCTTCATTCCCCCAGACAGTGCCTCCATTAAAGTCCAGACATAGCAAGGATCCTTGTATGGTTCCCATCTTATGTTTCAGCATCTCCACTGGCTTACTTTACTAGAGAGAACTGGATAGCTGGAGGACTTGAGCTCTGCCAAGCTGGTGTCTCCTACTATGCCCACCCACCACCCCCGGCCAGGAGCCAAGCTATAATATATAAGGTAAGTTGGGCACCAGGAGAGTGATGATCAGCCCCTTGGGAGGTAGCCTGAGAGGTCACTGACTAGCTTGTGGCCTTTCCACATGGCTGTGAGGTCTCTCTGTCACAATTATTTTGATTCTATTCTTTGTGTTACAGGCATTACAATTCCAGTCAAACACTGGTAAATTCAGAATCCGAAAACGATCATTCCTTATTGCCAAAAGTCCAGTCCTTGGTGCTCCAAAGAGAGGCTACAATTCTAATCAAAGAGAGACTACAATTCTAGATTATCTGTAATGCTATGAGCTTTTGTTGTTGTTTGGGGGATATTTTTTTTAGTGTGTTTTAAGTTCAACTATTTTTATGTCCCCACACACAAAAAAATTCTTTAGTAACCCATTATGGGTTAGTGAATTCCCAAACCGTTCAAAAATACTTTAAAGTTCTTTTGGGACATAGCCAGATACTTAATATTGTATTACATTTTATAGTTGTCACTTAATCAAGCTATTTAATATTATAGTACATTTTAAAACTGTCACTTAATCACATTTTCTTGACCCTTTTATGGGAATTAAAGATCACTGTAGATAAAAAATGGCATGCTTTAGTTTAAATAGATTCAGTATGTCCAGTTTGACAGTTACTTCTGAGACATTAAAAGAATTTTCTGTGATTAATGTGACCCACACACGTTAAATGGTGTAATGTTCCATTTCTTCAGCCATTAGCGGAAACAGCATCAGACAGAAGGAGCCAAAATGTAGCCAACTGTATGTAAAGCTGGGAGATGGGGGCGGGGGTGGGGGGGCTAAAGATAATATAGAGCCAGGCAGGCTGAGATAAGAGAGAGATTTCTACTGATTTAATATTTGCTTTCTCTGGGCATCTTGAGAGCAAAGTCTGAGAAACACAAAGGTCAGGCCCTGGTAATGGAGTGAAGGCCAGGCTAGCAATGCAAGCACTCTGAGGGGAGCGCTCTGCACAAGGGGGGTGCATCTCGGGCAGGCAGCTGAGTGGAGTTACTTGGCGCTTATTATAAATGATTGATGAACATTGCTTCTAAATTTAGAAAAGCTCTCTAAATGGACATTTACTCACAAGGAAAAAAAAAAAAAATCCTCTGAAAGGTCCATCCCTAGAACGGTTTTGTTTATGGCGCTGCGATAGTTCCGGGCAATTAATCCAGAATTGCGTCACTGAAAGATTTTATATTCTTAAGTGTTCACTCATGTAGTTAAAGTAAATTATGTCCTTTTCCAAATATGTTTCAAAGAACTGTACTGGGTTTTAAAAATCCTGGTCCCTAAATCCTACTTGTTTGTTTAATTAATCTGAAAATAACTGCTCCTGCTTTGTTTCTTAATCACAGATCACATGCAATGTATTTGTTAGCAGCTGCGAATGAAAGCATGTCCCAGTGTGTTTTTCTTGATTGTTTAATAAGAGTTGAATAATACCCTATTTAATCCATCAAGTAGGACATTACAATAACATTGATCTTTTGTTTGACAGCAAATTTGTTTGATAACAGAATGGAATATAATGTAACCAAATCAGTGTCAGAAATGCATTTCAGAGAATCCAATTAAAAACACCCGGGCACACTCCAGACACTGAGACGTAGGGGAAAGGAACTAGGCACAGCAAGACACACTGGACAGGAGGATACGGAGGGAAAATCTAGCCTTGCAAAATGTCCACGGCTTACCTAGGAGATGCAAGCCAGGCACACGCCCTACCAATGAGGCCATTTTGGCTGAAGAAGGCCAAGCTACTCCAAGACCAGAATGGGCAGACCAAGGACCCCCATCGTGTTCTTCCTTTGTTGGCTCAGACACTGTAATTCTTGGGGTCAAAGATGCCAGGTTCTGCTGTCACTTAGCATACCTCCTTTTCCGTCCTGCTACCACACAGCAAAGGATCTTGAAGAATGCTGTTGTTCATCTCCCAGAATCCTTGACCTGCTTCCAAACCTGTGGATAGGAAACCCTTTCTTTTCAGCATCCTGTATCTCCAAGGAAAATGAGAATTGGTTCAAAGGGATTGTGCAAGACCCGATCTTCATGAACCTCACTTAGGAGGATGTGTCAGCCCTCGTGTTTATTCACACGCACGTTTATTAGATGTTTTACAGTTGGACCCTTCCTTTCCCCTCAAAGCCCAGCACAGAGCTGTAACAGAGCCTCTCTCTAGATACCAAAACCAGAGAATGCTACAAAGAAGGGAAAAGGTCTGCAACAAGAAAAACCAACTCTCAAAGTTCTGAGTCATATATCTTGTTCCAAAGTTGAGTAGGCCGCGCACAGGCTGACCAAACTCAATGTATTGACCTTTGAACAGAGGACGTGCAAGTGCAGAGACACACTAAGCGGGGGCGGGGATGCAGAAGTTCACGTTATGTCGTTGGGGAGAGGGAAGAAGACAGTTATATAATTTTTTTTTAAGATTTTATTTATTTTGAAAGAGAGAGAGAGTGCACACACACCTGAGCGGGAGGGGGGGTGGGGTGCAGATTCCCTGCTGGGCAGGGACCCAACATGGGGCTCGATCCCAGGACCCCGGGATCATGACCCCAGCCAAAGGCAGATGCTTAACTGACTGAGCCACCCAGGTGCCCCAAGGACAGCTGTATTTTTAAAGTCCCTAAGAAAACAAATAGCCATTGGATACACCTGCACTCCCTTCCGGAGCTTTTTATCAACTTTTTGTAGATAATATAAACTCCACTGTCTAATGAAAGCAGAATGAGAGTTCACAAAGGTAGTTTCAGACCTTTACTAGTGAATATAAGTTAAGAAAGCAGAAGAGAAAGTACTATCAAATCTCCCAAATCAACTCTAATGCTGTGCTTTTGGCTTGGCTAACCCAGACCTCAGGAGAAATTTAATTGTTGTTACTTTTTATAAATTTACATCTAAAACTAGAATTTCCCTGTCACTCACACTTTGTCTTCATCTTGTCACAAAGGAGGGATATGCAGGAAGATCTTGTGGATCTAGAAAGTCTCGGAGTCTTTGTTTTAATTCCTCCCTAGTTTTCACCCACCAGTCTCCCTGTCTTACATTATTATAATTCCTTCCCTCTCTCCATTCCCTGCCTCCTTCCTTATTCTTTTGTTCTCTGACTAATCTTCCCTTTTATATTAATGAAGTCCTTTGTAGTTTCTCTTCAAATCTTCCAGTGGATTCCTTTGTGACTTCTGTTTTTTTACCTGATAGGGCCTTTAAAAAAAAAAAAAACCATGAAAATTATTAATACTTCCATCCTTTCTGGCACTGTACCACTGGCCTTAAAACATTCTATTACATTTCTGATCTAAAACGGTTTTCTCTTGACCCAGAAGTATTGGCAAATTACAGACCCCAAGCCAATCTTTTATGGAGAAGGTCTGAGAGCAAGTGGTAGCCTTTCAAGTGCTTAACCATGGAGTCATAATCTTTATGACAAATAGCCTCTTGCTTTGCAGTTACGGCTAGTTTACTATGCATATGGCTGAAAGAGGGCCCCTTAAAGTGGTCAGGGACTTTTTCTCAAGCCCCCTCCCAGGTGTCACATCACTCCTTTTTACTGGCCTTGTTAGAGGGACAGCATTAGCCCCACAGATCACTGGAGCTTCCTGACCAGCTGCCAGGCTGTAAAGCACGTGGAACTGGGGTGGTCGATCCAAAGACATCAACTTGTCACTCTTGATGATCATTCATCTGCAACAGAAATAGCCCATGGTGCCTGGGAGATCGATGTGGAGACCACCGCTCTTCAACATTATTGCCACTAATTATTAAGATGAATGCGGTGATTAATGGGAGCGATGCTTTTTCACTTTATGCAAATGGCGAACTCATGCATATACATGGCAGAGGGGCTTACCAACCTGGTGCCCTGAACGTTGCTGCTCAGCCCCCTTACTCAGCTGTCACTGTGACCCAGGTGCAACGACTTAGAGCGATTTAAAAAGAAATGCTAAAAATGAATTGTTGATCAGCAGCCTCAGGCAGCTTTTTGGAAATTCCCTACTACAAGGGCTGTGCTTTGATTAGGAAAAGCTCAATCAAGGCAATAACTAGGGTCATTAAGGATGCTGCATTAGCCTGTGGTCCTTTGAGTTCACGCTGCTGTCGGAAAGAAAGAGCTGGCGCGGAAGGAGAAAATGCAGCTTCTGCTGTGATGACGTATACAGAGGCAAGCCAAACTCTCTGGGCCTTAGTTTTCTCCTTGGTAAAAATCTGGGGGTTCCAGTTAAATGACATAAAGGTCCTTTTAGCCTTACGATTTTAGTATCCTATAAGGCACAGGATAAGTAGGATATGAACACACAGCCTTTTGTCCTCTACCCGAAATGAACACTTTCTGCCACAATATCCTTAGGATGGCATATCTTTCATTACTTGTGTCCTATAAGCACGTATTTCATTCATCTAACAAACACTTCATTGAGCATCTACTCTGTGCATAATACAGAACAACCCTCCATAAGAGCTCCACGTACTTAATGCTCATCAGTGCATCCCACTTAGTTACGATATGTCTTAGATGTAAGCTCTCTAATGACTGGAGCTGAACCTTATTCTGCTTTATAAACTCAGTGCCTGACACGGAGTTGGCTTTCGGTAAATATTTGTTAAATGAATGAATGTTAGGCACTGGGGAAGAATGATCACAAAAGAATTTAGGAAATTGCCCCTGCCCTGCAGCACCTTCTTTATGTGAAGCCAGAAATACACTCAGGCAAGTAGCCAACACAATGTCACAGTGAATGAGGTAGTTACATGTAGGCACTGGTGGCTCTTGAACAATGAGTGTCACCTTAAAGAGGTGGTTAGGAAGACTAAAACCTTCCAAAGGGATTTCCCGAATGGGAGGCTTTTGATAAGACATTCTAGAACTGGAAGGAAACAAATATGAGTCCCTGACCCCTAACCTTCAGTCTTATGCCAAACAGATGGTATCCTACCCCTTCTTAAAGATCTTAGGGTGGAGATTCCAGTCTTTGATGGCTACCCAGACCAGCCCTTTACCCAAGAATTCCTTTCTCCTATCTCCTCTCCTTCCACATGGCCTGAATCTGCATCAGTGATGACCACATGTTTTTCTGATTCCTGAAGCTATTACATCGCTGAAGGCTCAGCAGGGACAGTTAATCTGACTGGCAAGTGGAAACGGATTGTGTCACTCAGAGTGGCCAATGGCCTGGTGAGCATCCTTCTCAAAAACAAACTCCCTGGAGAACGGACTCAACCACTCTGAGTGACCAATGAGCCATTTTATTTCCTTGTCAGATATCTTGGAGGTAGAATTTCAGGTGGGTTCTCGGCTACAACCCTGGGCTCTGGTAATCTAATCCTCTGTTCTTTCATCTTTTTTTTTTTTTTTTTTCCTCTAAGGAGTAGCAGAATTCAGAGTGGGGCTGGTACCGCATGATGGTTGGAGCAAGTATTCTACAGCCAGGCCAGGCTCTGAGCTCTGGTTCTGGCCCGACCAGCTGTATGAGGACCTTTAGTGCTCTCACCTGCCTGATGGAGAGAATAACTGTGTATGCTTCAGAGAGTTCTTTGAGGGGGAGAGAGGGGCAAAGTGGCTGCCACACCAGTAAGCCCCAGATAAGTGAAACCTGTGAATATCGTTTTTCCTTCTGTCTGCACTGGCTGGCTTAAGGAATAGGGCTGAATGCTTAAATCATCATCCTTACAAGGCACACAGAGTATCTTCTGGTGCAGTTCATGATTTCCAGCAGGCAAGACACTCTCCTAAGTGTGATGCACAGTGATACAAAGACTACATCGTCATTCCTGCTCAGGAACATCAACATTTTGTCCTGACTGGATTTCTAGACAGGGAACCTAATTTAGAAGAACATCAATAAAAACTCTACTGGAATACGCTGCACTAAGTTTTGCTTTGCAGATGATACCAACCCAGCCACTGCCTTACCCCATGCCTGACCGCCTCACCTCCCACATCCTGGATTCCAGGCCATGCCATCTAACTCATGTCAATGGCAAGAAAGGCTTACTAGAATGCTGAAACCGCAACTGGTTGAATGTGCAAAAGGTGTAGAATTGGGAAACCTGTAAGGGGGAATGCAAATTATTCAGTCACAACTTCTGTGATGGACGAAATGAGAAGCCAGCCGGGATTTCACAGTCAGCTTTGGTCTCTGCAGACTTCTCGCCTCTCAGTGGACACTGAGGCTCAGTTATTGCCCCATATACTGTACAATAGGAGGTCTGTCCCAGGCTCCTATTGTCTACATACATTAACATGCATTTTCCATTATTTAAAGGTAGCTTTTAAGGAAGTATTTGTGGCTATGATGGATGCCTCTCAGAGGACCTCCTTCTGTATTCTTCCTGTAGGCAAACCCCCTGCTGGTCACATCTGCATTTGTCATGAGAAATCCTGTTTTCACCAGCCTCTCCAGCTCATTTCAATTCCTGATACAGACAATGCTTCTCAAAAGACTTTGTCTCCCAGGCCTCTGCTGGAGAATTTAGTAGAGTCCTCCATCCCGTGCTTGGCTTCACTCCTGGTAGCCTGACTTAGCCATGTTGCTAAACCTGGCTGCTCCAAGTGATGTTTGACAAATGCTTTCTCTTGAAGGGTCTCCAGGGCAAGACAGGGAAAAACCATCAGGTCTTTTTTCTCCCTTTTCCATGAAAATCTGGAGTGTGAAGCCCTAACTTTAAACACATCTCTTCTTCAAAGGGTCTGTCAGAATCATGGAAAGTTGCTGCCTCTGGAGGAGATCATAAAGACCTCCAGTCTATCACCTCAATCTTGAGCATGGCAAGGCTCACAGAAGGGCATTTTCCAGCTCCGAGGCCAGTCATGGTGGAGCCAAGAGGATCACCGAGCGAGCCAATCCTTCCTTGTTCCCATTACTCCACAACCCGACCTCTCAGAGCGGAGGAGGGCTGGTCTCTGCCCATGTCTTCCTTTCTCTCCCTCCTTCCTACCTACTGTCTTCCTTCCTTTCTTTCGGGGGAGGAAGGGCTTGGAGTATATTAAAGAAAAGAAGAAATACAAAACTTTTGCATATTGTATATGCTTGTATTTCACAAAGTAAATTGTTCCCTTTGCAAAATAATTAGGATTTTTTTTTTTTTTTAATGAAAGCATAGCACACTTCTTTCAGCCCCTGGGGAAGGAACTTCTAAGTTTGAGCCCTATGCGAATGTGAGGCCTGGGGAGTGACCTTCCCCACTTGATGCCCCGCCTCCCTCTCAGCCCTCCTGGAAGGGGCTTTCACGGCCGCACAGAGCTTTCCATTTTGAACAGAGGGGGAAGTGAGACAGAAGAGAAAGTGAAGACACAGGGAGTAGAGAACAAGAGAGTGAAGGGGAAAGGAGGAAAAAGAAACACCTACTTGCCTTGCTGCTATTCTCATTCATTTTCAAATAATTCCCAGATCAAGCACTAAGGGGGATCACAGAGAAAAAAGGCATCAGGGTCAGAGAGGAGCCCTGTGGAAATGTGCACCCCTGAAACATGTGCGAACTAGCATGCGGCCAAGCGTCTGATCTCCAACCTCAGCTCCAGCCTGGAGCTGCTAAGTGCTGAGCTGAGGCTGTGCGGTCACAGAGCTTAAGATCCTCAGCTCTTTATTTACTCCCAAAGACAGCTTTCACTGCACACACACTTCTTTCTGAGCAGCCAATACAGGCTCCTTATATTGTTAGAAATAATTGTTGGATCAAAAGTGAAATGAACTGGTAAATGCATTAAGTGGATCAGTATATGTTCCTTTTTAAGAAAAGTTATTTTAAAATGAAATAGGAGCTCTAGCTACACCCAAGAAATAAGAGAAAAACTCAGAGAGAGTAAACAATGCCCTCTTTTTGAACAGTGATAGCCTTGGTGATGCATCATCCTACATTTAGAGAGGTGGCTAGCCAGTCAGGTGGTAGATGGTCATGGAGATGGGGGAGCCAGGAGGGACTACAGGAGACGTCATCCCCACAAAGGGCTATGGGGCGCACAGCCGCAGAGGCCCAGCAACTGAGCTTTGCTGCTACAGGCTCTGTGGGTCAAGGGAAAGGGTTTTTAAGATCCATAGGAAAGATGTGGAGCGAAGAGCTGTGTGCTGAGCAGGAGCTAAACAGATGAATGTACACGAATAATTGAACATGGAGTGCAATCAACACATCCTGGGGGGAGGTGGCGTAGGGGATAAAATCTTGAAACTGTGCCACTATTTGAAACCATTGAGAAAAGCAATAATACCGAAAACAATGTGGGAAAATCCAGGCGGGACATTCCATCTGGAAGGAGGTTCTTTTCCTTCTGCAGAACATACGTAAGATAACCTGGCATCATATTTGGATCTGACTATACAAGTCCAGTGTTCAACACAAAATTCTGGAGTTTCCAACAGGAAATTTTTACTTCAGTGTGATTTGTGGCCACCTTACTCACATTGCCTAGAAAATAAAAGCATTTTCTGCTAAAGCTAGGAAAGAGATTTTTTTTTCCCCTTCCAAAGACCTGGAGTTGTTATCTAGTGTCCCTTCTGACTCTAAATTCAATCATCTTTGAAATTCTAGTGCTTGTCCTGATCCACCATTATAAGCAGAGGCTGGGACGGGAGGAGTTTGTTAACATCATAAATATTAAAATGGCATTGGTCTTTTGCATACCAATAGCACAAACAGTACAACCTAAGAATTAGGCAAAGCACATTTTGCAAGTCTACACAGATGTGCAGGAGTATGTAAACTACTTTCTCTATTTCTGGAAGCTAAAGAAATCTCATTTGTAAAACAGTTTTTCTTTCCTGCCCTTTTCTTAGCACACCCCCTCCCAAACTTCAGCTGCTGTTCCTCTTAGTGCAAATGCAGTATTTCTGTTAATTGTTTCTTTCCTGCTGCAAAATACCAAATTTATCCCCATTTCCTCCTGACATTCGAAATAAAAGTTACTTTCTTTTTTTAACTGGAGGTCCGGTTTTTAAAAGATATTTTTATTTCCCTTTGATAATGGTTGTCAAACAATTCCTTGTGTTGGCCAAATTTTTGGAAAACCTGTAATTGGAGCCCTAAGTGTTTTGGGAAGATCCCAGGAAAGATGTCAGGACTTTATATCTGGATAAAACACGCACAGCATCAACAGCATAGCTGCTATACCGTGGGTTCCGTCAAAAGACTCAGTGTTGGTGGATGCTGAGTTGAGTACTGAGTCTGATTTTTTAGGTTGTGAATTATTAAGAGCATATTCAGAATATTCATTTCCTCTTGGCTGACCTTTCCCTGGCCATTTATACCTCAGGTTCAACAAACACTTTTGAGCAACTACTATATATTACAGGTACTTGCTAGGAACGGCCTCTTTTGTCTTTACCAAAAGTCTTTGGACTCTAAAAGTCAGGCTCTTTCCACTGCATCACAGTAACCCCTGTCCCATGTGGTCAGGAGAAAGGAAAAAAGAGAATAGCCATCACGTGAATTTATGTGCAGTTCTGGTAAAAGACTTCAAGCAACAGAAGGCTATACTAAACTGAAACTTATGGCTAAATCGAAGCTTCTGGATTAGCTGTGCTTATGTTCATCCATAATGGGGAAATAGAAAGGAGATTGTAGTGGTTCACTTAACAGATGGGAGATTCTCTGCAGAGAGAATTCTCCATAGCCAGTCATTTTTAAAAGGCATTTGAAAGCAGACAGGCTTCTGAGAACGAGATATAAACTGCTAAGTCGTCTAAAATTCATGATCATACATCAATGAAACCAATCCTAATGTATGGAAAGGGGACTAAAAGGCACTTTTTGAAAAAGCTTAAGAATAGTTCACAAATAAACTATAGTTTATTAGTTTCCATAGTTTAAGAATACATATGAAAACCTCAGGATAGATGATTTCTGAGGCCCTTAGAAGCTCAGACCATCCATAATCCCATAATATCAAGGCTAATATTTGGTTAATACATACTGGTTTTTAAAACATTGAAACACATCCATTATCAGTTGTTAAATAGCAGCTGCTTTGAACTCACTGATGCTTCCCCACCAACTTGACCTGGCAGGGCAGGAGATGTTCTGCTCTCGTGCTATGGCCAGCACCCACACCATGACGGTCATTAAATATTTTTAGTATCATCCCTGTATAAGATATGAGTCACACATCTATCCTAACTCCGAATTCTTGGGCACTTAAGTCATCTTTTGATGGTCAACTTATTGTATCTGCAAAAAATATTTAGCACTTTCAGAGAAAGGAGAACCATTTACTCGTTCATAGTAAAACAAACTTCTAAGTTTCAATGAGACTTCCCTAAGTGAGTTAATCGCTTGCCTACAACAGAAAGACCCTTTCCAGTGTTCCGAGCATTGGTAAAAATTTGGACATTCCCTAGTAGCCATAGCTGCAGAGCTCTTAAAAACTATCTAATGGCACTGAACTATGAATTAAAGAAGAGATCATTCAAGAATATCCAATGGGAAAAAGACAGTCTCTTCAACAAATGGTGCTCGGAAAACCAGACAGCAACATGCAAAAGAATGAAACTGGACCACTTTCTTACACCATACACAAAGATAAATTAAAAATGGATGAAAGACCTAAACCTAAGACCTGAAGGCATAAAAATCCTAGAAGAGAACATAGGCAGTAATCTCTTTGACCCTGGCCTTAGAAACATATTTATGGTATGTCTTTTCAGGCAAGGGAAACAAAAGCAAAAATAAACGGTTGGTACTACAACAAAATAGGAAGCTTCTGCACAGCAATGGAAATGATCAACAAACAGGCAAGCAACTGAATAAGATATTTGCAAAGATATATCCCATAAGGAGTTACTATCCAAAATAAGAACTTATACAGCTCAATACCAAAAACCAAACAAATAATTTAAAATAAGGAGATGACATGAATAGTCATTTTCCCCAAATCAACATATAGGTGGCCAATAGACACATGAAAAGATGCTCAACATCACTAATCATGAGGGAAATGCAAATTCAAACCATAATGAAATATCACCTCACACCAGTCAGAATGCCTAGAATCAAAAGACAAGATATAACAAGTGTTAGTGAGGATATAAAGAAAAGAAAACCCTATGCACTGTTTGTGGGAACGCAAACTGATGCAGCCACTACAGAAAACAATATGGAAGTTTCTCAAAAAATTACAAATAAAAGTACTATATGATCCTATAATTCCTCTAATAATTATTGCAGCATTATTTACAATAGCCAAGATATAGAATCAACATAAGTGTCCATCCACAGATGAATGGATAAAGAAGAGGTGGTGTGTGTGTGTGTGTGTGTGTGTGTATAGGAGTATTTAGTAGTGTGTGTGTATATATGTGTGTGTGTATATATATAATATTTAATAGTGTGTGTATATATCATGGTGTGTGTGTATATATATATATATATATACACACACACACATATATATAATGGTATACACACACACACACACACACACACAATGGAATACTACTAAGCCATAAAAAGAATGAGATCTTGCCATTGGTAACAACATGAATGGACCTAGAGAGTATAATGTTAAGTAAAATAAGTCAGAGAAAGACAAATATCACACGATTTCACTTATATGTGCAACCTCAAAAATGAATAAGCAAACAAAAACCAGACTTAAATACAGAGAACTTACAGTTGCCAGAGGGGAGGTAGATGGGGGTCTGAGTGAAATAAAGGGGATTAAGAAGTACAAATTTCTAGTTATAAAATAAATAAGTCACAAAGATGAAAAGTATAGCATAAGGAATATATAGTCAGTAAGACTAATAATGTCATATGGTGACAGATGGGAACTACACTCACTGTGGCACACACAACGTATAGAATGGTCAAACCAACATATACCTTATAATGTTGTATGTCAATTACACCTCAACAGTAAAAAAGTAACACTCCTGAAAAAAATTAATCTGCCAAAAAAAGAAGAGACCACTCCATGCTGACACTTCTCTCAGGCTTCCCTGGGGTGCCAAAGCAGAGGTTAAATCATAGTTTTGGGTTTTTTTTTGATGATTCAAGGAATCATGGGTATGAGTTGTTACAGGTACACACATTTTCTACATGTACAACATATTTATACACACAGTTTGAATATTTTCCCCTTGTGATACACAGAATGGCCCTTCCATGGTGACCCTGCTATAGTTGGCTGGCTATTGTCACTACAAACATGGCCCTGGTTTCCAGGCTAACAGAACTCATAGGGAGGTATCTTAGCAGAGGATAAAGAAAAGGGATATTACCAAACCAGTCAACAAATATGTACTTTCAAAGTGTCTATATGTGCCAAGCACTTTCCCAGAACAGGATTCCCTGTCCTTAAATAGTTTACATTCTAGAAAATAAAAACATAAACCAATAAACTTATTTTAGGTTCTGGAAAGTTCTATGCAGAAGACATATTAAGCTAAGGTGAGAGAAAGCAACAGAGTAATTAGGGAAGAATCTGAAGATGGGACATTTAAGCTGAGACCCGAATGGTGATAAAGTGCAACCATGTGAATTGAAGGAAAGAACCTTTTAAGGAAAACAAATAACAGGTGAAAAGGCTCTGAGACATCTGTGAGCTTTATATGTTTGAGTTACAGAAAGAAGGCCAATGTGGCCAGAGCCCAGGGAAAATGGGAAGACTCAAGGGAGATGAGGTCACAGAGTTAGGGAATTTTTGCTTCCAGCAGTGTGGCAGATCAGCTACTCTGAAAATCCTCCTGCTGCAGAACCCCTAGTGCTGAATCAATTACAACATATTTTTTAATGCATAGCTGAAATTGCATGAAAGTAAGGTAGATCCACATGGGTGAAAAGCTGCCTAGTGAACTGAAACCAGAGTGGTGAGCTAATGGGGAAGCTGGGTCTGCCCTGGGGCAAATGTTATTAGGAGTCTAGGGCTTTGGGAATTAATGATCATATGGGGGAACAGACTACATTGGGCACACAGATGGGGAGACGATGATGAGGCCTCCATTCCTCAGTGAAAGGATAGGCTGTGGGGAGGGGGGAAGGCGAGAAAAAGCAGTGATAGTGAAAACTTCTATCTCTCAATTGCAATTCCATTTGGAGAATAGTCTGGGGTTCAAATTTATTCTATCTTAGATAGTAAGGAAAACTCAAGCTGCGAAATTAAATTAAAATGACCCTATATCTGTCCCCTTAGATTCCTGTAAAAGGAAATACAAATTTTCTTAAAGGAATGTACTTTCTCTTTAGGTCTCTCAGGATCCTACTTCAGTGAAATGGGAGCTCTGGATTAAAAATTACTAAGTTCCTAAGGAATTAAGCTACAGTAAGAGCCACCAGAAACAACAAACAAACATTTAGACTCCTAAGAATTTCAGATGATGAAATTTCTAACACAGAATATAAAATAACTATGCAAAAAATATTTAAACAAGTTAAAAGTGAAACAGAAAAAAATGAACAAGCATTTCAAATAATCAATTTGAAAAATAAAAAATATATATAAGTTAACTTAGATGCTCAAAGGATGATTTCCCATTAACAAATGATCTGGATTATTCAAAAAGGTCAATATCACAAAAAACAATAAAAAGAGTGGATTCATTTAGATTTAAAAAGTCTAAAAAGACAGAATGACCAAATGCAATTTGTGAACCTTGCGTACCTGGTTTTTAAAAAATACTATAAAAAAACTTTACTGATAATTGCAGAATTACAAATATCAACTATGAATTAAATTCAAATATTAAACTATTATTATAGTGTTCTTATAAAGATGTAACCATCTTTGTAACCAACTCCTACTATGTCTACTTGTAGTCCCAGAAGGAGAGACTAGAAAGGAAGGAGAATTATTTTCTTCAACAGCTTTATTGAAATATAACTCACACACCATACAATTCACCTATTTAAAGTATATAATCAATGTTTTTTCATATAGTCATAAAATATATGCAACTATTTTAGTCAATTTTAGAATGCTTTTATCACTTGAAAAAGCCCCACAACCTTTCGCTATGACCTCCCCACTTTACCCCACCCCAAGCTCCAAGCAACGAGTCTGCTTTCTGTCTCTATAGATTAACATGTTCTCCACATCATATCATGTATCAGTATTTCATTCCTTTTTATAGCTGATAGTATTCCATTGTTTGGATTATATCACATCTTGTTTATCAGTTGATGGATATTTCCGTTATTTTCATTTTTGGCTATTATGAATAATGATGCTATAAATACTCATGTACAAGTTTTTGTGTGGACATGTTTTCATTTCTGTTGAGCATATACTAAGGAGTGGAATTTCTTAGTCATGTGGAAACTCGATGGTTAATCATTTGAGAAACTGCCCAACTGTTTCCCAAAGTGGTTGCACCATTTTACATTCCGAACAGCAGTATATGAGGGTTCCGATTCTCCACAACCTTGACAATACTATTGTCAGACTTTCTGATTATAGCCATCCTAGTAAGTGTGAGAGAATAAATTTTTGATGAGAGAATTTTCTAGGGTTGATGGCAGAAATGAATCCTCAAATATAAGAAGCAGAAAAAATATTCAAGTTAACAGGAAACCATTCACCAAGATAAACCATACTCTGGCCATTAAAACAAACCTCAACAAACTTAATCGTATAATTGAAATTGTAAAATATACATTCTGTGACCACAATGAAATTAAACTAGAATCAATACATAAAAGAAATTCAGAAAATTCCCAAATATTTGGAGATTAAACAATATACTTCTAAATAATTAATGCTTCTTAGTGGAAGTCACAAGAGAAATTAGGAAATATCCAGAATTGAATTAAATAAAAACATAGTACATCAAAATGTGTGAGATGTACTTTATCACAAAAGATACGGGGATAGCAATTAACACAAAAAGATGATCAATATCACTAACCAGGGGATCCCTGGGTGGTGCAGCGGTTTAGCGCCTGCCTTTGGCCTAGGGCGCGATCCTGGAGACTCGGGATCGAATCCCACATCAGGCTTCCGGTGCATGGAGCCTGCTTCTCTCTCTGCCTGTGTCTCTGCCTCTCTCTCTCTCTGTGACTATCATAAATAAATAAAAAATTAAAAAAAAGTATTTAAAAAAACAATATCACTAATCATCAGGGATATACAAATTAAGATCATAATAAAATAAACTATGTATCTTATAGAATGACTAAAAAATTAAGTCCTGAAACTACTAAGTGCTGACAAGGAGGAATAGCATTGGAACTTCTGATTCACTGAGGGTGGAAATGCAAAATAGCACAGCCAATTTAAAAAAGAGTTTAGAAGCTTCTTACATTCTTAAACTTGTATGTACTATACAACCAAGCAATCTTATTCCTAGGTTTTTACCCAAGAGAAAGGAAAACATGGGAACATATAAATCTGTATGCAAATGTTCATATCAGCCTCATTCATAATCACCCCAAACTGATTTCCATCAGCTGGTGAATGCATAAACAACAGCACTGCACCTATACAGTGGAATCCTACTCAGCAGTAAGAGGGAACTATTACTGACAGATGCAACATGTATGAGTCACAAATGTATATGCTAAGTGCAAGAAGCCGGACTCAAAGGCAACATTCTCTATAATTCCATTTAAATGACATTTTGGAATAGGTAAAATTATAGGTACAGGAAATAGATCCATCACAGCTAGGGCTGGACATGAATAAGAGAAATGACTACAAAAGATCATGAGGTAACTTTTGAGGATAATAGAAATACTCTACATCTTGATGTGGCGGTGGTTATACAACTGTTTACAATTATCAAAATTAATAGAATTGTATCCCTAAAAAGAGTAAATTTACCTTAATAAACTTTACTTTTGAAACATGTTAATGTGGCCAGACACAAATATGGTGGAGGGATGATACAAACAAAAATAACTTAAAGAAGAAAAACATGCACAGAAAAATTTGAGCTACTAAACAGCAAAATGTAAGGGGCGCCAAGGTGGCTCCATAGGTTAAGCGTCTGCCTTCAGCTAAGGTCATGATCTTAAGGTACTGGGATTGAGCCCCACTTTAGGCTCCCTGCTCAGCAGGGAGTCTGGTTCTCTCTAATAAATAAATAAAATCTTTTTTAAAAAGCAAAACATAAGACTATAGAAATTAATCCAAAAATATTTAATGCTAAGAAATATAATAGAGTTCTTTTAAGGATCTCATTTGAGGGATCCCTGGGTGGCGCAGCGGTTTAGCACCTGCCTTTGGCCCAGGGCATGATCCTGGAGACCCGGGATCGAATCCCATGTCGGGCTCCTGGTGCATGGAGCCTGCTTCTCCCTCTGCCTGTGTCTCTGCCTCTCTCTCTCTCTCTGTGTGTGTGTGACTATCATAAATAAATAAAAAAATTTTTAAAAAAGGATTTCATTTGAGAGACAAAGAGAGAGTACATAGGCAGAGAGAGAGAGAGAGAACAGGCTCTTTGCTGAGCAGAGAGCCAGATGTGGGGGCAATCCCAGGACTTTGAGATCATGACCTGAGATAAAGGCAGATGCTTTACCAACTCAGCCACTCAGGTACCTCTATAATAAATTAGCGCTAATAGTGTTTAGTAAATTGACTTTTTAAAGGAAAAAAACCTAGGCCTGTGCTATTTTCAAGACATTCACCTAAAATATAATGGTGCAGAAAATTCCAAGTAGAACATAAGAATTCTTTCTAGACAAATACCAAATACAAAGACAAAACAAAAATTGAGAGGTAAGCCAAAACCAGGTTATGCAAAGGATTTTAAACCATGGCAAGGAATTTGGATTATAAACTTTGAGGCTATTGCAAGGCATGGAAGGATTTTAAAGAAAGGAATGATGTCATCTGATTTATGTTTTAGAAGATACCCTGGCTGTGCCGTGAAAGGAGGAGAGGAGAGGAAAGCAGAGGGCAAAGTAGAGGCGGGAGACCAATGAGGAGACCATTGCAATTATTTAGGCAGAGGGTGCCTTGGACCAGGATTATGGGAGTAGATATGATAAACCATGTTCTGATTTAGGAGATGTCTTGAAAGGGAGCTGATTGGGACTTAGTGTGGATGAAGTGACAACAGAAAGGAATTAACCAAGATTTTAAGCCTGAGCAACAGGGAGTTTGGTAATCCAACAAGCAAAGATGGAAAAGACAAGGGGTAGGGATGGTGGAGTAGCTTTAGAACTGATCATTTCTTAGCCATTAACTTTGAGAGGTCTTGTGGATACTCAAACAGAGGTACTGAGTAGACCATCACATATGGGAGTCTGAAGCTCAGGAATTTCATTTTGAAATGGCATGAATTTATACTCCAGGGACTTGATCAGATCACCAAGGAGGTCAGTGAAAAGAGAAAAGGGCTAAGGACAAAGCTCCCAGGCTATTCAACACTTAGAGGTTTGGAATTTGAGAGGAATGAAAAGAACAGAACAGGGAGGCAGAAGGAAAACCAAGGGAATGTGAGATTAGGGTAATCTAGAGAAGAAAGGATTTCAAGACAGTGTGGCCCACCATGTCAAAGAAACGGTTAAAAGCAAAATGAGGACAACTGATTATTAATAAAAAGTCCCTGTTGATCCCAGTGACAGCCTTTTCATAGTTGTGGTGGAATGCTCGGGTAATTCGAAGACAGAACGAGAAGTGAGAAACTAATTTTAGGAAGGATTTTTTAGGAAATTTTGATGAGAAAGGAGTTTTATTTTGTTTTAAAGAGATGATATCATGGGTTTTAACATCCTAATAGGATGTTAATAGGGATAGGGATAACCTATTAGATTGGGAGACTCTTATAGGGATAAGCTAACAGATTGGGAGAAACTGGTGATTGGAAAGAAAATCGTTAATAATTGCAAAACTGAAGTCTGATAAAATAGACAATTTAGCAGAACGCAAGAGGAAAAGTTGGCCTTACGTAGGGTCAGGCTCTTGAGGTGGGAAGTCATCAGCTTTTCTGTGAACTATCCAACGTGGCTGCTGATGAACCCGGCGGTAGCCAGGGGCATATGGGATAGTTCATTCACAGAATCTACATCCAAGTCTCTCCTGAGGGTGGCAGTCTGCAGCCTGCCAATGATTCGGCCCTGAGGGGCTCTCTAGGCACCAGTTCCCTCTGAGGTCCACCCCAGCCCTGGGTCATATTAAAGGTGGACCACACCTGTGCTGGGGACCACAGGTCTCAATTAGACCAATCTGCCAAAGCAATCACTTTCCCCTTCCTTAGGGGATCTCCTCAATATTTCCTCCTCCTGAAGCTCCTTGTATTCCTTCCAGGCCAAGCCTACCTGGCAAACAAATTCATTCCAACCTCTCCCTCTCTAGAGCTATCCCCTCTTCCAAGGGTGGGGGTGTGTGTGTGTGAGGAGATACTGGAACCAGTTTTCTTCTGACTGGTAAACCCAACAGTCTAATGACTGGAAGGGCTCCTGGATCACAGGCTCGTACTGACCACCAAATCAGGGGCCAGAAGGCATTCTGAGCCATTCCTATTCCGCAGGCACTAAAGATCTGACCCCCTCAAAGACGCCAGTTGTGCCTGTGAAGTCATGGCCTCCAGTTTTGAATGTTACCTCACTGGAACAACAGTCTATGATGCCCTTTTCTTGATTATTCTCTGGAGGATCAGGCCACACAATCAAAGAGCGTGTTGAAGGGCCAGAAAGGAGGAGCTCCTGGGGGCTCAGCTAGTCCATCAACAGGGGCTGAAGCCTTGTCTTCGGCCAACTCACAGAGCACCACTCTTGCAGCAAGGGCTCTTTCTTATTCAGTAGCACATTCCAAGTTTAAATCCAAGCTTTCTTCACATGAGGGTGAAAGAAATGTGGGGACCCATCTTTGGCCATATGCAATCATGTGCCGTACCACAACACATAGCTTTTTTATAACCTGCGCGCTCATGACTCGGACCTCTGCCTCTTCAGGGTGGGCATGATGTTGAGGCACACTGAACAAAACCAGGATTTCATCTACATTCTCAACTTGGGTAAACTCACAGTTTTGATATATCACTGGATATAAAACAACATATCTGGAGCAAAGTCGGGTGGCTTCCATGGACAGATGATCACCACCTGGCTGAGAGTCCCGCTCAACTGACACCCGGCTTCTATGAGCTTTGCAAGTCTATGATCTCCGAAAGATAAGGGCAATTTCTCAGGCCTTACATGGCCCGACAAGCACCCAGTAATGTATAGCTTCAGTGTTCTGTAACGGCGTGACCCTTGCAAAGGTATTTTAATGCAGGGATTCCCAAAGTGTGCTGCATGTGAGAATCATCTGGGGAAAACAACTGCCTTAGAACAACCTCTGGGACCCAGGCATCAATGTTTTTTAAAATTTTCCAGACGAATTCAATGTGGAACCAAGTGTGTTATGAAAGTATTGTGAACAAATGTTAAGCTAAAATTTAACCCCCACGTGGTGCTACCAGTGCAGATAACTGAGGTGACAAATGAACACATTCTACCAACCACAAACTTCACATATATTCAGATAACCCATATGTCACAACTTTCTTGTCTGCTCCGTAGCTGTAAAAATTTTTTAATACGACTGCCACACACCAATTTCAGAAAAGTTAAAATGTGAGGAAACATGTGGCTTAGAATTCGGGAAACACAGTAAAGTTATTGGTAACCAGAGGGTAAATGTTCCTGGAAGCTTGTCAGCCATAAGATCCTTATTTTGACTTAAATCTTTTTTTTTTAAGATTTTATTTATTTATTCACGAAAGACACACACAGAAAGACAGAGAAAGAGAGAGAGAGAGAGAGAGAGGCAGAGAGAGCAGCAAGCTCCATGCAGGGAGCCCAATGTGGGACTGGATCCCAAGTCTCCAGGATCAGGCCCTGGACTGAAGGTGGTGCTAAACCACTGAGCCACCCGGGCTGCCCCTTATTTTGACTTAAAATTTGGATTTTCGGGTCAAAGGCCTCATCTACTCAGTGTGGTTTGAGGACCAGCAGTATCAGCATCATCTGTGAGCTTGTTAGAAATGCAGACTCCTGCCCGTCCCAGACTGCTGCTCAGAACCTGTAGTTTAACAACACCCCCCGCCCCCCAGGTGATTTGTATGCTCATTTAAGTTTGAGAGGCACCGATTTAGAGCATTACAGGATGAATAAAAGGCAAACAAAACCAAGTGTTAAAATTTAACAACTCAAGAGACTGAGGCCTTTTACGAACTCACTGATCAGACCCTTTAAAGCTGAATGTTTGAATTCTGCTGTTCAAAAGAGAGATCATTTTGTTGTGGTTTCCTCCTCCACCTCTCACCAGCTATGTTAACAAGACACAAATCCTTCGTGAAAAGCTCTGAGAAGGATCACGTTGGGTAACATAGAGGAGACTGATGCACCAGTCTTTGTGTTCTACGTCTCTCTTTCTGTGGTTTTGGTTACTAAGAACATTTACATGATGATAGGGTCTTTGTTGCTTAGAAGTCCATCTGCTCCACCTACCTGAACTTGTGCTCAGCTTGGGACTATTATGATTATCTCCATGGTAATTGATTATGATTTCATAAACTCTGAATTAAGACCACAGGTGAAGGGTGAGCAACAAGACTTGATGTGTTCCTAAGCAGAAAATCTACCCATGTTCACATAAATAACCCTTGTAGACAGGCGAACATCAATATTAAACATTACACACACAGAAAAGGGAGGGTGAGACAGATTTGGGGATCTTTATGATTCAGTAGGGCGGTTTCCCAAAGTTGCAAATTGTCTTTAATGCTTCAAGGCTTAAAAAGCTCCTAAAACAATGAGAGAATATTTCATTCTACCTTTCTTTGCTTCTGATTACACCAAACACTACTTTTTTGCCTTCTCCAGCTCTGGAGGACTATAGCATTTGAGCCAAAACCATTCATTTGTAGGGACTTCAGAAGGAAAAAGACTACATTGCCAGACATATTTTTGTTCAATATTGTGAAGCAGATGGAACACACTAACCTTTCCAACAACCAAAGCACACATGCATGATTGTGCACTTGTGTCTTCGTATGTAAAATCTCCTTAAGTATTGAGATGTTATATTCAATTCAACAAATATCCCTCAGACGCTTGCTATGTGAAAGGCAATCTGAAGGGCTCTTCAGGGAGCATGGAGATGAGTCATAAAAAATACTGATATCTTACAGCATATTGCATTACCATGGTACCTGCCACATTCAATAAAACCCTTGGAGCTTCAAAAAAGAAAACTCAAAACAAAAAACACTGTGAAGGAGGAAAAAAAATGATGATGATAATAGTAATAGCAGGTGATACATGCAGTGAAGGTATGGCTTCCCTACGTTTTTGTATGATTCTGCATGATGACTAGTTCTGTAGGTTCTGTTTTCATCTCCTGATTTTGTAGGCTTATTATAGGATAAGAATATTGAAGTACAAAGATATTAACTGACTTGTCCAAGGGTTTATGAGGAGAGATTGGCAGACCTGGCACCTAGATGATGCTCTGTCCATAATCCCAAGAAGTTATAAACCAGTGACCATAAAGTCTGAAAACGCAGGTAATGTGATGTCATCGTGTGCCCTAATGTAATAGCAGTAAACCATGTCTTTATCTACCTGTCACCCTGTTGTATGGACGCGTGGCAGGAGAGAGGGAAGGCATCGGAGAAAGTACTAGGAGGAAAGAAAAATAACAAGGCTTTCCACACTTTATGGAACAGCTTTATGGAGGAAGTGGCATTTGAGCTGGACCTTCACAATAGCTAAGATTTCAACAGCCAAAATAAAGGGAAATAATCCAGATGACGAGAGAACGCCGTCAGGGAACAGCGACACTAGTGGGTTAATGTGTAGAACACTAATCTGATTTTGCTCCTTCTAGAAACTCCAAGAACCAAGGTAAAAGGATTTCTTTTGCAAAAGACCTCAAGAAAGAAGAGACAATGGCAACTAACTTTTGAAATCCAGAAAGGGGGTAAGTGGCTCAGGTGCGTGGGTAAGCACACCTCAAACTGGCATGGGAGAGAGCTGAAAACTGGCCCTATTTACTCTGCAAAATCCTCAAAGGATAGGGACAGCATAGGATAGCACCAGATCCCTCTCGAACTGGGGATGGAGGCAGGATTAAAGTACAAGGATTAGGAAGTGCTGCCTGAGGAATATGTTTGGCTTTATTTTCAGAGATTTATTACAATCTCTAATTTCCTTCTCACACTCCAAGATGCTGTAAAGCTTCCCCTCTGCAGTCCGGTGAGAAGCCTGGAGAAGGCCTCTGGATTGTGATGCCATGACAGCTGCGGGCATGGGGACGGTGCCAGGAGAACCACGTGTGTACTGATGCTAAGACCCCAGAACATGGCAGCCAAAGTCTCATCTTCTATGGAAGAGATTAGAAAATCTTCGCAAGGGAATCTGATCACAGGCTCAAGGAAAAAAGTATATATGTACTGACGTCAGGCCTTTCTCTTCAAATAGGCATAATTACTCTACAGTCAAGTTTTAAGTGGGCAAGCCACACACTCATGCCCAGAATTTCTATCACCTGCTCACTTCTCTAGTCTTAGGCAAGATCAGATAGATAAGAATGACCAGATATTTAAGGAAAACTTCTAATATGAAAGGCAGACACCAGAACACACACACACACACACACACATGTTGGAGAAACTTAAAAAAATAAAACATCAATATCTTTAGAGAGAGAAGATGATATATCTAGGAAGCAAACTTAGAAAGCTATAAAAAAAAGAAACATTTAGAAAATGAAGAAAAGCTCTTGGAAATTAAAAATATAAAAGCAGAAATTTTAAAAATGCACATAACAAGTAGAATATAAAGCTGAAGAAATCTCTTAGAGCAAGAAAACCAAGAGTTGGAAAACAAACAAAAAGACAATCACAGGCCAAATCAGGGAATTGACCACAGTAATAAGTAGAGTTTCAGAAAGAAAGAAAGAACATACACGAGAGGAAACATCAACAAAATAACCAAGAGAAAAGGCCCATGACGACAGGATGTAAATTGTGAGGCTGCCAGGCTAAGTCCTCAGCACATAGGATGAAAACAGACCTATATCACTAGGAGACTTCAGAATACCAGGTACAGAACGTGGATCCTACCAGCTTCCAACAAGAATATTCAGGAGGATGGTGAAAGGGATCCAGGATAATAGCCGGGCACCAGACACAGAGGTGACTTGTCCAGGTTAGAGTAGTTTGACCCAAGAAAAGGATTTATTAAAGCTTTTGTCACCAGGTCTCCAACAGTACTGTCTTTTTTTTTTTTTTTTTTTTTTTAGTATATGTGCTGCCGAAGCAAGCACGTGTACTGTCTTTTTAATCCGAGGACAGAGTGCCTTGGTGCACCTGGCACAGACTCTTACCTGTGCTTGGCCAGTCTTTATCTGGGACAAGTTTCTGTTCCCCAAGCCCTGATGCTGGGATCAGATAAGGGAGCCCATTGCACACACACAAGACCTGCTTCTGAGAGTCAGAGGTAAGATGGAATAGAGAGCATCCATCCCTGTATTAGTCCGCTAGGGCTGTCACAACAAAATACCACAGACTGTGTGGCCTAAACAATGAATACTTATTTTACCATAATTCTAAAGCCCAGAAATCCGAGATCAAGCTGTCAACAGGTCTGGCATCTCCCGGGGCCTCTCTCCTTCGCCTGCAGATGGCTGTCTTTTCATTGTATCCTCACATGGTCCTTCCTCTGTGCATTCGTGTCCCTAGTGTCTCTGTGTCCAAATTTCCTCTTCTTGTAAAGACCAGTCAGACTGAATCAGGGCCTGCCCTCAAGACCTCATTGTAACTTAATCACCTCTTTAATGCCCTATCTCCAAATACAGTCACATTCTGAGGTACCGGGGGTCGGGGTTTTGACATGTGAATTTTGTTTAGCCCATAACACTCCCTCTCACCATATTTCTTCTGACTGTACAAGAGCCCTGCCAGATGCCCTGCCCACTGACTTCCCCCCAGAAGGTGCTCAAACCACACATCACCCAGAAACTCTATTCCGCTTATCTTCTCCTAGGCCCTCCATTGGAAAGTAATAATACTACCCTTTTTCTTACAGTTTGTTTTGTGCCTGTGTGTGTGCATATGGATACAGGAATATAGATGTGGGTGAAACAACTTCCATAAAAAAAGGAGAGAAAAGAGAAAGCCCAAAGCAATGAGAAAAACAAATGTTTCTTCATCCGAGAAAACAGATCAAACTATAGAAGGGCGTTCAGTGGGCTTCTATTTCTTAGCCTTCCTGGTGGATACACAGTCATTAATTTCATTCATCTTTGAGCTGTACATATGCCTTTTATATAGCCAAGTTAAAAAACAAAATGAGAGGAAATAGTAGGGTTTGAGCATGGAGTACACTGAGACAACAATGAGTAATTCTGTTGACCTGAAACCGAGAATGAGCTGAAGAACATTTGAAAATAAAGCTGGAAAGCTAAGGCAAAGCCACAGTGTGCAAGTGTTTGAATCTTAACAGGAAGAACAAAGTCAGCAGGCAGTCTGTGAAGCCACTGATTACTCCCGAACGGGGAAGAGATATCATTGGACTTGTGTTCTAGTAAGGTATAAACGTATCTGGTAGGCGCTTACAGGCTGGACAAAGTTGGCCACTGGCTTCCCTTGGCTGTTTGAAGCCACTGTCCCGATTGAGGTGAGTCAACCTCCATAATGGCAGCAAAGCCACATCCTCAGCCTGCCAATGGAGTCAGGCCCTTCCTGTCTCTCCTCATCTTGTATTCCATTGAAAAATAACCCTGCAGGTTATGTAGAAAGATCCGAACCCAAGGACCAATGGAAGGGACATGTGTTGGTGGCCATGCTTGCAAAGTATATTGGCAATTTTATGAAGGCATCAGTAGGCCTTTGCAAATGTGGCATAGCAGGCAGATCGAGGATCTAGGAAGAACATAGAGGAGCCTTCTTTATAAAGTCATAGCTCTCGCCAACTGCCCAAAGGACCAGCCTGGCAGTGAGAAAGCCCAATAAATCTCATGATATAACATTAAGAGTGACCATCTAGGGAACTCCTTAATGTACCACATGCTTGGCACATGCCGTCTCATTATGTCTGCTTTTCACAATGAGCTCTTGACCAGATAAGACCTCACACAACTTGTCATGTAAATTCAGGAGTTAAACCCCTTCTACTTATGAAGCTCATGCATTTCTTACTATGCCATGTGACACAAGAGGCTTTATCTACGAACCATTTTCAGCCATAGCCTCCTGACATCATGGAGTTATGGGAAACCGGATGTCCTCTTACTTGTCAAGGATGCTCTAAAGTATGCCACCGAAAGGATGGACCGCAGTACTAGCCATAGACTGACTGCCATGAACTGTTAATTAATTCCTCACGTACATATTCCATCCCTCGTGGATTACAGAGGAACAGTGAGCATGACTCATTGCTCTTTTTATCCCCAATAGACAGGTCTTGCAAATAGAAGGTGCTTAATGGTGTTTCCTGATCCCTTGACTCATTTGTTCAGTAATATTGTTATCACTCCTTGGGGCCCTTCATATGCTCTCAATTATCTAAAGAACTAGCTTCAGGAATTGAGATTAGCATGGTAGGGCTGCTCCACACAAGCCACATGCATCTTGGGACCACTTGGGGACAGTGATGAATGTGACAAGGCCTATGAAATACTTGTCAATAATGCACATAAAACTATTTTATGTCAGTGTTCACTGTACTTCATTGATAATCTATCTGAAACACAAGTCAGAATCAAGTCCCTTTTGTACTAGTTATCTATTGCCGCATAACAAATTATTCCAAAATTTTAGTGGCATAAAAACACTAATAACTATCTTTCTGGCTATCCCTCACATTTTCTGTGTGTTAAGAATTCAGGTGTGGCTTGGCTGAGCAGTTCTGACTCAAGAGGTTCCTCCTGAAGTTGCATCAGATGTCAACCTCAGTTCTGTCACCTGAGAGTTTAACTGGGGTTGGAAGATTTTATTCCAAGCACCTATTTAACATGGCTAGGAAGTGGTGCCGGCTACTGGCAGAAGGCCTCAGATCCTCTCCACAGAGCTGCATATCTTCACAGCAGATGGCTGACTTCCCCCGGAGCAAGGGATCCAAGAGACCAAGACATAAGCTGCAATATGTCTTTTTGACTGAGCTGTGAAAGTCACACACTGTCACCTGCTATATTCTGTTGGTCATACAGATCAGCCCTGATTCAAAGTAGAAGGGGTTACAAAAGGGATTACAAGGATCAATGGAGATCTTCTTGGAGGCTTTCCTGGGTATTTTGTATGCAGAGCTTGGCTCTAATTCCCATTTTGAGGCAGTTTACTATCTTCACCCTGAGACCTGATTGCTCAAGCCAAGGGATTAGTGAAAAGAAACCAAGACACTTGAATTCATGAGGTTTTGTGACCCTAATGAGGCCCATCCGGAAGTCTATAGTTTATTCATTTATTTCACTAAATACCTATTGAGCATTTACCATTTGCTTGGCACATTTCTAGATGCTTAGAATATATCAGTGAGCAAAACTAAACAACAGGCAAGTATATTTATTCATCATCTGTCTTCTTTTTAAGACTTTGAAAATGAGAGATTAACATCTTCTCATTTCTGGGCTTCTTGGAACTCATTCTGTTAGTTCTAGAATCTGGCCTTAATACATATAAAACCAAAACAACAATAATTGCTGTTGTGTAAGTAACATTTGTAGGACACTTGCTATGTGTCAGATGCGTGCTAAGAAGTTTTCATTTATTATATCATTTGATACTCTTAACAGTTTAAAGCAGTAAGTACTTTCGTCATCAGTATTTCTTTTTTGCAAATGAGGAACCTGAGGCTTAGGTCAATAACTTGTCCAAAGTCATACAGTGAGTGAGTGGAAGATCTGGGACTCTAAACCTTCAACCATATTGCAACAAAATCTGTGTTCTTAAAGTTGATGAATCATCCCCTAGCAGATGTTGAAACTCAAATGCCTCTAGAGGTCAGGTAAGTGATGTAAGGGGAGAGAGCTAATGAGACAATAGGGAGTAGTGAGGACATTGGTGAGCTATCGACTCATGTCTGTCTCAAGGCATGAAAGTTCACATTTTTCTTAAACACTTCATTGGCCAAATAAAATACATCTCGGGGCCAGATTCAGCTAGCAAGTCCCAGATTCAAAATTGAGGTATCATATCTTAAATTCAATTAATGTCTCAACTACAAGAATCTTTAAAGTCTTGTACAACTTGGTTTTCATCCAAAGTCTTTATTTAATATATTGGTTTCTCATGGCGAATGAGACAGTGGAGAATAGAAAACGACTAAGACTTCATTCTTCATTTGTTCAGTCAGTAAATATTTATTGAGAGGCTTCTATATGCTAAGCTCTAGGGTTAGAGCAGATAATATAACAATGTCATTCCTGCCTTCCTGGAACCTAGATCTAGGCAGAAGTTTTACATCCATACTCAAGAGAGGATACACAATGTTCCTCAAGCCTATTTTAATATTTGCAAGACCCACTTGTCCCACAGAAAAGACTTTGGGAAGTACTTTACCCTAAACCACAAGTTGCAAAATGACAGCCCACTAGCTGAGTAGATGTACTTGACTGGCCAGCACAGGGATTTAAAGCTTTTGGAAATTTCTTTAGGAAGGGCCTGCACTCTGATATTGGCCACAGAGTCTACCTTTATCTATCAGAAATCACCTGTCCTGCTTCAAACATTTATAATGCCTAATGGCTCCTGTATGTATTTGCATTTACACTCTCTTTTCAGTGCACAGAATCCCTATTGCTCTGAAATCCTCTTGGCATCTCGGAAAAATGAAGAAAGAAGATTGGCGATTTAAATATTCCAGGTGGAGATAAAGTCTGGGCAATGACTGGGAAGCATGGAAGCACATGCCAAGATTAAGAAACAGCAGAGGGGACACCTGGGTGGCTCAGCGGTTGAGCGTCTGCCTTCGGCTCAGGTCGTGACCCCGGGATTCGGGATCGAGTCCCACATGGGGCTCCTGCGAAGAGCCTGCTTCTCCCTCTGCTTGTCTCTGCCTCTCTCTCTCTCTCTCTCTCTCTCTCTGTATCTCTCATGAATAAATAAATAAATCTTTAAAAAAAAGAAAAAAGAAAAGAAACAGCAGAGATTCCAGGCATCTCTGTAGAATAGCAGAAAGCAGAGATGCTGTCATGGGAAAATGACTTGGAGGGCAAATGAACAGGCAATAAAAAGAGATCCATGCTACCCTGGGGTGAAGCTGAAATGGAACTCCTCAAGGACAAGAATGCCACAGAAATTACAGAACTTCCAGTGAAATTGAATTTCAGATAGTGAATATTTTTTAGCATAAATATGTCCCAAGTATTACACAGGACACACATATTTGTGGGCTTTATTTTCTTCTAACATGAAGGAAAGAAACTAGTGGCCATCTCTCATCTTTAGACTCCACTCAGCGGTCTACCTCTGATTGCAAAGGCTATGGGATACTGCATGTGTCAGGAATGCAGGGAGGCTGAAATCTAACTATTTGAGGACAGAATCAATGGTTTGGGCCTGAGAGAAAAGCCTTACAAGCCACCTAGTCCTATTCGTTGCAGAAATACTATGAAAATGGCCTAAGTAGTGACTTAGTTATAAAAAGATTGAAAAAAAAAATCACTGCATAGGAGGTTGGAGATAGGCCCCTGGTCTTGTACCTTACTTCTAGACAAAGAGGAAATATCCAGGGGTTGGTGCTAGAGAACACCAGTCCTAATCTTAGCCAAAAGTCACAGGAAGAAAACAGTCAGGTAGCTTCTCTTCAACATCACCAAATGTTTGCTGTGCTTTCTTCTACATACTTGAAAAGAAGAGAAAGCTTTTTGTTCATTATTAGGTTTTACTATAAAAAGATGTTCAATTTCACAAAAATATGCATCTTCAAAAACTCAGCCTTGGTCATTTCTCAGACCAAGGTTTTCTCCCCATTAGAATAAGGATCACCAGTGCCCTTTAAAACTAAGTTACAATTCTCATCACGGTGATCCATCATCCTCAAGGACGTTCCTAAACAAAAGGGAGTATCACTGCCCAAAGCCTTCTTCCCTGGATATGGTGATATGAGAGCTGCAAGTTTTTTTAAAAAAAAAAACAGGCTTTTGGGGTCCCTGGGTGGCGCAGCGGTTTGGCGCCTGCCTTTGGCCCAGGGCGCGATCCTGGAGACCCAGGATCGAATCCCACATCGGGCTCCCGGTGCATGGAGCCTGCTTCTCCCTCTGCCTGTGTTTCTGCCTCTCTCTCTTTCTCTCTCTCTGTGGCTATCATAAATAAGTAAAAATTAAAAAAAAAAAAAACAAAACAAAAACAAAACAGGCTTTTACCTTAGGAAATTCTAACAGGAAGGAGCAAAAGTTGTGGAGACTTTCCAGGGCTAATTTTTTTCATTTCTTATCCAGACAGAGGAAATGTATGGGACACAGGGGATTGTATATCTTTGATTTCCTTTCTTTACTAATTGCTTTTGCCCTGAAACTCATCTATACTTTTACGTGGATGTGCTTGGGGGACACAGGGTAGTGTCTACATATGTACATGTGCGTGTGTGTGCACATATATGGATGTATGATAAGTGTATTTGGTTCCACCACCTTGTGTGGTATGAACACGTCTTACTTTGTACTCCACTTCTTTTGGCTTTTAGGGAAAAACAAATATAAGTATTCTCATACTTGGGTCTTGTGATAATTAATTTTGTGTGTCAACTTTGCTAGGCCACAGAGGCCAGATACTGGATAAACACCAGTCTGGAGGTTGCCATGAAGGTATTTTTTTTAGATGAGATTAACATTTAAATCAGTAGACCTCGAATAAAGCAGATTAACCTCTACAATGTGAGTGGGCCTTGTCCAATCAGTTGAAGACCTTAAAAGAAATGGACTGAGGTCCCCTGAGCTATATCATCATCCCTTCCCTGGATCTCTAGCCTACTGGTCTACCCTGCAGGTTTCAGACTCGCCAGCTTCAACAATCATGTGAACCAATACTTAAAACAAATCTCCTTATACAGACACACACAAACACACTAATATAGGCCTTTCCCCATAATTTTATCAAGTAAGAGGGCCAAATTCTATTTTACATTATGAAATCAGTTCCTGAAATCCTTCTGGAATCTTCTCTGAGTTCATATGGTTTTCCAGGCTGTCTTGACATAAAGGGTGCATGAGGAAACCCATCTTGACACCCAACCCTGGCCAGAGATCTCAAGTAGTTGAATGGGCCCCCTCCCTCCTTCCCTTTGCCATTTCACTCAGAAAGGGTGAATTTACCTACAAAAATGCCTTCTCCCCCACCGCCTGGAGCCTGGGTTTTAGTTTCAGAGACAGGACGGGGAGTTTATTTGAAAAGCCAGCCAAGAGGCCAATGCTGCTACTCTCACTGTATGTGTGAAATTTTTGCACAGCTGCAGGCTTCAAGGAGCCTCAGTGTGAGAGAGAACAGCAGCAGGCCAGATCCCAGGCTCCCCAGAAACTTCAGGGACGTGAATCGGAATTCAGCTCTCAGAGTTGAATTGAGGAACCGCCACAAGGACCATAAAGGCAAGCTAAAGGATGAATGGGAGTCTGTGACCAGGCCTCCTCTGATGACGTCGCTGTTACCCAGATGGCATTAAACAGTTACGCTCGGCTTCAAGGGAACACTGAATCACGTGTGCCCCGTGTGTATTAAAAATCTACCGGTGAGGTTAGTCCAAACGTTCACATTCTGCTTTGGGTATCAAAGTTAGCAAAGGCCCCTCGACACCATAATCCATTATCAAAAACTGAAAGCAGCTGGTTGGATTTCTAAACCTTCTACACAGAGAAACGCATCTGGTCCCAGTTTGCTGCAAAGAAATCAGTTTCCTTCTTTCTCACTGCCCAGCTACAGAAAGTCCTGGGAGCCGCCTGGTGACTCCTTCCCCAAATTAAAGGGGCCATCGTGCCGGGCTTAAGGCTTCATTCACGCTGAGGAATCTGCGGCCTATCCCCACTGCTAGTGCCATCTAGCTCCAGCTCTGGGGTCCCAGCCACACAGGGATCTGAAACCCCTCCAGGTCAGAACAAGGATGCTGAGAATTAGCAAAGCAGCTCCAGCTCCTCGCAGAAATCTCCGCACAGATCACGTGTATGAAGAGGGGGAAAAAAAAATCATTTGTAATGGATTGTCTCAGAACCAATTTTTTAGGATTGTGCAAAGTTGAAGTATCGACTAACTTTCCGTTAATTCCAAAGGCAAGGCTCAGCCATAATTTATCCCTTTGATTCCACTGACCATCAGCAGTTGTGGCCATTTTCTGCCTGGCTGTGGAGAACAGTTAAATGATGGTGTCCTTACCCCCCTTTGACTTCCCTTGCAGCCTGTTTCAGCAGTCTCACCCAGGCACTTCCTGTCTCCCCAGCTCCACTGTCTGGCACTTATTTCAGACAAGTCAATATGTTTAAATTATATCTGAACTCAAGGTAATTAATCATAAAGCTTTATGCTTTGTAATGTGTTTTTTTTTTAAAAAAAAAAAAACTTCTGGTTGGCATTCCACTGGATCACAATTAAAAAGAAAAAGCTATATCTGCTGTCTGTGATGCCTTGTGAATATCAGGTAAAGGTTTGGGCTGGAAACCCTTTCTGGACAAGTTTGTGCAAGGAGCGCACTGAAAACCTCTGCTCTTTTATGGATCCAAATAAGGGGGTCAGGGTGGCATTTGGGGAAATGTTAAGCAGGTCAAAAGAAAGACCCATGTGAGCTGGATGGATCCCAGTGTAGAGAAACTCATTTGAAAACATAAAAGTCAGGTGATGAGTTGTCTCTTTAATGCATTTTGCAAACACAGCAAAGGCTTTGAAGCTTACTGTGAAAGTATACCACAGAACTGCACTGGATACATGTTACTGTAGATCAATAGGTGGTTGCTTCAGATGATTTGTGGTCTCCTCCAGTTTTAAGGGGGGGGGGGCTCACAGCACATAATCTTGGTATTCAGTTTCATCACGCATATCCAGTCCAAGGCTTGTATGCACAGCATATAATGTTCCCAGCTGACTCTCTTGAGCCATTCAGGCTGCCATTCCTCAGTGAAGAATTCCCTGTCTAGGAGGTGGGTAACGATTACCATCCAAAGCACTTCAAAAAGGATGGGGACACAGCAGACTTAGGTTTCAGAAAACTGGAGCTGGAGACTCACCTAGAGATATAACCTTCCAAAACACATGATTTAGACACATTTCAAAATTGATCAAAATAATCCACACTGCTGTATCACTCAGGATTCAGTGTAGGAAACAGATACTCTGGTTATTTTAAGTAGGAAGAGAGTTAATACAGGGAATCAGGTGCTTCCAAAATTACTGGAAGGTTCAGAACCAGGCCTTCCAGAATGACTCCCGGAACCATCTAACACTGATACACAAAGGGAATGATGAAAAACACCAAAGTGTCTACCGTGCAGCAGTAATTCATCTCTCTCTGAAGCACTGCAAAGTAAAATTAGTCTTCCTAGTCTAAGTAGCATCTGCATGTAATATAAGCCTTGACATAAAAACAAAAACAAAAAAAATTCTCAGCTGTATACTCCATGCACACCCTCGAAGGCCCATTTTTTTCCCTAAGATTCTTGCTATCTGGAGATGCATACACAACTAAAAATAAAATAATCCATCTGATGTCAAAGGCAGAGACTGTAGGGAGGCTAGCATGTACGTATTTATCTGGGCAGATCTGGAAGGGCAGCGAGTTTAAAATGGGAGGCCGTGTGTAATTTCATCGTAGCACTGTAGTGAGAGTCAGTGAGCAAGCACTGGTTCATCTCGGCCAACATATTAATTGCTTCTTGATCGAATTTTAAGACATGAGAGAGACATAAAAAGCCTTCTAGGATAGGTGTGGGCAAACTGTCGCCGATGCCTATTTGTGTCTAAAGTGCTACTGGAACACAGCTACGTGGATTTGCTTACCAGTCGTCAGTGGCTGCTTTGGCACACGCTGGCAGAGCGGAGGAGGTAAGGCAGGACAGGAACCACTCACGAATCCCAAGATATTTACCCCTGACCCTTTCAGAAAGAAGCTCCCTACCTCTAATGTAGGGTCGCGGGGACCAGGTCTAAGAGTCACAGGTGCCAAGTCTCAGTACAGCACAGATTGCCATGGCCAGCTGCTGCCGTAACATTCAAATACTGAGTCACGACGGAGAACCGTGTTTTCCACAAGAAAAAGGTATCTGGAATTTTCTTATCTAACAACACAGACCTGCTTTTCTGTTATTTTCGACTGAGCAGGAAGCTCTTAAAAATGCTGGCTAGCAAAGGAAAGCAGGTTCCCAAAGGTTTCCCAAAGGTTCTAGATTAAAAAGAGCAGAAGCGGTCTAGATCAGAGCTGTCCAGGGGACTTTTCTGCACTGACAGACAGATTTGACGTCTGTGCTGGTCCAATATGCTTGAACTAAACCTTACGGTATGTTTGATTTTAGTTAATTTTAATTTAAATTGTCACATATTTCTAGTGGCTACCATAGTGGACAATACAGTTTTACATCAGGACCTACATTCTCCCGGTGGTTTTATCACTCATTAGCACCTTGTTTAAAAAAGATAAAAGATTTCAGTGTAACTGATAGGGATATAAACAGAATCACAAATAAATCAGTAAGGAATTCAAAAATATTTAATAAAAAGGCATCTGAATCTTAAACAGCACATAGAAAATACCCTTAGTAGCACATAAAATCAAATTGTGAAGGCAGTGAAATCTGATAGAGTATAAGGGTACTATTAGGCCTCAGATTGAAAATATTTTCACCTTTTTGGAGACTGATTTCTAGGACTATGACTCTCCTTTTGAGTGAACTGGAGTTCAAGCCTTAATTTAGTTCATAAAGAAATATTTTTAAATCATTTATCAGTTCTAAATATCCATATTTACCACCCACATTTTCCTTTTTTGGCTCACAGCATATTTTAGCTAGGTTTAGGTTTTCCTGTTAATTCATTTATTTTTGTTTTATTGACTTTTTAAAAATTTAAATTCAATTTGCCAACATATAACAGCCAGTGCTCATCACATCACGTGCCCTCCGTAATGCCCATCACCCAGTTACCCCATCCTCACACCCCTACCCCCTTCTGCAACCCTCTGTTTGTTTCCCAGAGTCAGGAGTCTCTCATGGTTTGTCTTCCTCTCTAATTTTCCCCCCAAAAGTATCCCGCCCCCCCCCCCCCCGTTTTCCCATTAATTTAAATGCTATTCTTTCTCATTTGGATAGTCAATCATTAGGGGAAAGCCATTTCAAATTTTTCATCACTGACCATTAACCCAACAGAAAAATCATTTCTGAATTGGAACAGATGTTTCATTTCTGTTATTCTCTATTGTTTTTTTCTGGATAGGAAAGAAACAGATTGGATATTCCTAATACTCCCACTCAAGACCAACTCAAAGGAATATGAGGACCGACAACTCAGCTGCCAATTTCCCTTGTCCCAGACTCACGAGTCTGTCAGATGAACAGGATACAGGCTGCGTTTCTCCAGCTGGACATCTGGGCTTTGCAGCTGCCACAAGGACCCCATGCGGCTAGGAATGTCAGCTCAAATCTGAGATTGAGTCCAGGAAAGGAGAAATGGCAGGAGTCTAGGTGGTACCAGAGACACCCTATGTGACCACCTATACCCCTCGTACCTTTGTCAAAGTATCCTCAGAGGATATAATATACACCGGAGACATTTAATTATGTCATAAAATGCCAAACCACCGCATTTGGGAAGTAAACAACAAAAAGTTTCCCCTGTGGCCTTGCATAAGATCTGAGGTTCTAACCAATTTTAAAGTCATTCGTTCCCATTGAAATTTAAAATCTAAGAAAGGGAAAAAATGCCTTTGGGTCTCAACGCAGGGATACTGACAAGGGGGGGCTACGCCAAACATGGCAATGCTGAATGATGCAGTTTCTCAAACTGCAGTTGCCAATCATTATAGCATTCTCCTTCTGAGATAAGAACTTCTCAAGGGGGCAGCCAAGGTGGGGTTAGCGCCGCCTTCAGCCCAGGGCGTGATCCTGGAGACCCGGGATCGTGTCCCGCATCGGGCTCCCTGCATGTGGCCTGCTTCTCCCTCGGCCTGTGTCTCTGCCCCACTCCCACCCCCCGCCCCGCTCTGTGTGTCTCTCATGAATAAATAAAATCTTAAAAAAAAAAAAAGAAGAAGAAGAAGAAGAACTTCTCAAGGGAATCACAAGTCTAAAACACAACAGAGAAACCCAGAAAGCTCAAGAAAGTAACAAGAGTCCTTAGCAGCAACACCGTTTAGACGTCAGAACAAGGGAGGTCCCTTTCTCTACCACATCAATTGGAAAGCTGAAGGGCACCCACCAGGCCTGTCGCTGATAATCTTATTTGGAAAGTAAGCCATGACTTGAAGGCCGTCAGAGGTGTGGTTTCACAGGACAGGAGGCCGGAACTCTTGTCTCAGGTACAATGACAACTGTAGAAAGTCAAACCACCACTCCATTCAGGACCCGATAATAAACAAAATGTGTATGTGATGGATGCAATTTCTGACTATGACTCTCTCTACATTCGCCACGGTGGTGCAAGTTTCCAGAAGTATCGTGGCTGGAATTTTGGTCTAAACTGATCAGTCATGGTCCCCAAAGTCACTGTAATCAGAGTAACCAACACCCCTCTGTTTCTGCCAATTACGCTACTGTGTAGACAAACCATGGATGATAAGGTTGGCTTAGCTGCAATTGAAATAGTCTCCCATGGGCTATATTGCCACATGCAAAAGGCCTTGTAATTCTGATCAAGGCAGAGATGCTTGCTAAATTCCTGTGCTACTGTATCTGAACAGGTTTCCCCTGGACCCTCACCCAGGAAAAGACCCTCAATGAAGGCAACTATGGTATGATATAAAAAAAGAGCTCTTAAGGTCAGAGGGCCCACAACTCACAAGTCCCTTTATCTCTCTGTGCCTCGGTTTCCGTCTTGTAAAAAGCCACATTACAAGTAGTTTTAAAGTCCAACAAGATAGCATCAGTGCTCCTGTTCCATGGTGAGCAATTATAAAGTATCGACTGTAAACCACCATGACTTCATGACTAAATTGGAAGGAACTATATGATGTCAACCAAAAATTTAAACCAAAACAAATTATTTTTAATTTCTCCACTACCTGAAGGTATAACTTCCTAGCTTCAACCATTTCATAAGCCCTACAAGCAATATTCACTCTGGTTGCCCAATCTTAAAATATATGTGTAAAGTCAGACTTAATACTTAAAGGGATATAAGGCTTGTCCCTATGGCTCACTAAAAATATTTCCTGCTGTTGTTGCCATAACTCCCATTTTTCCCAAAGGGGCCATGATAAAAAGGAAGTCACTACGTAGCTAAATAAGCCTGCAGCTAGCAGAGACAAAAATCCCCAGGTGAAAATTCAAATTCCAATCAGCTATACTGTTACTTCTCCAACCAGCATGACACTCACTGGTCCTATGTTATGGGTTGGATTGTGCTCTCCCCAAATTCCTATGGAGTCCTAACCTCCAGTACCTCAGAGTGTGACCTTATTTGGAGACAGGATCTTTACAGAGGTTATCAAGTTAAAGTGAGGTCATTAGGGAGGGCTCTAATTCAATATGACTGGTGTCCTCATAAAAGGGGTAACTTTGGAGACAGACACACAGGGAGGCCCTATATGAAGATGAAGGCAGATGAGATGGGCTTCTACAAGTCAAGGAACGTCAAAGATTGCCAGTAAACTACCAGAGGCTAGAGGACAGGCATGTAATTTTCCCACAGTCTTACAAGAAACCAACCCTGTCCACACCTTCATCACAGTCTCGTAGCCTCACAAACTTTGTTACAGCAGCCTTAGCCAACTAATACGCTCTGGAAGGGTTACCCTGTAACACAGAGAGATGGGTTTTCCCACAGGAGAGAGTGAATAAACGGAATAAAGAGAACTAACGTTTCTTGAGTACATACCTTATTTTACTGTCATTTAATACTCATCATATCCCTAGAGAGTAGGTATTCTCCATTTTTGCAGATGAGGAAACTAAAGTTCAGAGAATTTAAGTAATTTCCCCAACATCCTACAGGCAGAAAGAGCAAAACTAAGCTCTGAAGCTGGTTCCGAAGACCCCTGCTATCCCCACTTTCTTACTTTGCCATCTAACCCCTGAAATGGGGTCATCCTGCGTCATCTCTGGACATTTCAGAATTCCTGCTCTCTTGTATTGCCCTAATAGAAATTCAATTTCTTGATCAAACTGCTCCTTATATTTACACTACCTGGAAGCTAAACCAACTACAAAGAAAATGAAATCTTTTAAATCTGACACTATCTTCTGGTTGCATAATCATTTTCCAGTCAGCTCAACTGTAATCAGACATTTATTTCTTCCTTTAAAAAAGCAAAGCTGAAAACAAGTGCTTTCTAATTTTCCTCAGAGTTTGAAATGCAGAAGATAAGGTTGTCACTATGACGGTAAAATGGTTAAACCATGATTGGAGAGTTGGCATCCAGTTTCTCCGTGGCTAGAGCAGTGCGATACAATCTGGGGATCTTTTATATTAAACCAGTATCAGAGTTCACCCAACCCTCTGCTCAGAATTTAAGTACACCTTGCACTGACCATCCGTGTTTACCATGTTCCTGCTCACTCTTATGTGTTAACTTTTTGGGAGCTTGGGGGGTGGTGGAGGGAAGACACATTACTTTACCTTGTTTCTCATATATGCAATGAGAGTTTCCATGGAGATGTGTTAGAAGCCAACCTAGAGAGCAGGTAAGACATGACAACTCCTTTCTACCATTTGCAGTTCGTGAAATTTTGGCTACCGGACCCAACATCAACTTTTTCAGGAATAAGATAGCTACAAAGACACCTGCCCTCAACTCTTATATTAGCTTCAAAGGGGTGGTGCTCTGCCGGAGAGCTACGTGGACAATGAAGGGGGATTGTAAAGTGGTTCAGAACAGGGCACTGGAGTAAAAAACGAATTCGAAAATGAATTCGGATCCTAGTTCTTCTTTATAACCTGCAGGGAAGTTAGCCTTACCAAGGTTTAGCTGCCTCATCTTTAGAAGACTAAAGTACACAGGAGGCAAGTGTTCTCAATTCAAACTCCACAGGCCTGGCAAAATGATTCAATGACATGGTCTGTGTAAAGGGCATGGCACACAGTCGGTGCTCAAAATAGGCAACTCTTCTAATGATAAGGTTCGAGGGTATGTTCTTGGCCTCCTTTCAGACCTGAGCCAGTGGCGCAAGCCACTGTCCTTCCCTGTGCCACACATTCCAAGTGTACAGCGAGGCTGACGCCTCCCTCACCTGACCTAAAGCATGCTTGGTGCTGCGTGGACTGTAGCATACGAAAGGAAGCGCACGAGCTGGAGCTGGATTCCCGCCCTTACGACACTCAGAGGCAGCAGCCGATGACTGACCCTTCCCTCTGGCTGCTCAGTTTATCTGGAGCCCAGAGTTGCAAAGTCATGTCCAAGCATTCCTAAATACCTCTTCCCTCCACACCCTACACTCACCCCGACCCACCAACCTGCCAATCTACAAGGGTCAACGCATCATCATCCTTCCCGAGAGGCCAAAATGAGAAACTCGAGTCATAAGGGCTCTTAACCTGGGGCTACAAAGCAACCATTGCGAGACTTGTGAAATGGAGCTCACATCTGAGGACTGGGGAAGCTGGGGCAGGGCCTTAGGGAGCGGCTTAAATGACAAATTACTCCTAAGCATGACTTTCCAGTCCTGAGTAGACTTCCTTAACTACACTTGGCCCTCCTCCAGCTTCCTATGGCTATAAGGGACTTTAGGGATTTAGGCCTGGAGGCCACCACCCTGGAGGCCACCACCCTGGGACTTGCCAAGGATGAGTGTGTGTCTCCATTGCATAGAAGGAAGTGGATGTTCATAAAATACACTGTGAATAGAAGCCATTCAGCCAGCCAACAAAACAAAGAAAATAATCATGATGACCCAATCTGAATAGTATGATGTAATTTCTAGACTTAGATGATTAAACAAATTGACCAAATCTCCAATATCTAAGCATTCGTTTATTTGCTCAACAAATACATTTCGTGTACTTAAAATACATCAAGCCCTGTACTAGGTGCTGGACATACAAAGGTGGATGATACAGATATGTCCCTGACCCCATAAAGACTATAATCTAGGAGATAAGTGAGACAAATGGAATGCTAGGGAAGTCAAAGGTGACAGATATTATTTATTTTGGTTTCTCCAAGAGAGATTTCTCAGTGATGGTCCCAGAGCAAGAATTCAATAAATTATAAATAAGTGAATGAAAGTAACTAATATTTACTGAGTATATACTATCCACCAGGCACTGTTGTAAGCACATAAATGCATTAACTCTACTTTGTACGTGTGACGTATTTAATGAATTAATACATATAATCAAATATATGCAATTCACTCATTTAGTAGATGAACAAATGGTGTACACTCAGCCCCCAGAGCTATCCTGAATGTGTTTTGAATCTGCTGAAGGAAGAACAAGAATTAACAATAACAGCAGACAAGCTTCGGGTTAGGCATCAAGAAAAATATACAAACATGGAAGGAAAATGGTCTTTGTCATGACCATAAGAACAAGCTGAGTCAAATTCTAACTTCACCTTAGATCTGGGTGATCTTATGCAAGTAGTTCCTAACCCGTAAGAGAGATTTAATACCCCCCACCTCAAGCGGCCCTTGTGAGGATAACATCCATCAGTTTCCATAGGAGAAAGTGCCCCTGACCTGGGAGGCACCCTCAAAATAGTAGTTGCTATGAATTCAGGACTTATTAAGAGGCAACAGAGCATAGCAGGAAGTTAAACTTAGAATCAAAGTCCTAGTTCTAAATCTGGGCTCCATTAGCTACTGAAGTAAGTACACAGAGGGATTAATGGAGATGATGTGGGTTAAGATGCCCTAGTACAGAGCTACTGTTGTAAAAGAGGGGTGGGGGGAACCAAGCCCTTCTTGGGGAATGAGTCACCAAAAGCTTTCAAAGTATCTGGATAATCTTTCTGAACTAGTTTAAGTGGACTGAACGAACTGGGTGAACACCCAGGTCCCTATTCTCCTGGCAGCCTGTGATCATCTCACATGGGTATGAGAATCATGTGATGGACTCTGACTGCCTCAGGATCAACAGGACCCACGCGGGTTTGGATTCCCCGGTCACGGTCACCTGCGGCTAACAGAGGAGCTACTGCTAGTCAAGGAAGAGAGTGGCAAAGCAAGAGGGAAGGCAGGCAGGAGGGGCCCTTCTTCATTCTCAGAGCCAGGGCATCCACGGGTCCAGGGCAGGTATGGGGGCAATCCTCTCACAGACACCACTAGCCATCTGCCCGACGATGTGAAACTATTTGGGAAAATTTTAACAAAATGTTCCAGCTTTTAGCACAAAGTATCTTCCTTGAATAAATCTGCACAAGGCATGGGCACAGTGGGTTAAAAGGGAACACGGACAGCATTTTAGAGACTATAAAGTAAATTCTTACTTTCTTGTCCTTGGCCCACTGAACCTAAGACACATTTCATGTATATTAGTTATTTCTAAGTTTTTACAAAGTGAGTACAGAGTCAATAAAGCCTCAAATGTCTGAGCTAATTAGATGTATTTGACCCTTCGCTTTGAATGCACATGTTCCAAGGGAACTGTGGTACATCCGTGGTTGACTGGTTTAAAATTAATTCATAAGACCCTGGTTCAGAAAGAGTTAATTGATGTCAAGACTCATCTCTTTTAGAATCCCAGCTGCTTTTGCAAGTGCTCTTGACACCACAAGAATTTCAAGTTTTGGGTTCAAAATTTGAAACTTGTGAAGTTATAAACTTGGCAAAACCCGTTCTGCCTTTGCTATGAACGGAACACATGCTATTTTGAAACATAAATCCACACAGCTCAATTTATGACTCCTTGGGTTAAATGCTAGAGAAGTTAACAACAAACTGGAAAATATGTGTAGCAGGTAATTATTTGATTTACAGGGGAAAATTGCAAAGCAGCCCATCTGCCTAGGGTCTCGGAAAGCTTCCCCCTCTGCTCCCCGCTCCCTCCCTCCAGTGGGTAGAGGGGAGAGCAACTAGGATCCCTGGTCTTACTGTCCTGGTCAGGTAAGAAGAATCCTCAGAACCATCCACATGGGATCAATGTAATGAATCACCTGAGGTTGACTTTCAGACGATGCACGCTAAAATTAAAACCAAAACAAAACTGCAGAAGTTCCAAGATGCCTCTGTATGCCACATGGCCCTTTGTGGCTTATACTGATGCACCATGTTACAAATTTTATCTAATCAACTGACATTTTAAGGAGTAGCTAATTCAACAAGAATAATAATGTGGTGACAATTTAGTCTTTTCCCCCTTCATAAAAACACGGTCTTCTATTTGGTCTCCACTCAGGTCAAGACACTTTACTAATTAGCTAGTCATTAAAAAGATATTTTTATACCCAGCCTGTAATATTATACTCTTCAGTGATTATGATAGCTCCCAACAGAATTCCAGACTTGAAAATGAAGGCTGGGAAGCTGAACTGCAATTATGATACTTTAAATAATTCCACAAAAGTAGAACCACTGTTAAATAATTTATGGTCTTTGATCTTGTCACAGATCTACTGAAATCTTCACATCACTCAAGCTAAATATTTTCAAACAGAAAAGGGATAGTTGCTTTCCCCTCTACCACCCACTCACCCAGGCTAAAGGCAGAGAAAGTTTCCAGATGTTTGTCTTATAGAAAGGTCAGACCCCAAGAGGGACATTTCTGCCAGCCTTAGGGAACCTACCAGAATCAAACACTTCACCTGGCATTTGACTCGGCCTGTCCAATTTCAATATCTCTGTAAGTAGAACCGGTAGGAATTGTGAAAATAAGTAACATGATTGAATTTATTTGCATTTTTGCAAGAACTACACCAGACCTGTGGCTCTCAAACCTCAGCATGTAACAGAATCACCTGCAGGGCTTGTGAAAGCACAGTGGCTCCAGCCCTAGAGTTTCTGATTCAGAAGATCTGGGGAATTTGCTTTTCTTTCTTTCTTTTCCTTTCTCCTTCCCTTTCCTCCCTCCCCTCCCTTTCCTTCCTTTCTTTTTTCTTTAAAAGATTTTATTTTTAAGTAATCTCCACACCCAATGCCAGGCTCAAACTTACAACCCCAAGATCAAGAATCGCGTGTTCCACCAACTGACCCAGGCAGGCACCCCAGCAATTTGCCTTGCTAAGGAGTTCCCAGGTAGTACTGATGTTGCTCGTCCTGGCATTGCATTTAGAGATCCCACGAGCTAAGTCCATGGCTTCTATTTCCTTAGACACAGTTAAATTATGACCTGAATGTTGAGTTCTTAGACTCCATCAGAGCTGTCATGGGAAGTAAGTGTGAGTGGGGCAGAAGGGGCCAGCCTCCGTCTCAAGACCTAATCTAGAGCTCATTTTAGAAACAATCTCCTGTTAAAGAAAAGTCTTCTATCTTCACAGTGGCCCTCAAACCATGACTAGGGGAAGGACAGTATTCTTAGCTGAGAAGGGAAGCAACCCAGGAACTCAGAAGTTTTAGCATCTGAGAAAAAAGGCACCAAGTTGCTAACGTCATCATCTATGTCATCATATATGTGGGGTGGGGGTGAGGGGATCTCATTTCACTTGAAGAGCAGAGGGAGAAAAAAAAAACAGAAATAACAGTTCATGAGGCTATGGTTCTTCCTTCTTCTGTGACAATGTCTTTCATCTTTAAACAACTCTCTGTCACATATTTCAGCTATTTAATGCTTACAAATAAGATGTTTCCAAATTCAGTTCGGGTTGTCTTTACTTGCAAACTTAAAATAGACCTTTTTGGGTAATTCGTATGACACGGATGGTTGAGGTTGCATGGAATCTGTGTGCTAAATCTGCTTTCTTTGGAAAAAAGAAATTGGTGGGGAGAGGCTGGGGGCTAAAGAGATTAATAGGGCATTATTTAGCCTTAGAAACAAAGAAACCTCAAGCCAAATGAAATTTCACAAGCTCTCTGTTGATTTGTTTGCAAAGTCTGCACTAAGGAATCCTAAAGAGTTAGGTGTCACTGTTCCCTGACAATCCCCCTCAGTAATTATCCCCATTTTGGCCTCAGGGATCTAGAGAACTTGCATTAAAGCAGGTAGGTTATTTAGCAATCATTTTCAGATAACTGCAGTTGAGTGTATCCGGACAAGTAAAAAAAAAAAAAAAAAAAAAGGAATACCTATCAAAACAGAAAATGTTCAAAGCCATTTGAAGGAATTCCACAATTGTTCATTTGTAAACAGTCTTTAAAGGTAGCCTTTGCACAGGCTGAAGGAGAATAGGTATCTGAATTGGTTTGGGCTTGTTTTTATCATGAAGAAAATGTTATATTTTAGCATTTCCAAATAAAAGTAAACTACAGGGAGACATCTGAAGGCTATGAAGCCAAGCTGGTAATAGCAATAATATCAAATATTTACCGAGCACATACTCTGACCTTCACAAACACCCCACGAGGAAGTGCAGGCCTGCAGAGACCGGGTAACAAGCCCAGGGTCACATGGTACGCGGTAGGGCAGGCCTCCAGACCTGGGATTTCATCTTTCTGACTCCAAAGACCCTACTAGGCCAGAAAAAAAGTACAAAATTTGCAAAATAAAACAATTTGTTTCCTATAAGCAGTGTTGTTGCCATTGGGGGGAAGGTGAGAAGATGCAAATAGAATATTCCTTTGTCCTGGTGTTCTGTACACAGGTGGAAGCCACCAAATAAGAGCTCCAGCCACTGTGAAGAGCAAATATCAGAGGTCAGCGGCGGGGGAGCTGTCTCCACAGGCCCCAGGGCCCGAGGCCGGCCCATTTCCCCTTGCTGCCACGTGAGCAGTCACTGTCCACACTTTTCGTGTCACTCAGTCGGCTGAAGGGGTCCTGCGCTTGCACACTATCCGCTCAACATCTGCCTTCGTCTTCCTACACCTCCTTCCCAGGCCTTGATAACCCACAAGAAATCATTTCATTGACTAAAATACTAAGTTCTCCCATCTCAGTAATTCTGATCATTTTTTAAAAGGCGGAATATTCAGTTAGCATATTACCGGTAAGCTCGGCGTGAGGTTCCCCCCTGGCTCTCTAAACCTGCTCTTCCCTGCCTTGTCCCCATCTCAGTAAACGGCACCTCGCAGCTTCTCCAACTATGAACATTTGTCATTCTTGTTTCTTCCTCTGCCTCTGACCCCCTGGCCGTCTGACAACTGAGCTCCACGCTGTATCTCAATCCCTTCCACACTTTGCATTCTCCTGCCGCCTCCCAATGCAGGCACCTGTCTCCTCTCACCTGGGCAAGCCTAAGTCAACTCCTACGGGTTCTTCAGCAGCTACGGCCATGTTTTCCACCCACCCTTCAAAAACGTATTTTTCTTTAAGATTTTGTTTATTTATTTATTCATGAGAGATACAGAGACACAGGCAGAGGGAGAAGCAGGCTCCCTGTGGGGAGCCTGATGCGGAACTCGATCCCAGGACCCAGGACCATGCCCTGAGCCAAAGGCAGACAGACGCTCAACCACTGAGCCACCCAGATGCCCTCAAAAGTTATTTTCCTTTTAAATTATACAACAAGTACATAAATGTACTGTGGGAGGCTGAAAATAGTCCCCCAAAGGACATCCATGTCTTAACCCTGTGCCTGTCAATGTGACCTCATCGGGAAAATTGCAGATGTGATGAAGTTAAGGAATCTTCAGGTGAAGAGATGGTCCTGGATTATCTGAGTGGGCCTCAAAAACCCACCTCTTGTTAAAAGCAGAGTAACGAGGCACACAACGCTGAGGAGCAAGGACTGTGACCCTGGAAGCAGGCAGAGATTGGAGTGATGCAGACATAGGCCAGGGCACGCAGGCAGCCGCAAGGCGCTGGGGAAGGCAAGGAAGAGACTGTCCTGAGAGAAGCAGGCCTGCCAACACCCGGGTTTCCGCCCCGTGACACAGACGTAGGCTTCTGGCCTCCAGAACTGTGAGAGAATAAACGCAAGTGGTCTTAAGCTCCCAGGTTTGCGGTACTTTGCTATAAGCAGCCACAGGAACCCGCACATGCGCTATCGATGCAAAGGTCAAGGATTACAGATAAGGTTCAAACACCTCTTGACCATCCCCTCTCCTCCCACCCATTCTATTTTGCTCGTGCAGGGTACCCATGGCCAGAAGTTTTGGGGTTTATCAGTTCAGTCCTTTTCCTGTGGGTTTACATACATGGATGTACTAAAAAGGTGCTGTTCAGTTGTATGGTTTAGGGAGCCCAAAGTGCAGTCCCAAAATTTATGCTTCAGTTTTGTCTACTTTCAAGCTTTATGTAAATGGGATAATGCGGCCTGTGTTCTTCTGTGTTGCTTCTTTCACTCGACATTATGTTTCTGAGGTTCATCCATATTGTTACTAGTATAAATCTGGAGTTCATTTGTTTTCTCTACTGCAGCAGATTCCACTGCACGAACACACCACAATTTATTTACCCATTTGCATCTAAACTGATCTTAGGAAAGTGGTTCCGTCATAACAGTCCCTGCTTGGAGCCCTCCGATGGCTTCCTACTGCCGTTTTAGGACATCAGACTCTTTCTGCGGCCCGTCTTTGCCTTTCCCATCTCATTTTATCCCACTTTCTCTGCTTCGCAGCCTTTCTTTGGCTGTGATACCAACCCAAGAATGACATAGAAAACTAACTCGCTCCTACCTTAGAGCAGTTTCTGTTGCCTCTCCCTGGATCACAGCATCCCCAGATGTCTGTCTCCTTTTTCTCAAATTTTCTCGAAATTCATCTGCAGACTCCCTGACCACCCAATCCGAATGAGCCCCAGTCCCACTCATTTGGTCCCACGGCCCCGGTCTTGTTTCCTCCACGCTCGTCCCTATGTGCACTTGCCTTGGATATTTGCTTCCCGGGCCACCACCGTCTGTAGCCCTAAACCATAGCTCTCTGAAGGCACACACCTTTATCCACCACTCCCATCCCAACAGCTAGAAAACAGTGCCTGGCATGGAGTGATGGTCAGGATATATTTGTCGTATATATTGGTCAGTGAGGGCTGTGCCATGGAATGTGAGAAGCTGCAAGGGCATTGGCTGACGTGGCGTTTTCGCTCTATCTCTCACTGTATGCTTTTCCCTCCCCTCTCTTACATTTTTCAAACAGGGTGGAGTGTGTGCTCTCAGGGGCAACTAAGCCGTTAGACTATTATTAGAGAAGCAGGGGGTGCTGGTTACTATACTAACCAGGCCTCACCTTACCCGAAGGAGGAGATCTACCCAGGCTTGACTGTTGACTTGGGCAGGGTTCCAACAGGAGAAGTTCCTAGTTGTCCCCCCCGTAGGCCTGCCTTCCAGTGCCTTCAAGAGAACAAAACATCTTGGAGACACCAAAGACCAGACTGGGGGTTCAAAAATAAAACAACCAAAAAAAAAAAAAAAACAAAAAAAACTTTTGCCTCAGCATTCACTTGACAAACTTTCAGAGCATCTTATTATACTCCATGAATCCGATTTCAAAATTTATCTAGTTTCATTGCTGACACGGAGCATTCACGATTCCTTGCAGATAGTTCAAGTTTCAGACTTTAATTATTTCTTCATTCTCTACAGCCAGAAAATACCCACCCAGGCTGGACGACCAGAGGACTAACCACTAAATTTTAGGTGTCAATTGGCCGTATGATCTTTAATAGTTTGCTGTATCTCTTTGAGCTTTGTAGATATTTTTGGGAACGCTAAATGCGTTAATAACTGTAACATGCTTAGATAACCAAGCTCCGAGCATTAGTTTTCTGTGTTATTCTTGGGTTGGCATCAGATGGCAGTTGCTCCACGTCATCGTTTCCTCAGTCTGAAGCTATTGCTAATTCTGAGTGTCCTTTTCTAGAGTTTGTTAAGGAGGCATGGGGGGAAGAGGCAGGTCCTATAGAGATGTAAAGCTTCGATCATGACCCTGAACAAAACTGTCCACCACTCCACTGACTCTAATTGTACTTAGAAGAAAGTCACAAAGGTACGACCTTCATTTTTGTCCAAGCTGCTCCTGCTTTAGCACTTTCTGTGCGACCAGATCAAAACAGAAGTGTTACCGTCACCATGACATAAAACATCAACTGGACTCCTGGGCTCTTCAGGGAAGGACCCACATGTTCTCTTTTTCCTTCCACCACATGGTACCTACAGTCACATACTGGGAGAAGCGACCCACCACCCATTTATTATCTACCTAAGCTTAAAGCTCGGGGCCTCGAGTTCCCGTCCTCCCCACGATGGCCACGCATTCTCTGGGGTTAAAGTGGGCACTGCTGAGCCGAGTGCCTGCTTCTGTGAGCCCACCATCCTCTATCCCACGCTAGTCCCACATGCATGGCTGTCCCCTTTCTCCATGTTTTGCATCAACCCTGCTAGAGAACTCAGCACTGTTCCTGATTGCTACAAAACACAGAAACCAAAAAAAAAAAAAAAAAAAAAAACCACAGAAACCACTATCCCACAGAACATGGACGTGTTGGGGACTTCGCTGAAGATCTGCGGTGACGAGGGAGGTTTATAGCACAGCACTGCAAATCATGAATATTTTAGTGGCAGACCCCTATTTCTCTCGCAAGTTGTTTTGGTCTCTTTGTCAATAAATCTCGGGTCACACTGGATGGCTCTCCTCTCTCCTCCCAGTCTCCCTGACCTCTTGCTGCTCAAAAACAAAGACAAAGGGATCCCTGGGTGGCGCAGAGGTTTAGCGCCTGCCTTTGGCCCAGGGCGTGATCCTGGAGACCCGAGATCGAATCCCACATCGGGCTCCTGGTGCATGGAGCCTGCTTCTCCCTCTGCCTGTGTCTCTGCCTCTCTTTCTCTCTCTCTCTCTCTCTCTCTGTGACTATAATACATAAATAAATAAAAATTAAAAAAAAAAACAAAGACAAAGAAAAAAAACCACACAAATAATTCTTCCATTTTGCAGAATAATCCGACTCTCTACAGCCTCGCTGTCCTGCCACCCCAGGCAGGACTCTGGCCACACCCGAAGCTTTCTGCACATCCTGCAACATTTGCCCCAGGCCTCACACATTCTAGGCCTCGGTGAGCACTGGCTACAGGAAGGACGCGGGGTCAGTATTTCTGGTCCCGCTGATGTGAATCACACCACTCTCCTCCACAGGCAGAAGACGCTAAAGTCAGCACTGGCTTTTTTTTTTTTTTTTTTTTAAGATTTTATTTATTTATTCATGAGAGACACAGAGAGAGAGGCAGAGACACAGGCAGAGGGAGAAGCAGGCTCCATGCAGGGAGCCCGACGTGGGACTCGATCCCGGGACTCCAGGATCACGCCCTGGGCTGCAGGCAGGTGCTAAACCGCTGAGCCACCCAGGGATCCCCTCAGCACTGGCTTTAAATGATAATTTCCCCCTTCTGCTTTAGAGGACATCTGTCACTCAGGCACGTTGGCCTGACCTCAGGAGATGGCCAGACGGAGACTTCAGGTTCTCAGTTTACTGGGCAATAGTTCTTCAGAAGCCATTCTAGACCAACCACATTCTTATAACAAATCATGACCCAGTTATTAGCTCTAGAGAATAATTCCATGCTTGATTCGTGGACAGACTCCGTCAACCTGATCCCATTGCCAGGCACTGACATTCTGTGCCTCAGGTTCTCATCTGTTAGGAAAAGAGAGAGGGGGGACCAGATGAGGCCAGTAAATCTACGATTACAAATCATCGCGCGGTGGGGTGCAGAGAAAGGCTGAGCGGCACTAAGTATGTTTCAATAAATACAGCAAAAATAAAATCATTTCAGGATATCATAAATTAAGTATGTTTTATATCTCTGTATTTCTATTTTCCACATTTGTGTAATTTCCTATGAGGAACTTAAATCTACCAAACTAGGATAAAATGCAGCAAACACAAATATTAACATTTTCAGTGAAGTCACCAGCTGAAATATTTTTTCCCAAAAAATTTAGACTCAGTGCCATACCTTGGTTCAGTTAGCACTGACCTTACATATTTTTCCCACATTACTGAACTAGACAAATCCGAAACAACAAAATACTCTTTGAGCTAAGCATAAAACAAGCCACTAGTTCACTTAGTTCAACTCGTGGATTTTCATGTTAAGAACAAATAAAAACAAGCTACAAACACAAAAACATCTCCCTGGCACTGAAATATTTTTCCTCTCTAAAGAAAAGTAAATATCCATAGTGTTTCCTTGCTTAAATTTTGTGATCCAGTGATTAAAGAGCCAAATGAGAATAATTTCCCTGGTCTACAAAAGATCAATTAATCATAATTCAAGGGGTTTTTCTCTCTACTCCACCACCCCAAAAGGGAAGGAAAGTGACAACTTCAAAAATAACTCAAATGTAGGGGCTATGGATACACAAAATAAAAAATTCAAGGCAGAAACCCAAAATAAATAGACACAATTTCAAGAACTGAACAGAATATGACCTTATTTATTTATTTATTTATTTATATCTTCTAGCTCTGTGTTCATTCTTAGGAACACAAGAGATACTTTATATTTTCTTGGCCATGTTAAAGCCATGCAAGCACTATTGCTATAACTTTTTTTGTCACTTCATAACCTTTATTTCACAGTTTCAACTTTTAAAAGAACTTTATTCATCACCCCAACTCAAAAAGTGGTAGGCACATTTTAAGTATGCTGCCACCAAGTGGCAGTCCTGCTACAGTCACCCGAGTCACACAAAAACCTCTGGCTTCGCCTGCCATTCAGAAGTCGATCTCTACTAATACTTTTCTCTTAACAGGCTTATTAGGCCTCTTCACTATCTTATTTTTCCGACCCCTTATATCAGCTCTTTCTTATATCAGAAAGAACTAAACTTACAGTTGCCTAATAATATACGTCCTTGTCCTCTGGCATAAATTCCTTCAGAGTAAAAACGCCAAGGAGAAACAGATTTGTCTTCCATATATGATACCAACTGCCATGTTAAGTGGATAATCTCAAAAATCGTATTTCAGAGGAAATTTTAAAGAAATGAACATCTAGGGTGTAACTTTGAGACTTTTACGCTGATTCTTAGCATTTCTTTAAATCACCTTATCTGGGATCCCTGGGTGGCGCAGCGGTTTAGCGCCTGCCTTTGGCCCAGGGCGTGATCCTGGAGACCCGGGATCGAATCCCACATCGGGCTCCCGGTGCATGGAGCCTGCTTCTCCCTCTGCCTATGTCTTTGCCTCTCTCTCTCTCTCTCTGTGTGTGTGTGTGTGTGTGTGTGTGACTATCATAAATAAATAAAAATTTAAAAAAATTAAAAAAAAATAAATAAATCACCTTATCTAAGTTGCCAAGCTTAGCATCAAAATCTCCTCTCAGCAATTTGTCCAAAACTTGAGTTCCCTCACATTGCTAATAACATCCATAGGTTCGCTCCCTGCAGGTAGTCTCGCTGCAGGTGGTCTCGGTGCCCCACCCAGGCTGTTGAAATGAGTTCGGTGCCCAAAGCCCCTTCTTCCCCTCTCTTCATGTGGCAGCGGAGAGTACACAGGCCTTCTCTTCCTCTCTCTCCACAGCTCCAAGCAGCTAGGTTTCCACTTTAGTCGTCTTTGTCCCAACTTCCCTAATCCCCAAGCAGCTATTTCCAATGAGAGCATCTGGCAGGACTTGTTACAACCAATTTCACCCGAGGACCTAATTAGTCCCATCAGGCTCCCAACGTAGGGATATGCCCACATCTTTCCGCCTTGTGAAGTGCCACAGGACAGAGCCAGCGGCCGGCCAGGGGGAAACGGGTCCCTCTGCCCTTCACGGAGCGCATCTCTTTGACAATGAAGACATATCACAGAGCGTCTAAGCATCTCTTGGTTCCCTTCACAGCCTCCGCCACCCCCTCCTCTGTCTCCTGCTCCTTCCTCTACTTCCCTTTCCTGGTCTGCCCTAAACCCCTCCTTCTCCCGGGGCCTGGCTCTGCCTGCTCCGCACCCAGCCTGCCCCCAGCCCTGTCCTGGGCCCAGAGCAGCCCCCAGATTCGGCAGCTCCTAAACCCTCCCCTGTTCCCGGGACCTCCAGGCAGCCTTGCTGGCGGGCCTGCTCCGGGACAGAAAAGCCTGTTCAAACACAGACGCGTCTATATCGCAGAAGAATAAAGGCCTGATTCACCCACGGATGTTTAGAATCTTCACACGTTGTTTCCTCTCTCCTTCTCCGCCATCCCCACGGATTTAGAAGACAGAAGACGGCCTCTGCCTCAAACTCTGCCTCCTGAAGTCTTGGTCTGTAAAGTTAGAGGACTGGACTGGCTGAATACAAGGCACTTTCCCAGCCTAAAATGAACAGATATCATCTTTGTCAAAATAAATTCAAAAAGTTTCTGATTAAAAATAATACTTAACAGAATGTCGCGTGCGGGCTGCCTGTATGTTCCAGACATTAATACACTATATGATCCTAATAGTTATTAACGTCCACTATGTGCCAGCCACATGCAAAACACTTAATATACGTGGTCTCGTTCACCCCCTCCACACTGAGACATGTACTATCCGATTCCCCTTTTCTGAGCATGAGGAAATGGAGGCACAACAGAGAATGAAGAACTCGTTCAAGGTCACACAGCTACACAGTAACTGGTGTGGACAGCACGTGAGCCCAGTCAGCCTGACTCCAGCAGGCAAGTCCCAATCACTACACTCTACTCAAAACAACTCTACAAAAATGGTATTTTTACCACACCTTGCAGTAAATAAACACTCACGTACTGAATTACCTCCCGGAGAAAACGATCAAGTCATTAAACAGAAATATGTATTGGTTTTTGCTGTGGTTGTTTCTGAAAACTGAGGGCATCATCATCATGTGTAAATTGATATCCAAACACAAACATTAGGAAAAGAGAAACAGATCTGTCTTAAGCAAATATCCTATCAATACATTGTTGTACACAGCTTAAGATTTTATAATAGAAATGCTATAAAAACCATGTTATGTATAAAAAATATATTGATGTTATAACATTAAATGCAAAAATATCACTAGAATATTGTATTTTTTATTTCCAGAAATTCTTTGTAAGCAATCTCTTTGCTCTTTACTCATATTTCACTTCATCTTATAAAAAACATATTCTGTATTCTGTGGCTGATATTGCCAAAACCTGAAGGTTTTTTTTTTAAGGTCTTATTACCTGTTGTTTTTTCTGGCTCTTGCTAATGATGTCTTATTTCTTTGTATGTTTAATGATTTTTTTTTTACTTTAAAGAGCTAAGTACCTGGAAGAATTTTACTTATGGAAAATCTTTGAGGCCTAGAATAAAGGTGGATTCCTCAAAAAGAGATTAGCATTTGCTCCTATGAATGGAGACATTACCAATAATACTAGAAAACTTTAAAGAAATTTACCAGCTTAGAATATTTTAGGTCACGTCAGTGATATGAATTTAGGTCTACAAAGCTTCATGACAGCTGGCTTATGATGACCAATTTTCAAGGAAAAGTTTTCCCCCACTAGTTCATTGCCAAAGTTGGAGCCATTTTCCTTGCAGTCCCTGAGTAGACAAATTGGTTTTTTTTTTTTCCTTCTTCTTCTTTTACTGGACAAATTGTTTTAATCCCCCAGTACTGCTGGTGCAGCTCCTTGGAGCTCCAGTTTTCTGGATTCCCTGCCTTGAGTGGGCCCTGACCTTTGTCTTCCAAATTCCAAACCTCATGACACCTTGAAAAATAATGATTGGTTTCACCCAGAAAAGGCCTTCAGGTACTGTTAGATATCTGAGCAGTGGAAAGAAGCCTCTGAGGCAGGGTCCCAAGTCCTTGAAGACATTAATTGGAGGCAATGACCATGTGGCTTCCAAAACCTTGGGCCTGACAAACCAGAAAGCCAAAGGTGCAGAACATGCACTCTCCTCTTCCACCTCTGCCCCCAGGTAACTCCTAAACTCATTATAATATATTTGCATTGCGAGTTTAGTCCCTCCCCCCACACTGAAGAAAGGTTGCCCTGGGTTCTGGTATAAACCTTGTAGGGTCAAACTGCCCCCTCAACCTGTGGGAGGTGTTTCCCAAATGACTGGAAGTGGTCTCCATTAGAGACCACCCCACTGCGGTCATAGCTCCGCCCAGCCCGGAGAAACCCAACAATATCCAAATCTAAAACAACCTTGGAGCTGGTTCCGCTTCACAGAACCTGCCTGAACTCCCACCTTGAGAGTGGACTTTCACTTTAATAAGCTGCCTCGTGGGGCACCTGGGTGGCTCAGCTATTGAGTATCTGCCTTTGGCTCAGGGCACAATCCTGGGGTCCTGGAATCGAGTCCCATACTGGGCTCCCCACAGGGAGCCTGCTTCTCCCTCGGCCTGTGTCTCTGCCTCTGTGTGTCTCTCATGAATAAGTAAATAAAACCTTAAAAAGAAATAAGCTGCTTTGTGATTGCTACTTTCCTTTTGGCTGTCTTTATGTGAGCGTGAATCCTTACAGAAATTTTCCAAGGATCCAAGGACTGAGACCTCCATTCACACAAGCAGACAGTTCCTCACCCCTGAGAGTAGTAACTGGACTCCCACCTTCATTCAGTTCTGTGCCTGAATATTCCCTAGTTTCTTGCAAGCTCATGGACAAATTACATAAAAATTTCTTAAATTTTTATTTAGCATATTTTGCTGTGGTCAGTGGAGGGTCATTTCTGGCACTTGCCCACCATGTTGCCATCTGGGTAAGTTATTTTACATCACTGAAACACAATTTGCATATACGTAAGATAGATCCACTATTAATAATAATGTTAAACCCTAGCTTGTTATTAAGATTGAATGAGATTACCTATGTGAAAAGTACTTTGAAAATTGTCACTTGGGTGGCTCAGTGGTTGAGTATCTGCCTTTGACTCTGCCCAGGGTCCTGGGATAGAGTCCCTGCATCAGGCTCTGCCCGCAGGGAGCCTGCTTCTCCCTCTGCTTATGTCTCTGCCTCTCTGCTTCTCATGAATAAATAAATAAAATCTTTATTAAAAAAAAAAGTTGTCAGGTCCTACAAAAATACTAGCCATAATTGCTATCTTTTCCTTAGTCATTCACAAATATTTATTAGGTGCCTACTGTATGTAAGACACTATGCTAGATGCAAAGAGAAAAGCAGAGTTAGAGAAAGAGAGAAACGGGGTAGAGAAATGAGATAGAGAGTTATGTTAAAGTTCCTGAGACCCTATGTACATAGGGGCAGCCAGAACCACACATTCTGATTCAACCCCAATGGTCTTCCTTGGCCAAGTAGGACTTGGGTAGATAGCCTGAGAGCATTTTCAAGGCACAGGATGTCTCATGAATTGGCAAGTGTAAAACCAGAAAAACCTCTGGTAGGGTTGGGGCTGGGGCAGAGTGGGAGATTATTGCCTTTCATCGTAATTTTTCTGAACTATCTGGCTTCTTACTGTGTAAATATATTGCTTTGATAAAAAAAATAAGAAAAAAATTCCTATAATCATACCCTTGGAGCGTGGCTAATGAATTTTAATAAGAAATACGTACATATGTTGGTAGGAATGGCCTAGGGCCTATATTGGTCAACATCTAGAGACTCCCTAGCACTGAGTCCTCTATAAATATTTATGAACGGGTGAGTGGGGAAGTGACTAGAAGGATGAATGAAGTGAAGTCTTGTTTAAAAAGGCAACGGGCAGTGGTTAAGACTAGAACACATATTCTACAGGTTATCTGCAAAAGGATTTTGGAAACACTGCCCCCTCGGGGGGATACAGCCCTGTGCCAGAGTGGAGGCTTGGCAAACTGAACCTGGGCTGCATTTCAGCTCCCATCAGTGCTCTCGGCTGGGCCCCTTTATGCGGTGAAAAAACTACACCAGGCAGCTGAGGCAGCTTGTAGTTAAGAGGACGGGACTGTAACCAGATGCCAGGGTTCAAATCTTATCTCCTCTTTCCAGCAACACTATGACCTTAGACAAGTAATTAAGCCTCCGGTTTCCTCGTAAGTCCTGGGGAGATAACAGCACCTGACAATAGGCTTGTTATGAAGATCTAGTAAGTGAACACAATACAGCACCAACAATATTGTTTTTAGATAGTAACTGCTCAATCAATGTTTGCCATATTCCTGCATCACTCACTTAGGGCACATTTGCAAAACGTATTTCAGCTTGCACAAAGCCTTAGCTGTACTCTATATGTGTGGGTTTTATCTTCCCGTGGACAGACCACCATATGGAAAGACTGAAACCTCTTTCCCGCGGACACCCCTGGCACACATCAGCTCAGAGCTAAGTGACTTGGAGATGCTCCCTTCACCTTCTTGAGAATCGAGTTTTTTTGTATCTTTACAGCCTCACAGTGTGGCTCTGAAGTTTAAAGGAGATTGTGCGTATGAAAGTGTTTTCATTATAAAGTACTGCCCCATCAGAAGGCATGAGAAGTACCTGAGGAACATAAAGCATAAACCCATTCCTACTTTTTTCTGATCTCTATAAACATGGGACACATTCAGTAGATACCTCTGAGTTAGTAAACAGAGTTGTCAATGAACGAGAGTTTAAGAGTCAAGAGGACTTGTGAGTCACCTACACCACTATTACCTGGGGAAATTGTTAAAAAAAAAAAATGCGGGGATCCCCAGGTGGCTCAGCGGTTTGGCGCCTGCCTTCGGTCCAGGCATGATCCTAGAGACCCGGGATCGAGTCCCACGTCGGGCTCCCTGCATGGAGCCTGCTTCTCCCTCTGCCTGTGTCTCTGCTTCTCTCTCTATGTGTTTATCATGAATAAATAAATAAAATCTTTAAAAAAAAATTTGGGGGGGATGCCTGGGTGGCTCAGTGCTTGGGTATTTGCCTTTGGCTCAGGGTGTGATCCTCGGGTCCTGGGATCAAGTCCCACATAGGGCTCTCTACAGGGAGCCTGCTTCTCCCTTTGCCTGTGTCTCTGCTTCTTTCTCTGTGTCTCTCATGAATAAATAAATAAAATCTTTTAAAAAAAATAAAAAATTTTTAAAAATTTAAAAAATTTTTTTAAAAATGCTGAGGAGTGGACTAGGTTAGTAGTTCCCAACCTTCACTGAACACTAAACTGATCTGAGGAGCTATAAAAAATTCTGATGCCTGTGTCCCACCCGCAGAGATGTGAATGAAATTTGTCTGGGGCTGTGGTCCATGCTCCTGGATTTTTACAGCTCCTTCTGTTGATTCCAACGTCCAGCCAGGGTTGAGAACCACTGCTCTAATTATATGACCTGAGCAGTAAGGCAGACATTGGTATCTGGCAACCCAAAAGTCATTTCCAGCCCCTTCTCCCTTGCCACTCTCCTCCAAGACACCTGGCAGGAGTAAGGACTCATTTTTTTCAGCTTTTGCTAAAACAAGGGCAGATCATGTGCCCAGGTCTGGGCCGAAGGTCAGAGGGCTGTTGGATTAGAGGAAGAGGCTTCTTCAATACTTCCACTGTTCTGATAAAGAGAGACAAATGTGCCTCGTGTGCCTCTCCTTGCTTACCCCTCTCCTCCCTTGAACACCCATGTGTGGCTGGACCTGCCACAAACCATAAGACAGAGGCCAACCAAGAGGACCCCAGAGGTGTCAGTCTTGAAGCTATTGAGCCTCTGAAACAGCTTCAGCTATCACCTACCTCTGACCTTCTTGTTGTGAGAAAAAAAAAAAAAAAACAACCCAGACCTAGTTAGTTTAAGCCACCAAAATCCAGCTTTCTGTAGCACGCAGATGAGCACAATCCTAACTGACAGAAAGAGATTCCGTCTATTTTCTTTTGCGCTGATCTTCAGAGAAGACACTAATATATTAAATACTTTTATGTAAAAGCAACTACAAGTTTATTTACAGAGTGATGAGTCTGCCTGGGAAGGAATCTGAAGAGTGGCTTACTTGAAGGTGCGGCCTCCTCTCACTAAAAACCCTCAGAGATTGTCCTACCTGCTGAAATACCCATGATGTAAGTGGGAGAAGGGGCTTTCACGGAAGGATTTCCTGGAAAGTTTTCCTCCTTAATTGTTCCTTCACAGAATTGCACAACATTTAGATTAAGGAGAAGCATGAGAGAAAAAGTCCACCCTCCGTTCCTGGCCCACCTACCCCTCCCAATCTCAGGTGACTGCTCGGGGTCCAAGAACTAGGCTTGCCCCTGACTGACTGGCAGCTCCTTCTGAATCGTCTGGCAAAGAGCTAGCTAGGTCAGGAGTTGTCCTGCTCACCTCCTGGTCTCGTCTTCCACCAAGGCTGCTGTGCTACTGGCACAGCTATGTCACTCCTCTAGGCAGCTGACATTGCCACCGAGATGTCTGTCCTCTCTAGCAGGGCCCCTCATGATGGCAAAAACCCCACTCTCATAGGCTCCCCACTCCCAAAATACCTATAAAAAGGGAGAGAAACAGGAGTGGAGAGTTCATCTCCTGGAACATGACTCCTAGAGGGTATGAAGATCTACTAAGTACATACAACTGTGTCCAATGGGGTCCAGCCACCCACAGGCTCTTCAAGGGATGGCAGATGAAAACAACTGTGCTTATCCCACTGTGACCCCTTGACCTGTTAAGTTCTAGTCTGTATCTTACAACACTTGTAGCCCTTTCTTGGGTTCTTGACATCAAACCAAATTTCCTTGCACTAATTTGGGCTATCCAAGCTTCTTTCTCCCTGCCCTTACCTCCTCCCTTGGGAGCTCTATCAGGCTAGGGAGTCACTCAACCTCTACTGCAAAATAGTACACTATCTTGTGCTCTCTTACTGAAAAAGTTTAAAGGCATTCTCATAAAATTCAAAATTTATGAATAGGTATGGAAGAAAGGTTCATACTTTTTTTATATAATAAATTTATTTTTTTATTGGTGTTCAATTTGCCAACATACAGAATAACACCCAGGGCTCATCCTGTCAAGTGCCCCCCTCAGTGCCCGTCACCCATTCACCCCCACCCCCCCACCCTCCTCCCCTTCCACCACCCCTAGTTTGTTTCCCAGAGTTAGGAGTCTTTATGTTCTGTTTCCCTTTCTGATATTTCCTACCCATTTCTTCTCCCTTCCCTTCTATTCCCTTTCACTATTATTTATATTCCCCAAATGAATGAGAACATACACTGTTTGTCCTTCTCCGATTGACTCATTTCACCCAGCATAATACCCTCCAGTCCCATCCATGTGGAAGCAAATGGTGGGTATTTGTCGTTTCTAATGGCTGAGGAATATTCCATTGTATACATAAACCACAGCTTCTTTATCCATCATCTTTCGATGGACACCGAGGCACCTTCCACAGTTTGGCTGCTGTGGACATTGCTGCTAGAAACAGTGGGGTGCAGGTGTCCCGGCGTTTCATTGCATCTGAATCTTTGGGGTAAATCCCCAGCAGTGCAACTGCTGGGTAGAAAGGTTCATACTATATTGTGAACCCTAACAGCTCTCTCAGCATTAGCCCCTACCCGTCTCAAGTGAAGCACTGGTACCATACTGTTTTACATCCTGGCTCACAAACACAGTATGAAAATCCCAACAAGATTGCCGAAGTCAAGATAAAGTGCAATATTTGACAAAACTATTTAACTATTGGAATTATAATTGTTTAAATACAGTTTCCCAGGATCTGCTCCAAGAAAACTTGATCCTTTAGTTCTGGGATAAAATTCGGGGATTTGTCTTTTCACAAAATGTAACTTTAATGGCTCAACAAATTTGGAAAGTATGATGAATAGTAAAGAGGAAGAAATGTGGGCACCTGTGGCTCAGTGGTTGAGCGTCTGCCTTTGGCTCAGGTCATGATCCCGGGGTCCTGGGATCCAGTCCCACATCAGGCTCCCCAGAGGGAGCCTGTTTCTCCCTCTGCCTGTCTCTGCCTCTCTCTGTGTGTCTCTCATGAATAAATAAAATCTTAAAAAAAAAAAAAAGAGGAAGAAATGCCCTCCTCCTATCTTGTTCTGTTCAAAACCTACCTGTCCTTCAGAGCCCAACTCAGAGTCTCACACTCGAGGCCCTCAGACCACCCCAATCTGTGATGCTCTCACCTTGTCCTCCACTCACCTTCACTTGGCACTAGGCAGGCTTCCCCATGGCCCACGTGACTGCATGCTGTATCTCATTAACCCGAGGGTCCTTAAACAGAGGCATTCATCAGAATTACGTGGGGAAGTGTTTTCAACATGCAGATACCACGATGGCTTTGCTCCTGTTGACTTTATTCAGAAGAGACAGCATGATTCCAAGGCAACTCTACTTTGAAAAAACTCTCTAGGTGATTCTGGTAAGTGCCCACCTCCCTTTTACCTCACACCACACTTTGGGAATTCTTGCACTGATCATATTATGAGATCTTGAGGGTGATGGCAATGGCAGTGTCTGATGTTTCCTTCTGTTTTCATATGGTTTACCTCATCACTTAGTTTGGTGAAATGAGTATTCAATCAAGATACAAGGACTACTTGAATGACTGAATGATGATTGATTAAAAAGTGTTAAAAAAAAAAAAAGGCCTCTGTAGTGGCCAATAATTTATTTTCATTGAACTTCTGTTTCTCATCCATGCACTCATACTGTACCTATTTACTACAAATTCTGAAATGTCTGAAAATCTACTTGTTCCATGTATAGGAAGGTAACCACTGATGGCCAAAAATCAGCTAAGATTATATTGGAAAGATGGAGGACTTCTCACTTATCCCAGAGCACCAAATCAAGGATTCCCCTACCTATCCCAGATGTCACATACATTGGAAAATCTGGGCCATATCCAAAGGTGCTGTCAACATGAACCTCCCCCAACTGCCACGAGAGCTACGTCAAAGGCTGCTCTGATATTCTTCAAAAATCTTCCTAACAAGGCTGAACTGGAATCACTCTTACATTAAGGCAGTTGCCACCAAGCAAATAAAACCAGCAAAGGACAGTGCATTACAGGGACCAGTCCTAGCAATTAGATAGAGTAATATGATGAGCACTGGGTCCTATATGTTGGCATGTAGAATTTAAATTAAAAAAAAATAATTTAGCTTTAGATAGAAAAGGAGAGAGAGAGAGAGAGAGAGAGAGAATAGTATGGTAGCCCAGATGGCGCGCTCTGTAATTCTGACATTATAGGAAGGTCTGCTTGCTGGAAATCTCTTCTCTCCTGAATTGTCAAGGAATCTATTGCAGCAGTTCAATAAAATGTAGTGGGTTGTTAACAAACAGCAATCAGGCATTATTAACATCTCATGGTGATTGATTTGTCATGTTGGTTTTAGTTACCATCAGGGCTTTAAGGGAAAGAATGTAAGATGAGTAAGTTTGATTGACTGAGAGACACTAGTAAGGGCAGTAGGGCTAATTATGGCATGCCTGTGGAGGTTCTGGCTGGCAAGAACATGAAAAGACAGAGCACCAGAAAGAGCTAGAAGAGAGGAAGGGAAGGTGCTGAAAGAAAGTAATTTAAGAATTAGAGGGACATGGACTGACTCCGGGTGTCAGCTTACAAAAGCACTGGGAACATAGACGCCCTGTATTTGGGATTATGAAAGTGGTGTTCAAGGAAATTGTGTGAATCTAATTCCCAGGACCTACAAGAGACCAGCCAGTGTAAACCCCCAGATAGGAACAAAGTCTGATTACTGTTCAGAAATTATTGGTTTAACTCACACAGACCATCCACCACAGATGGGAGTCACCCAGGGGACCTGTTTGCTTTACTCCAAACTTCTGCAGTCACTCCTCTGCACTACTAGGACATGCTTAGTGTAAAGTGGGCCTCTCTTAGTTAACCTGTATTCCTCAGTGAACCCATATCAACAGTTCAACCTTTCCCCGGGCTGAACTCACATCACCGGTACTGCTTATGCAGGGAACAAACTGTTACTCAATACTGACTTGAAAAAAAAAAAAAAGAAAGAAACCCCTGAAGAAAGGCCAATGAAATAAAGAAGGAAAGAAAGTGGGAAAGAGGAGAAACAAGGAGGAAGGGCAAGAGGGGAGAGAAAGAGAGGGAAGGAGGAAGAAAGGTAGGAACCCAATGTTCCAGTCATAGTATTCACATGACCTGGGAAATCTTCCTGGGGGGAGTATGGCCTGAGCTCAGCAGAAATTGGTAGCAAGAGCCAAGAGGCAGAAAGACAAATATGAATCCAGTCTTTCTCATGGCCAGTCTAAAGTTCTGGTCCTGAGGGCCTTCCCCAAATCCAAAGAGTGTATCTCCCACCCAGTATTTTTTGGTTGTCAGCTGCTCCCTGGGCACTACCTCTGTCACCAAGGTCCTTAGAGTAGATGTGCTCAGAATCTGTCAGGGGTGCTGGAAATTAATGATTCCAGCAATAGTCCACTTCTTAACAGAAACCAGAATTCTCTGTGAATTCTAACTTCCCTATCAGAGGAAGATCATGTGTAAACTATATTTCCATGGCTATACCAGATCTCTTCCAAAGAGAGCAAGAGTGAGTTAAGAACTCTGCAAGTATAAAAACCTGGGGCCTCTGAGGGTCATAACTAGGGGTGGGGGGCATTACCGGGCAATGAGAAGAGACTAAATTTTTCCTATCATTATTTACACGAGGTTCCAACCATGCTAATCTCCTATTGTGCTGATCTTTATAATTCTTGCCCTTGAAACAGTCCTTCACTTTCTATTTACCACGAGTAAGCACATATATTTTGAGGTTTAAGTCCTGGATATTAACAATACATTTTAAAAGCAAATGGCAAGGGTGACTGGATGGCTCAGATGGTTAAGCCTCTCTGCCTTCAGCTTAGGTCATGATACCAGAGGCTTGGGATCGGGATGGAGACTCACATTGAGATCAAGTCCCCCGCTGGGCTCCCTGCTCGATGGAGAGCTTGCATCTACCTCTCCCTCTGTTCCTGCCCCTTCTCGTGCTCTCTCGCACACTCTTTCTCTTGTCTGTACGTTCTCTCTCTCAAATAAATAAAATCTTTTTTAAATAAATAAATAAGTACAAATTGTGGTGCCCATTTTATTAAGCAGTGATCCACATCAACACACAGTGAAGTGGTTCCATGAATGAGCTTCAGGCTTACCAGTTGTGGGTCTGCATCCAGGCTCTGTGGTTAACCACCTACGTAACCGAAGAAAAGTTCTATAGGATGGCCAAACCTCAGTTCTTCATCTGTACAATGCAAACAATAAAGAGCTAATCTATAGGGCTGTTTTATGGATTTGATAATTTAAGTGATACTTTTTTCTGATGGTGGCTAAGTCTCGCAAGGTCCTGGAATCCCTTGTGGTACGTTGGGCCAGGAGTCCTGTGCCTAGCTCTGCCATAAATAAGCTATGTGGCCTTTGCTTTATCCTTTCACCCATTAAGTTTTAGTTTAGTTTCCTCACTTGTTAAATGAAAGTCCTCAACTAGCTGAGGGTCTACTAGCCAATGAGAGATACAATGACTCTTCTGTGGAAGATATCCTTTTTGAAAGAAATTGGAGAAAATTGTGATTACCATAGAGAGGTCATTTGAGGGAAGCGATGGCTCTGGAGGTCTCTAACACAGATCATCTTGATGACATTTTTCAAGGCCCAATTAGATAGATAGAAGTTACATACTTCGCCCAAAGGGAAAAATTTAAACATGACATTTCCAAAGTGTGAATTCCATGTCCACCTCACCTGCTGTGTCCTTGACAGGCCACACCCCTTTATGGTTGCTAAAAAGTGGATATGACCCCATCTGACCCATCCCCAGAATCATTCTCCCTTCCCTATCCCCCAACACCATACCAATGAACCACGACCTTCTGGAAAATTGGTTTGGTAAAATTTTGGGGTGGGGAAGTTCGGTCCATCAATACTAGACAGTTCGAGAAAACCTCTGAGGCCTAGCACTAGGGGGACAGTAAAGGTAGTTAATTTTAAAATGTGATTTGGATAGGACTTCAAGATAGATACAAGCATCATATTTCTTTAGGATGATAAGAGATTAAGTCAGAATCTCATTGGGTGTGGTAGTATAAGGAGGAAAACCAGAGATACTTTGTCTGAGGCCAAGAGCTCTAAGACAGCTGATATAATGTATGACCCTGAAAGTAGACTCTTCAGACCTGAAATGTAGATGCTTAGATGTTTACCAGGCATAATTCTGAAATTTGCACTTCTCTCCAAAAAAAAAAAATGTACATGGAGATATAGTTCAGAAATAACAATTTTCAAAGAATTCAATAAAACTGTAATGAAAGAGTTTTCTTGATATGTATTCTCACTTGTTTTAATCTTCCTGGTCATATTACGAACTAGAAATCAAGAACTGGTAGGTAATTTACAAATTAATCTGTCCAAATTCCTGATTCCCTATACGCATGGTTTCATCATCATTTACCCAAGAAGAACTAAGACCCTGAAAATGTTAAGTTGAAGGTACATGGTCACACCTGCAGCTAACAAGGAATGGCAGGGGGAACTGGATGATACAGAGTTTGATGTTTTATAAGGGCTCTTAATTTCTGGAGACTTCTTGGAATCACTTTTGTAACCTGAAAGAACCAGTATCAGTTTAGTTGTATGAGGCAGTAGCCTAGATCAGTGCTTTCCAAACTTGGGCATACATCAAGAGTTACCTAAAGAACCTTTGAGACCATAGATTCCTGGGCCCTAACCCTAGAGATTCTGACTCCATAGATCTGGGGTGGGTCCTGAGAATTTGTAATTGCAACAATTTCCCAAGGTGCTGATGCAGCAGATCTGAGAATGACCTATATTAGTTCTTGGAGTGTGTCACCCTGCATCATTTATTGAGGTCTAACTTTTGATGACTGGTAGGCTTCCTTGCTTCAACTTACTGCAACCAACGCGGAGAGGAGGTAACTTCCCACACAGGTTGAGGAAATATGGTATCAATTCTGTGTTCAATAGAAAGAAGTCCATGGTGTGGCAATGTAAGCAGAGTCAGGGAAGCAATTCAACTCAAACACACTTTCAAAACAGCTGGGGAAATGATGCATGTGTTTATCTGCTTTTACAAGGTTTTGCCTCAACCCTATGCTGAACCCTATGGGGTCTGCAATAGATACTATTATGTCTTAGAAATAATACATGGTTTCTATAAATGTCTTCCACCCTGCCTCCCTTTCCTTCCTCTTTTTCTCTCTTCCTTTTGGAATCGCTGAGCTAAAACTTAAAAAGAACTAACTAAATTAAATTGACAAATACAAGTTGTAATTCATCTCAAGGCTATGTACCTTGAAGGCTACCATTCTGTTTTTCCTGGGCTTTTTGTTAATGGGAAGGAATGGAGATCCATCTTGGGATTTTCCCAGCATCCTTTACAGTGGTAACCTCCTGTGACTAAAGCCTCTACCCCACCCTACCATCATGTAAGACTGTAGGGTCTCGCTGGCACTAAGACAAGGACAGCCATGAAAGTCAGGGTTGGGGGAATCATTCATCTCACTGTCAATGGCATGCATCACTCTGATGCTTCAAGCCCTATATACACACATCATTTTGTGTGATTTATGGCCCTAATTAGATCCCAGTGGCAGTATTCCATCAGCTAACAATGCATATCCTAATCACCTTTTCTTCATACAAATGATTTCCTTAACTTTGCATGCATAACTTAACAGCTTTTATTTTAAAAACTCATGTTAACAGCTTTCCTGTAGTAACCAGTAGGGGTGCTATGATAAGAATCTAATTTGCTGTAAAAATGACTCATTTGTCAAATAAGCATTAAAATAATTGTTCCCCTTTTGACTGTTACCCTGCTGTTTCCAGTCATTTTCCAAAACTAAATTATTTACTCATTTGAAAGTTCAGCTGTGCATATTTTAATTGATATTCCCTCATAGGACTCATATTGTTAATGACAATAATTAACCCGAAAAGGCTGCTAAATAATTATGCTGGAAAGATATGAAGTATTTGCACAGAAAGTAAAATCAGCATTTGAAAAACTATCAAAATGTAAAACTTTCATATTTTATGGCAAAGCACAGTAATAGTTCATAATCAAATTAAAGAGAGAAAGAAAATGTAGATTATATGATTTGATGCAGAATACTTTATGTTTTCAATATAGAAAAGTAGTCTAGCTAACAAGATTACTCCGTCATCTCAGTAAGCTCCCAATATTACTACTATTCTATCTGGCAATATAAACTGTTTTCCAGCACTTAGCATGGCTTGGAATGGGAGCAAACTAAGTCTTAATAACAATACATAACACATATTCACTGCCCCTCTGTTAGATAAATCTCCCTGTAATGGGCTTAACAAGCTCTACATACTTCCAACAGAGACACAAGTACTACACAGACTGCACCCCTCCCCCCAAAAATGCAGTCACCTCTCAATTTGCTGAAAGTTCTCAGTGGAAGTGGCAAGCCAGTGGGACCCAAAGATAGCCAAATTCAGAAAAGCGAGCCGTTGTCCCTGAAATCTTGTCAAATTAGATGAAGAAGGGACCACAGCTAGTCTTAAACTTATTACTGTGCAGTCCTTCCTGGCCAGTCTACCGGGTTTCTAGCCTCTAGAATCCCACAAGGCTGACATTCCCGTGAGGATGGCTGGAGACCATTCACCCAAGTAGACAGTTAGGACTTCTATGTTCGGGGATCCCTGGGTGGCGCAGCGGTTTGGCGCCTGCCTTTGGCCCAGGGCGCGATCCTGGAGACCCGGGATCGAATCCCACATCAGGCTCCCGGTGCATGGAGCCTGCTTCTCCCTCCGCCTGTGTCTCTGCCTCTCTCTCTCTCTCTCTCTCTCTCTCTGTGACTATCATAAATAAATAAAAAATTAAAAAAAAAAAGGACTTCTATGTTCCTAGAAGTCTTGACGTAGGGGTCAGGACCTGACTGTGTATGTTCCACAAATGAACTAAAGCACAGAGTCGCCTTGTAAAAGCCAAAGAAGTGCTAGGACTTCAGTTAACGTCTCCACTGGTATATTGATACATGGCTTCCAGGTGGCAAGAAGAACCAAACTGAACATCAAGGAATGCCTCAGTCATTGCTTCAACTCCCTTTATTTTTACCTTACAGTTGATATCACTGGTAGCATGATAATGTTGTTAATAAAAGTGATAATACTTGGTATTTATATAGTTCTGTTTATTTTTGCTCACAGGTGCAAAGACTAATGCTAATGGAAGGAGGAAGAATAACTTATGAATACACAGCCATGCCTGACTTCCACAAATATCTCCTGCAAGCAAGCATTGAATACATGGAATAAATGGATGGATGAGTATGGTGCTAATTATGCTTGTCATCAAATAAAATTGCAACTTGCATAAAGAACAAGATTTGATTTTAACATACATCTAGATTGTTCATTTGTCATTATCCATATTACTTCAACAGTTATTCTTTCCATAGGCATTAATTTAGCAGCCACATTGTGCTTAGTACCCACAATATAGTGGCCCACAGGACAGTTGCTTACATTCTGGCAGTAAAACCAAAGAATTTATAAGTAAATTTATTGCTAAATTTACTCAAGATGTTGAAGAGTGACAATATTTTGATCCAGTCTCTCTCTCTAAATCTGTGGAAATAATATAAAGTAATAACTGAGCTCAACAGTTAAACATTCTTGAACCAGAAATGCAAAGAAGTACAATTAGCTAGAGCAACCGGCCAACTGGCCTCCAGGTGTGGAGGCAAGCACTGGAATGAGGAATTCAACTCCACATAAAATGAAAGGTTGAAATTACAAAACTGAACGGAGGCTCCTGGAATGATGAAGTAAAACCAGGAGTAGGGGTGAGAGACCTCTGCCTTATTTTGCCTGCTTCTTTGGCTGTGGATCTAAAGAGCAATATAAAGGCATATTCAGCTTCACAAACAAAAACTGAGCTCAGTCATCCACAAGTCAGTACCGGACCTGCCACATTCTTAATATCATCTTAAACAGAAGTAAAAAATGCTATTATTTTAAGACCCAGTCCTGAACTTGGGGCAGAGAGAGCCCAAGGGTAAGGCAGAAGCAACCACAAACCCACTAGATAAGCAGAGGTGATCACACGGAAAGAGAAATATAGCTTGGAGTGGGGGACCCACTCCATTCAGAATGAGCCTATATAACAAAATTTTAAAATGTATGAGGCAATCTAGTGCTAAAAAGGGCACCTAAAAATTAGCACTAGGAATGTGAATTCAAGAAAGATACAACTGATTTTATGGAATAAAAGGCTTTAAAATAAGTTTAAGGTACTCCATTGAAAATGAAATAATAGGGCAGCCCGGGTGGCTCAGCAGTTTAGCGTTGCCTTCTGTCCAGGGTCTGATCCTGGAGACCCGGGATCAAGTCCCACATTAGACTCCCTGCATGGAGCCTGCTTCTCCCTCTGCCTGTGTCTCTGCCTCTCTCTCTCTCATGAATAAATAAAATCTTAAAAAAAAAAAAAAGAAAATGAAATAATAGTCTTTATTTAAAAAGGAGCACTGTGAAACAAGAACAGATAGAAATAATGTAAGAATATGAGTCTGAAAAAGAATAATTAGAAATATTAGAAATATAGTCATGAAGTTAAAATCCATACTGGACAAAATTAAGAGCAGAATTTTGGAACTGGAAGACATTATTGAGGGCTTTGTCCAGAAAAATTATCGACTGATATACTTTATGACAAGAGTCGCCAAACTATGACCTATAGGCCAAATCCAGATCTCTGCTTATTTTTATACAGCCTGTGATTCAAGAGTTGCTTCTACAGTTTTAACTACTGGAAAAAATCAAAATAATATTATGTGACACATGAAAATTATATGAAAATTTAATTGTCAGAGCCCATATATAAAGCTTTATCTGTTTACGTATTCTTTATGATCACGTTAGTTTATGACTGCAAAGGCAGAATCAAGTAATTGCACAAGATCAGAACAGCCCACATAGCCTATTTAGGTTTACTATCTGGCCTTTTACATAAAAGTTTGTACATCCCTGATATAATATCCCAGTTTAAAAAAGAAAGGAGGAAATGGCACATAAGCTATATTTGAAGAAATAGTAAGTGAGAGTCTTCCAGAATTCAAGAAATATTTGGTAATGAGAGAGATTTAATACTCTGCTTCTTAACCGTTTCTTATTTTAAGAATATTGATGGGCATTTGTTGGGCCATCACTGAGTTTTACAATCTAAGGTTCACAGCCAATTGTACTATTTCACTGAACTGACCAATTAATTAGACACCTCATCAATCCAGTCAACCATCTGTTGTTGGTTCACTGAAATGATTGTTAAATTTTGCTCAGTGACATCCAGAAGCTCAAATCTTATAAATCTCAAAAACTCTCTAGGCTTCTACACATCCATCTCACCAAATCTATGTCCTCTCTTGAGACATTATGCTATGAATTATCTTGCTCACTTAATTCCTACTGTCAGCCATGGCCTTCTGATAGTTTGTGTTGTTACCTTTCAAGCTGCAATCTTTCAAGATTCAGCTAAGACAGACATTATCTTCCTCACTCAGTATTAATTCCGCAAATATTTTTTCAGTGTCTGCCATGTAGTAGGTGCTCTTCTGGGTGCTTAGGAGATAACTAACAACTCCTGCCTTCAAGGACCTTACTACATTTTATAGTCAAGCAAATAATTAAAACAATCATAGTAAGTTCTAAGACCATGAATAGAAGAACAAATGAAAAGCACTTAACATTTGGGGGCTTGTTGCCATCAAGGCAGTTTTCTCAAGAAAGATCTTAGACGGAAAATTAAAAAAGAGTAGGACTTAGCTGAACACACGGTGAGGAGTAGGAGAGAAACTTCTCAGTGGTAGGCATATCATGTGCAAAGGCCACAGAGTAAAACAGAAAAAAAATGCAAAGAATTTCAAAAAGTGTGTGCAGCTAGAAAGTAGAGGCTGATATGGGGATAGTGGGTTAGTCATAAATGAAGCTATGAAGCAAGTCAGAGCTAGATTATTAAGGACCATTTTAAGTCTTAAAAAAGAAACCTGGAGATTTTCCACAGGCAGAAGGGGAAATAGGGCATTAGACAGAGATCAGTGTGATCATATTTGAACTTTAAAAATAAGTATTTATCTGGCAGCAGTGAAGAGGAAGGCTTGGTGGGAGCAAGACAAGCATGGACGCAGGTAGAAAAGTTTGGCTGTGGGAAGCTGTAGGACTCAAGATAAATGAGAAGATGGTTGGCTAGCACAGGTAAAGGTGGTAGGGAAGATTCGTCACAGATGTCATGAAAAACAGGATAAAGACATAAAGAGTTGAAAATAGGAAGAAAAAAACTGCTAAGTACATCAAAATTAAAGACCTTAAATTTTTAGCAGCCTCATCTACTCAGCAGCCTTGCACAGAAAAGACAGTGGGTCAAGAACTCATGGGGTTTTCCTTGGCATATGTGATAAAAGGATAATGAGCCCCAGGAATTAAAGAATCTTTCAAAAGAGTGGCTAAAATTGGACCATGGAACCAGGATGAGTAGGACACCAATATCTACAGGGCCATGGCAGTAGGTAAATAAAACCAAATGGAAGGTAAAAGGAGGAACTGAAACAATAAAGCAACTAGGTGGTTATGGTCTTATTAGGTCATTGTGTGGATGATGTTTTCACCCTGGATGATGGAAAATCTTGACTTAGGGATAGAGAGAAAGATTTAGCCAGATGCCACTGTCTTTACCGACAAAGAAGGAATGACATAGAAGATGAAAATGTACAATAAGAAGAGGCAGAGGAGAGTAAGTTGGATGGCATGAGTCTCAAAGGAGGGTAAGTAATTATATATATATATATATATATATATATATATATATGATCATAGTCTAAAAGGGATCCTGCAACAAAAAATAAAAAATAAAAAATAAAAATAAAAGGGATCCTGAAGGAGTCAAGAACATGTTAATAACATCTCCTAGACCAGAGTAATGTCATGTGGAGTGGTGAAAACTAGCTGCAGAAGAAGCCTCATGCTCAGGGGAAAGCCAGGTTTTTAGCCTATGAGGAAGTCAATTCCAGTTTATGGAAGAAATTAAGAACATAAGAAAAATCTGATCCCAGAAGAGGGATTCTAGGAGGCAAAGTAGAAAGGTTTGGGAGGAAGGGAAGTCCAGAGAGATTGGGTCAGTTCAATTTATATAAGTGGTACACCATGTGCTTGGTGCTGAAGATGTATATATGGAGAAGACATGGACTCTCTCCCCAAGACATTCTTCATACATTTGTCATACATTTGTCCACCTACCCTGGAGCTCCCTCTGAGCGGCCTCTCCATGACTTCATGGTGATGCCCAAGAGGAGACTGCAATTCTCTGCCACTGTCCTGAGCAGAGACATGAGACGACGGAGGCACTGCCTTCACGAGTCTCCGTCAATGGTTCTAAGGCAATCCGAGATAAGGTAGCACAGCCTGCTGCCAACTCTCTGTACCAACACAGGAGGAGGAGAAAAATCTTATACCAGATATTCCAACTTCTATCTTCATCAAATTCTTTTTTAAGACGCCAACAAATGAGCAAAATGAAGAAGCATTAACTTCAGGGGTAACTGTGCTTTGTTCAGGTGAACATCTTCTCCACCAGATTAAAAGCTCCTCAGAAGCAGGAGTCGTGTCTTATTTTCTTTGTACCTGACCCTGTACCTGGCACATAGTAGAGATTTGATAAGCATGTGGTAAGCTGAGATGAACTGAACTGATATTTGTTATTCATGTAACAGCTGACCAAGCAGCTTCACATTAATTATTCCAGGGTCATAAAAGATTATGATCATTCTCATAGCCCTACTTTCTGGAATGTTCCTTATCAGTCAGAATCAGCATAATTATTTCCCTCACTTTACAAGTGAGAAAAGTGAGACTCAAAAGTTAAGTGATTTGTCCTGGGTAATAAAACTAGCTACTGGTGGACATAGGACGAGAACCTGTCAAATCCTGGGCAATTTCTGACACAAAATATTGTGGTGCACAGAGAATTCATTCTCTGATAGTCAACTAGTGTGTTATAATAGTATTGATCGTATATTATTATATAGTATTGTAACAGTATTGATAATACAGTCATGCTGACATGTTAATAATAATGAGTGCACTAGTTAACATGAGTATCGGGTATTCTATGTAAGTGTTGAGGCCCTAAATTGTATATACGAAACTAATATTACACTGGATGTTAACTGACTAGAATTTAAATAAAAACTTTTTAAAAATTGAAAAACAATAAATATAATGATTGTTTACTGCGTCCTCTGTCCCATCCCAGGTTTTACCTATATGATCTATAATACAAAAACTTATAGGATATCTATCATTATCCCCATTTTATACATAAAGAAACTCAGAATCAGAGAGCCTTATTCAAGGTCACAGAGTAAGAAAGAGATGTATTTCAGCTCCAAGCTCAAGTCTGTCTGTAGCCAAAGCCTGAATTCTTTCTCTCATTCTATTCTGCCTCACAAATCATCTCAAGTCAGCCCCTGAATGCGATCTTGCCTAAATCTTCATCTTCACTGTTCTGAAATTCGCAGCCAGAAAGAGTCCTGGCAGTTTTGTGATATGAGTGCTGAGAGCCAACCACACTTACAGACCACTGTTCGTTATTATGTAGGAGATTTAAAAAAAAAAAAAAAGTGAACAGAAAAGATATTCACTCATTCTTGCTGCCTTTCACTATTTAGTAGGTTTTCACCACGGGCTGGTCACTGTTCTAGGCACTGGGGACGAAGAAGGGACTAAAACAGACAAAATCTCGATCCTCATGGAACACCTAATCTAGCAAGTCCTCGTCCTCTCTGTCCATAATACCCATAACCAGAAAAAAGTCCCCGTCCACTCACACGGACATGTCCCTACCTCTGCAAATGATGCTCATGCTCTTGGGCCCCATGTCTTGAGGAGAGGCAGGCCATTTTGTAATCAGAGCTTGTGTGAGGATGTCCGGGGATGGGATTTTTACAGGGCCTAGAAAATGGGACCCACGCGGCCATTTGAGAGAATTTGCAGTCAGAAGGGTGTGCATGTAAGTGAAGAAAGCAGATGGTGAGCAAGCCTCAAAACACAGAGGCTGAGCCACACGTGTTCAGAAGACTCACCGCTCTACTGATTTCGGCCTCAGGTTTACCCTGTACTCAACTAAGGGTTATGTCGGGCTTGTGCCTCTCAACCTCAGTCATCAGAAATGGTTGTGTTTCCTTTTAAAAGGCTTTTGTAATGCTGCCTCCCGCCTCCTTCCACAAGGGCAGTCCTCCTCATTGCCAAGCCTATTTTTATGGTTCATCTCCAAAACAAGTGCAAAATAGTGTTGGCCTCAGATGAGCCCTCCCTCTTGCTGGCCACTGGAACACCATCTGCAAGTTGAGTGGGAACAGTAAACACTGCAGGTTAAGTAACTCATTACTAATATTTTCCTTGAGCTCTGAAACTTTTTAAACAAACAACAACAACAATTGTATCATAATAACCTTTCAGAGGTTAACAGCCAGCAGGTGGTCCAGCTCAGTCTAAATGCAAACCAGACAGCTGTTTGATTATAAACTGTTGATTCTTATGGAGATGTGGGGAAAACTTCTTGCCCAAAAAGGGTCTTCTCTTAAAAATCCCTAATGAAACAACACATAAATGTCAAAATGACAAAAATAAGGAAGTGTGTCATAGACTAAGCATTTTAATGTCCTTTCTGGCTTCCTCCAGAGTGTACTCTGGATCTAGCCACATTTAATGGCACAGATTCTTAAAGAGGTGGTGCACAGCATGGATTTTTATGACCCAAATAAAACTTGGAGAGGGTCACTTTCTCTGCCATAGTCAGTGTCCTCAGCAGATGTGTGGAAGGCTCACGTTTCAAATCCGCCACCCACGCCAAGTGTTTTACCTGGACCCAGAGCCTGTAAGGAGTACACACAGGACCATGTAAGGAAACCCTGAGGTGTGCAGCATTATCCTGTCTGTCTCCAAGCCGTTAAGACATTGCAGAGATTCCCCCGGGAAGCCTTGGCAAAGCTAGAGAAAATTCCAAGGGCTGATAAAATGGTTTGAGAATGGCAGATGAAAAGTTTCTAATCAAAACCTTGTATTACAGCATCACACAGCCCCACAGATTGATGGCTAGGACTGTTTTCCTCCCTTAATGATGAAATGGGACAAAAGAAAACCATTCCCTAACTCAGTATTTAATTACTGGTCTATTATGTTACAATCAGAAACATTTCAGAAAGCTCAGATAAAACAAAGTTGAACCTTTTTATACTAAAATCTGCAGTGAACGATGAAATGTAAAAACCTTAGAACTCCAAGGAAAAAAGAGCCATGGGATGGCAATCACCCATTTTTCTTTAAATAAAAGAGAAGGAACAAAAATGAAAAAAATGTAGAAAAGAGAGTTTCACAGCTCCTAGTTTAGTTGCAATAAACTGGCAGAAAGATGAGATCAAAGAATGTAAAAAAAAAAAAAGCTTTTTTGGTTTGACCCATGTTTGAAGGAGTTTTCTGACGTGACCTTCTAAGCAAACAGTGGCAATGTGCCAAATTCCTAGAGCTAGGATAAGGGGGCAAAAAATAAGGAAGCACCCAAGATACTTTAGCAGGTCCTTGATACTTTTCTAGCTTATAAGAAGAGAAATATGAGGGTGGTAGTGCTTCGTTCTGCTAAAATAGAGTGTAAAGCCTTTTGAGGGCCTTTTATACCATATTAGAACCATGCTATGGCTGCTTCTCAATTTCAGGGGGCTCTGAAGGTGAAACAGCTATAATTTAATAAATATTCATTGAGGATCAACTTATAATACATAATCTGCTTGGCAATCTGGAGCTACAAAAATCAAGACAGTTTTGACCACTTGCTGCAGATTTCAATCTCCAAAGAAAGAAAAACCCATGAATAACTAACCAGAGGATAAAACATAAAGGCATGAAAACTCCTTCTCTGCATTTCATTATCATGTTTGTTACACTCATAATTATTATTTAGTTAAAGTAGGGAGCATCCAGGAATGCGACATGGGGAGAGAGACTTTGAACTTGACCTGAAAGATTGAGAGGATTTCAATCATGAGGGCTAAGGCCTTAGTAAGCCAAGAAGCACAAGGTAAGTGCACAAGGTAAAAGGGATACAGAATTCACCTGAGCCTCCACACATTTCTCCATATGCTGCTCCTATTCTTTTTAAGACTCTAAATGAAAGTAATTAGTACTTGTATACATATTTTTCATTTTAAAGCACTTCCATTTATACGATTAAAAAAAATAAAGCATTTCTATTTTTTAAACATACCCATGTTGCTTTCTCTCTGAAACAGTCACCTATCCCAGAAGTAAGATACTACAGATAAATTAGCTACTGTGGGGCAGCCCCAGTGGCTCAGCGGTTTAGCGTCACCTTCGGCCCGGGGTGTGATCCTGGAGACCTGGGATCGAGTCCCACGTCGGGCTCCCTGCTCCCTGCTTCTCCCTCTGCCTGTGTCTCTACCTTTCTCTCTCTGTCTCTCATGAATAAATAAATTAAATCTTAAAATAAAATTAGCTACCTGTAATTACTAATAATGTAGCCATAACCCTACCTCAAGAGGTTATGCCCAGGAATTCCAGTCCTATACATGCAATATAAATGTACAGTCAGGCCTTCAAGCCTCAACGATATGCAAAGGTGATATTTGCATTTTTGTCATTCCTTTTCAGTACTTTCCTCATAAAATCTGGAGAGCACCAGGGCTCCATTCAGCTCTGCTTTCCTTCCATTTATTTGTTTTCTTTTTTTCCCCCTATCCTCCTGCTCCTCCAATTATGTGGCTTACCTCCCATGGCCCATGGCAAAGGGCTGGCTCTTTTTAAGACTTATAATTCTTGAGATTGGAAAGGGAAGTTCTGCTGCTAAAATAAAAAAATAATCAAAATAAAAATGACTTAAGAAACCTCGACTAGCTTCTCATCCAGGTTCTGTTTCCTTACAACAGCTCTATTTTGCCAGAGAAGGAGAAAAGTGTCCCTGGTTGATTCATGATTTAGTCAAAAGAAATAACAGAAAAGTACTCAACAGGCAGAAAGTCTTGTGAAAGAAAATGCAGGAAAACCACAGAACATGCCAAAGGTGGACGCAGACCCCCTTTCAGAAGATGTTCCACAGGAGGCCGAAGGAAACCTTCAAGGAGGGCTGACACAGCCGGACCAGGGGTTTAAAGAGGACACTGCTGTGAGGCATTTGGACCCTGAAGAAATAAGAGGAGGTGCTCAGCAGGAAAGGCTGAGGGAAGAGACAAGGAGTCAGAAGTTTGTGACGATGCATTGGAAGCAAAGACATCACACAGCCGTGCTTATCCTGTGTGCTTCAGGCCTTGAATTCTTTTTTTTTTTTTTTTTTTTTGTCTGATAATAAAATCTGGCCTCTGCTGAAAGATAATAAAATCTTTCCTTCTGTTAGTGTTTTCTGATGTATCTTTGACTTTTCTTTGACTTTTGTTTCACTTTTAATCATCTGGTGGAATTTTGTTTTAGGTAGTTTCCTTGTTACTAGCATCTCGGTGGATTTTATATTTGACCCATTAGGCAGGTCTGATTTTAATTGGAAAGTTTTAAACATATGCATGAAAATATGTTCATTCCATATTGTAAAGCAAAATATAACAGGTTACAGAGCAGTACATTTAGTATCAGCTCATATATGTAGGATTAAATCCCAAAGTGTATGTATGTGGACATGCAAACAAATGTATATCAAAAACTTATTCATTTCTTTGTGGTGTGAGCTTTTATCTTTTTGCTTATTTATATTTTTTCATGAATATATGTCATATCTCACATGAAGAATTAAAGTTTTATAATTAAGAGTCAGATAATTTGTAACCAGCTTTTAAGGGCAAAGAGGGCTCCTAAATTCTTGATGGAAGAACTGTAAAAAAGCATGTAAACCTCAAGTTAGATCTCTTAGCCAGGGGAATAAAAATGGCAATTATTACAGATTTAAAAGAACATATCAAATGCTTTCAGTGGGTAAATATGGTTGTTTCTCCATAAAGATGGTTATCCACAATTTCGTCTCTAAACAGTCATGTCCTCCTCCTCTTAAGAGATGGGGTCTATTTCTCTCCTTTTGAACCTGGATTAATTCTAACTTACTTGACTAGCAGAATACAGTAGAAATGACATTTTCCTGGGTCTCAGTCTTAGGAGGCCTGGCATCATCTACTTTTGCTGTTGGGGGGCTCTGAGCCCCCAGGTAAAGAGATACACTTTCCCTCCTGGATTGAACACATGGAGAGAGAGGGAGGTCCTACCTTCTGGACATTGTCATCAAGACTTCCAACATGAGAGTAAAGCCTTGATTATTTCCAACCCTGTCAAGATGCCAGCTGAATAAAGCTGTGTGAACCAGAAGAATCCCAACAAACCGACAGAATCATGTAAAATGATGGTGGTTTTAAGTCACCAAGATTTGGAATAGTTTATTAAGCAGCAATAGATAACTAGTAGTTATTTATTTGGAAATAATTCAAAAATATTGTCAAAAAATGTATGAGCAAATAGGGAAAATGTGAATAGCGAATGGATGGATATTGGATGTTATTAAAAAATGTTAGAAATATGAAGATAAACTTTTAAAAGTTTCATAATTCATTTATATAAAAAATTTTATTTTTAAAGATGTGGTATGGTGGTATAGTTGTATTTTTAAACATATATCTATTTTGGAATATTTACACATATGATCGAGGGAGTTGTTTCCAAATTCCCAATAGAGGAAGAGGTTGGTGGGACAGAGATGAAATAAGGTTGACCCTATACTGATACTCGTTAAAGCTAGGTGATGGGCACATGATGGTTTATTATATAGTATCTTTACTGCTATTTGAGAATTTTTCTTTTTTTAAACACTTATTTATTCATGAGAGGTAGAGACATAGACAGAGGGAGAAGCAGGCTCCCTGTGGGGAGCCCAATGTGGGACTCAATCCCAGGACCCTGGGATCACACCTGAGCCAAAAGTAGATGTTCAAGCACTGAGCCACCCAGGTGCCCCTCTTATGTCATTTTTAACCCATAGATGACTCCTCCATACTATTTTTCCTCTTGATTTTTTTTTTGTTTATTTAAGAAATCAGTTGTTCCCTAGATATTCCCACAATCTAGATTTTGTTGATTCCTTCTCCTTAGGTTTCTAATATGTTCCTCTCTTCCTTTTATTCTTTGAAAATTGGTAGTTAAATATAGATGCTTGATCAGATTCTCATCTCATTTTCTTTTTTTTTTTTTTCAAGTTAGAACTGTGTACCCCCATTAGGAGGCATAAAACCTGGCTGTCCCTTTTATTGTGACGTTATCAGACACTGATGATCATTACCTAGATCAGGGGTCTACAAACTATAGCCTGGACAAAATCCAACCAGTGCACCCTGCTTTTATAAATAAAGTTTTACTGAAATACAATCATGACCATTTGTTTACATACCACCAATGGCTGCTTTCACACTCCACTATAGACTTGAGTAGTTGCAACAGAGACTATACGGCCCACAAAGCCTAAAATATTTGCTATCTGATCCTTTACAGAAAAAGTTTGTTGACTCCTAATCTAGATTCATCCATTTTGCAAAAATCACAATTTTCTAATTCTGTTATTTCTTCTTTTTTATTAACTGAAACATTCCTATAAAGAGAAACTTATCAACTACCTGGTTATTATATAGGAATAGCAGGAAACATGCTAGATTCTTTCTACTTACCAATATTCAGTGAGCTGCTGAGGATATTTGTGTGTGTGTGTGTGTGTGTGTGTATTGTTTTAAAGTACCATTATGTACCTGTGGATTTAAACACATTCTGTATGTTTAAATCAATTGCATTCAGTTCTTACTAATGCTTAAAACTGTCCCATCTTTCCTAAGTAGTTTATTTAAATTGTCTCCTGAGTCTTTTTAAAATAATCCACATACTACTGAGATCTTTATTACTATCTGGTCTAATAAGATGTCCCTGGCTAATCTCATACATTTCTTCCCCACACATGGAATTATCCATTTATCCAAGGGGATGTCATCCCTTGGTAAGAAATGGTATTTAGTGAACAGAATCCAGATGCATGGGGTACACACTGATACTGGGGTAATTACAATTTCCAAGTCTTTTTTGAAAATCCATCTTGAAAATACATCTTTTTTTAAAGAAAGAATATTATGATTTTACATTGATTACTCTGATTCAAAATCAGAAGACAAGATTTTTACTTTACCTCATTGATCTCACCTTTATTTCTTTTTCTTTTCTTTTTTTTTTTTTTCAATTCATGACAGACACAGAGAGAGGGGGAGAGAGAGAGAGAGGCAGAGACACAGGCAGAGGGAGAAGCAGGCTCCACGCAGGGAGCCCGACGTGGGACTCAATCCCAGGTCTCTAGGATCACGCCCTGGGCTGAAGGCAGCGCTAAACCGCTAGGCCACTGGGGGTGCCCTCACCTTTATTTCTTTAAACTACTATGAAAATGTCAACTTAAACCAAAATAAAAACTCATTTGAATTATTCCATATACACACAAAACAACTGCAGGATGAAGACCGATAATATGACTACCAAAAAGTTTAACATTTTTTTTGTGTGTGGTTATTTCTTCTATTGGACTATATGCCACTGGGTTTATCTAATCAAATCACTCTGTTGGAAAGTTAAGCTTATGCTTTTGATGGAAAAGGACACTTTGACATGATCATTTCAAAACAACTGAAATTACTGAAGCATTGTTTTTATTTCCAAGTAATATTTGCAACAGAAACCATGGGTCCCCACCCAATCTCTGAACCACACCCCCAGACAGGATTAGGGATGGGGTGAGGTTCAGAAATGAGGTGTGTCCACTGCATACATTACAAAAAAAAAAAAAGTATTTCTTAAGAGGAAATATCATGTTCTTTCATTTTATTTTTTAAAGTACAAATTCTTTAGGAGGTGTCATATTCCAAACTTTTACTAGTAATTTACCCTTTCATATTAATGGGATCTGTTAGGAAGAGGGGAAGATGTTTGAAGTTACTAACCAAGGGAAGGGGAATCACCGAAGAATGTGAAGGAAAAGAGAAAAGTATGAAGATCCTCATATTGTTACTCAAAAATACTTCTTTCAGTGCTGAACTACTATACTGTACAGCTGAAACTAATATTACACTGTATGTTAGCTAACTGGAATTTAAATAAAAACTTTAAAAAATGTTTCCTTCATCTTACTTTTCCCAAGGGTCACCCCTTAGAGGGAACGTGATAGAGAAGTAGGAGTGATTTCATGATAGTCAGCATCCTTAAGATTCCTTTAAAATCCAATTGCTTTTGAGAAGTATGATATCTTTCTTCATAGGCACATTTATGTTTCCTTATTTTCTCTTCCCTTTGTCACCAACTAGAGCCTAAGACCTGCCCAACTGCTTGTACTCACCAACCTTTGTCCCACATTTTTCCATAAGCTCTTCCTCCCAGTTTATCTCTTAACTCAGGCAAATGGAAAGCAAGACCACCCCTCTAGCAATAGCAACTAGAGAGAAAATGGTTATTGACAACATGGAAAGGTGAGTAATCTGTCACCAAAACTATGAAGTATCTTATTTTATTAAAGAGATTTATGGCTAAATATGGCATGTTCACATAAATTTAAACCTTTCTTCCTCCTGAGTCCCCATTAAAATAATGATAAAGGAATTAAAAGGAAAGAAGTCCTCAGGACAAGAAAGCTGACAAGACCTCTAGCCAGCCCAGAGCACCCACACCAGTTTGAATTTTAACCTCTGACTCACACCTGCAGATAGACCACGGAGTGACCTCTAGAATGACCAAAAACTACCTTTACCTCATCATAATACTAAAATCTACACCCAAGGAGGAGTACGAGCCTCATTTACATAACATGCAATGTGTGTAGGCATGTTTCCTATGAACCTTATGCCTGCCTCTACATCCAATGACAAGGTTTCCCTATCCAAATACTCACCCCAATCCTAAATAAAAGGAACCCATCCACCCTTGCTCAGGGAGTCACAGTTTTAGAAGCCATTCTCCTTGATCTCCTTATTTGCTGCAAATAAAAGTTTTATTTGTGTGACAACTTGACCTGAAGAAGTCTCTGAGTCACCAAAAAGCAAACTTATGTTCATTGGGTTACACCTTCCCCTGCCTCTCTCTTCCCCACTACGCCTTGAGCCAGGATTGGAAAACTATAACCAACAGCCAAGCCGAACTGCCATCGTTTTCTGTAAATAAAGTTTCATTAGAACATAGCCAGGCCCAGTTGTTTATATGTTGCCTATGGAGGCTTTCATACTCTAATGGCAGAAACAAACAAGTTAAGAAAGAGACTGTATAGAACACAAAAACTAAGATATTTATTATTTGGCTCTTTACAGGAAAAGTTTGCCAACATCTGCTTTAAGCTATGGATTGACACTAACTTCAACCTTTAGGGATATGGCTCAGCCTTTCTGAGCTTGAAAGATCACTAAACATTAAAGTAAACTTGCCAATGAAAATAAGCTTACTACCTCAACAGGACAGAATACAGATTCTAGAAATGAGCTAAATTCAGATTCAAGAGCAGTGCTTGCTGAGAGTGATTGGAAGTCACAGATTCAGCCTGTAATTTTTGAGAATTCTGAAATGAGCTAAAAATTTTTCTTTTAGGCACAATATAGCCAGAAATGCTCAGATATTTCAAGTAAGGATAATAAGACTGCTATCATTGCATATTTTTTCTGTGCTATGTACTTTACAAGTCATGTATTACCTTCTTTAATTTTTATATCAACCTTAGGAGGTAGACACTATGATTACTCATATTTTATAACTGAGAAAGCAGACTTAGAATAAGAACCTTGCCTACGGTCACATAGCTGGAAAGCAATGGAGCTAAAATGCAAACCCAAGCCTTCTCAGAGAGTACTCATGCTTTAAAACACCTAAGCAGGGCAGCCTTGGGTGGCTCAGTGGTTTAGCACCACCTCCAGCCCGGGGTGTGATCCTGGAGTCCCAGGATCAAGTCCCACATCAGGTTCCCTGCATGGAGCCTGCTTCTCCCTCTGCCTGTGTCTCTGCCTCTCTCTCTCTCTCTCTCTCATGAATAAATAAACAAAATTTAAGAAAATAATAATAAAAATAAAAATAAAACACCTAAGCAATACTACTCTTAAGCCAGAACATTAGTTTACCATATTCTCAAGTCTAGAATTTGAAGTTCTCTTGAGAAAGGGCTGGTCTTTCTTGCTCAGGGCTCAGAGTACCTAGAGAGAAAATGGTTATGGATAACATGGAAAGGTGAGCAATCTGTCACCAAAACTATGAAGTAACTTATTTTATTAAAGAGATTTCTGGCTAAATATGGCATAACGACATACATTTAAGCCTTTCTTTTTTTTTAGTCCCCATCAAAATAAGGATAAAGGAATTAAAAGAATAGAAGTCCTCAGGACAAGAAAGCTGGAGAGGAGATATCAGCAAATGAGAAATTTAATACATTTTTAGAAAGAAAATATATCAAAGAGAAGTAGTGACCAATCTAGCTGAGTGTGGAAAATTAGAACCAGAAGTCCTTGCAAAGGGAGCTACCACAATGGGAAGAGAGTAATGATCCCTTAGAGAATCCTTAAGAGGCCCAGAAACTAACAGTGCTGGGTACTGTACAGGGCAGAGGTGAGGCTCAAGTCTAAACAGAGATTTCAGGGTAGGGGGAGTAGTAAAATTATGCTTATCAATTAGTTGCCTTAAAAAAAAATAGTTGCCTTCTTAAATCTCTTTCCTCATACCACATAATCCCCAGGCAAAAAGATTATAAGTGTGTCCTTCTAAAAGGAATAAACTAGAGAGACTCCAGCTGTAGTGAAGGGTTGAGTAGGAGGAGGACGTAAAAACTGTAGGATTAAGGAAGTTTTGTGGGCCTGTTAACTAGCCTACTTTACTTGTCCTATCTCAAGAACTCCAACAGCAAACAAAATATATGCTCCACCCTCAGAGTTCTTGCTGTCAGATTCTTTGCTAGAGACGGTGAATGGTCCCAGACTTCCCATATGCTGATATGTGGGCCTTCTCCAAAGAAAATGCTACTGTCTAACCAATGACATTACAGTGTAGCTCCAGGCTCACAAAGCTCTCAGTCAACCCCATTCCTAAATGAAAATGAACATTCACAGGTTACCAGATTTAAGGAAAGTCTCCAGAATAAAAAGGAGAACAACCAACAGAAAGAAAGAGATCTAGATGAAACATAGATAATGTAGGAATAAAACAAAGTTTCACAGACTATAATTAATATCCTCGGAGCCAGAAGATATCACACATTCGTAAAACAACATTTGGATGCTACAGAAGAGGAGCAATCAAAGAAAACAAGAATTCTTGGAAACTAAAATTATGATAAACCCAGATTTTAAAAAAAAAATCAGGACAAGATTTGGAAGATAAAATCATGCAAACCTAGAGAAAAACAAGAAAGACAGAGTAATGGCAAATAGGAGAGAAACAAAGAGACATGGAAGATAAACCTGGTTAGTACAGTATCTAATTTTAAAATGTTCCATAAAAAGAAACCAAAAAGTGGTGAGAAGGAAATTATCAAATATAAAAACGAGAAAATTTCTCTAAACTAAAATTATGAATTTTCTAATAGCTCCACATTCTGAGAATCCCAGGTGAACACGGAATATTAAGGAAAAACACCATTTTTTAAAAGACTCATCCCAAGGTATATAATTTTGAAATTTCAGAATAACAGTAAAGTGAAAACTCTTAAAAAGATTCCACTCAGATAATTTAGGTAACATGCAAAATCCAGGTCACATGAATCAGAACGTCAAGGAATTTCTTACTGAGAAAGGATTTCCAACCCAAAATTCTTTATGCAGCCAAATTACAAATTAGTTCAAGGTAAGAGCAGGAAAGACTGCTTTGAAAGACTCAGCTATAACTTTCCTGCATCTTTTAGATCCCCTATACACTTTTTTAAATAGATTTATTTTTTATTGGTGTTCAATTTGCCAACATATAGAATAACACCCAGTGTTCATCCCATCAAGTGCCCCCTTCAGTGCCCATCACCCAGTCACCCCCACCCCCCGCCCACCTCCCCTAGTTTGTTTCCCAGAGTTAGGAGTCTCTCATGTTCTGTCTCCCTCTCTGATATTTCCCACTCATTTTTTCTCCTTTCCCCTTTATTCCCTTTCACTATTTTTTATATTCCCCAAATGAATGAGACCATATAATGTTTGTCCTTCTCCGATTGACTTATTTCACTCAGCATGATACCCTCCAGTTCCATCCACGTTGAAGTAAATGGTGGGTAGATCCCCTATACACTTTCTTCTTTTTTTTCCCCCTGAAGATTGTATTTATTTATTCATAGACACAGAGAAAGGCAGAGACACAGGCAGAGGGAGAAGCAGGCTCCCCAGAGGGAGCCTGACTTGGGACTCGATCCCAGGACCCAGGGATCATGACCTGAGCCAAAGGCAGATGCTCAGCCAGGCCACCGAGGCATCTCCCCCATACACTTTCTTAGGAAGCTGTTGAAATAGTACCTCACTGATGAAAAGGAATAAACTAAGAAGGAAAAAGATGTAAGTAGGGAATCGCAGAGGAAAGTCTTCATTGTAGCAGCTATGCAGAAGGTCTTCAATTTAAACATTTGGGGAATACAAATAATTGTGTCAAACAGACCAACTGGGAAAAATTAAGAGAAGATTCAATGGTAATTTTAAGTGATTTTCACCAAATACTTTTAGCTCCTCACCTTTCAGCCCCATGGTAGAACTGGCCTTCAATGGCATCTTGTGGTTGGTAGAGCCATGTGAGTAGTTCTGCCAACAAATTGTAAGGAAAAGTGATGTGGATCACATCTGGGGCCAGACCATTTAAATACTGGTTGGTTGCCTCTGGAGTACTTTTATTTCTGGCATGAAGACTGAACTAGCTTCAAGATGGTGGCTGCCCCAAAAGCTGAGGACCTTTAGGGACTCTAATGAGTACAATCCCTCCCTCACTCCCTTTGTCAACCCAGAGTGGACATACGTGAGCAAAAAATAAATCCCCGTTGTTTTGAGCCGACAAGATCTTGGAGTTGTTACCCCAAAAACGGTAGCCCATCTTGACAAGTATATAGAAATTCATATATGTGTAAGAATAGGGCAATTATTAGAAGCATAATATATACTACTAATTCTATACTGATAATATTTGTATCATTGTGATAGTGGAAATTCAATTAATTCAATTAGAATTTTTGATATGACTATCTTGGAAGGCTGGGAGCAGAGGAAGTAAGGGCAGTAGTTTAAGACCACTCAATCATTATCATAAAAAGAGCCAACATATAACATGTACGGTTGGTAAATAAAAAAATAGTAAAGAACATTATTTTAGCAATATGGAGATAAACACCAGAAGAAACAGTTTATAGACAGAGATTGCTGTAGGGGAACGGAAGTGAGAACGGGAGCAACAGATTGTTCTTTCTCTTACATGTTAACTAGTAGCATTTGATTTTAACTAAGTGCATTTATCACTTTGATCAAAATTAATTTTAACAGTGACTCTAAGCGCTTAATCTGATTTGATATTTCTATCTTAAAAGAGGTGAACAGTAGATTAGGTTCCCCCATATTTCACTGCACTCACGCCAGGAAGGCAAAGCTGTATAAATCTTTTCCTACCCTACCTCTTGAGCCCTCTCCTGGACTACCCTGGTGTTTCCAAGGCCCAGGGAAGCGAGGGGAGGTGGGGCTGCATGTCGAGCCTGAGCAAAGGTGTCTGGGCTCCCCTAGGAGAGAAACTGTCAGCAAGTCTGACTCATCTAAAAAAAAAAAAAATAATAAGCCCCCTGTAGAGCCAAACCTGGGACAGCTGCTGGGAGAAGCTGGAAGAAGTCACACACTTTTCTGAATGAATTATAAGGCCTGGCAACATTAAACACTGGTCTTCTGAAATTGACTCCTGGTCTGAGGGTTCCATCTGTGTTCATGAGCTTACCCATAAGTAAAACAAGGTCAGTCAAGACAGAGAGTTTCAAAAAGACCCACCCTTTCAGTGGGCTTCATCTCTAGTGAGGTAAAACTCCAAGGGCCAACAGTTCAAAGTAGCCTGCAAGGCTGCAAGACCTTCCAGCCCTCCCAAGCTGCTCCCTGGGCTGGACTGAGTCTCCAGAAAAGAGGAGTGCTTACTCACGTGAGTGAAAACGTAAGGCTCAACAGCCACTCAAAGAAATGGCTGGAAGCGTTCCAAGAATTATAGATTGTCAGGATGGACGTTATGATTTCCTCAGTGATGACTAAAAAAGAAATAATAGCCTTGATACAGACTAGGAACTGTTCTAAGCACTTTACGCCTAATCTCATGTGGTTGCTATTATTATGATCATCACTTGGCAAATAAGGAAACTGAGGCACAAAGAGGTTAAATACCTTGCGCAAGGTTGCAAACAAGTAAGTTGCAGAGATGTGATTCAAATTTAGCTACGTCACTGGACTCAGGATCTAAAGTGAGTCACTGGTAGTATTTGGAGGAAGAATAATTATCCAAAATTCCATATCAAAGTTCTGCACCAAATAGAGTGGGGGCTGCTTTTCCAAGATGCCGTTGCTACTCACAATTCCACAAAGCGTGGAAGTGTGCGAAACAATCATTTCCCCCGACTGCATAGGTCTACTATTTATATGAAGCTATTTAACTTAATTACAAATAATTTAGGCTACAGATGGGAGCAAAGCAACATTAAGGATCTTGATTTTGAAACTGTTCTAAAATAGCTTTTAAAATCTAGGAGGCAAATTGTCTTCCCAAATGGAAATGAATGTGTGACACAGTGAAGTCTTAAAGTTATTAGCATTTTTTCCTGAACGCCCGTCTATTTTCTTTGTCATTACACGATGTACCCTCTTTAATTTCAGCTCCGTGATCAGAGAGAGGCAACTCGAGGAAGCTCACTATTAACAGCAACGGCTACGCCTGGCAAGGGGCACAGCTGCAACGTGATGGTGGCTTCTCACCCAGAACGAGGGGAGACGAGACCCCCTCAGTGATTTCAGGCAGAGACGGCAGCACCACCTCTAGAGGAAGAGTGTGGAAGTCAGTCCCTCCCTCCCTCCGTCCTTCTCCTTCTAACACACACACACGCACATGCACACACGCACATGCACACACGCACACGCACACACGCGTGCATGCGGTGCAAGAGAGGCTCGGCCTCGCCCATCCCATTCCACCGTACCTGTGAGGGCTCCACTGCTGAATGCAGTGCCAGGAAACATGTTTTTAGGAATTCAAAGTATCACGTTTCATAATTTGATTTAAATCAATTATCCCATCCCTCCCTGGAACAGGCACAAGCTCCAAAAATACAAAATGTAAATGGAACCAGCTGCAGCAAAAGCCTTTTGCCAGGATGGATTTCAGTCAGCGCAATCAGCCTCCTTTTCGGAGTACATTATTGTTGAGACGCAGAGATCTGGTGAAACACTTCCAGTGTCCTGGGAGGGACCAGGAAGGTAACCAATTATGGGAGGAGAGAAATAGAAGGAGCTAATCTTCTCCATCCTAGCTTGCCTTTGCCCCAAACTCTTACGAAGAATTAATTCCCTCCTCTGGGGGATACTGGGAAACTGAGGTCGTTACTGGCAGCCTTCAAACACTCTCCTTAATTTATGGATATTTACTAAACCACATAATCACCCTGAGTTATCCCATTACAGGGCTCAGCAGAGCCGAGGTCTGCAGCCCTGGGTGTGAAGATCAATTGTGAGAGGTTCTGTGAATGTGTGTGAGTGTTTATTAAAGAGGGCATGAGTGTACAATTATTTAGGCTCCCAACATGCTGCCCAACAAATGGATCCCATGCGTAGGGCTTGGCATCCTTCCATTGAAATCCTTCCCCTTAATTGATTTAAAATGATAATTCAATTAAAATAATTATTCTAATCAAACTTCGTATCTTTTTGGCAGGTACTACGGGGGCCTCTGCCCTCAATGTTATTTTAGTATTTTCTTTATTTGTTTTCTCACTGGGCTGACTTTGGCTCTCTGAGTCTTTGGAAAATTTTACATCATTGGGTAGTCACTGCACCTTCCTGGAGCTTTCCACTCAAAACACAGGGAAGGAGGGAAGGAACTATCCTAGAAAGACGCTGTGACTTTGAATTTTTAACAAGTGGGGGCCAAGGAACAACTGAGAATGATGGAGGGACACCTCAGCCACCCAGTCACCTAAAATGCGGACTTTAAGATGACCGGCCAGCTTGTTAAAGCTGTAAAGGGAGGATGAGTGGTAGTCTCATCTCTCCTATTCTTGTCTTTTTTTTTTTTTCATTTCCTCATCTTTCTTTCAGTGGCTGTTGAATGCTTGAAATGTGTAACAGTTGTACCAGATCTCAGGAATTCTTCTAGTATTTGTAATATCACAACAGTTCTCTCATTTCTTCTATACAACTATGTCCATTTTAAAGATGAGGAGAAAAACACCCCCACAGGAGGGTGGGTAGCTGTACCAATACCTCACGGTTAACTATAGAAAGGCTGTCGCTTTCTAACTGGAGGACCACGGCGCGATGCAAGTGAAAAACAAACTACTTCTTTTATACTTTAATTTTTTAGCATTAATACAATCCGCAAGGATAGTATGATTTGTATAACAGCCAATTTTTGCTCTAAAAAAATGTTTCTGCCTGTCCTGAAGACTCCAGGTGCATTTCTGCCTGAGGGATGCCATTCTCTCAACCTGAATCATTGATGCCTGGCAATCCAGCTGCGGCCTCTTTCACTTTTCAACCATGCTAATAAGCATGCAGAAAAAAAAAAAACTGCAATAGAGGAGACAGGCTTCTTTCTGGTGCTACTCTAAGTTGAACATTGGATCAGAAGTTGAGAGACCTGAGTCAACAGCTCTGCCACTGATCAGCTGTGCGACTTTGGAAAATCCTTTTTATGTCTCTGAGCTTCAGAGTACCCACTACACCTTCGGATTCTAGTATCTGTTTTTAGCCAAAAGAGCCTCAATTTTTGAGATTCCAATATGTATCCCACTTGAAACTGTCTCTTAAGGAAAAAAAAAATGGGCTTCAACAAGGCAACAGGCCCATCTTGATTACTACCTCCCTAGCAGAAATTTTACCCTCTTGATCCAAGGGAATTCGTGTTTATTAGCATATTAGGAATAAAGCTTTAAAAAAAAATAAATGTGCAGGACTTTTGATGATGCTTTGATGGAATGTACATTTTGCTTTTGTACTGTTAACAAAGTACAGACTTGGAGAGGTGTCTTGAGCATCTCATTATGCACCTACAGAGGAAAGGTAGAGCCTAAAAATGAGGAAGAGGGAGGAGTTATGCCCCTGGAGCCTACATGGGAAAGCTAAGCAGCCTGAGCAGGGGCTCAGAATCTGGGTCTCTGGCCTCTGACCACTGGTTATGGTGCGTCTCTGCAAATTCTGCTCTGTGTAGGGGCCATTTCGGGATTTACACTGAAAGCTATAAGGAAAAATCAAAGGAAGGAAAGGGACTGTGGGAAAGGGCATTAAAACGTCATTCAAAAGGAAAGTAGGTCAGACAGAAACGGTATTCCAAATTTGTTCTTTTCAAAATGATTTCTAGGGATCCCTGGGTGGCGCAGCGGTTTGGCGCCTGCCTTTGGCCCAGGGCGTGATCCTGGAGATCCGGGATCGAATCCCACGTCGGGCTCCCGGTGCATGGAGCCTGCTTCTCCCTCTGCCTGTGTCTCTGCCTCTCTCTATCACTGTGTTCCTATCGTAAGTAAATAAAAATTTAAAAAAAATAAAAAATAAAAATAAATAAATAAATAAATAAAAATGATTTCTTTTTTTTTTTTTTTAATTTTTATTTATGATAGTCACAGAGAGAGAGAGAGAGGCAGAGACACAGGCAGAGGGAGAAGCAGGCTCCATGCACCAGGAGCCTGATGTGGGATTCGATCCTGGGTCTCCAGGATCGCACCCTGGGCCAAAGGCAGGCGCCAAACCGCTGCGCCACCCAGGGATCCCCATAAAAATGATTCCTATGTAGGATTAGCCATTTTTAAATGAGGTAGCTTCCAGAGGGAACCCCTTTGTATGTGTACTCTGTCCATCACAAGTGTATGTGGCTAACAAATTGAAAACAAATTATATGTGTGTGTGTATATATATATATAAATAGTTACACACACACACACACACACACACACACGCACGACTCAGACCAAACTGCAGTTCAAGGAAACCAGTGTTTTATAAAGTATACTAACTTTTCTTTTACTTTTTTTTTCTTTGGAAAGAGTGAGGTGAGGGAAGGGGCACAGGGAAGACAGAGAAACTCAAGCTCACTCTGGGCAAGAAATCTGACATGGAGCCCGATTCCATGACCAAAGCCAAAACCAAGAGTCAGATGCCCAACCAACTGCACCAACCAGATGCCCCTTATTTTCTTCCCTTTAAATCTCATTTTAAATGTCCAGAAAGATGAAAAAATAATAAACCAAAAGAAAAATTCCTTTTAAAGAAGTAACTGAAGGGAATGGAATTAAATCATCTCCGAAGCCCATTTTTATGCAAAAAAGCCTAGTTGATAACTGGTTTCTACTACAGGAAAACATTTGACCAGCTGGTCCCTTAAGTCTGTGGATGTATCACATGGTGAATGTGAGGGACATGCAGGTCCTGGGCTGGCCTGCAGACATTCTGATTCAGCGGTTCTGAGGAGAGGGAACATACACGGCACATGAGAACTCAAGCTGAATTCCGATGGCACCTGACACACAGACTAGATTTTCAGAACCACTACCTCGGACAGCTTTCCCTGGAGGCTCTAACTTATTAGTGATCAATAAGTTTTCTTGTGACTGCTGTCATTTACCAAGATTGAATTGTTAGACTAGTCTCCAACAGAATATTGGTTTAGAGGAACAAGCAGAGACCCGAGAGGTCCAGATTATATTCTCTACAGTAAAATGAATCAACATGGTTACTATTACGCGGAGTGATTCATGGAGTGATTAATAATATAGTAGCAAAATCTAGATTTGTTTTCCAAACAACAAAAATCAGCAGCAGGTATTATGATAATTAATCATGGAGTGGCGCTTTAAGTTCCCTTTCCTGGCATGGGTTCACCTGCTTGATACTGGGAGGAAATATTCAAATCTATTTTATGTAAATAGTATTTCTCAAATACCTATTTTGAATCAAACCAAAACACTAAGCAACGAATGAGAGAAATAAGACATAAACTGCCTCCTCCACTGAAGAGTTAATGTGTAACTTCACAGACTTTATACTAGACCAGAATTAATTAGAACTAGAGAGGTCATTCCATATCAGATGTACAAAGTACATACAGAAGGGCTGAGAGACGCAGCAGAGAACCAGACTTCTGGCAAGGAAGGGGTAAGTGTGCGAGGTCTTTGTGGAGAAAGTAAGTGATGGATAAGGTCTTAACAAGGTTTGGTCTTTGAATTCGCTGGAAGGACAGTCTTGAATTCTGGTTGTTTGTTAAGCCTTGGTAGATTGTCTACAACCATGCGGTAGAACAGTATGTCCCTCTGTTTTTTGTTTTTGTTTTTTTTTTTTTAAGATTTTACTTATTAAAAAAAAAAAGATTTTACTTATTTATTCATGGAGACACAGAGAGACAAAGAGGCAGAGAGACACAGGCAGAGGGAGAAGCAGGCTCCATGAAGGAAGCCCAACGTGGGACTCGATCCCGGGACCCCAGGATCTCCCCCTGAGCTGAAGGCAGGTGCTTAACCGCCAAGCCACCCAGGCGTCCTTTCCCAATCCCTCTGGTTTTTAACCAGAAAGTTCTTTTCTCTCTTAGTTTACCTTCCCAAACTACGCTGACAACAACTGAAAACATCCATACATATATCTATCCAACCGTGCATCCATCCGTATACATTCATACACACATACATTCAAGTAATTGTTCATTCATTCATTCGATCGTTCCTTTTTCCTATCAAGGACCGCACTCTTCACTGGGGATGCAAATAGGATGTAGCCACAGTGCTGCTCTTACACACACACACACACACACACACACACACAGTCCATGAGTGAGAATTTTTCAGTGGCCACAGATGCATCCCGGGGAAGTCAAATTAAGTAACCCAGGAAAGCTCTGTCTCTTTCATACTTTTCTTTTTCTAGATTCATTCATTCTGTCCAGTGAGAGAGTGATTGGAGAGATAGCACAGTATTATGATGCAGGATTCTGGAGCCCAACTGTATGGTAGGAATCCTGGCTCGAAGTAGCTGATAAATCACTGCCAGTTGTATGATCCTGAGCAATCTGCAGAACTTCTCCAGGCCTCATGTGTTCCTCATGTGTAAAATGGGGACAATAGTTAATATATGTAACCGTCTACAAGTTCTATAGGGGCACCATGGAAGTGTCCACTATTAAGAGGATGCCTCTTCCCACACCAGTCTGCTGCTTGCAAGCAGGAAATTTATAGCCCCCACCTTAACCTCAGATGGGCACCCCCTATACAAGAGCATCTACTACATTCTACTACATGTGCATCTACTACACTCAACATGTGCTCTCCTATGTGGGCTGGCCTGGGAGCTCCTCCTTTAAGCAAACCTGCATCTCCTTCTGGCCTGAGAGCCATCATCTGCAGTGAGATGGAAAACATCTGGCAAACACCCTCTCCACAGTAATGCTCCTGCCACACTGCATGACCACTCCAGGTTACCCATCAGACTCTTGCTTTTCAGGCTAATCCATTCTTCAGCTCTGCCATAGTCGGATCCCCCCCCCCCAGCCTTTCAATCTTCTCCCTTTGTTCTGTTTGGCCCAGCACCTGCCCTAATTCTCTTTGTCAACATTAACCAAGACTTGAGCCTCAGACAAGCACATATTATTCTCCGAAAACAACTTCTCCAATGCTTCTGACAAATGTTCTGCATTTACACCGAAATACTTCTGAAAACAAGAGTCCATATACTTTCTTACTATTTCCTTCGCCTTAACCTAATCGATGTAGAGATCCCAGACAAAAAGGAACTGGCTGTGCTCATAAGTGAGAAATATATGGAAGCTGATAAATACCTTCTCCACTAAGACTTATATCAGAGCTATAAAGTAGACTTCATTTCTCATGTCAACTCCAGTCACTTGGTGTGAGAGTTCTGTTAAGGGGGATTCTGAGGTCATATCCAAGCTCAATAACAAGGGCTGTGATCAGATAACAGAGTGTATACCACAGGCTCAGGGGTGTGGAATAGTTTTTGATGTTTGCTAGACCCTCACTAGATCCTTTTATCAGTCTGTATACTAACGTGGTAAATTTAGGACTTAGAACATGCCAATTATGTGTGTGTGTATACTCACTGTGTACACACACATATACACAGTGAGTAAAGACACACACATACATGCCATAGATATATATACATACACACATACACATACGTATGTATATAGTTGACCCTTAGACAACACAGGAGGTAGGGTCACTGATCCACCCCCCCATATAACTTTTAACTTCCCCAAATTTAACAACTAATAGCTTACTATTGACTGACCAATAACATGAATGGTCAAATAATGCATAGTTTGTATGTTCTATGTGTTATATACTGACTTTTACAATAAAGTAAGATAGAGAAAAGAAAAGATTTTTAAAAAATTTTTATTTATTTATTAGAGACAGAGAGAGAGAGAGAGAGAGAGAGAGAGAGAGAGAGAGAGAGAGAGGCAGAGACACAGGCAGAGGGAGAAGCAGGCTCCATGCAGGGAGCCCAACGTGGGACTCGATCCCAGGTCTCCAGGATCATGCCCTGGGCTGAAGGCAGCGCTAAACCGCTGAGCCACTGGGGCTGCCCGAGAAAAGAAAATTTTAAGAAAATAATACAGAAGAGAAAATACATTTACAGTACTGTACTGTGTTTATTGATACCGTAAGTTTATATAATCTGTTTGCAAGATGAGTCATCCATCAGCATCTACAGCAATATCATTTTACATGATATAAAATACTGTGGATGTTTTAAATATTGCTAAGACCAGATAAAAAATGAAAAGACAATGTGAAAAATAAATTCATATTTATTTACAGGTGTAATAATTCATGCACTGATAATGAAGCAGCAGTGATTTGATTGCCACATCGCAGCCTAGTGTAATTGATACAAACCTTCACGATAGCCTTGCCTGTGTACTAATGAATGAATCATCATAAATTTTTACGGCATATAGTATTATAATCATATTCATTTGTTACATTTTTTAAAAAGCCACTTACCTATGATAGGATTGCAGCTTTTCCAATTACGAGAGAGACATACTATAGATTAACGGAATTCTTTGAAAGCAAAGTCATAAAATAGCACAAAACACATTATTTTTATATCAAATATCATTCACCTGATGCCTACCTAAGGATAGGCTGTTCACTTCTTTACAAGTATTCTCGTATAGACTTCTACACAATGGTCTCCACCATGAATACTTGGGCAATAATGACAACGAAAGTCTCACGCAGGTCTTGCCGTACAGCCCGGGACGCACATGAAGACACTGATATACATACACGACGGATAAGCTTATTAGCTCTACAGCAATGGTGACCATTTCCTATTCATTGAGTGGAAGTGAATCACCATAAAGTCTTCATCCTCATCGTTTTCACACGGAGTAGGATGATGAAGAGGAGGAGGTGACGGGGTTGGTCTTGCTGTCCCAGGGGCGGCAGAGGTGGAAAAGGTGGAGGGAAGGGAAGGCAGACACGCAGGCAGGCACATTAGATGTAACTTTATGAAAATACGATGTAATTTCTGACTTTTTTGCTTTTTCATTTCTCTAAAAATGTTTCTATAATGTACCAATCCTTCTTCCACTATTTGATTTAATTTCAGTGCCCATATCCTCCAAGGGTCCACATCATAAAAGAAGTCAAAAGCAGTCTTGAGTAACTAGACTCCTTCTGTGGAGACTGTCTAACATCAGTTTGTTTTCTGGCACTGCTTCTACATCTTCTTCCTCACTGCCTGCGCTGGCTCAGAAGCACTCATCTCCATCAAGTTGTCTTCTGTTAATTCCTCTGGTGTGATGTCTATTAGCTCTTGAATTTCTCCAAGATCCATATCTTGAAACCCTTCAGCCCTCCCACCCCACCTTTTTTTTTTGCCATATCCACAATCTCTTTCACGATTTCCCCGATTGGCTCTGTCATAAATCCTGTGAAGTCATGCACAACCATCTGGATATAATTTTCTCCAGCAGGAATTTATTGTTTCAGGCTTCACAGCTTTCATGGCTTTCTCTATAACAACAATGGCATCTTCAATGGTGTAATCTTTCCAGATTTTCATGATGCTCTATCAGGGTTCCTTTCAATAGCATTGACAATTCTTTCCTTGGAGTAATGTATGCAATGAGACTTAAAGGTCCTTCTGAGCCCCTGATGTAAAAGCTGAGTTACAGGCATCGTGTTCGGGGCAAGTAGACCACTTCAAAGCCTTTGGAATTAAACTCAGGGTTCCGGGTGGCCACAGGCACTGTCCAATATGGAAAGAACTTTAAAAGGCAGTCCCTACTGGCAAGGTACTTCCTGACTTCAAGGTCAAAGCATGGATGGGACCAATCCAGAAAAAGAGTTCTTATGGTCCAGGCCTTCTTGGTGTACAGCCAAAAGACTGGAAGCTGGCATTTATCTTTTCCTTTCAAGGCAAAGGGGTTAACAGCTTTACAGATAAGGGCAGGCCGTCCCGATCATAAAGCAGACTGCATTTGGACAAAACCGTAGAGTTAGCCTATCACTTCCTGCCTTAAATCCTGGTGCTCACTCACTTCTCTGCCTTACTAGCAAGTGTCCTTTGTGGCATTTCTTTTTCCAGGACAGAGCATTTCAGTTTGCATTAAAACACCTGTTCAGCAGGTATCCTTTCACCTCAATGATTTTCTTAATGGTATGTGCAAACACATCAGCTGTCTACTGGTCAAAAGAAGCTGCTTCTCCTATTATCTTGACATTTTTTTAAGCCAAATTTCTTCCTAAGCCATCCTTTGCTGGCATTAAATTCTCCAGCTTTAGATCCTTTACCTTCTTTTTGCTTTAAGCTGTCATATAACAACTTTGCTTTGTCTCAAATGATTAATTAGAGTCTACAGGTGTGCCTCTCTTGCAGCAATCCTGTACCCACATAAAAGCTGTATTTTCAATATGAGATTAAAAGGTATTTTGCAAAAAAAAGTGTAAGGTGTTTTGCACCTGCCAGTATAGCTGCAGCAATGGCTTCACAAATTTCCTTCTGTTTTGTTTTGGATGATGGTCCTTACACTGTATTCATTTACCTTGAAATGGCGGGCAACCTCAGCCGTGGACTTCAGTCTGTGACACATATCAAGCAATCTGACTTTTTCTTGTAATGTCATGACTTTTCCCTGCTTCTTGGGAGCACTTTCAGCATCACTCATGGCACTCTGGATGGGTCCCATGGTGTTATTCAAGGTTTATGGTATTGCACTAAACGTGATGAAAAATAGGCCAAGAACTGCGAGAGATCACTTTTTACTGTGATACACAATTTACTGGAGAGATGAACTGCTCACGTGGAGGTGATTAGCATCACATGGCATTTTAAGCAGATACTTGCAACACTTGAGCTCACCACAATGGCAACAGGAGGAGGCTATGAAATTATTATAGCAGTACAGTACGTACTACAGTGAATTTTATGCAGTTATGATTTAATACTGCATCTTTACATTTGTTTACCTTTCTCTCAACTATGAGTGGCACCATGTACAATCTGGAAATGTTTATGAGTGTAACCTTTGATAAATTTTAGCTTTTCATAATAGATTTGTGTATATTTTATGATACCAAGTGATAAAAGAGACTGGTATCTACACATACTTCATGCATCCATGTCATACTTGTTCTTAATTTTTTCAGTACTTCTAGGATACACAGCTTGTCTACAATTTTCTTTAAATTGTCACAAATATGAAAAAAAAATTTCCCAATGTATTTATTGAAAGACCCAAGTAGAAATGGACCCACAAAGTTCAAACCCATGTTGCTCAAGAGTCATCTACACTCTGATTTGAAGAATAGTGGACATCTTAAAGGTCAAATATTCTCTCAATTATTTTGATCTCTCTAAAATCACTTCTAGTATTAAAAATCTTCAACAAGGGATCCCTGGGTGGCGCAACGGTTTGGCGCCTGCCTTTGGCCCAGGGCACAATCCTGGAGATCCAGGATCGAATCCCACGTAGGGTTCCTGGTGCATGGAGCCTGCTTCTCCCTCTGCCTGTGTCTCTGCCTCTCTCTCTCTCTCTCTCTCTCTCTCTCTCTGTGACTATCATAAATAAATAAAAATTTTAAAAAAAATCTTCAACAAGGTCCCAATTCGCCTTAAAATGCATTTCTTGGGAGGAATAAACCTAAGCTATTATCAGCTTATCACTATTCAACTTCAGAGTAACTAGCTAGTCACCTAACAAGGGCCTACAGCCCTATCTAGGACAGGTACGTTTTGAATTGGAAGATGAAAAATAAAGGAATTTGGGGGTACCTCCCCAAAATACACACTGACAGGGTTCCACAGTGCAGCCTGGACAGTCATTATGGGACATGAAGGCACATAGTATTGGGGAGAATAAACAGAGCGTCACAAAAATGAATTGGGTTCAGCAAGATGGAGACATCTGAAAAGCATACACCATCTGCTTTACAAATTTGCTCATCTCTGGGCTTAGGGGATAATTCTAACTTTCCAAAGTGTGTAAATGATAGGCAGGAGGCCAAAGTCACTCCTACTTACCAACTTGATAAGGCAAACCAGTTAAAGTCTAGTTGGTCTGCCAAAGAGAATCCCAAGGAAGTGAAGGCACTCAGCTCAGTGTTTTGGTAAAGGGAACTGGAGGAAGGGGTAGAGATTTTATCCTTGTGTTTCGCCTACCCCTGAGACTATTCACATATTAATATCTCTAATATCAGGAGGCATCTTACAGTCTGAGCATACCATAGTTTCATTGATAACTTTTTTCTTTCTTAACGGAAGATAAAATAAATGGTATCTGTTACATCTGATGGCACCTTAGATCCAATGAAGTGTGGTATGTTGGAAGGGGGGCCATTATACACGGGAATACGCAACACTCTGCATCTCTTCTCCAGGGCCCAGCCACAATCAGCACAGCCCTCTGAGCCTCTGTAGTCAATTCATCAGTTGTTTGTGGAGTCCCCGAGATCCCCAGGCACAGTGATCATGTTTGTATGGCTACATGAAAAATCTTGTCAGAAAGGGGAAAGACGAGGTGGCCCTATTTATTTTAACATGTCTTCAGCTATTTTAAAGGGTTTTTCTTACTTCCATGTTGGAGGTCTTTCTACCAGTTTGGAAGAATGCACCCCTCCCTCAATTCCCCAAACACACCCGCTAAATTTTAAAGCTGAGGAGTTTTCTCTATGGTCCTCTGTTTCTGTTAGATCAGGGAACAGCCACCGAGAAGGGAAGGAATGCTTTCAGAGTGTCACTTACACCCCAGAGGCTCTGTACCACCCACAGTCTTCCCTTTTTGCCTCTCAAATGAATCAGAGTAAAATTAAATATCAAAACTCACTCAGACACTCCCAGGTTCTCCAGGCCTTCAGTCCAGCCTTTGCCACTTGGTGAGGAATACAGCTTTGCTGAGCTCTGGGAATATAAAATAAAGTTGCTATTGGTGCCCTGTCAATCAACATCCAATCCCATGCAGAGGCAGAATGTGCAGTCATGTGCCTGCCACATGTAAAATGTTACTCAACCACCTTGGAGGGAGGGAACAACTCCTCCAGGGAAACCGTTACAACCCAGACATCTAACTCAGAGATCCAAGCCAGGAGAGGAGAGAAGAGAAGGATCAGGAATGAATTCGTGGCAAGTATTAATGTAACTCTGAGCTCTCCAGTCTTGACCATCCAGCTATGCACGTGGGAAAACCTGGAAGCAGAGAGTCAGCTTTTCTCTTTCCCATAAATAACGCTACATGGCAGCCCATGACTCTGCCGACAGAAAATGGCTTTGTCAGGAGCCAGGGGATGGTGGTAAGGAAGATGGTCATCCAGGTGAACCTGATGGAGTTTATGCAAGGCCGGGAAGGAAAATCAAGAGTAAAAATCAAGAACTTATTAGCTGCATTAACTGGCTAACAGAATAAAAAAAAAAAAAAATACACTCATACACATGTGCTTTCCCTCCCGTGAATGTAATGGATCTCTCTGTCGCTCTCTCAATCAATTGGCCTGAATCAATGTCAGCTGGGATGATATCGTCTCCAAATTCTACCTCCCAGTGTTATTTCTCTTCAAATTACATTTACTCGTGTCTACAGAGTATTAAGACACTCGTTGATTTATCAAAGGACCTCGCAGGAATGAAACAATCTTCAAACTGAGACTTTACCAGAATTGACAGATGCAGCAGTTCCCTGTAGAACAGCTAAGACACGCAGAGGAACCTGAATATCATTGTCCTAAATTATCTGGAATAAATTGCCCAAATTCCCCCACTTAAGGTACATGAACATGTCTTTCTCTGGGGATTGTGTGAGAAACAAACACACCTTTACGTGTCTGATCTACTCCTTTGTGGTTTTAAGTGGGGAAGATCAAGTAATACAACCTCATCAAAAAGAATATTTTTCTTTTCTAACTGAAAAAGCTTAAGAATTCCTCACATGCATATAAAACTTTACGCTATTACAAGAACTCTCAGCTACTATCGTATTTGATGCTCATAGGCATTAAATCCCATAAATAAGAAATGTATTTACAGTCATCCTAATACTGCAAAGCAAACCAAGAGTATTTCTATCAACATCACATACCAGTTGCTCAAATCTCAAAAGATCTTTCTCTCCATCCACTGTCCTGTCCTTTCTTCTTCCCTAAAGCTTTTTTCCCCTCCTGGTCAGCCCTGACCCTTTTACAACCTTTATTGTGTTGTTACACGTATACTGTTTGCATTTCCATCGCCTCTGAGGATCTTAATTCATAAAATGTTAAATCTCCCCCATTTTCCTTTTTCCTTTAAATTTTCTTTTGTATCCCCCAATCCAGGTCAAATGATGCCCACTGTTCAAAACAGATTGTTTTCTTATGCCTTCACAACTCCCTTCTCGTGGCCATATCCTTTGAGTACCTGTGCTTGCTTTCCCTGTGATTTGTACAGAAAGTATTTACTTGCCCTTCCTCACCCTGGTTCTATTTCTGCTGTCACACAGATAAGTTTAGGTTAGTCTCAAGCCATCAACTTCAAAGATGGAAATTACTTTATTTGTACAGAAAATGCTTTCAAAGTCTGTCTTCTTCCAAATTCCATTTTCATTCTTCATCCTGCACAGGATTTTAAAGCTGAAAGGGACCTATGAAATTTAATCCAAAGGTCTTATTTGAAGGTGACTGAACAGGGATCTGAACCCAGGCCTCATCAGCTTTGACCTTTGCAACAGATACCGATATCTGGCCCAGTCACCGCTCCAATCTGAGTCTTATACTCAGAAATCATTTGACATTATCACCTCGTGGCCCAGACATATTTTGACCTTATTCAGATGCCATCCCTGAGCTCCTGCACTCCTCCCCCTGGCCCCCAACTCCTTCTCACCTCCAAACCTACTGCACCTCCTTGGTGAATATATCACCATCCACCAGATGTCATCCTTGATGGGGATGTCATCCTAATTCCTCTCCTCCTCCCCTCCACCCTCAGCTCATCTCTCCACCTGTGCCCTTTCAAGCCTCTCCATCGCCAGCCTAGTTCTGGCCACCAATAGCTCTTTTCTGAATTACCCCAACATCTTCCTAGGTGGTCTCTTTGTTCCTCCTCTTGTCCACATCCAATTGCAACCACCTCTTGCAGCAGGCGCATCTAAAACTAAATTTTGATCACATCATACAAGGCTGTGCTTTGACCCCTCCTTATGTCCAAGCTCATCTTTGGCCACTCCTGCATCATATTTCAAACCAATCCTCCTTCAGTCACTTAGACGAGTCACGCTCTTTCCCACCTATCACCCTACCCTTTGCACAAGCTATTCCTTCTAGCTGCAAGGTTTTTCCTCTTCTACTTTATTTGAATAATCGGCATGCTTCTCTTCATCATTCAGGTAGGAAACTGAGAAATCTTTACCCCCAGATCACATGCTCACTTCTTGTAGTTCTTTGCTCAAATGTCACCTTTTCAGACAGTCCTCCCCTCCCCAGCAGTTCAGTCAAAACCTCATAGATGATGCCCACTTGCTTATGTTGTCTCTACCCCTTCCCCACCTGCCCTCCTCACCACATTAGATATTTTTTAAGCATCATGAGAACAGGGACCCTGCCTGTCTTAATCACTGCTGAATCCTAGGTGCCTTAAGCATTCATAAGTATTTGTTAGATGAAAGAATATTCTCAGCGTTTAACATAACTTTGTTTACAGTAGTAGCTTAATAAATATACTAAGAGTATATAATAAATATACTCTTAAGTAGTAGCTTAATAAATATAAGAGGAGTGGAAGAAGAGAGAAAGGAAAAAAGAAAAAAAGGTGAAAATGTGGGAGTTTATAATGGATTTCATCTTTCTTTTCTATTAAAGTTGCAGCATCTCTTCCTTTTATTGTGGCTGTTATTTCATCATCTTTCTCCTATTAGCCACTGAAAACAGCTGCCCCCAAAATGGAACAGACCATCAACAAACTTAACTCCACATGCAGCACAGCAGTGAGGCCCACAGTCATGAGAATCCTTCCAGACTTCTCCAATTCATTTCTTAAGCTTAGATGCCTGCATTGAATCACCAATTTCTGCATCTTTGATTGAAATGCCAGAATTAGTCCACAGCCCTGCCCCATCCCCTGCACTTTTCCTAAAACAATTACATCAAAAACTCCCGTTCTATTCCATTTCTCTCATACACCATCTCCTAACACCCTACAAGCTGTGTGTAGGTGGCATCTTTATTATTCCTCGACCTGCTTGCTCTCACCTCTCATCACCTGCAGTGTCAACATGGGTGTCTCTCATTTGTGCTATTTCTTTCCCATGGAGTTCACCTTTATTTAAGAGGGTATTTGCCTCCTATTCTGGTCTCCTCAGAACCCTCCCTTTAATGATTTGAGAATCCTGCCCACTAGACTGAAGTTTAAGGGCCTCACCTTCCTTTCCTTTTTGAAACAAGGCTCTGTACTTGCCCACGTCCCATCTGCTTCCCACCACAGTTGGTCCACGAACACTGGCAGTGACCTGCTCTCTCTTGTACAAGAACATAGAAAGGCATCTGCTCCAGCCAGGAAATTAGAATTCATCCAGAGCAGGGAGGTCCCCGGATCTGTTCATTCATGTTGGGTCCCAGTTCCTTCCTACTTATGTTTGTTCTTCCTTTTACAGCCCCAGCATCGTCCCTTTTGGCAGAAAAGATGAATGTAAAATAGCTCTGATGGAGTTTGCACTGTACTGACCATTCATCAACAGTACCCTGGTGCTGCCAAGCACTCGGCCAAAGGGATTCTTTTCTTCTTATTCCATGCTTAGTTTTCGATCCTTTTCCCCATGCTAAGCATTTTTGAAAGCCTAGGTTCACTCTGAGCTTCAGCTTTCTGGCTTCTTTAAATTTTTCTTCTCATTTAAAAAAAAAACTACTAGACATTCTTTTTGATGCATCCCTGGTTTAGGTTTTATTCTTTTATATTTTTATACATCTTTTAAAATCTGAGCTCATCAGAGAAGGACCTGTGGGGTCAACCTGGATTCTATGGCTTTATTTTCTTTTTCTTTCTCACCTAGATCCAATTTTCTAAAGTCATCAGAACGGTATCAGGGTGGAATCAGGATTAACTTAACACAGAACTTGTTTTCATTTTCTTTTTTAAGGTACTCATGGTGAACTTGATTCGCAGAATACTGTAGGAAATACAGAAAGAAGAAAAAAAGAAAAAAATTGAATTTATCCAAAACCTGGCCAATAAAAAACAATCCCCACCGTCCCTGAGCCCATATGTGCAGGGCTTCTTTTCCCCCTATTGTTAGCAAAGGAAAGGGGAAATCATCTGTGCATTCCATTTTACTGCTTGCTAATAAACTCACTTAACATCTTCCTGTGCACATTTTTCTACATCACTAAATATTGTACTGCAACATTATTTTTAAAGACCGTGTAGTATTTCATTATATAGATAAGCTATTATTAATTTAAAAAAATGCCTATTATGAGATACAGGCTATTTCCAACATTTGGTATTAAAAACAACTGTATACGGAACATTGCTGTAGGGGAATCTTTATGCACATCAATAATTGTTTCTTTAGGACTCATTCCTAGAAATGGAACTGCTGGGTCAAACAGTATGAATTTTAAAAAAGAGGTATGAATTAAATTTGAAGATACAGATAACAATTACCTTTCATAAGGGCTTTACGTTCTCTATAAATTTACACCAAGTTACATTCTCTGGAGATGAGCATGTACACTTTCCACATCCAGGACAATAGTAGGTATTAAAATTTTCCACAAACTAATCAATTTCATAGGTAAAAAGTGCTATTTTTTGCTTTCAGTTGTATATATTTAACTACTAGTATGTACTGATATTTTTGATATGTTTATTGACTTTATTTTTCACTTTAGTGAACTATCTGCTCACAACACTTTGGAGATTTTCTTTCTAGGGTGCTTGTCTTTTTTCTTAAAATATAGGAGTTCTTTTATACCTTGAGAATATTAGACCTATCCTTATATTTTATTCAATATTTTATTCCTATTTTTCACTTACTTTTAAATTTTCATATTCTTTATGAAGCAATAGTCTTTATTTAGTAATAAAATGTATTTTTTCTTACATATGATCTGCTTTTTGTATTATGTCTTAAATATCTTCCCCACCAATGGATGATTTTTTTAAAGTATCCTTATTTTCTTCTAATATTTTTATGGATTCTTCTTTCTCGTTAATCCTATATTCATATAAAACTTAATCTGCATATGACACAAGATAGAAAATCTTTATTTGTGCCCCAAATGTCTAGCCATTTATTTAAAAACTATTCATTAGGGGTGCCTGGGTGGCTCAGTTGGTTAAGCATCTGCCTTTGGCTCAGGTCATGATCTTGGGGTCCTGGGATAGAGCCACGCATGGGGCTCCCTGCTCACCGGGGAGTCTGCTTGAGGATTCTCTCTCTCCTGCAGCCTCTGCCCCTCCCTCCGTTCACTTTTTTTTCTCGCTCTCTCTCAAATAGATAAATCTTTTTCAAAAACACATGTATTAAATAGTTCTTCTTTCCCCAGTGATATTTAGGAGCCATTCTTATCATATGCAAATTCTTATATATATTAAGTCTATTTTTAGATACTCTATTCTGCTAATAGAATATCTAAATATCTTTTTCTGTTTGAAAAGAATTAGCACTTTTAAAGAGTTCTCTTATTCAGAAATGAGGTAAGTACTTTCATTTATCAAGATATTTCTCAAAAAAAGTTTTTTTAATAAGTCTTTAACATGTCATTAAATTTATATGAACACACTTTATTATTAATGGGACTGTCTTTCTCATCATAGTTTTTATTGGTTATCACTAGTACACAGGAACTGTAATGGCTGTTGTGATATGTTGCTCAGGTCCCCTTTTGTGGCTTGTACACTCACTTCCCTAGCTCCTGGGTGGTAATGGCTGGTGGATTTAAGCTGAGTTCCCCTCTGGAACTGCTTAGCAGGAAAGCTGCCTTGCTCCAAGTCACACTCCTCCCACAGACAGTCCTTGTCCAGTGACTGGTAGGTTAGGGGTATCAAGGTCCAGATTCCTTGCCTCAAAGCAGGAAATTCTGAGGAACCAGCTCAGCTTCAAGGCTCCCCATGGAAATGGATGTGGTTCTTGTGGCAATTGCATCACAGTCTGACACGTCCCTCCACTCCCCCTAAGGTATTGATCCTAAAAGCACTCACCAATAAACTTCCTCCATGTAAGCCTCCATTTCAGAGTCTACTTCCCAGGGTATTAAGACTGCTGTCGTCAAGAGTGATGTGAGGAAGATCTCCTGAGGAAGAAGACTAAACTAAAATGAGAGTTTGGGAACTGGATCACCCACTACCCAGCTGGCAATGAGGACCCCATTCCTAGCAGTAGGTGGAGCAGTAGAAACTACAGGCTTGCTGTAGCACTGAGATTCCTAAAGGTTTTCACCAGTGACAACCTGGGATAGGCTCCCCTGGGAAGAAAATGCACTGGCAGGCCCAGTAGTTTAAGTTGTGAGAGGTTCTGAGAAGGTACTAATTAGGAGGACAATGGAATCTAATGGCTTGGTGAGTGGCACTGATGCACTGGAGAGAGACAAGAAAAGGCTAAGAGTAATTAATCACTAATTGAAAGCTGAGAGTGAAAATCAGAGGACCTCTCTGGCAGCATGTAAAGAGGCTACGATTCCTGATCTCTAGGGGAAGGAGGAGGTTAAGGATCAAGCCCAAGACTTAATTATAAAAGTAGCAAAGCTCCAGATAAAGTGAATTCTCGGCTCTGGTAAGTCTCGGTACCAAGGTCAGGGCTCTGATGGGGAAGGAGTGGGACCCTGAAATTTGAAATGGATCATTTGGATCAATACACTCGAAAACATTAACATCCCAGATCCCCCTAACCGATCTGAGCCTATAGGAGTGACCCACTGCTCCCTAGTCGTCTAGAGCTCCCCTTGCTTAAAGATAAAGCAGAGGCTTCCGTCTGGCAAGGCAACATGTACCCTCCCTCAAGTTCTTCCCCCACCTCCCCTGCTGGGCAAGAGAACAACGTGACAAGGTTACCTGGATGATGGTGCTGAGCCTGCAAAAGGAGGAAACTATATCCCCAAGATACTATAGCTCTAGCTTAACTTATACTAATAATGAGCTGAAGCATATGTATGGGACTGGATACTTATATTATATTATATTATATTATATTATATTATATTATATTATATTATATTCCCCAGTAGCAGAGGACTACTACCTCTGCATTCTGGGTCATGATGAAAGTCTTTAGGGTGACACTAATCTCTGCCATTTCCCGCATGACATAACCATGTTTCTATTCATAATTTTTGGCTGAAAAGGGGCTGTTTCAGCAGTTTTCACTTGATCTTCCCTACTAAAGTAGCTCTTACTTACTCCAAAGGCCAAGGAACACATGTAGAGATTTTGTCAACCACCAAGCATGTCCATTACATCTATACCTTTAGCATCCAAGGATATTTTCATAGAATAGATCTGTGGGTACAAAAGAACATCAAGTAGGGAAAGAAAGAGTTTATCAGCAGGAGGACACTCTCCTACATTAGAGGAGCTAATTTAATATTCTGGCCTAGGAAATGGCACTAGCACACTACTAGGATTGCTCTTAGAAGATCAGAGAATAAAAGAGCTCATACTAAATAAAGTACAAATATCAAAACAGCCTTAACAGATGATAAAATAAGCAGTTTCAAAGTCCAGGGAAGTCAGAAGCTAGAGTGGATATACTTTGTAGGGCCAGAAAGCTCACCTGGTGATTATGTTCTGCAGTGGGATCCAGAAGACACTCCATTTACCAAAGCAGTAAGGCAATAAGTCATGGGCTGGTAAGAGAGGCTGTCCATTGCAGGCCAGAGCAAAGGAAAGGAAATACTATTAAAAAATCAGATTCAGGGATCCCTGGGTGGCGCAGCAGTTTAGCGCCTGCCTTTGGCCCAGGGCGCGATCCTGGAGACTCGGGATCGAATCCCACGTCGGGCTCCCGGTGCATGGAGCCTGCTTCTCCCTCTGCCTATGTCTCTGCCTCTCTCTCTCTCTCTCTCTCTCTCTCTGTGTGTGTGTGTGTGACTATCATAAATAAATAAAAATAAAATTAAAAAAAAATCAGATTCATTGGTAGAAGTATAGATGATAGAACCAAACCAAGAGGCCTAGTTTTTAAACTCGGAAGCCATTAACTCAAAGAGAGGCTGGATACTCAGAAGGAACAATTCTGCAACACCACGGCAAGTATGCACAATAATAATTCCCCCAATTGTTCTCTAAAAAGACCTAAGGCCACTTATCCTGGTAATTATATACTGGGGAAAAGTAAAATACACCAACATTTCAAGGACCATTGTACAAAGGGTTGAAGTTGATATCAGGGCACATAAAACATACTCATGGCCCCATTAAAATAGGAACTTCTGAGAGCCAAGTAATAAATGGAGTGCTGGGCCTAATCTTGCTTGCAGTCTTGCTTCCCCTGGGCCCACAGATCCATTCTATGAAAATATCCTTGGATGCTAAATGTGTAAATGTAATGGACATGCTTGGTGGTTGACAAAATCTCTGCATGTGTTCCTTGGCCTTTGGAGTAAGTAAGAGCTACTTTAGTAGGGATGATCAAGTGAAAACTGCTGAAACAGCCCCTTTCCAGCCAAAAATTACAAATAGAAACATGGTTATGTCATGCGGGAAATGGCAGAGATTAGTGTCACCCTAGAGACTCTCATCATGACCCAGAATGCAGAGGTAGTAGTCCTCTGCTACTGGGGAATATAATATAATATAATATAATATAATATAATATAATATAATATATATTACATTCCCATTATAATATATTCCCATTTAATTACTTAGTCTGACTACCAGGAAAACCAGACAGATCCTAGAAGATGACATCAAACTTAGTCTAGTTGTAGCTTCAATTAAAGCTGCTGTGCCAGGTGTGGTGCCTTTTCTAGAGCAGATCAGCATGGCCTCAAATACATGGTATCTAGCCACCGATCTGGTGAATGTGGTGGTTTCCACCCACATCAGGAAGGAGGATCAGAAATAGTTCTCTTCACGTTGGAACAGGCAATAGAATATATGCACCATTTTGCCCTGGTACTACGTTAACTCTCCCAACCTCTGTCACGCTGTAACCCAAAGAGACTGGAATCTAATGGACATTTTTCAGAATATCACACTGAACCACCATATTAGGCAAGATAAGTAAGAAGTACTAAGTATGTTGGAGGCCTTAGGAAAACATGTCTCCAGAAAATAGGAGACTCTAAAGATTCAGGGACCTGTCATATCAGGGAATTCGGGGGCGATCCAAGGATGCTGATACAGGTCTTCCAAGTAAAGGGCAAACTTCTGCATCTCACACCTCCTGCCTTATAAGGAGGATATACAATGACTGATAGTCCAGATTCTGGAGACACTATTTTCCATATTTGAAAATACTGCTCTGCCTCTCTGACTGAGTGACCTGATGGGCAGTTTTGAGTACGTCCCAGAGCAGGAAAGGCTTTAGCAAGGCAGAACCAAGTTGTAATAAAAGCAGGCCTCCAACTTAGTCAATATTACTAGGAAGACCCCATGGAATTGGAGGTGTTGGCATGAGGGGAAAAAATGCCCTGTGGAGTTTATGGTAAGCACCAATGGAAGAATCAGAGCGCAGCCCCCTAGAGTGCTAGAGCACGGTCATGCCATCTGTGGTGGTGGAGTGATGTCTTTTGAAAACCAGTTCCTATATGCTACTGGCTGCTAGTAGAGGTGCAATGCCTGACGATGGGACATCAAATGACTATGTGGCCAGAAGTGCTCATCATGCAGTAGGTTCTGGCAAACCTATCAAGTTAGGTCAGGCATGCCCAGCAATAATTCCTCACATGATGAATGTTGTCCCAGCAAGCAGGGCCAGAGAGCACAAGCAAGCAGCACAAGCAGGTGGCCTAGATTCTATTTCATTCATTGCTATTACATCAGCGATTCACCCTCAGCTCAAATCGATGGCTACAAGGATGGGGTCCTTTAAGATTCTCCCATGGAACCAAATGACAACAGAAAAATGGCAAAGCTTGGATCACAGATGTGTCCGTTCCATATGTGGGTGCAGGGTGAAAATAAACAGCTACTATACAACAGTCCTACTCAGAGGTGACCTAGAAAGGCAATGGTGCAGAAACTCCTCCCAAAGAGTGGAGCTTCAGAAGATATACCTGGTAATGCACTTTGTATGGGGTGAGAAGTGACTCAAGGTAAGAACTTATATGAACTTAAGGCCAGTGGTATGTCGGAGCCTAAAGGAGAAAGACTGGAAGATGATAAACACAGAGATCTGCGGAAAAAGAATGAAGATGCATCTACACAAGTAGGCACAAAATGGGAAGATCTTGACTTCTCATGTTAACTAACCCACCAGACAGTATCTACCATGAAAAAAAGGACTAAACAACCAGGCAAGCAGGATGACTGACTTATCTAGTAGATGCTAGCCAGTCTCTGCGTCAGCCACCCCAATGGCTGCATCAGCCACCGCCACAGTGCATACGGGGACAGAGCAGCCACAGAAACAGGGATGGGGCTGTGCATGGGCCTAACGGTGTGGGCTCCCCGTCACCAGGATTGATCTAGTCACTGCTGCCACCAAATGTCTAACCTACCAGCAAAAGACACACATGCCGAGTTCCTTAAATGGTACCATCCCTCAAGGAGTCAAGCAATGGTTACTTTGCATCCCAGAAGGGGCAGGATTCATCCTGAATGGACTTGAAACACATTCTGGGCATGAGACTGCCTTTCCTGTCTGCAGGCCTCAGCCAGCACCACTATTTTAAGGTACAATATTTGATCTGCTGACCAAGTTCCACAAATATCACATTGGACCAATGTACCTACTTTACAAAAGAAAGCACAACGCTGGGTGCAGGCATGGTCCTTAGATCCACTAGTCCTATCACATCACCCAGAATTTAATGGCCTGACAGAGCAAGGGGATGGTCTTTTGAAGGTACAACTGGGACGCCTGTGGGGAGATGAGACAATGGGGCACCCTCTCCAGAATGTAATATACATCCTAAGCCAATGCAGAGTATATGTTGCTGAATCTCCACATACAGAATATACAGGTTCAAGATACAATGATTGAAAGAGGAGTAAAACCACTGTCCATCACTCACAGTGACTCACCTGTGAGAATATGTGATTCCTGCTTCTGAGCTCTGTAGGTTTAGAGATCTTGGGTCCCAAGAGAGAAAAGCTTCCATCCATCAGGTAAGAGGGAAAGAATCCCACTAAACTCAAAGCTAGGACTTCCATCTGGTTACTGTAGGATCCTCATGCCAAGAGACCAGCAGGTAGTGAGTGAAGTACTAGGCTGATCAATCCAATCATCAGGAGGAAGTAAGGCACCGAAATACACCACGCCACGGAAAAATGTTGTTGAAAACCAAGTGATCCATTAAAGCATCTCTTGGTAAAAGCATCTCTTTGCCTAATTTTGACGATAAGCTTTTGTGTGCGATAATCTCATTTCAATGTCTAAATGGCCTAAGATGATAATTTTCTTTTTCTTTGAGCTAAGATTTTAAAGTGCTTAATTACATTTTTTAACTAAAATTTTTTAAACAATTCTTATATAGGCTCTCTTTCTCAAATGCTTATATAAATTCAGTGATCTAGTATCCTTGGTTTCCACAATCAAAACACTTTATCTTCTAGGGGCACCTGGGTGGCTCGGTAGGTTAAGCATCTGCCTTCAGTGCAGGTCATGATCCCAGGGTCTTGGGATTGAGCCTCTCGTGCTTCTCCCTTTCCCTCTGCCTGTGCTCCCCCTGCTTGCGCTCTCTCACTCTATCAAATAAATAAGTAAAATCTTTAAAAAACAAAATACTTGATTTAATGGTACTTTGCCACACGCAAATGATATCACTTTTTCATTCTTTGATTCATCCTCATTCCAGTTATGATCCCCCGTCTCCATCCTTTAAAAAAACAACAACAAAAACAAACTTTCTTAGCAGGTAGGAGAAACCATCCTCCAACTTGCCACAGCCCAACTTCCCATTCAGATTGCCAAGTTCAAACCTCAAACCAAGCTGCTTTACTGGAACTGTTACCACAAGCAAAATCCCTCCTAAACAAAGTCCCAGTGTTTTCTATACTTGCCCTTTCATTCATGAATAGAATGAATAGAGCCTCTGACCCTGACCTGCTTGATTCAAGCCCACCACGTTCCTCGGGCAGTTCTTCCCCCCTGCCAGAACCGCCATGCCAAATCTAATTCCTCCGTGGGACTTCACAGTGAACTCCTTGCCTGCAGAAATATGTACACTATAAATAGCATCCTTCCACTGAATTCATAATCAGGGTTCCCACACTCTACTCTGTCCCTCTGAGTAGCTGCTTTTTGCTTCAAGAGGGAGACCCAAGACTCAAGTCCAGCATACGCCCCAAAGCTTGATTCCTGCCCCATCTTCTCCTCCCAGGAGCTTGTACAAGTTTTGTTTTCTTCCCCTGAGAACTCACAAAAACAAGCAATGCCTCCATATTTTGCTTTCTCCTTCTGCTCACTCCCTAGATCCTTCCCGTCTTATACCATGCCACAATTCTAGAACACTTTATCTTCAGAGTTGCAATACGAACGATCACTATGAACGATTGCAATGTGAACGATTCCCACATTGTCACAAAAAGTGACAGATGAGAACATCTCAGGGATCCAGCAAATTTCCTGTAGTTCTGCTTCTTAATTCGCTCCTTAGGCGAACAAGGTAAGCTCAGTGTAGGCCAGGCCATAGTCAACAGGCAACTGCCAAGACTTTAGTACAAGGCAGCCTCATGGAAAGCCTAGGTCAGATTCCTGCAAGGGGCTGGAAGAGTCAAGCTGAGGGCCACATTAAAATGTCGAAACCAGTGTATAGAAGTAGAGCCAGCGTTCACGTGAACTGGATTGGAATGGGAGCAAGTCAGGCAAGTCTGGCCACCGCATCGAGTATCTGCTGCTTCCCTTTGCTGATGCGTAAGAATATGGTGTGTCTGGATGGTAGACTGACTGAAAAGAAATATTATTGGGCAAATATCTGCATTCTTCTAATAGATACGCAATTTTTGTTGGTACCATATCCTGCATGCCTTATACTCACACTGCTTTCTCCAGCTGTCTCCATTTCTTCATGGCTTCCATTTGTACCATGGAAGCACCTCATAGTTCTCCACTCACATACTTGGACGTTCTCTTGGCTAGCTCCATCTCAACAGGTACTACCCATCCACAGGCAAAGCTCATCCCATCCTTACAAAAATGAGGGGGATGTAGAGTAGGTACTGTACCCATCTTACACATCAGGACAGAGATTTATTAAGATACTAAGTGATTTATCCTAGACAAATTAGTAGCAGAGCAGCATCTGGGATACGTTTGTATCTCCTAACTTCTACTCCAATTACAGTTACCTCAAAATTATGTTGAAGTGTGTAGAATTGTGCTGATCTCCAAATGGTGATTTCAGATGGAAAGAGCAGATGTCTATCCTTTATCACTTACATACCAAGATGAGAAACAATTGCCAGGGCCCCTAGGAGCATCAGCCTTGCTCTCTTCTCTGTGTTCAACCATACAGGACCCTTATTCCCTCCAACATTAACCAGGTGAGTTAATTTCATTACAAATTACAAATTTCATTACAAATTGCAAATGAAATTGTTAATTTAATTTGCAATTTCATTTACAAAGGGGGATAATTATTTCTTAGGAGTGTAGGAAGAGGAGGATGATCAAGCTTCAGGGTTGATTTCTCCTGTGTTTCGGCAACATTTTGTGACTCTCCCCAAAACACAGCACAAATGCCCTGGCAGGGCTACTGTTTAAATAAAATATGTCATACTTCTGCATACACTAAGGGTGTGTAAATGCACACACTTCCTGACATGTCAGACCTTTTGGGCTCATTCTGCACAACTTCTGGCCTCAGGATGCATGGGTAACCTCTGATAACACTTATGATTTTTGTTTACACCTGTCAACACACTTTTCCCCCAGTTCTTCTGGGGGACATAAGTAATCAAGCAAGGGGATTGCCAGCTTTGGGAGCTCCTTAGGAGAATCCATTCTAAGGCAGCCCACCTGAGCCACTGATCCTAAAGTCACATACTAAAGCTTTAGGAGGGAACAACATAAGCAAGCTTTCATTAAAAAAATATTCAGAAATAAGATGCCCACCTTCCAGGAACGGAGGAACAATAGAGCTAACTGGGATACAGACATGTAGAAGTTACATTACAGGAATCAAGACGAAGGAAGCCTTGCCATCTGTATCCAGTAAGCATATCCACACTGATACACATACTCAGTAAAGGCTCACTCCAGTCTTTCTCCAACACAGCTCTTTAACCGTGTTACTTCTCAGTGTCAGGTTCTTCATATTACTCTATAAATTGGAGAAAAACCTAAGTGCCTACAGAGGAGAAGTTGTAAACACCTGGCAAGGAGGCTGCAGCATTTTTCTATGCCTTCCTATTGGACCATTGTACTCTAAGCTGCTGAACCCTACCTTAGTGTGACATCCCTAAAAAACAGTGCTCCGCGCAATCAGTACCACTGGATCTTAGCTGGCACAAGAAAAGAAATGTGCTTACCACACCTGGTTGAAATCTAACTGTTCACATTTTGCTTGTATTCACCCCTAAGGCTTTGTTCTCTACTTACCATTAACATGTTGATTTATTCATTCATTAATTCAACGTCTACTGACCTCTTATCATATACTGTGTATAGTGGGGATAAGGAAGATAAAACGGAAACCAAGGAACGTAGGGAAGGGGTCATAACAGCTAAAGGTGGGAAGGAATTGAGAGGTGCAATTTGAAAGTGAGAATACAGACCGATCAATGATCAGGTTTGGAAAAGAGAAGCTGATGAATTTGGGTTTAAACGTTTTTTTTGGTGAAAATTTATTTATGATTAATCAAGTAGAGATGTCCATTAGGCACTTGGATAGAAAAGGGAAAAGGTATGGCCTCAACTTATAGATTAAGGAATCATGAGAGAAACCTTGTGAGCTGAGAAGACTCCTAAGACCAGACCTGGAAGCATACCAGACTATGAGTGCTGGGGACAAGGTGAGAAGGACAGTGACAAAGGTCAGGGACTTGGATGAAGAACTGAGAGAACATGGTGCCAGGGTGCCAACAGAAAGCGGAGGTTTCCCATTTAGAAGATGCAACACATAAAACATTTTTCTTTCAACTCACAACTTCTTTCTACAATCTAAAATAATCATTCCGAGCGCACCTTATAGTTATGTGCACCATGTGACAAACGCAAGTGCTGAATCACTATATTGTACTCCTGAAACTAATATAACACTGTATATTAACTAACAGGAATTAAAATAAAAACCTAAAACAAGAGAAAGAAAGTGTACCTTAAATGAATAACAAATTTTACAAAAGACTGTCCTCACCATCAAGGACCTTGGGTCTGAGGGAAGGTGTATACATTAATAGATATGATGTGCAAGTACCTCATTTATCACCAACAGTGAGAAATGACTATAAGCTAATCACAAAAAAATCATTCAAGTTAATGGTAGAAATAAACAAAACATCAGTAATGAATTTGCATTAGGATTTCGATCTTTTAGCCTTTAGCACGTGTGGTTCTATCCCCTTAGCATGATGTGAAATCAGAGGGAGCATTACCTCCTTGAAAGTATACACTGAGGTTTATGTTTCCAGAATGTGGCCAGTACCAAATGGAGTGTTCACCAAAGGCAGCTGAAAGCAATATAACACAAAGAACAGTCCGAACTGTGGTCAAAAAAGGAAAAGGGCCAAAACTAGAGCAGCGGTGCCAGACTACTAAGTCAATAGGATAAAGCAAGGCCATCAATAATTCATTCAGCCAGAAGGTAAGAAATCAGCAAAAGGGCAAACATGTAGGCAAGTAGAATGAAGACAGAATGTGAAGGGGGCCAGAGCAAGGGTGCGGGAAGAAAGCACAAGTATCAGAGACAGATTGGATGCGGGGGCAGATTCATGGCTTCGGAAGACACTGGGTGACCTAAAGGAATGCCAGGGATGGACCAAAGGCCTGGAACACACCAGCTTCTGCGGTTCCAGGTCCAGCGAAGTCTCTGTGAAAGGGGATACCTCCATGTGTGACTGCCAACCAACCCCACCTGCCGGATGGCAGCGTCCCATTTCCCCCTTTGGAGTCTCCTGTTGGCCCGTGATTATACCTGACTGTGGCCAGGAGTCGCCTGTTTCCCTTTGTCTGGTTGGCTGTAATCACTGTTGAAGACTAGGTGGGATGATGTATTTGTAAATGTGTAAGAGAATGTTAAATGATTGGAATTTCTCAATTTAATTAGGTAACTGAATGAAATAAACCAACACTTACCAGGACGGCTGAAAAACGGGGTCATTTGAAAACGTTTCTTATTAAAAGGGAGAGTATGGAAGACTCTCCATGGTTTTCTCCTTCTATTCTTTTCATTTACCTTTAATTTTTTTCCCTTGCAGGTTAAAGCTGACTCCACATCCTAAGGGACCAACACAAGCCATCAAGTTAAATGATGTCCCTGATAGCTCTGTGGATCAATAGTTATATAGGCCTATTCCTCATCCGAGCTGTGTCAGGGCCCAAATTATACACTGCACATGAAAACCACCTCCTGGATTTACTGCCCTGGCACCCCCCAGCCATGGCAGGTGGCTTATCACCCTGCAGTTATTTCTTTTCAGCTTTAACTAAGTCTTTGCTACTGATTTTTCAACATTTCCAAAGTGGCAGAGCAGCAATTAACCAAGTTGTCCTCCTTTCCACAAAACAGCAATGTTTTTCTTAACTTCCAGAGAAACTCTTTAATTTTCTACTTCTCTCACAGAGGGAAGAGAAATCTTCAAGTCAAAGGACACAGAACTGGCAGAGAAATTACAACAGTATGAGGAAGCAGATGAGAACTCAGCCATCTAGAGTGCTTCTGGTGCCCCTAGATCAATCCATGAGAATCTGGATTTGTGGGGAAATCCAGCATTTGTGGGAAAGTGGCAGATGAAGTGAAACCTCTGGTTCTGCTTCTGATATTCAGATGCTGGCTAAACCACCTCACTCTCTATTTCTTCATTCTCTCTCTCAAATGACAATGATTCCACTTCCCGGCATTACTCCGTGGAGAGGATATCAACCCGAGTCAAACAGAGTATGTGTGAAAACATTTCATACTCCCGGAAGGGCAGATGTCCTATAAATTCTAGGTTCTAGTATTATTTAATATTTATATATCTCAGATTGATCTGGTTTCATGAATCATTTTATAACAAAGAGGACTTGAACTATATTGAACTGTTTTGGAGCTTCCTAATATCCCAATTGTGTCAGACGCCTAGAATTACAGCCCTCTGAAATAAAAGCATGGCTTTAACATATTAAGACTGACTATTGCCCCGGTTAAGGAACAACACCGTGTGGCTTTCTAATCAGTGTCCAAGGCAAAGGGACTCACTCATGGTCAGCCTGGGAGCTGGATTAATGAATTGCCTGACTTGTGAAATGCAATCTTCAAATTTGTCTCAGTTTGACCTATTTTTCTTATCTTATGTATGTTCTTGAGATATTTTGGTTGAGTGAACAGGAATAATATCTACTTTATTAATTTCTATTTTTTTTTACTTTATTAATTTCTAAAAATAAACAAGAGACCCTATGTTCTACTGGTCCAAATATGTGGATATAGTTTCAATGTACAGTCTCCCCATGACTTGTGCTATTGTAAATATTGTTTTACACTCTAGTGTCTTGTTTACACTTAGTAGTCACTTACTGACCAGTTTTAATCTGTCTTGCATAGCCCTTCTTGTATTTAAAAAAAAAAAAAGTGATGTGCTCCTCTAATTCCATGATGTGGTCTTCTAATTCCAAGTATAATTCTCATTAGCTACCGTACTGGCAGCCAATTATATCAAGGCAATGTTTTCCACACTATCCTATTTTGAGTTCCTATAACCAACACTTCACTGTGAACTGTCATTTTAGACTCATCTTAACAATGTTCAGCCAGCTCATCAAAAACACTTGAGTACCTTCTACTTCTAAACCTGACTCAGTTATAACATCCTGGAGAAGTGGTCAGTGCTGCTTTTGTATTACCAGGCCCAGACCACAGTTGTGTGGGCAGGTGTACAGATCAATTTCAAAATGTTGAATAATCAGCATTCAATTTTGCAATCCGTGCAGAAAATGAATTGTAGACTCACTGACTCTCCTCTCCTGCCTGTAGGACAGAAGGATCCTTCCCCTTGCTATTCACAAGAATCAATTCAGATCATTTTTCCACTACTCTCTGGTGGTGTCTGGGGACCTCAAAGTCTCTGGAGTCATTTGGTCTTTGCTGTCCTCCACAGTGAGTATCATCACACAACAATGGTCCACATCTTGTTCCTTTCATATGTTGAATATATTCCCCTCTGTTCTCTACCATCTAAATTGTGTAAAACTCAAGTGAAGTAATAGATTTATTAACCAGCACATAGAGCTTTATAGAATTTAAGGTAATGTCTTCATTTTTTTCATTTAAATGAGAGGAAGCCTTGAAAATTTAAGTCTGTTGTTAATGATGATGATGATGATTGTTTTATTCAATTTTTCTTTTATTTCTAGGTAATCAGCTCTTCCGAAATACTGGTACATCCCAGATGTTGATGAGTTCACCATTAGTCCTCTAAAGTCAAAAGACTTCAACTTCTTGACCATGATCTGAACATCAGAATAGAATCTCTTTCCATCATGTGGACTGACCTACATTCATTGATACCCTACTCCAACTGCAGATCATCTCCAAATTTCTTATTCTGTGTAATAGCTATATCATTGTTCTTTTGAGTTGGCAGGGAGTTCAAAGTTACCCATGCACAGCAAATGGCTTACAAGTGACATTGGCCATGATAGCTGATCTTAAAACCAAAGTCGGTGCTGTTTAGTTTTTTTCTTTATGGATTCAGTCCACAAGCAGATTTATAAGAGGCAAGGCAAATAGTTGGATATTCACATGAAAAAGATTAAACCTAGATGCTTATCCTATATTACTAACAAAAATTAAATTGAAGTGGATTAAAGACTTAAATGTTAAGAACTAAGCCTATGAGATCCTTAGAGGAAAACATGAAACTCCTAGAAGAAAACATAGGAACAAAACTCTTTGACATGGGCCTGATTCTTTGGATATGACACCTAACTACTAGCAACAAAATCAAAATAAAAATGTGGAGCTATATCAAACTAAAAAGCTTCTAGACATCAAGAGGAACCACCAACAAACAAAAAACAGACTACAGAATAGGAAAAAATATTTGTAAACCATGTATTGATGAGACTAATATATAAAACACATAAAAAACTCATGCAACTCAACAGCCAAAAAACAAATAATCCAATTAAAAAATGGGCAACGGACCTGAACAGACATTTCTCCAAAGATGATGTATGAATGGTCAACAAGTACCTGAAAAGTTGCTCAACATCACTAGTCATTGTGGCAATGCAAATTAAAACCACAATGACGTATCACCTCCCATCTGTTAGAATGCCTATCACCAAAAAGACAAGGTAACAAATGCTGGCAAGAATGTGGAGAAAAATGAAACACTTGGGCACTGCTGGTGGCATTGTAAATTGGTATGGCCACCATGGAAAACAATATAGAAGATCCTCGGAAAATTAAAAATAAAACTACCGTATGATCTAGCAATTACTTCTGGGAATATACCCAAAGGTAAGGATAACGTTAACTTGAAAAGATATCTGTGCTTCCATGCCTATGGTAACATTATTTACAACAGCCAAGACATGGAAACAATGTAAATATCCATTGATGGATGAATGGATAAAGAAGTTGTGGTAGATGATAGATAGATAGATAGATAGATAGATAGATAGATAGATAGATAGATAGATGATAGATATAAAATGGAATATTACATTGGAATATAATAAGGGGATAATGGAATATTATATATTTAATTGAATTTTATTTGGCCATAAAAAATGAGGAAATCCTACCATTTGCAGCAACATGGATGGACTTTGAAGGCATTAGGCTAAGTGAAATAATCCAGAAAGAGAAAGACAAATACTATATGACCTCACTTATATGTGGAACATAAGGGAAAAAAAAAAAAAACTCTTAGAAAAAGAGAACAGTCTTGTGGTTACCAGAGGTAGAGGATGAGGGGATTGAAGGAAAGTGGTCCAAAGGTACAAACTTCCAATTATAAGATAAATGAGGACTAGAGATGTGATGTACAACATAATGACTACAGATAACACTGCTGTATTATACATAGGAAAGCTGTTCAAAGAGTAAATCTTAAGAGTTCTCATCACAAAGAGAAGATCTGTTTTTCCTTTATTCTTTTATTCTTTCTACTATATATATATATATATATATATATATATATATATATATAAGCTTTCACAGAGCTGAACCTACTCTGATAATCATTGCACAATATATGTAAATGAAACCATCATGTTATATGCCTTAAACATATACAGTGATGTATGTCAATTATTTCTCAATAAAACCAGGGGGAAAAAAAACTAGACCAAGCAAGACCAAAAAATAGACCAAGCAAGTCTTCCTGAAACAGTCACTGCTTTAAGGAGTACAGCCTTTAATTTGAAGGTATTTTCGCCAACTGAAAGCTGGCGAAATAATAATGCCTCATTCCATTTGGCCACAAAACAAAGAACTGGAGGATTTATAAGCTGACAGATCCTCTAATAAGTGTAAGAGATCAAATTTGCATTCTTTTATGTGACTGGGTGACACATCTTATCACCTATTCTGACTCCGGGGCCTTATTAATAGTCAATTTGCACACAAGGAATTGGCATGATGATCCAAATCGATCATAACCATGATGGAAAATGTTCCACAGGACAATAACAAAATCCATTGGCATTTGGATCCATCAAGTCATACAGATATGGAAAACCAAAGGTAACCTACCTTGAACGTGCTGCCTCCTAATTTCTGATCTTGATTCAGCTCATCTAACAAACTTGAGGTTTTTGCCCTTCCTCACTGCTCTACAAACATTCCTCACATGGTAGCTTGGTCAATAACATGAATCTTCCCAAATGGAGATTGACAGCAGACAAAAGGCAGGGGTGTTTCTGGATGACTTAAAAGTACTCACTGAAAGGCCATGGTGGTAAAACGAGTTTCAAAAGGAACATATTTTGTGCCTATTAGAGCATGGGTGGTTGACAGACCTGGACTTCAATCCTTGTGTTGACATGTAGAGAGAAACATCCATTATAGTATTCTCCTGGTCTAATGACCACCACCCCTTACTCATAAATAGTCCACAGACTGAAGGGGAAACTACTGGTCCACACTTCTAAGTTATGAGATAACTATGACCCCTAAGAATTTGGTCCCTTCTCCTCTCCTCTTCCTGAGAACAGAGTGATCTGCAATCCTAGATGCGTACCTCTGCTTTAAAAATGCTAACTTCACGTTAAGTGGGCAATCCTAGCATCGACGCTGAGGTACAGGGCGCAAAAAGCAGAGCCTATTAGCAAGCCCATTTGATTTAATGATTAAAGTCAACCATTTGGTTTCTATCTGACTGGCTCTTGTGCTGGCTCTGAAATCAGGCAAAAAAGAGAGGGGTATTATTTATGGGCTCCTAAAAAGTAAACATATTCGTCAGGTAGCCATAGAACTCAAAGGCGACATTAACTGATATAACAAACTAATCCAAACATGTCACTGGGTTGGAATAGTAGACTCACCTAACAGTTTGATCTAGTATTCCTGGTTGAGTGACCACCCCAAGGGAGTGAAGCAAGGAACAGAACCGGTTCCTTCCATACTCAGGTTCTATTATCTTCAATATGTGGCTTCCAAAGTCACCATTAAAAGTCAATGTCATCCTAGCAAGCCAGGGAAGGGAACCTAGAAGACGCTCATGGGAGGATTTTATGAGCCAGGCCTGGGAGTGGTACACACTACTTTCTCCTCACATTGCTTTGGCTGGATCACAGTTACATGGACACAAAAGGGAGGCTGGGAAACATATTTGTGCTCCAGAAGAAAGAAATGAGTTTAGTGAACATCTAGCAGCCTCTGCGACCGTGGCTATCTAGGAAAGACAAAAAGTCAACTAATCACGTTTCAGATCATTATCAACATGGTTACATTAGGGTAAAGATGTCTCAAGAATGAGAGGTGTGAAAATTTTCCAAATGAACTCTATATTGCAAACACTATTATTAGGAAACCATTAAATGGTATAACGAATTGTTACGGGCAAACCTTAGGACTTGCACTGCCTACTGCAATCCCACACTCTGAGCCCACTCACCATTTCTGTGCCATGCTATCAGCGCCGAGTAGGCACAAGACCCTGACACCCTTGCCTTCTTCCTGGACTCGAGCTTTTTCCTACCTTACACTCCACTTCCTATCCCAATCTTGACTGCCCAGCTCTCAATCTCTGCTTCATTTATCCCTGTCCATGCTGTTACCCCTCAATCCTCCTTGGCCTGACCCTGACACTGTCCTTTTTATCTATTACTCACTCTGATGATTGGGACTCCCTCCTCTGGCTACTGAACCTGACAACTCAGCCAATTTCTACTCTTAATCACTGGACTCAACCTCAGCACCAGTCCACCGATCTAGAGAAGTTTTCCCCAATCTCTAAAGAAAGCACAGGACGTGGAAGTTTTAGGAAAATATACTTTAAAAATCCCCACCCAGCTAGATTGTACACTGTAGCTGCTGAAAAGCATTCTACATACATTATCTGATTTTAATCTGATCCAACCCTCATTACAATCCAGAGATGTTGGGACTGCTATTATCCCCATTTTAAAAATGAAAGAAGAAATGAGACTTAGTGAAGCATAGCATCTTAGGAACATCACACTTAAGAGCTAACATTTAACCCAGTTATGCCTGACTCCTAAATTTAAGCTCGGGGATTAAAAAAAAAAAAAAAAAAAAAAGGTACCATGTACAATTAGCAGTTATCAAAGTTTAGAGGAGTCAGGAATATGCTAGGTTAATCACAGATTTCTGGGTGATGTCTATGGATGTTGATCTGGTCCCAGGCTAGCCAGGTCTCTCCCAAAAGGGCCACCATTAAGAAGCAGTATTATAGGCTAGTCCATTCACGTGGAAGCCCAGACCCATCGCTTTGGAATAACTACAATCATAGTTCCAAAGAGTTTTTATTGGCTTCGCTGCCCTTGACCTTTGGGGGATCTGTTGTTACTTCCTTGTCCAAATTATAACGTATTTTCTGTGTATTAGTCACAAGCTGATTTTTCTGACAGTGTGAGGAAATCTTCTCAGCCCCAAATGCCTGCCAGTGATTTGCGGATGGCAGGTAAGCATATGAGAAGGCTATATTTAACGTAATTTGGAATTTCATTGTCTTTCAGTAAAAGGCAGCTGTTTCCAGATGTCATGAATCAACCTTTATGTCTGACTGACATGGTGTTTGCAGGAAACATCTTGCAGTACTGTCATGTGTTCCTGGGAGCTTCTTGGACTAGATTATTTGCAAGTCAGAACCTGCTGCTTTCTAGTGAACTGTTCTTTGGATTGTTTCTGCAACCTTCCGTTCAGATATGACAATAGGTTGACAATCCCATGGTTCATCTGCCTCACTTTGTGCTCTCGCAACCACAATGCTGCAGCCATTCAGTATCAAAGAGCTTCACAAATACTTGCCAAAAAATTCAATCACACGTATTTGAGGAACACACTCAGGGAGAGCTAATTGGTGCTATTGTCAAGCCCAAAAATATTTTATTTGGTTTTCCCGGAATTACTCAATTTTTTTTCAAACCCTAAATTTTCTCCTATTTCTGTAATGTTTTGAGTACCAAGTTAATTTTTGTGTGCATTTGTCAATTATACCCATCAACTTATCTTCACTTAAGTCATTCAATGTAAGATACCAATTAGCTAAGCAATTTTATTGTTTAGTCTGTTAGATCCATGGTTATTTTTATACCACATAAGTCTTCCCAGGCTTTGGGTGGCTTGGCCAAATTTCTGTCCCTTTGTTTTACTACAGTTCACCCTATTTACCCCTGTATTGCTATGACGTGGATTAATTTAAGTCATTTTGCCTTCTGCCGCAACAATCCAATAGTAAATACTTTACACATATTTTTTTTTAAGATTTATTTATTCAGAGAGAGAGAGAGAGAGAGCAGAGACACAGGCAGAGGGAGAAGCAGGCTCCATGCAGGGATGCAGGGGAGCCTGACGCAGGACTTGATCCTGGGTCTCCAGGATCATACCCTGGGCTGCAGGCGGCGCTAAACCACTGCGCCACCGGGGCTGCCCTACACATATTATTTTAGACCTGTCATGTCACTTGGCTACTGAGGTAACACACAATAGTCTAATTATTGTAGAGTAGGAAATTTGGAAGGTATGAGGTCTTTTATTAGGTCAGGCTACAAGAGAAATTCAAGGCCACAATTCATGTAATTCTTGCAAACAACTGTTGGATGTCGTGGTTTTTAAAAATGACTGAATTTAGATTTTTATATTTTCCTTCCTTTTTTCAAGCAGTACAACACTCTAAGCCCTTACCCACATTTTCATTCATTGCTCTCATATCTAAGCTCTCACATCTGATGGTATAGCCATCTCTGATTCAGTAACTAGGATTCTCCTTGCCATGACTAGTTTCAGATTTACCACATTTTACTCACTTAGCCTGGGTGTCAGTTCGAGATATTTGGTAATAAAGTGTGGCTCTCCTGCAGGTCTGCACATCGTCACCTCAATTCCCAATAGAGAGGTCTCCAATAACTATGGATTTACTGGGTCTTCCTTTAATGCCCTCTCAGCCATCCAGCTCCAGTGGATGACTGACTCTGTCAGCCAGAACACTTCGGACAGTCACAGCTCGCTGGGCTTGGATGCACCTTAAATCTCTGGTTCCAGACCATCGAGCCCAGCCGGCTACTCGCAACTATTTCCAGTGTATGAGGCCATTCCGGAGTGAAAAGACCATCAGTCTCCCCATGGACTCACCTCTAATTCTCCTTTCCGTGACAGAGTGACTAGTCTGGCCCCATGATGAGCTACTAAAATCTTTATGGGGTAGCAGAGCCCCATGAAGCCACCGTGGCGCAGCTTGCCTCTCACACACAAGGACACTGCATAAGCTGGGTGTTGAGAGGGTTGTAATTAGCATGATTACTTTATTTTGATTGCTGAGGTTAACAACATGGGCAATGCCCAAGCATATTATCATCATCAATTGATGAGTTAGAGTTTTGAAAATCTGATTATATGACATGTGTTCAGCCGTATCACCCTCTGCACTGCTGTTAGGGAATAACTAATGCCTTGTTCCTTAAGATGCTTAAATAATTTTGCCCATGATACTACGCCAGGTGTGAGTAAACCCAAAGAAACAAGCTCCTGAATACCTCACCCTGTAGGTGCATTTGTGTTTGCTACAGCACCATTTTTTTTTAAGATTTTATTTATTTATTCATGAGAGACACAGAGAGAGAGGCAGAGACACAGGCAGAGGGAGAAGCAGGCTTCATGCAGGAAGCCTGACACGAGACTTGATCCCCAGACCCTGGGATCACACCCTGGGCTGAAGGCAGGTGCTAAACTGCTGAGCCACCCGGGGATCCCCTTAAACGGCAACCAAGAGAGCAGGAACCTCCTCGTTTCGGTTGATCAGGTGTGTGCCAGCAGTTCAAAATATCTGTGAGACAGACCGCTCTTCCCTATGTTAATCCCCAGAGGAAACTAATAAAAACAAAAGGTTCTCAACTGAGGCTATATGGCAATGACAAAATTTGGATAAACATTTTTGGTTGTCGGAGGGGGTGGGGGTGGGGGGGCGTGTATGCTACTGGCATCTAGTGGATATAGGCCGGGGATGCTGCTAAACTACTACAATGCCCAGCATCACTGCCCACAAGAATTACTTGGCTCAAAATGTCAATATTAACAAGTTTGAGAAACCCTAGATTAGATCAAATAAAAGGACTTAAAAAGGGTTAAGAGAACTTCAAATGATCATCCAAAAATAACAAGCTCAAATAGTTTGCCCACTTAAAATTATTTAACAAGGACTACAAAATGTTCCCAACAATAAACCTCATTTGTTGGAGCATCCTAAAAATGGAAAGACCCTAGCTTGCCTCTCAAAGACAGATTTTTTTTTTAGGCATTTTGAAAACTCCCTGAAATTAAGACTTGAGATTCAGATGAATAATCTGCCTTTATTCTAGTATCAGAGGATCTTTCCCTCTTAAGGAAAGATTAGATGATAAACTCCCTCAGCCTCTGCCCCAGTCATCCCACACTTACACCAGGACTCCCTCCTGAAATCCTGCTACATGTGAGAGAGCCAACAGGCTGAATTTTATTTAAAAATGATCATGACTCAAGGTGATAAAACACAGTCCCTACTCTGGGTGATCAAACATGAAATGCTAGCCTTGTGCTGCAAACAGGCCAACAGCTCAGGTTATGCTAAAGTAAAATAGGTTATTGTGGCTTAAATTCTGACTCTTCCCAAAATCATTCCCTTGCTTGTGCACCGAGACACACATATATAGAATAAAAATTGAGGTTGATTATTGGCCATTTAAAATGTAAATCGTACTTGCAGGAGTGGACTTTCTCATAGTTATACAAGTTTATTGGAAGAAATTTCCAGTGACTATGAGAAAGATAAAGAGAGCTACAGACGGACAGATACTACAAATATCTGCTCTCAAAAATTAAAGCATTTGTCTAGAGAGGTGTAGGAACCTCAGAATCCTGGCTTTAGCTACCCCCATCACCCCGGGGGGAGTGGTCCAGAAACCTGTACACACAGAGGACAATGATGAGAATATTCGTTCTTTATTAGCAACTGGGGTATTGGCCCCAAACCCTAAGGTAGCTCTCGAGCCCAGGTGAGCTCTGCTGCCTGCCAGGACTCCTCTCAGCCAGACCAGGAAGGCTGACACAGCTTTCCTTCCCCTGGATCTTACCCTGGTCTTCACTTAGCTTTTTTTTTAATCAATTAATTAACATACCGTGTATTATTAGTCTCAGAGGTAGAGTTCAGTGATTCATCAGTGCGTGTAACACCCAGTGCTCATCACACCACGTGCCCTCCTTAATGCCCCTTACCCCATCCACCCACCCACCTTCCCCCCAGCAACCCTCAGTATTTCCTAGAGTTCAGCGTCTCTTATGGTTGTCTCTTCTGATTTCATTTTATTTTATTTTTCCTTCCCTTCCCCTATGTTCATCTGTTCTGTTTCTTAAATTCCACATATGAGTGAAATCATATAACTGTCTGTGATTGACTTATTTGACTTAGCAAATACCCTCTAGTTTCATCCATGTTGTTGCAAATGGTAAGGTTTCTTTTTTGATGGTTGAGTAATATTCCACACACAATTTTCCACTGTGTGTGGAATATTATGTATATACATATTTATGTACACACACACACACACCAGATTTTCACCTAGCTTTTTAAAGGGAATGGGAAGGGAGGAATCTCTTCCACATGGAAAAGGGGCACCTCTTACCTCTGGTATCTCAAAAGGCAGAGCATTTAAAGAAAGAATAGACAATACAGAGGGAAAAAGAAATATACAGGTGGATAGTACCAGGCCTTCCTCCAAACATAGCCAGTCTCCGTACAGCCCCTGTCTTAATTCTCTAAGGCCCCAGGAAGGAGCTGCATCCTGAAAGACTACTGGGGCAGTTGCCATAAAATGAGCTTATTTATACTCCATTCTAGATAAGGCTCTACCTTTTAGAAAGAGAGACCAGATGAACGACCTCAAACCTGACCAATCCATGTAAAGCCAAACTCCTTCTCCTTGGAGGTGAGATCCAAGGGGTTGGAGGACAGCCCCCCCCCCACTTTAGGCATAATCAATTTAAATGATTAACAGGAAGCATGAAGAAATGAGGATTTAAGTGGTTCTGGGTTTATGGGCTTTAAGAGCAAACAAGGCAAATAGAGAAGTAGCATAACCAGGTGGCAAAATGAAAGTTCAGGGCATTGGGAAAATAGGATCAAGCGGTCAGAAAAGAGCACAGAAAGTGGCTGTAAGAGAGCAAAAGACAAATAAGCTTTTGCAAAATCTTGCATTGATAAACCTAACGTCTAAAGGGTTTTCCCATCAATGACTCTGTTACCAAGGTAGAGCTACTCTCCAGGGATGACCCCTCACTCAACTAGATTCTTTTTTTTTTTTTAATTTATTTATTATAGTCACAGAGAGAGAGAGAGAGAGAGAGAGAGAGAGGCAGAAACATAGGCAGAGAGAGAAGCAGGCTCCATGCACCAGGAGCCTGACGTGGGATTCGATCCCGGGTCTCCAGGATCGCGCCCTGGGCCAAAGGCAGGCGCCAATCCACTGCGCCACCCAGGGATCCCTCAACTAGATTCTTACAGAGATGTCCACCCACATGCTGAACTTTGTAAGCAAGCATCAATGGATCAAGATGCTGCTCAAGCAAATTTAAGTTGTGGCACTGTATATTGTAACTCCAACCTAAGTCACCTTGTGGAAGATTCTGGGTTGCATGTAGGAGATTACTGAGGTATTAAAATTACCCAAAAGACAACCACCATTGTGCATTTATGGCCAAAGCTTCAGAAAGTAAGATTAGCTACAGCAAAAGGTAGGGAATTTGAATGTGTTGACAATTTCTGCGAACATTCAAAACCACTACTTGAGATTAACTGTACAATCATGTCACCTCCACTGCAACATGCTATGCAGGGTAATGATGAAGAGACCATCCACATTTGCTTGGTATTTCCCACAGTGCCATGCTATACTGGGTGGTAGAAGAAGGACCCCCATGTAGCAAGCTCAACAATTCTTATCTGCCAAAAATTTATTCCCAGCTACTTTAGTCCCAAAGTCATGACCAAGTCCAATGCTGGAGGGTTTTAGATTCATGAATATTCTGCTCAAGAGCAAAGGGGTTATGAAATGGCCCTAGGGCAATTGCCAAGAATGTGAAAAAAGAGGGATTTAGAAAATCCACCTAGAATATAGAAAGCAAATACTCCATTCCATTTTTATTGTTGAGGATTTCTACCTCACATTAGGTTATTTGGGCAAATGTACATCCCTGGTATGTCCTTGGGTAAAGGTAGATGTAGAGTATAAGTCAGCCAAGATTAAATCAGGATGTGCAGAATTATTGCATTCAGGCTGAAAAGAGTTAATTTTAAATGATTTGGGTAAAAGAGTTTGTTAAGAACAGTAGTTGTGGAAGAAGTTCCCAAAGTAACTTTGCCCTTAGGATGAGGACACCAAATGCAAGGCTGGCTGCTCCTCAACTGGGAAGCAGATTCAACTCTCATCATCATCCCGTCAAACTGAGGTCAGTCCCGGGGATGTGTCCACAGGGCTGAAGATACACATTCCGGTACCACCTGAATGAGGCAGTGTGCTAGCAAGCCATGAAAGGAGCTGCCCACCAAGCAGAGCTTGTCTCTGAATTTCAGACACTGCCTATATCCTTCTGGGCCCTTTCCCCACCACTATTTTCTGTCTCCTCCTAGTTCCCTTTCCTTTTCTCCTTTATGTGTCCCCTGAGCCCTTACCAGTGGGGCTGATTTGACAACAAAAGCCAAGCATTAGCTTCTTAATTTGTTTCACTTGGAGTTTTCCATGTTAAAGCTTTCAGGAGTTTCATCTTCCATTATAATTCTGATTAAGTGGCTCCTGCTTTGCCTTCCTCCAAGGCTTGTTAGAACAGAGAAGGGTTGGGTTCTTCATGTCTATAATGGGCCCAGAACTCCCTGGAGGGAGGTTTTATATCTAAAACAACAGAAATAACTCTCATTACAATTAATAAAAGAAAAATGAGGCTTCCCATGTAGAATCTCAATAAGTCCCGAGTATATTAAACATTCTAGAAAGAGATTTGTGGAGGCCCAGCCTGTTATGACCAGGAGGGCCACCATAGTTAATGGAGCTGTGACACAGGTGACACCAGGTGATGTTCAGGGTTGCCAGCTGCCACAGCAACTTGAAATCTCTTCAACAGCATTCTTGCTCCTACGTTAAAGAACCGCTCTCTCAAAGTAAAGAGGTGACAGGCGTTTGACCAGCTTCCCTCAGAAAAACATCCCCTAACACACTGATCCTCCCCACTTCCATTAGGTATAATACGCTTAGGGAGGCACTTCTAATATATTCATTTTATTATTTAACCTTAAGCTTGCTCCAACATGGGGCATTTTTTCCAAACAATAAAACAGCTTTGGAATGAGGTAGACCAATGTTTTGGATCCAGCCTCTCTCTGCTGTGCTATTTCAGCAATTCTGGACAAGCTGCTTAATATCTTTAAACCTCAGCATGCATCCCTCGAAATCAGTATTGTACGTTAGTCAGCTTTTGCTGCATAACAAATAACTTCAAAATCACAGCGTCTTAAAAGTTTTTGATTCTCTTGCTCATGTGTCTGCCAGTAGTTGTAGGTCTACTGGGATTGGCAGGGCATGGCTCTCTCTAGGCTGTGGGTTTGGGTTACGTATTTCCCTATTCTCCTTGGTAGCAATAACTCAGGTAATATTCTTCTTATAACAATCCACAGAAGCACAAAAAGACAAACCAAACTATGCAACAAGCACATCTAAAGTCCCTGGTCAAGTCATGTCTGCTAAGATCTCATTAGCCAAAGCAGTCACATAACCCAGTCTACAGTCAAGTAGGAGAGAAGCGCTCTCTGTCACCACTTCTCTTATGAAGTCTTTGTAAAGCCATAAAGGGAGTGAAGAATTGAGATCCAGTCTCCCAAAGTTACATGATAAAATTATAGTTATATGCCAAAATAACTATAGTTATAGTTATATGATAAAAATAGCTATCATGTAACGGTAAAGATCATGAGATCAAAATACAAAAATCCCAGGATATGGTAGGTACTGAATAAATGACCGCTATTATTATGGATTAACAGTTTTCTGATAGCTATGACTATGTACACAAAAGTTCTAAAATCAGACAGTTAAGATATTACTTTATTACTCTTTATTAAGTGTAACTACTAAAACATAGCCCCAGGCTTTTGCACCTTGTATCTATGAAACTCTGATGATGAAAATAAGCCAGGGCAAGCTACCAAAAGACTTAACACAAACCAAAAAATCTGGAGACAACTATCCTTGGAACCCCAGGCTCCCTGTTCTGAGCAGCTTCCTCCAGTTGCCCAGGCCTTATTTAACATAGCAAAGAAAGTCTCCACCAAACACTCAGTCCTATTAGAAACCACTAGTATGTTTAAAAAATGGATGCTCCCTTCTTTCTATATTTATATAGGGCTAAAGGGAGAACAGGTATGGGGGTACAGTGGCTGATTTCTTAGTCTCTTCTTACATAGATCTTTCTTTTTCCTCCACTTCCTATAGGAAGAGCCTTTCAATGTGGGGGGAGGGGATGTGTTTTAATCTCATGATGATTTTAGGGCACATTCGGAATCCACAGGCCCTCTCCTTCCTGCCCTGTTTTACACTCTCCTACCTCTCATTGATCCTTCATGGAGAACTGAAAAGTAAATTATCTAAAACATAGAGACCATTCGAATTAGCAGGGACCTGAGCAGTTCCAGAACATCACATAGCCCTCACCAGGAGAGCTGCATCTCTGGACCTGGAACGATATGCCTGGGTTGACCTTTCCACTCCATTATCTCTCTCATGGACCTACAACATGTTTTTTGGACTCTTTAGGATTCATTTTTAGCAATTATAAAATAAAATTAAAAACACCTGCATTGAGGGGCACCTAGGAGTCTCAGTTGGTTAAGTGTCTGACTCTTGATTTCGGCTCAGGTCATGATCTCAAGGTGATAGGACTGAGCCCTGAATTGGGCTCTGCACTCAGCATGAAGTCTGCTTGAGATTCTCTCCTTCTCCTTCTGCCCTTTCCTCTGCTCACACACTCTCTCTCTAAAATAAAATCTTTAGGGGGGTAAAAGAGAACACCTGCCTTGAAATATTACTGATGGGATCAGAGGAGATCATTTACTTCTGATAAAATATCTGTTGAATGTGCCAGGTCCTAAAGATGAAAGACACAGCCACTTCCCTCCAAAGTTTCCAAGTTGGTCCCAGGCACATAGTGGAAGTGCAGTAAACCATCACAATTATTACCATTTACATTTATTTGGTGGCAACATGTAAGATATTTAACAAGTGGCACACTATAAGAAACTTTCTACAGGAACGAAGAGCAGTCTTAGAGCTGTAGCAGGATACCACCTAGTATTCTGAGATAATGACCACACAGCCTGGGGGTAATGACCAAAGAGGCAACATGGTCACACAGGAAACTCAAGACAGCGCCTATTTGCCACCCAGTAAAGAAGTGTTTCAACATTTTAACAACTGGTATGGTATTATAAGTGATATTATATTTTAAATAATAAATTCGCATTTATCATTTAAAGTCATGGTCTACATGTTTGATATTCCTCTTTTCTACCTAAATGCCTCAATAAAGGAATAATGTTGTGTCATGTATGTTGCTTTTACTAACCAATGATGCAAGGAAAATTTAATCTTGGGTGAAGCTGATATTCTAATTTCAGCTCTGAAATGATACACACATGATAATGGCCATGGGAGAGACATCCTGCATGGGCACCAAAAATCCCTCCCTAACCACCACACATGGATCCAAAGAAAAATGAAATGATTCCAAAATTAAGGTTGAAGAAAGCATCATTGTGTCAGGTGTCAAGGATTCCAAGCCAGTGTGGTTTGGATGCTCCGTCCCCCTGGAGGGCCCCCTGTGCCATGAGGACTCACTTCCTCAGGGATGTCTGAAGTTTCTCTGAAGTTCTCATGTCAAAAAGTGACAGAGGGGATGAGGGGTTTCAGTTGTAGGAGACACAGAACAAGCACAGGAGATCTCTTAAAAGAACAGAGAAAGAAACCTCCGTGACGCTTATTCCAACCACAGTAAAACAATGCCTTGAGAGCACGCCAGCCTTCTGCCATGTGTTTATTTGGCAGCATTCTTCCCTCCCCCAAAATACTGACTGAAGTAAATGAAGTAACATATTTCATCAAATGGAAACTATTCTAGTCAATGAGTGAAAAAAAAAAAACAGAAAATTCCCATGCGTAATGGAGAAGATTCTATAAGATCATAGCAAGTAATGGTACATTCTTACCTAATTCTAGCATATAGTCATGGGGGTTTAGAGTTTATAAAATCATCTGGTCTATTTAATCTGGAAAACTAGAGGCCAGCAAGGTAAAATGCCCTGTTTGGAGGACTCTTGATCCTCAATCCAAGGGCCAGTTACATCACGCTAACATTTCTTTCTCCCAACTGCAGAAAATAGGCATACACAAAAGGAAGACACTGAGGAATAATCAATGCATCATGAGACAGACATTCTTGGAAAAGGCTTGTGATAAAATATTCTCCAAAGAATATACAAACACAGATATTTAAGATTATTATTCTAGTTGCCAAGACAACAAAGGAACAAATCAGAGAAAAAGAGAACCAAGAATTCTTCCCGCAAGCTCTCTACCCAAACCACATTAAGACTAAGAGTGAGGCACTTCTCACCTTGGAATGGTTGGCCCAAGGAAGGCCAAAATCAAGACACATGCCTCTGACCGCAGAAACCCGGGCTGCCCACAACCACGGAAGTACTACAGAGCAAAAGTATTCAACACCAGTGTTCTGCAGGCCAAAGTGATCTGAGGACTAATTCCATTCACATGTGCCTAGGAGATTTTAGGGGGAAGCAATCCAAAGGCCAACTGCAGAGTTCATTTTAATAGCACTGAGGTTTGTGTGCATGTCTAATCATGGGATCAGCAAATTACATGCCTGGTGCAAAGACCATATGACCTATGTGGGATTGTGGAACCACTGAGTGCATTTCAGAAAAACACTACGAATGGAAAATTCACTCAGAAGGCCAAGTTGTGAAGCTGTTGCAGGGCGGAAGAAGAGCAACAAGGATAAGCAACATGCTTCTGAGCATCTCCTAAGCCAGGGCACTGAACTAGGCACTGGAGAATTAACTCCCTCCCCGACCCCACCCGAGCCACTAAGTAGGAAACCACATTAGCTCCGTTAATGAGGGCGCCTGGGTGGCTCAGTCAGTTAAGCGGCTGACTTTGGCTCAGGTCATGATCTCAGGGTCTGGGGATGGAGCTCTGTGTTGGGCTCCTGACGCTCAGTGGGGTGTCTGCTAGTCCCTCCCTCTCCCTCTACCTCTCCCCCAACTCATGCTCTGTCTCCCCCTCTCAAATAAATAAACTCCTTAAATGAATGGACGGCCCTCAAAGGGGCTCTAAATGCTTGTCATCAAAGGCAGACCAGACGCTGTAGGGAGAAATGAGTCAGGAAAGAACCTCCTTCTACCCTTGTCCGCCAGGCTGTGCCTCCTCCAGACTCTAATTCATGAAACAAAAAGACCTTGAGATCTTTGAACATTTACAGGCCCTAGTAACAGACTCGGGCAAATTAGCCGAACAGGCAAAGTGTTAACTGATAGGGAGTCAGGAAACAAAGAGCCAACAGTTACACATCCTCCTCTCTCTCTCTCCTTTGTCTGGCCCTGGTTTCCAGACCTCTCCCCATCACATCATCATCTCCACACATGATCATGTGTGTGCATGCAAACACACATGCACACGCATGACAAAGTAATTACCAATTTGTGGTAGTAAAAAGGCTTGGGCAAGATTAAATCCCAGAACTTCGGTAACAGGCTATTGTGGAAGATACTGGAAATGTAAGGAAGTGAGGAAGACTATACTGTCTGAGTAAACCTCTGACCTGAGCTACAGAAATGTTAAGAAATCCTTTCTCTGTGAGAATCCTCTGAAACGTAAAACCCAAACCAACACAACAGTAGTGTTGCCAGCACAGGAATCTTTCCTCTCTTATTTAATTCTTCCCAAGGATACAGTCTCTGCTGAGAACTAATTTCAGAGCATCTAAAAAGCCACGTGGTGCAAGCTCACTAGGCTCTGAGTTTCTCAAAGACGCAGGCTATATTTCTCTCATCTTCATACATCAGCACCCAGCAGGGTAAGAGGTCCTCCTAGATGCCTATTGTTAGAATGGCCTGCCCACATCATGGGCAAAGAGGTATTTAATTCCCCAGTGCACACCTCTGCCTCTCACCTGAGATGAAGCTGAGCTCAATATACCATCGCTATTAACATTTACATTAATCTGGTACCAATCTGACAAGTGGCACAGTACAAGGTCCCACTCATGGGCATGAACAGCATAAGGCTGCAGTAGGGTATTGGACCTTGCCTACCATGACCATGGGAGGATGGTACCATCCAGCAGAGGCGTATCTGCCAGACAGACAGAGCATTACGCGGAACACATCCCACCCATGATTTCTCTGAAGAGTCATCCAGCCAGCCCTGATTTTGAACAAATCAGTAAATAAACGTTGATCTGAAGAGCACCTGCCATGTGCTAGGGTCGCACTAAACACTTAGAGGGAAACAATGTAACAGATACTGACACACCCTAAGGACACATGAGACCACACACAGCAAAGGAAAAGTGGGCAACGTCAGTAGAATGGAGAGATCCCCAGTGAGAGAGAGAGTCATTGAATAATTTAGTGTGCAAAGGAGGGACTGTGCCCCTCAGTCGAATTTAGCCTGTTAGATCTGGCACGTGGTGAGAAGTAGTTCTCTAAAGACAGACACGTGTGAGATTGGGGGTCAGCACTGAGCAGACACGAAGAGGGAGAGAGAAACTAACAGTGACGGAGCACAACGTCGGGCCTTTATGGCCCTTACATTTCATGCAATTCTTCAGTTGCTCTTTGATGTGAACTTTTGTCAATGTTAAGCTGCCCAACATCCATGCCTTCCTCCCTTCTGGGAAACCCTTCACTGTCTTACCCAATAGGATGTCCAGCCCCAAGCAAGCTTCAAATTGGTGGCAGAGTGAGTGCCACCAAGAGGAATGGACCTGAGAGCCATGCGGTGTCAACAGAGCGCCACGCCCCGGTGCACCGAGAAGTGGCAGGGTCCTCCCTGGACTGATCCTTTGGCTGCGCCTTAGCTGAGGTTCTCGCTGGTCAGCTTCCCCTGCCCTCTGCCCATTTTCCAATCCTGTTTCCTCAGCCTCCTCAATTCTGAGTTATCTGATACTCTTCCAATGCATTACTTTTCTGCCTAACTAGAGTCATTTGCAGCTGCTTACCACGAACGCTGACCAATACACCCATGATACTGGTATCATTTTATACAGAAACTGAGGCTCTGGAAAGCTAAATACACAGTCAATCAGTGACAAAGACAGAGTTTGAGCTCAGGTCCTCTGACCTCAAACCCAGTTCTTCCCCTTGCTGTGTTCATCAGGACATCTCTAGTTGCAAGTAAGAAAAAAACAAAAAACAAAAAAAACCCATATTATTTTTTTCTGTTAAGCAAGGAGGACACGTACTGATTGAACAGTTGAGATGTAGAAAGAATGCCTGGCTCTACTGTCCAAAGGATGCCAAGCCTATTCATCACTGGTTCACTCTCACCTACATGGATATCACTCCCAGGAATCTCTTCCATGATGTGGTCTTCTCCAGGCCTATATTTTCACAAACCCAGAAAAAAAGGGGGGGATTGTTTTTCCCAAAAGACTGAAAAATGTTGGGTTTGCCTCTCACTGAACTATCTCAGTGGCCAGGACCTGGATATACTGTTGACCAACCCTGACTCAAGTGTACCGCCCCACCCAACTCTGTGGTAGAGTCAGCACTACTCAAACTGTACAGACTCAGGCTGTACTCAGTGATAGTTCTCTAGAGAATCTCAGGACTTTAACAGAAGAAAGGTGAATGGATATCGAGTGGCAAAACAGGAGACGTCCACTGGTGTCTACTGCCTCTAGAGTACGAGTGACTGCCCCCTTTCCAAATGAACCCTTCTCAATACCGCAGTAGAGAAGAGACTCTCTCCAAACTGAATCCTACCAGCTAGCTTTCCTACCTTCCCCCCAACCAAGTTTCTTTCAAATTCTTCTGTACACATGATATATACTAGAAACTTAAATTACCCCTTCCATGGCATCATAAACCAGAGCAACAAACATTTCTGGGAGCCGTTGTGAAAGCTCTATGTTAAGGGAAGAAATTCAGAGAATGTGGAGGGTTGACTGGCTCATTGTGGCTTTTCCAGTCCCCTGAAATCGTATCAGGAGCAGCTGCCCACTCTGGGTTCAAGTCAGTAGGATCTGATCCCAAGATCCCAGAGCCAGAGGTTAAGTTCCAAACTATGTCTCAGGGAGAGTTCTGGGGGTCAAACTGCTAAGGAAAATCATGTCCAAGAAGTTTTCAGAGGAAGAAAGCCCTGAGGTGGGCATTTTAAGCTAGAACCAAGGGATAAGACAGCCGCAGAAGACAAGAGTAGCTACACTAAAAGGGGGATCATAGCAACAGAGAAGACTGAGAGGAGATGGTTGTGTCTCCTTTGGTGTGCAGTAGGGTGAGCTGGCTCTACATATGGGACCAGACTCAACAGTACATGGGCTCCATCGAAGGCTACCCCCAGGGCCCTGTGCCATTTGCTCCTTAGGCCTAGATTTTTCCTCCCTGCCCCAACTCTAAAATTCTTCCTAGAATTGAGCCTGCCACCTAGCAGCTGATCCTTAATTGAAACAGCAAAACTTCTATATTTACCAAACACCAAGGGGTAGGGTCGCTAAGACATGGGTCAGGGATTGATACACAGATGAAAAAAAAATGTCATTTTAAACCTTGAAAAAAATTGCTGGGGATGAGAGAAGCAGCTGAGCTTAAAAAAAAAAAATGTAGTTCTATAATAGAGGTTTATATATATAAGGCTGCCATAGGAACTCAGAAGAGAAACAATCAACCTGAGTGCCCTTAAGGCTGTGAGAGGGAACAGTGGGCTATGAAAGTGGAAGGAAAGTTGGGTCTGATCCTCCATGGGGTGACACAGATTGAGAAAGAAACACCAAAAGGAATTAGAGTTGGGTTAAAAAAAAAAAAAAACTGTCCGCACTCTGAGGTTCCTCCCTAGAACATGAGCCCTCAGCCTCGTATGCCCACTTCCTGGCACGGGGCCTCCTCCCTAGAGGGGACTCTGTGAGTGTCTATGAATTAAACAACGAGCCCTGCTTTGCCTTTGGAACAAAATGCAGACCTGCAAGACCGAGGGACACTGCTTTCTAAAACATTATCACAGCCTTTAATTTCTCATTATGACTCTCTGAGCAGTTTAATTAATAATTGCTATGGGAAGAGGAGAGCAAAGTGAAAATTAATAGCTATTGGCCAGAGCTATTGCTGAATTGAGTCCAATTATGAAATGAACAATGCACACCCAAAAAAGAAACAGGAATTACAAAAGTAAAGGCCACGGGCAAGAGGGACCCTAAGGGATCATCTTAATCTGACCAGATGTTGGGTGAGGTGTGCTTCAAATGGGAAGAATGGAGAACATGAGTATTTGTCAAGAAATGAATCCCTCGCCATGGTCTGCACTTCCTAGAAAGGCAAGCACGGCCACTGGGCTCCTTTTCCTCCTGACCAAAACACTACAGAATAAGACAGAAATGAAACGAGGAGCAAAGACTAGAGTCATCCTACTGAGGATGCCAAGTGGCCAGGATGCCTCCAACAGCCCAAGGACACCCAGGACGTCTGAGATGAACAAATCTCTAGGACTTGATGGCTCTTTGATTCCTCCTTTGAAAGGCGGCATTATCATGTCTTCAGAGAGAGGACTGCTGCAGAACTGCTTATTCACAAACAATCTTCAAAACACTTGTTGTCTGAATAGTTTAGGTGACTGACCCCTCGGCTGACCCCTGAGGTTACCCTGTATATTTACTCCACTATCCCCATCAGGGATCCTCGTGTAATGTCTTTTCCGTGCACATTGGCTTCTCTCCTCAAACCATCTCTTCCCCACAGTGGACATCTTCAATTTTCAGTCTCTGAAATTCATTACACCCAAACAATTAATGTAGCTAATTTTATACTTTCTTTTATAAGGAGCCTTTTATGAATATAGGATCCTATTAGGTATTAGGTATATCTATTGGGTATTTAGGCATGAGAAATTTTTTTTAATTTTTTTTTTAAATTTATTTATTTATGATAGTCACAGAGAGAGAGAGAGAGAGAGAGAGAGGCAGAGACACAGGCAGAGGGAGAAGCAGGCTCCATGCACCGGGAGCCCGACGTGGGATTCGATCCCGGGTCTCCAGGATCGTGCCCTGGGCCAAAGGCAGGCGCCAAACCGCTGCGCCACCCAGGGATCCCCTAGGCATGAGAAATTTTAAAGTTGAATCATTCAAGCTGCCAGTTAAATAAAATCTAAAAAGGTTTAGATTTTTTTTTTTTTAAGGAAAAAGTGTAATTTATAAAACCTATGCTAAAGAAATTAAAACAGGCACACTATTCCTGGAAACTGCAAATAATAATAATAATAATAATAATAATAATATAAAAAGAGAAGAAAAATGTTTTAAATACCAATAATGTCTATGAATTGAGAACTGGTTTACTCATGCACTGGGTGAGATAATTCTGTAGTTTTAAAATCGCTCCTTTAAGAAAAATCTCTCTTTTTCTACCCCCCTAGGAAATGCTGTTATCCGGAGGGTTACTTGATATAAAGGCGACATTCTGTGGCTAAGCACAGGAATTGCAATGGTTTGATCCAAATGCCCTGGGCTTCCACCTTCCCTTCCCTTTCAATCTTCATGAATTTGTAGGCTAGAGGTTCTAAGTTAATCTAACAATTTTTTTTTTTTTTGCATTTTACAGACTGCACTGCAACTATTATTCACCTGTGAGCCCATCCACTTTCTCTGCAGCTTAATATCTCAGAGCCTACACCAACTGCTGTCGATTTCCCCTTCACTAGAAGCAGGTTACAGGGCAGAAAGAAAAGAAGGGCTGGAATACAAAAACTAAGTCTCCAGTCCCAGCTCTGCTCTTCTCTTGCCCTCTCTCAGTCTCTCCTGTTTCATTTGTAAATTATGGGTGGTCATACCTGCCACCTCCAAACCACGGAAAGCTGCGCATGTGTATGGGGGAAGGGAGGGACACGATATGCAGGGTAGAAATGCTGCACCAAGACAGAGTGTTTTCCACTTCTGAACGATGGAGCATCTTCTTTCAAAATGCTCCACATCACTTGCCATCAGGGAAATACAAATCAAAACCACAATGAGATTCCACCTTACACACGTGAGAATGGCTAAAATGAACAAGACTGAAAACAGCAAATGTTGGAGAGGATGTGGAGGAAGGGGAACCCTCTTGCACTGTTGCTGGGAATGTGAACTGGTGCAGCCACTCTGGAAAACTGTGTGGAGGTTCCTCAAAGAGTTAAAAATAGACCTGCCCTACGACCCAGCAATTGCACTGCTGCGGATTTACTCCAAAGACACAGATGCAGGAAATGCTGGGACACCTGCACCCCAGTGTTTACAGCAGCAATGGCCACAATAGCCAAACTGTGGAAGGAGCCTCGGTGTCCATCAACAGATGATGGATAAAGAAGCTGTGGTCTACGTATACAGTGGAATGTTACTCAGCCTTAGAAACGACAAATACCCACCATTTACTTCAACCTGGATGGAACTGGAGGGCATTATGCTGAGTGAAATAAGTCAATCAGAGAAAGACAATTATCATATGGTTTTACTCATATGTGGAATGTAACAGTGAAAGAGACCAAAGGGAAAGGAGGGAAACTGAGTGGGGAAAAATCAGAGAGGAAGACAAACCATGAGAGACTCCATCCTAACTCTGGGAAACAGACAAAGGGTTGCAGAAGGGGAGGTGAGCAGACAGGAGGTTGGGGTAACTGGGTGATGGGAACTGAGGAGGGCACTTGATGGGGTGAGCACTTTGGTGTTATACTCTATGTTGGCAAATTGAGTTTAAAAATTTTTTTAAAGCATCTTTCATATGCACACCTGCCAGGTAGACTCCAGAGCACCTTCTACTTATCCCTTTCACAGACCTGTCCAGTCTTCCTGCCTCTATTACAGACCTGAATTACTACAAATGTCTCAGGCACATCATGAAAATACTCTCTTCCTTTACAAAGCATGTTGCAAACTCAATGTCTAGTTCATCCTAGAGGACATGAGCTGTCTGGATCAATTTAGTAACATGTCAGTGGGTATGACAGAACGGTGCACTCGAACCTAGTGTCCTGAAGTCACCAGACTGGTTCCCTCTAACTATATTCCAAGCCATAGGACAATGTTTACATCATCCAATCCTCTTCTCTTTGGAGGAAAGGAACTTCCAAAAACTCACCTGGCTAGGTATCTTCCAGAACGTGGAGCACTGCTTAGTCCTCCAAGCTTTATTTTGACAAGCAGAAGTTTTGTTTTCCAGACGTTTCAAGGGAGCCTAGGACTTTTTCTTTTGCCATTCTGAAGTAAAAGCCAAAACCATCAAAACATTAAAACCCTAAGATTAATTCCCAACACTACCTGGCTCAATTTCATCACTCTGTTGTTACAGTCGTCCTTTGTCCTATTGCACTTGTTTACTTTTATTGGATTTCTGCCTTCCCATCTATAAGAAGAGATAGGAAAGCACAAAATAAGGTGGAGACTTAAAAACTACAACTTACTTTTTTCCTTTTGCATTTCTTTCATCAGAAGAAGAGCAAAAAAACATATTTGGGGAAGTAGAGAGAAAGAAAGAGAGAAATGCATTGATTATACCTGTACTGAAATAAAAGCAAAGCGAGAATGAGTATTTTTTCAAGACTAAAGATAAATGAAGATCCAGGGCCTGGAGAGGAGAAAGATGATAGAATGTGGAAAACTGGTAAGAACAGTGCTGACTTCATTCTTATTTGTTTTCATGAATACATAATTTTTGGAGTTTCCAGTTGTACTGAGAAATTTTCACCCTTCCTTCTTGTAGATGAAAAAAAAAAAAAAAACTGCACTCAAGGGTAAGCAAACATTTGACAACCCCGGGATTCTGATAATGCACTAACAGAGGCCGACTCGCAGCACGGTCGATGACTGAAAGATTTCAGAACAGCTTCCCCACTTCCTCAGCACTGGGATGTTTTTCCACGTGAGTAGACCTGGTATTAGTTTAGAGGACAATCGGACACAAGTGGCCAGTTAGAATTCATTCTGCCAAAATTGGATATTGGAGAGAGCAATGGCTGAGTACAGGCCTGCAAAGTCCTGGCTTTGAGGGTGTGCATCTCCCACAAAGGCAAGCTCTCCAGCTCTCCAGAGAACTTTGTCTCTGGTAAAAACCAAAAGCCTAATATTCATACATACACTGCCGATATTCCTCACTGCAACATTCCTCAACATGCCTTAAGAGGTTAAGGCACAGAGCTCTGCTGCCTTATAAAAGGGCAAGGAAACAACTTGATTTATCATGGAGTTCAAATCTATTTGGACAGGTCGTTGAGGCTTGGTGGGTCAGAGGGTCTTTGTCTCAATTTCTGATGCAACTATTAAACTCTGCTATTGTAGGGCAAAAGAAGTCACAGATAACAGGTAAACAAATGAGTGTGGCTATGTTGCAATAAAACTTTATTTACAAAAACAAGCAGAGGACCAAACATAACCCATAGGACATAGTTGGCCAAGCCCTGTATTAGAGACTATAGGGCTTTGTGGGGGGAGAAGCAGGGGTTTCTACTGAGGCCTCTTATTTGGTGCGTCCACATTTCTGAGATTCATAGAGCCGTTTTCAGCAGTTTGGAATGCCTTCAGCTGCAGGGACAGGAAACCCAACTCAGATGACTTATACAAATAGCAGTTTCTTATTTTCATACAACAAAGAGAGCAGGGTTAGGTCATTGTTGCCCTTCTTCACTGCTTTCTTGGACACAGGCTCTCTCCTCCACCTTTTTTTTTTTTAAAGCCTTTGCCTGGTCATCTCACATCTACCCAGGTGGCTGGTGTTCCACTGGGCCTCTCATTTAAATTTGAGGAGGAAGAGAAGGGGAAGGATGAAAGGATGGGCAAACTGTAACTTTTCTCTTTTTATCAGAAAAGCAAAATTGCTCCCAAGAACACCCTTAATCCATTGATAAAAGACTTTATTTATACCTCCTTGTCTAGAACTATGGCATGTGGGTGGCCAGCCCTTGTTGAAAGAAAAGGTGGGGAATTGATTTTTTTTTTTCCAGCCTCTAGAATAAAGAAGTGAAAAGAAAATTGTTGGGGATGGGAAGTGATACATAAACTACACCCCTTTCTGAGTGTAGGACACTGTATTGGTGACAAGAAAGGTATCCTCAGTCGGGTGCTGAAGCATATGCCAGTCAGGGAGGGAGCTGTAGAACAGCAACCCCTGGAGAGAAGGTATCCTAGCGTTGCCTCCTTCAGAGAAAACCTTGACAACGACTGTCCTGGCACTTTTAATGACGTTTATTGGTGTTGATGAGGCATTTACTAATCAATGTTTCTATTGCCAAACTTTGTGACTTTGCTCTATGCTAACCCAAAACAAGTACAAAGAGGGATTTTGTGGTCTGCAGCTATAGATAAAGACAGCTAGTAAGGGTAACATTCTCTGCCACCATGAAAAGTATTTTACCACAAAAAGGCAAAGGTTGGACATAAAATATTATAGTATATACAGCTGAGATTTAGGACGCGGGGGGGGGGGGGGGAGCGGGGGGCGGAGTTGGTGACTGAAATGCAGTTATCCCAACACCGGCATAATACACAGGTGAACTTACTGATTATATTTTTGACAAGAAGGAGTCCTTCCATTTTAATGGCCACAGGTGGCTAGCTCTTCAGTTTTTACCATGTTTTGTTTTTTTTTTTAAGATTTTATTTATTTCTTCAAAAGAGACACAGAGAGAGGGAGGCAGAGACACAGGCAGAGGGAGAAGCAGGCTCCCTGCAGGGAGCCCAATGCAGGACTCGATCCTGAGACTCCAGGATCACTGGGCAGAAGGCAGGTGCTCAACCCGCTGAACCACCCAGGTGACCCTGCTGGTTTGTCTTGAAAGTGGTATGACGCTTAGCTCTGAACCACAATCTCATCGTTTAACTCACTTTAATTTCCAGGCATGGCTTTTCTGTAAACATTCTACATAGTTCAGGCTCACAGAGGCAACTTTCAAAACAGTGGAATTGTTTTTTGTTTGTTTGTTTGTTTGTTTGAGGTTTGATCCGTGAGGGGAAAAAAAAAAAACGGCTGGTTAAATTAAGAGTAAGGTAATTAGCTAAAAGAGTGACAAGAGAAGAAATGTCCAACCATACAACCATGACACATTCACGTGAAATGCCATCATATCTGAGTTGCATTCTTATTTCCAGTGCAATGAAAATACACCTGTGGTCACCAGTTTTGCAATTTGACTATAAAATATAGATAATCACTATTTAAGGCCTGTTTTGAATAAAGCCTTTTACTTTCAAAGCAAGTTTACTACTAGCGTCTTACTTGACTCAAGTGTCTGAAGTAGGTAGGGCTTACCTGCTATGTCAAAGGAGAATCTTGCATAGAGAAGGAAAATGCATCCTGTACCCTCACAGTCCTACACCATTGAATTCTGTATTATTTACTTGCAAAATGCAGAATATTGGTTCAACTTATTTTCAAGATCACACTGTATCTCTGGGCCAATTTCTTACTGCTTTACCATGCCATTTTGAGTATTTCTTAAGTACTGATCTTGCAATTCACCACCTAAGCACCTGTTTTCCTTCCCATTCTGTATAAGAATGTGAGTCTAAACTGGTTCTACAAGCTCCGAAATACCTCAGTTGGGTCCATGACAAAGTGCATTCACTTATAAAAAGAAACACGCTGAGTCATCTTCAGGTCCCAAACCCTTCAGATTAGATGAAGTACTTCCTGTTTGGGGGAAAAGGGAGGCTTGGGGCGGAGGGTTAACTTTTGGGTTAACTGAGCTGAATCCATGCACAACTCCTTCCTGAAAAACTACCAGCTGCTTAGAAGGAGCCACCCCTCCTGCCAGCAGCCCTGTTCTTGGGCCTCCCACTCCCCAGCCTGCTCCCTAGCTAGGGGCCTTCCCCGTGTATCCCTTCCCCTTTCTTTTGTTTTCATCTCGTCCATTCAGCCCAATAAAGCCAGCTTTTTGCATATTAAAACTGAATTTGTTTAAGGATAAACAGTTGGAGACTTGCTTCTCTGGGGCCAAATGAGAGATTCCCAGGAGGGATGTCAGCCTTGGGGGCTGCCAATTTGGCAGGTCCCAACTCGGAGGAGATGCTAGCCCGTGAGCTGCTGTCAGAACTCCAAAAGGCATTACCCTGAGCTCCAAGGTGGGGCTGTTTACCAATACCATGATCTCTCCCCAGATGCAGTTGCTACTGCAGCTAATTAAGAGAACAATTAAGACTAAGGCAATCAGTCAAGTACACAGACCTCAGTCATCTTCCCAGCCACTCCCAGAGGGCTGAACTGTATTCAGTCATTCAGAAAATGACGGGAAGAAGCTATTAAATATCTGAAAACCATAAAAACGCAATCATACTGTTCTTTAGCTGAGCCATCCACCAGAGACCAATGCCCAGCAACTTTAGAAACTTAGCAGTCCTCTCAAATTCACACACTCACAAATAAGATTAATCAAAAGCAGCTCAAATCAAAATTTAATTATAAGGTGGGGATAGGAGAGGCTGTGCTGGCCATTCTCCTGCTTTTTTTGGTTTATGACTGATCAATACCCCTAGTATCAGCCAAATGCATGACAAGTCCATGGGGTGTCTTTAGAAAGGAAGTAACAGATTAAATATTGAGCTAAACAATTTAATCTTCTCCTGGAAGAATTTTCAGATATCTGTAAAGCTAAATCCTATTAGAGGGGAATAGTCTCCATGTACTAGATTACAGCGCCTCATTGGGAGAGGTTCATAAACACAGAAACACAAGCCACTATAAAACAAAACTCCAAATGGAGACCAGGAAAACAAAATGCCCTTAAAGAGAAATGTATATGTGTTATGTGTGTGTATATACATGGTTTTTTTTAATCTACTAAACAATGCAGAGCACTCTAAGACTCCTCTTGAGTATTGGCTTTACATCTGAGTGGGCAGTTATCTCTATGAAACACCTCACAAAAGAAATGTAATTTTCTGACGACCTGAAGCTAAGAAATGAGGCTGATCATTTTAGAAAAAAGCACCATAAACAATGCTATCAAAACATTCGTTATTAAACACCTACTATATACCTTGTGAGGGATCCTGAAGGAATAAGTATGAAGGATTGAGATAAGAGCGTGAAATTTAGATTCAGACCTGGGTTCAAATTCCATCTCCCCACATACTAGATTTATGACACCAGGCAAGTGACTAAACCACTCTGTTTCCTCATATGTTAGAAGCCAGTGGGTACTTATCAAGCAATGATGATAATGATACTGATTTCTATTAACCATCATGTGTAGATGGCCTGAACAGTCATTGCAATTTCTATATGTGATTTCTATATGTGACCTTACTGAATACTCATTACTACTTTATAAGGTGAATATAATTACTATTATTATTATCATTTTTGAGATGAAGAATATTATTAGGCAAGGCCTCTCATGGCAGTGACTGTAAGTGCTAAGAAACCCAAACCCTATATTCACAAAAGCCTTCAATTTCAACTTCGTTTTTATCTCCAAACAAGGTAATACCATAACAGCCAGAAACCAAGACCACTAAAGTGAACAATTTTAACCTTTGTCTCTGGTTCAAGTTCAAGAACATACATCTTCTAGTGCACTATGAATTAACATTTTTTTCAAATGTTTTCTTTTGAATTCACAATACATTGTACTATATATTAAAAGTGTACATTTGCTCTGCATAAATATTTAAAATAATCTTTAAACTGTTCTGGACTTTTATCTCTTTTTAGATATCAAAAGCCTAAAAAAAAATAAAGCAAAACCAAGGAAAAGGGGAGAGAGTCCCGAGTCCTGGACTTCTGTTTACCAGTTATCAAGTAACCAAATGGATGCCAATGAACATAAAGAAAAGATGCATGATACATAATATTAGGTAGTGTTTCCACCATAGAGACACAATAATCCCAAGTATCCACAGAGCATAGATAATAGTAAAACATAGTGAATTAACGAGAAAGGAATGAGTCTAGAGTTCTTATTATCCTTGTTTTCTAATGTACCTAAATTATAAAGCTTATTCAATGTAATGTCTGTTTAACAACCACTTTGCAAGATTTCAAACGTCTAACAATGGACTTCCATGAGCCAGTAGGAACCATCTCTAGCACATCACTTACTCCACAGATGGTTCTTCATGTGTGCAAACATGAAACCTTCTAGCAAGTGCCCATATATAATGACACAGAAAGATAAGTACACATCTTCAAAAACATATATCCAGATGGATTTCTTTATATATGGAAGAATATATGCCCCACACCCAATCCAGGTGAGGTGTCCATAGACACTGCTCTTCCAATCTCCCCAGCAATATGTTGGCCCTTTTGTACAAACCCTGGTACTATTTGCTGCAGACTTCTGTTGGGATTGGCCAGGCATGAAAAATACCCACATTCATACAGCTTGCTTATGAGATAAGTTGGGCTTCGTTTTGTTAGCTCTTGCCAGTCTCAACTCAATGTCACAGAGGAGCTGGTAACTTCCAGGTGGCCACCTTTCCTCCTCATTTGGTGTTACAGATGAGAACACTCTCAGAACCTTATAAAATGCTCAGAAATCGAATGACCAACACCCACTCATATCAGGAACTCTCTTTCCCTCTCTTTTGCATCTACTGTGTGTTCATAGGCACATACACACACTCACTCTAAAGAAAACCCATGTTTAAAGCTAAGTAGGATATGACTCTTCTGCAATGTATAACACCGAAGAATGATATGCTATATTCATCTGATACAGAGTGAGAGGCAAAAAATACATTGTTTTAAGAACTCGATTCTAAACTTGACTATATTTCTATGATTTTTTAGTGCCCATGTTACCATTAAAAATTTTTTAGACTGGGATCCCTGGGTGGCGCAGCGGTTTGGCGCCTGCCTGTGGCCCAGGGCGCGATCCTGGAGACGCGGGATCGAATCCCACGTCGGGCTCCCAGTGCATGGAGCCTGCTTCTCCCTCTGCCTATGTCTCTGCCTCTCTCTCTCTCTCTGTGACTATCATAAATAAAAAAATAAAAAAAAATTTAAAAAAAAATTTTTTTAAACTACCATCTCAAATATCCTTATAGCCAAACTGCTACTATTGAAAAGGAATTTGTCCACTTCTTACTGCTTCTCCTTTTCTTGGAAATGGGAAACGGGCTGATCCAAAATCAATTGCTTAGATCTCCACTGTGGCAAGGAGAAGAAAGTTCAAAGCCTTTCAGTAATGTTCTAAATTTGAGAAATGTCCACAAAGGACAAAAGTACAGGGATTCAGAAGAAAAAACAGAAGGCAGTGGTCTTCAGGTTTTCACATTTTTCCTGAGTAATTAAAAATGATTTTATAATAAATTTTTAAGGCCGTTAGGTCATTAGCCCAAATGCTGTCTGATACCTATGACTATTTTGAAAAAGAAAAAGAAATTAAACAGGAAATAGTCACTGGATTTAGAAACAATAATTATATTTTTGTATAGCAACCTTTTCTTCTCTGCCTGCATTGCAAAATAGGTTTTTTTCCCCCTTAGATGAACCACTGGTTGCTCCTTGTAAGGTATAATCTTCCTAAACAGAATTTTCATCCAAAAAAAAAAACAAAAACCAAACAAACAAAAAAAACAATTAATCTCTAGACTCAAATAGGATCAAGTGACTACCAAAGTTCTTAAAGAATCTTCTCTACCTACCATTAAAGAAATATTGAATAAAAACATAGGAAGAAAAAAATATCCTTTATAAAAGAAAGCATTTCATAACAGCCAACAATGCATTTTCCTCTCCTGAGTGGCAAGGATATGTTCACTTATTTTTAAACAGATTGTTTACAAACAGAACAAAGAAATGTCAAGCCAACCCCAAGTGCTAAGCCTCCATCAAGACCAAATGTTCCAACAATTGTTGAATAGCATACAGAAGAAATCGCCCTAAACATTATCATTTATCCCCTTTCTGCCAAAAATACACCAGAGCTCTCTGGGCAGCCATATCTCTGAAAACTGAATTCTTAGTCTTTGCATCATATAAGAAACAATTCAGAGTTGGAGGATGGAAGTCCAGACTATATTTAGGCAAAGTACTCATTATTTACTAGCCAATCACAAATGGAGTTCATCCAGATGTTTCAAAAATACATACTTGTCTAACTGAATGCAACTTTTCATACTTCTTTCAACATTTAGAAACCCAAGGGATTTTGAAGAATTACCTTTTTCAAAACAATTCACTTTGAGAACTGTTATTTGGATATTGCTGAAAAAATCATGCAATATGTAGCTTGCTTTGATCTCAAGATAAGGCAAAGAACGTTTCTGGTTAAAAAAAAAAAAAGGAAAGAAAAATCTCTAAGAGGAACACTTAGCAATCTAAACTTCTGGTTTCAAAGCTTAATGAGATTTTTGGCAAAAATGGCATTGACATATCCAGTGTACACTTTCTGCCAGGAGTTAGCAGGCTAATCCATTCTGCATATTTTCTAAAAATAACAAAATGAAGAATGATGAAGGGTATGTGCCCAGTCACAGGGCATTCTGTGTCAATCTCATTTCACCTCACATCTCAAAACTCCCCCAGATTTTAGGCTGCTACAGTGATTACAAGCACATTTATGTAGGGAAAATCAAGGAGAAATTGGGAAAGTCTAGAATCAACCCAGGGATTCAAGGATGAGCCAAACACCAACCTGTATTTTTGTCCCACACCTAAATTAGAGCAGCCACAAAAATAGGTCCATCAAATTCACTGTCTTCCCCAAGAATTGCTTTCCCTGCCAACTGTCCTGTTTAGGGGTGGTATAATTGTCTCTCTTCAATTTTCACAAATAAGAACCTTAAGTCATCTCTGAAACTCCTCATCTCCTCTGCACTTTGCCCTTTTCCCCACTCTTACAATTACCCATTCAAATTATTCCCCAGGGTCATCCCTTTCTCACCGTTTCCGTGCCACCTGCCTAGTCATACCTGAGCAACTAAGACAGCCTCCCACATGGCTTCCAACCTTACTCCAGCCTGGGCCACATGTCCCCCAACATGTGTTAAGCACCCAACTCTTGATTCAGGCTGTCATGGTCTCAGGGTCCTGAGGTGAGGCCCCTGTGGGGCTTCACACTCATCAGGAAGTCTGCTGGAGATTCCCTCTTTCCCTCTCCCCACTGGACCATGCTCCCTCCCTCCTCCTGTGCACTCTCCCATTTTCTCTCAAATAAATAAATAAATCTTTAAAAAAAAATTTTTTAATAAAAATAGAACCCCCAATTATAGTGGGGCACATCACGACCTGAATAAAGGCTAGTTTTTCTAAACTCTTCTGCAAGCAGGTGTGCCCCTGCAATCAAGTTTTGATGGATATAATATGAACAGAAGTGTTACGTTCGGTTTCTAGGTCATGTCCTTAAAATAAAGTAGTGTGCCCTGGCTTTCCTCTTTTGTCCTTCACATTGACTAGGATGCAGACGTGACATTAGGATCAGGAATAGCCACTTCCACAAAAAAAAGCAAGCCACAGATAAGGGATAATGAAGACAGTCTACCAGCCCTACCAGTTCTCCGCTTTCAGTTGGTTAAGTAAAGAGAAACAAATTTTCATTTTATCCATTGTTAAGCTGTGCTTTCCTTTTGGCAATCTAACCCATGCCCTAATTTATATTCTTATATACACTATATTCTCAATTGTTTGATAAAACTCAATAGCACTAATTTCCTAAATTTATTTTTAGATGTATAAAAACCACAGGAAGTAGAAGAATGACCTGGATTTTTCACTCCAAATCACATTCACTTTTGGCATACAGCCCAACACATACTAGCATGATGGCAATATCCTCATTATTTTAAACCATTTTTTTTTGAATCTCTGGTTAAAGTAAAAATATTCTTTTATATATATTAAACTTTTCTAGTTGCAGTTGTCAGAAACTTAACTCAAAAAAAAAAAACCTTAAGAAAAATTTAAAATATGTATATGGTGGCATCCAATGGCTCTAATGGCTCCAATGGTCTCAGACATACCCAAACCTGCCCTCTCTTTATTTCTCAAATTCCTCTCTGTTCATTCATTTCATTCTCTTTCACTACAAACTGGTTTCCTGTGCTTCTCTGCTTGAAGGTGGGGACACAGCTGCCTACTGCTCTCCTGTTCCACGTATTATAATCCAGGCACCCAAGGAAAGAAACCATTACTGCCCTTGAGTTTTATCATGCGCTAACCTTAGGCAAACCCTGAGATCAGAGGGATATAAAATAAAAGTGGCTAAACACTGGTTACATATTTACTTTTGGAAAATCCCCACTGAGCCTTAAGTACATGTAAAAAGAATCCCTAATAACAATTCCGTTCTGTCTTGGTCAGTGGCTTAGGGATGTGCACCTGGACCTGCAGTGGAGCTGGGATGCTCATCAGAGGGTTCCACGAGCACAAATTAGATCCCAGTGCAACACAGAGTGAGATCCACTTCCTCTTCCACTGTCCCCAAGATGCAACCACCCTGGGAGACCTCAAGAAAAGCCAGAAAAATATACTTAGCATCCTAACATACTATTAGTTAACATATATATGCTCCATTCTCACAGCGTCAAGGGACAAGACATTTCTTTGTCACTGGAAACCACATAAAAACTAGCATGGGCAAGAATGGTCCACTTTGTTCAGATTCTGATGCCCTCACTTCTGGGCAACAGACTTTACAGAAATAGTTGCAACAGGCTAGTTATAGGCTTATTTGTTGTTGTCTTGCTTTTTTGAAATTCTTCCAGTGAAATCTAGATAGAGCTGCCAGGTCTTCTTTTTCTGCCTCTGATAGGTTTTACCTAATTTCTCATAATCCTCAAATTTCTGGGTTCTGCTGCTACATAGTTTGGTTTTAAACCGTGCTAACGGTTTACCTACTTTCTTTCATCTAATCCTTTCAACAGATTTGAGATAGATATTATCATCCCCATATTTTCAAGAAACTGAGACACAACTTATGCACAAAATTCATCTAATTTTACAGTTCAATGAGTTTTGACAAATATATAACAATTGAAAAATACAAATATAATCAAAATCAAGATATAGAACATGTTCACCACGCCCAACAATTTCCCTGGTGCTCCATTTCAGCCACTCTCCACCCTTCCATCTCAGACAACCTACACCTCAGACAACTGATAACTTTCTTCATTAGAGATGAAATTAGCTTCATCCAGTGTTCCATATAAATGGTGCTTTTGTGTCTTTTTTCTGCTTAGCATTGTTTTTGCGATTCATCAACATTGCTGAACAGATCAGCAGTTCATTACTCTTTATTGTTCAACCATATTCTGTTATATGGTTACATCACAATTTGTTTAACCACTCCGCAGTTCATGGGCATTTGAGTTGTATCTATTTTAGACTATTAGGAATAAAACCATTATGCAGATGTGTGTACAAGTGTTTGTGTGAACATGTTTTCAATTCTCTTTGGTAAATACCTATATGTAGAATTTCTGAGTCATAACATAAGGGTATACCTAGTTTTGTAAGATACTGTAACATCTTTTTTCCAAAATGGTTGTTCTATTTGCTCTATGTTCTCAGCAGGACTCAATACTGTCCGTTTTAATTTTCGCCGTTTTTGTGGATCTGTACTGGTATCCCATCGTGGGTTCACATTTCCCTGATGACTGAAGATACTGAGTATCTCTTCATGTTTTGTTTTGTTTTGTTTTTTTTTTTAAGATTATTTATCTATTTGAGAGAGGGAGAAAAAAAATCTAAAGCAGACTCTGCACTGAGCACAGAGTCCAACATGGGGTTCCATCCCACAGCCAGGAGATCACAACCTGAGCTGAAACCATGAGCTGGACGCTTAACTGGCTAAGCTGCCCAGGTGCTCCTCATCACATTCTTATTAGCCATTCACATACCTACTATTGGAAGAGTCCATTCGAATGACTTGCCTATTTTTCAAAAACCATTTGTGTTCTTATTATTGAGTTGGAATAGTTTTTACATATTCTGTATACCAGCTGTGGATTATCTTTTATGTTTTATCTTTCAACGGTGTTATTCAAGAAGAAGTTTTTAATTTTTATGAAATACAGATTTATCATTTTTTCTTTCATTGTATACACTTTTTCTCCTCTATATAAGAAATCTTTGCCTAATCCAAGATGAAAAATATTTTCTATTTTCTTCTAAAAGTTTTATTATCTAGAATTTTTAAACTTCCATGAGTCACATATGGTTATTTTTCTTGTATGATGTGAAGCACTGCTCCATATTCACTTTTCCATATGAAAATAGTTACACCATTGTAATTTCCTTTAAATACTCTCCTTTCCCTCATTAAATATTTTTGGCAAATTTATCAAAAATTAATTGACCACAAATGTAGTAATGTATTTTTAGAGTCAATGTTGTGTTGTATTGTCTGAAATACGTCCATATGTCTGTCCTTGTGTCAATCCCACACAGTCTTGTTTATTATATCCTATGGTCAGTTTTGAAATCAGGTAGCTATTCCTATGTTTCAAATTTACTTGGGATTATGTATTTTCCATTTCAATGTATATTTTAAAAACAGTTTGCTATTCTCTATTTTTTAAGAAGCATACCGGGATTTGATTGAGATTCTATCGAATCTAACAATTAATGCAGGGAAAACTGACATCTTAATAATATTGAGTCTGATACATGAACAAGGTAGATATCTCCATTTACTTAGGTCTTTAATTTTTCTCAGCATTTCTTCAAAAGATCTGTAGTTTTTAGTGCATAGATCTTATTTTAGTGCATGTTTTATTGTAGTGTTTTAGTGGATATTTTGTCAAAATTTTTATTTTGATGTTATTCCAAATGGTATCTTTAAATTTTTAACCTCCAACTGTTCATTGCTCATATAATTATAATTGATTGTTGTACACTGACCTTGTATCATGCAGCCCTTCTATATTCACTTATTGTTCTGGTAAACTTTCTTAGAGATACCTTTGAATTTTCTATAAATAATATCATGACAGTTTTATTTTTCCAACCTATATGTGGTTTGTTTTTTTCCTTGCCTTGCCTTATTACACCGGTTAGGCTATCCCATACAATGATGAATACAAGTGGGGAAAACAGGGATCCTTCCTTGTGTCTGATCTTAGGGAGAAAGGGCTTTAGTTTCTCACCATTAAATATAGTACTAGTTGTAGGTTTTTCACAAATGTTTTCTATCAGGTTTAGGAAGCTCTCTTTTATGACTAGTGTTCTGAGGATTATAACTAATTCTCAAAATTATTTGTGCAATCATTTGTGAAACCATTTGTGCATTCCTTGGGATAAGTCCTACATCATCATGTCATTACCATTTTTGCATACTGTTGCATACTGTTCAACCTACTAAGATTTTGTTAAGTAACTTTGTATCTATGTTCATGAGTTCCTTTACTCATAACGGATTTTTCGGATTTTATTATTAAGATATTGAGATTTACTATCAAGATAATGCAGACCTCATAAAATGAGCTGGAAATATTCCTACTCCCTGTATTTTCGGAAAGACTATGTGTTAGAATAGTGTTGTTTCTTCCTAAGATGTTTGGTGATGGTTTCAGTGAAGCCACTTCGGCCTGAAGTATTCTTTGTAACTAAGGCTTTTCATTGGAATTTCAATGTAACTACTAGGTGTGAAGCTATTCAGATAATCTATTTCATCTTGAATAAGTTTTGGTCAACTGTCTTTTTCAAAGAATTTTTCCATCTCATTTAAGTTGTCAAATTTATTGAAATTTAGTTATTCATAAAATTCTCTTATTATCATTAATGTATATCAGATCTACAGCTATATGTTCCCTTTCATTCCTGATACCAGCAATCTGCATCTTCTTCCAATCAGTCCAGTTAGAGGTTTACCAATTTTATACATCTTTTCATAGAACCAGATTTTAGTTCAGTTGCTACTGTCTACTGTCTTCCTGTTATCTATTTCAATCCTTTCCTGTTCCTCTTTTTATTTCCTAACTTCTACTTATTTGGGGAGTTTAATTTGCTCTTTCTCTACTTCTTCAAGTAACAAATTATTCATTTTGAACCTTCTTCTTTTCTAACATAAACATTTAATGGTATAAATTTCCCTCTAAGCACTGTTTTAGATGCACCTCATAAATGTTATGTGTGTTTTCATTATCATCTAATTTAAGATAGTTTCTAATTTCCTTTGTGATTTTTTCTTTGAAAAAAGAAAAATTAAAATGAAATTTTTTTCATTTTTAATAGTGTGTTATTTAACTTCCAAATATTTAGAAATATGCTAGATCTCTTTCTGTTAATGATTTCCAGCTTAATTCTGTTGTAGTCAAAGATTACACTCTATATGATTTCAATCCTTTTACATTTTTGACACTTGTTTTATAGACCAATATATCTTGGTGATGCTCACATATATTTGAAAAGAAATTATTCTATTACATGAATTTTTTGATGGCGTTATTCAAGTTTTCTAGATATTTACTGATTCTTATGTCTACTTTTTCTGTCAATTACTAAGAACAGAGTGCTAAAATCTTCAACTACAATTGAGGAAATAACTATTTTTCCTTGCAGTTTTGTCAGGTTTTGCTTTATGTCTTTTGAAGCTTTTGATTGGGTGCATGTTTATGGTTGTCATATGACCTTAATGGGCTGATCAATTTATCATTATGAAATGCTATCCCTTATCTCTGGTAAAATTTATTTTCTGACATTTACTTTGCCAAATATTAGTTTAACAACACTCATTTTTCTTGTGATTAGAGTTCCCACTATATATTACCCCATACTCCTTTCACTTATATCTCTGTCTTTATATTTATATTTAAAGTGTTTTTTTCCCCCTTTTTTACAGTTTGGGAAAATATTTATTGAATGGATTGATATACTTTCCCACTTTAGTAATTAGAATAAATAAAATTTTATTTCCAATCATTTAAGTGCCTCAGTGTAATAGTGTAATAGTTGTGCATGATTTACAATTTTACGGAAATGTAGCTGAAGAAAGTGTATAGAATGTGTCCTATACTGAGGACATAACCTTGAAAGTTGCTTATGGCCAAGATCTAATACATCTATAGGTAGAAACTGAGTACTAAAATCCAAACCTGGGACCCCTGAGTGGCTCAGCGGTTGAGCATCTGCCTTTGGCTCAGGTCATGATCCTGGAGTCCCGGGATCGAGTTCCACATCAGGCTCCCTGCATGGAGCCTGCTTCTCCCTCTGCCTCTGACTCTGCCTCTCTCACTGTGTCTCTCATGAATAAATAAATAAAATCTTTAAAAATAAATACAAATAAATAAAAATAAATAAAATCCAAACATTTATTAATGTTAAAAGGTAGGGCTATTGTTAACTCTCAAAAAGAACTATGAGAACGTTAGACATATAATCATCTTTTTTTCTGTTATTAAATGCTCTAAATACTCATTTATTCTCTTTAGACTTCGTTTTTTTTCACTTTTTTAGATTTAAATTCAATTAACATATAGCATATTATTAGTTTAGAGGTAGAGTTCAGTGATTCATCAGTCTTACATAACACCCAGCACTCGTTACATCACGTCTTCCTTAATGTCCATCACCCAGTTACCCCATCGCCCTAACCCCTTCCCCTCCAACAACTGTTTGTTTCCCATGATTAAGAATCTCTTATGCTTTTGTCTCCCTCTCTGATTTCATCTTAAATTTTCCCTCCCTTCCCCAGCCTATTTTGTTTCTTAAATTCCACATATGAGTGAGATCATATGATAATCTTTCTCTGATTGACTTATTTCACTTAGCATAATACCCTGAATTCCATCCACATCACTGCAAATCACAAGGTTTCTTTTTTTATTTGATCGCTGAGTAGTATTCCATTTTATATATATATATATATATATATATATATATATATATATATATTCCATATATATTCCATTATATATCAGCGTCTCTGATTCATATATATATATATATGGAATATATATATGGAATATATATATAATGGAATATATATATATAATGGAATATATATGGAATATATATAACACACCACATCATATATATGGAATATATATATAGGAATATATATATATAATGGAATATATATATGGAATATATATATATAATGGAATATATATGGAATATATATATATATGGATATATATGGATATATATGGATATATATATATATATATACATATATATATATCACATCTTCTTTATCCATGCATCTGTTGATAGACATCTTGGCTCTTTCAACAGTGTGGATATTATGGACATTGTAGATACAACTACAGTTATATCTTTAGAGTAGATACCCAGTAGTGCAGTTGCTGAGGGGAGCTCTGTTTTTAACTTTTCAAGGAACCTCCATACTGTTTTCCAGAGTACCTGCACCAGCTTGCATTCCCACCAACAGTGCACAAGGGTTCCCCCTTTTTCCACATCCTCACCAACATCTGTAGTTTCCTGACTTGTTAGTTTTAGCCATTCTTACTGGTGTGAGGTATATCTTACTGTGGTTTTGATTCGTATTTTCCTGATGCTGAGTAATGTTGAGCAGTTTTTCATGTGTCTGTTGGCCATTTGTAGGTTTTCCTTAGAGAAATGTCTGTTCATGTCTTCTGCCCATTTCTTGGATTATTTGTTCTTTGGGTGTTGAGTTTGCTAAGTTCTTTATAGATTTTGGATATTAGCCCTTCAGAGGTCACAGAAGTTACTACCTGTGTTCTCCTCAAGGATTTTGATGTATTCCTGAATCACATGTAGGTCTTTCATCCATTTTGAGTCTATCTTTGTATCTGGCATAAGAAAACCCAGTTTCATTCTTCTGCACATGGCTGTCCAATTTTCCCAATGCCATTTATTTAAGAGACTGTTTTCTATTGGATATTCTCTCCTGCTTTGTTGAAGATCATTTGACCATAGAGTTGAGGGTCCATTTCTGGATTCTCTATTCTGTTCCATTGTTCTCTGTGTCTGTTTTTGTGCCAGTATCATATTGTCTTCATGATTACCACTTTTTTTTAAAGATTTTATTTATTTATGAGAGACACAGAGAGAGAGAGAGAGAGAGAGAGGCAGAGAAACAGGCAGAGGGAGAAGTAGGCTCCATGCAGGGAGCCCGACATGGGACTCGATCCCGGGGCCTCAGGATCACACCCTGGGCTGAAGGGAACGCTAAACTGCTGAGCCACCTGGGCTGCCCCATGATTACGACTTTGTAATACAGCTTGAGGTCTAGAATTGTGATGCAACCAGTAAAATGTGTTTCTTTTACACAGCATAAAACTGGGTCTTAGTTTTATATCCACCTCTACATTCTCTTTATGCTAACTGGAACATGAAGATAATTTACTAATTTAAACCTACCGGGATCCCTGGGTGGCGCAGCGGTTTGGCGCCTGCCTTTGGCCCAGGGCACGATCTTGGAGACCCGGGATCGAATCCCACATTGGGCTCCCCGTGCATGGAGCCTGCTTCTCCCTCTGCCTGTGTCTCTGCCTCTCTCTCTCTCTCTCTGTGACTATCATAAATAAATAAATTTTAAAAAATAAAATAAAATAAACCTACCACCTCACTATTTGCTTCCTATTTCTTCTGATTTTTTCTCCTTTTTCCTCTTTTCCTTTGTCTTCTTAGATTAATTCAGTATATTTTTTATTATGTTTTATGTCTATTTCTGACTTATTAACTACAACTCTGGGGTTTTTTTTGGATTTTAGGGGTTTTTTTTTACAAGTTGTTCTAGAATTTTCAATAGGCATATAGAAGTTATATAGTCTACCTTCAAATCATTTTATACCACTTCACATATGAATTTTATGATGAAATTATGAAGAATTTTATGATGAATACTTCCACATTCTCCCTCACATTCATTTATTATTTTTGTGATACATTTTACTTCTATATACAAGCTTCACAATTCTATATTATTTTTGCTTTTTTATTTTTTTTAAGATTTTACTTACTTATTCATGAGAGACACACACACAGAGAGAGAGAGAGAGTCAGAGACACAGGCAGAGGGAGAAGCAGGCTCCCTGCAAGGAGCCCCGACGAAGTGGGACTCAATCCCAGGTCTCCAGGATCACACCTTGGGCTAAAGGCAGAGCTAAACTGCTGAGCCACTAGGGCTGCCCTATTTTTGCTTTTTTAAAATGAAATACTTTGAAGAAACTTAAATATGAAAAAATGTAATTTATATTCCCTACATATTTAAAATTTTGAATTTATCTATTTGTGTAGATATAAGTTTTTATCTGGCATCAGTTTTTTCCACCCAAAGGAATTCTCTTATATTTATCCTGTAAGTCTGCTGGTAACATATTTCCTAAGCTTTTATTAGTCCGAAAGCAACTTTATTTTGAAGGATATTTTTGCTGCATAAAGAATTCTAGATTGACAGGTTTTTCTTTCTTTCTTTTTTTTAGAGCTTTGATGATACTGTTACATTGTGTTTTTTTTTGTATTGTATAGTTTCTTCTTCTAATTTAAAAAACATTTTTAATATTTTATTTATTAATGGGAGACAGAAAAAGAGGCAGAGACATAGGCAGAGGGAGAAGCAGGTCTCAGACCAGGATCATGCCCTGAGCCCAAGGCAGACACTCAACTGCTAAGTCACCCAGGTGTCCCAATTTAAAAAAAATAAAAAATTTAAAGATTTCATTTATTTATTTGACTGAGAGAGAGAGAGAGAGAGCTTGAGAGAGAACAAGGACAAGTGACAGGGCAAAGGGAAGAGGAAGAGGGAGAAGCAGGCTACCCGCTAGGCTGAGGAGGGCCCACTCAAGTGGGGGCAGGAGAAGCTCAATTCTAGGACCCCGGGATCATGACCTGAGCTGAAGGCAGACACTTAACTGACTGAGCCACCCAAGTGACCCTGTATTGCACAATTTCTGGTGAGAGTTATACGATAATATTTTTTCTCTGTGATCTATTTTTCTAGCTGCTTATAAAACTTACTCTTTATCACTATTTTCTTTCAGTTTAATTATAGTATGCTTTAGTGTTGTTTTCTTTATGTTAATGAGGCTTAGGATTTAATGAACATCTTAGAATATGGGTTTATAGTCTTCCTCAAATCTGAAAATTTGTGACTGTTGTTTCTTCAAATAATTTCTTATGCACTCCTCCTCTTCTAGGAGTTCCATTATACATGTGATAGAATACTTGATATTATACCAAAGGTCACTAAAATTCTTTCTCTTTCATTCTACTTCTGTTTCCTTTTTGACTATCTCTTCTACTATATCTTCAAAATTGCCCATCTTGTTTTCTTTTTTTTTAAGTATATAATCTATTACCAATACCTCTCAGGAAAATTGTCATTTCTGATATTGTGTTTTTATCTCTAGAAGTTCTATGTGCTTCTTTTAAATATTGTCCATTTTTTTGCCCATTCTGTTCATGTTTTCCTTTAAATAAATACCTGAACATAGTAATAATAGTTTTGTATTTTTTCTTTTTAATATTATTTTATTTAAATTCAATTAATTAACATATATCATTAGTTTCAGATGTAGAGATCAGTTATTCATCAAGTGCATATAATACCCAGTGCTCATTACATCATGTGCCTTCCTTATGTCCATCACCCACCTCCAACTCCCCCCACCTCCCTTCCAGCAACCCTCAGTTTGTTTCCTATATTTCCTATAGTTAAGAGTCTCTTATGGTTTGTCTCCCTCTCTGATTTCATCTTATTTTATTTTTCCCCATATTTTTGTATTCTTGTCTGTTGATTCCACAATTTGTTTCATTAACTGATTTTTCTTCTGGTTACAATTTACAATTTCCCTTCTTCACATGTTGAGTGATTCTTTATTGGATGCTAGACATTACATGTTTTACATTTTTGAGCATCTGAATATGGTTGTCCTGCTTTAAAGAACTTTAGGATTTATTCCGGAAGGCATCTATATTACTTGCTGTGTTGGATGCTTGTTCTCAAGATCCTTTTAAGTGGATCTAGAGGACCTCTCACTCTAGAGATATTTTAACTCCACTACTAATGTATGACCTTTCTGGAGTTTCTATTGAATGATCAACAAGGACTCTTCACTCTCACTAGTCAGAACTTGAATACCTCCTAACCATGGGTTATCTCTGGAAAACATTCAGCTCACTGCTTACCAGTCAGTCTTTGCAGCATTTCAGTGTATGCATGTAGATCACAGTTTTCAGCAAAGACTCAAAGACTCCATAGATATCTCTGCAGATATTTTTCTAGGTAACACCTTCCTCTCTAACTCTGTCCTCTATGTTACAGACATGTTAGCTTCTCTTAACTAAAATCTCTGTCACCCCAACTCCACAGAACCAACATACTGTTTACAATCTTACTCCCTGTTCCACGGTTCAGAGTGTTTTTTTCTGGCAGAAAGCTGGGCAATCAAAGGGCTCACCTCATTTTTAACTTCTTTCCAGGATCACAATCCTTGCCTACCCATTGTCCAAAATATAAAAGCAATTGTTTCATTAGTTTTGCCAAGTGTCTTGTTGTTTACAGCAAGGACAACAAGTTCCTCTTGTTCCATCATGGCCGGAAGTGGAAGTCTGCTATACATTTTTATGCTATTTCTTCTCATTTTGCTCTCAGGTTCTACTTTGGGACAAATGTAAAGACAATAATGACTGGCTTCTTTTGAGCATTTACTATGTTCCAGGAACCAGACTAAAAAGTTCTACTCTAATTGCTTCATTTAGTCCTGATAATAACCTATGTGTTATGCAATACTTCCATTTTACAAATGAAGAAGATGGGACTTACAGAAGTAACTTTCCTATAGTGACATAGCTAGCCAGTGGCGGGATCAGATTTTCAATCCAGTTCTGCTGGATTCCACAGCTGGGCTCTTAACCGATACATCTGGAAAACCCTTTGATCTACCCAATATACATACGCCAAATACAATATCTAAATCATGTACACCATAATATACAGAGACCTATATTGAACATCACTATATAATGCCAAAGTGTTACCTAGATATTAAGTGCATAAACATTTTTGTGAAAAAAATTTTATAATTATATATTTAATATTTTATGTATGAACACATTCATTCACATATATAAAATGAGCAAAATATTTCAATATAATGTATGAAGTTGGAAGTGGGAAAACTGCTCTTATTTAGTAGGCAAGGATATTGAAGTTCTCACAACTTACTATTTCTGCAATTTTCTGTTATAAATTTCATTTATTTCTATTTTATCTCCTCCAAGATTTTATAAACAAGCTTCATGGGAGGAAAATCATGTCTGAACTCCTTTGTATACCTGTATTGTTTAGAACAGTATCTTCTATATAGTACATGCTAGATTATTTTTTGATTCCTTGATAATTGGTTGATTCATCAAAAGCAGCTTTTTTTACTGTAAGCTGTACTTGGCTTTTAAGTACAGATCCCAAAGTATGTTACCACTATGTTAGGTTATTTCCTACTAATTATAGGCACCCAGAGGGCAAGGATACGTTTTTCTGTGTCTCTGCTCAACACAGAAAAGCCAGTGATACACAACCAATTGCTGGCTTCTGGTGTGGATATATAGGCACAGGCCCCATAACTGAAGAATTTGCTTACTAGGCTTATAGGCCCACTGACTAACATGAGCAAGACAAAGCTCAATCTATCACAGGATTTTGCATTCTAAGACTCTCCTCAGTTACAAAAGTCCTAAATAGTAATAGCACAATTCAACATATCTATGTTTACATCACAGTTTATTTTTTTGGTATTCTTAAAATTTATGTATTTATAAGAGACACACAGAGAGAGGCAGAGACATAGAAGGAGAAACAGGCTCCCTGCAGGGAGCCCAATGTGGGACTCAATGCCGGGACCCAAGGATCACGCCCTGAGCCAAAGGCAGATGCCCAACCACTGAGACACCCAGGTGTCCCTACATCACAGTTCTAAAAGCACTTTCATTTCACATGTTAGCCATGATCTAGTCAAGAAAATAAAAATTGTGAGACGGGGGCAGCCCAGGTGGGTCAGCAGTTGAGCATCTGCCTCCGGCTCAGGGCGTGATCTTGGAATCCCGGAATCGAGTCCCGCATCGGGCTCCGTGCATGGAGCCTGCTTCTCCCTCTGCCTGTGTCTCTGCCTCTCTCTGTCTCTCAAGAATAAATAAATAAAATCTTTAAAAAAATTTCATTTTTTTAAATTGCGGAACGACTGGGTGGCTCAGCAGTTGAGCATCTGCCTTTGGCTCAGGGTGTGATCCTGGAGTCCCCAGATCGAGTCCCACATCAGGCTCCCTGCAGGAAGCCTGCTTCTCCCTCTGCCTGTGCCTCTGCCTCTCTCTCTGTGTATCTCTCATGAATAAATAAATATTTTTGAAAAAAATAAATAAAAATTGCTATTTATCCTACAAAGAGAGGAAAAGTTGATTCTAAAGATCGGTTACATCTGTGTGATGGAAAAGTTAGGAATACAGTCAGGGTTATTGAAAGAACCCTGGCATTATCAATAGTAGGAAGCCACTATCGCCCCTAGGTCTGGAGGGACAATGAGAGGAAGTGGTGAAACAACCCAGAAATCTGGGTCCTCCAGCAGCTGCTACAGTTCTGAAGGAAATGATAAGCCACAGATACCACAGAAAACCAAGAGGAAGAGAAATGCCCTGGCTTCTTGCCACTGATGCTCTGTAATACTTTGCTACTACCTCTCATTGGCCAAATCAACCCAGAAACCAAAGGGCAAGGAAGCCTGGGAAAGAAACGTGTCACAAACCAGAAGAGGAAATGGCAGAGGAAGGATCCGAGGGCAATCAGGCAGTCGAGTCCACATTTTATATTATTCTATGGAAGTGGAAACAGAGAGTTGGAGAACTCCATGGACTTACTCAAGGTCACACAGGCAGAAACCGGTAGAGCTAGAATTTCTTCAACTATGAGCCAGTTTCACACATTTTTTTCTGCAGGCTACGATCTCCTTTTAGAACAGAAGAGGAGGTAGAAAACTGGGTTCCCTCGCCTGCACTCTCCTAACTGCCTCCTGTTGATTCTCCCACAGTCTACCTCAGCCCCTTCTCTTCTCCAGTCTCACTACACACAACAACACAGCTTCCCCCGGAGTTTTACCTAAAGCTGCTGCCACTTTGGAAGTCCTAAGCTCTAAAGAGAACTGTCCTCCTGGTTTCCGAGACCACTGGCATCCCCCATTTCCCCCACTCACTCCCCACCACACTCTGCTCCCAGGGCGCCTTTTGTTTCCCTCCCCCACAGTACCTGTCACACTGAGCAGCAATTATGTGTTGCCTGTCTTCTCTCTTAGACTGATGGAAACCAATTCTCAGTCATCTTGATATCCTAAGAAACTGACACAGTGTCTAACACATTGTCAGTGCTCTCTAAGTGCCTGAATAAATGAATGAATATAACTGGAGAAATCTTTCCACCAGATTGCTGAAGTATTCAAAATTGAGGCTGCTAATCTATCCTAAAGACTCTGAAGATTGTAAAATGCACCAGTTCACAGAAGGTTAGAGCCACTGACAGGAGAAATGTTCATTCCTTGAGTCCCAGCATCTTAGCTTTGGTGTCCCAGCTTTACAGTCCACCGAAGGCACACGTGTTAAGAGTCATGCCTTTTTCATCTAGTCACATGGATGAGAAGGGTAAGCACAAGGGAGTGGCTGCCTGGAAATGGAGAATCCATTCACATGCTGATAAAAAAATAATTGGACAACAAAGCCCTGTTTTAGCATTTTCTCTACAGTGACACACAGAAGGCATTGGTGCGCCCACAACAATTTTGAGAGCACAGTTCTAGGGAATAGTGCTATGTTATCATAAAATTACATGTCAGATAGGATTTAATTGTTATTTTCACCTTTCCAACACCTTTCACAAAGCAATGCTTAAAAGCGTTACAAGAAGAATATTACTCTTTAAGGGACAGCATGCAACAAAGAAAGCACAAGAAAGACCAAACAACAGGCCAGTCTTTTATGGAAGCTTAGGTTCAGCACATTATACAAAATTATTCTAAGTGTTTCCATCTAAGGGAGTTACATACTGGCTTCCAAGGGGAGGCCATTGGAAAAAGATAATAAATGGACAATGTTTCCTAAAAGAGATACTTTCATTTCTCCAGACTGGGAGCTAACAAAAGCCACTGGCTAACCAAGCATGTAAGGTGAGAAGCATGTCCTCAAAATCATTCTATTTTCACTGTAAATCACAACACACGCAGCATTATCACTGATAGATATATGCAAGGGAGAGGGTGGAAGAAGGTGGAAGCCCCTCCCTCCTATGGGGAGGATCCACAGGATGACAATAGCTATTTGAAAATAAATCTTACTTATTCTCAAATAGGGACATAAAATTGTATTTGGTGTTTTAACTGCATCCATAAAGTTCCAGCTAATTTAAGAGTGATGAGAAAATTTTCAAGGTCATGAAAACTAAGGAAAATCTGGGAACCTGTCATAGATTGGAGGAGGTCAAGGAGGTAGTGACTAAACACGACATGGTATACTAGATTGGATCTCCCACCGGAAAAAAAGACATGAAGTGGGAAACCACTGAAATCCAAATGAAGTCCAGAGTTTTAGTTAATAGGAGTGCGCCAATGTCACCTTCTCAGTTTTGACAAACTACCATCATTTTGTAAGATAGTAGTAATACTAGGGGAAGCTGGGTGAAGAATAGGTGGGAACTCTCTGTACTCTCTTTGTAGCTTTTCTGTAAATTTAAAATTATTCCAAAATAAAAAGTTTATTTTTTAGAGAATAAGCAAAGTCCACTGACTATTCTGGTGACTTTATCACTTGGATAATGCATTGAATACCTCTTCCTAGTTTCCAGCTTTTCAAAGAGGAAGAAGTAGATCCACAGACAACATGAAATACAGTAGGAGCAAGGCAGGCATTCACTGCTGAATGGCTCTACAGGTGGAAAAGAAAACTGCCATTAAATTTTAAGTGATGACTTCAGGGTGGGGAGGCTCCCAGAGGGATGCAGCTAGCCCAGGGTTCTTGATGGACTTCCTAATTATGCTGATCAATTCAAATCGCAGTTATCAGGGCATCACTTAGAAATGAGATCAAACTATTTCTTAATTCATCTGCACACATGTACATATACTTTTGCAATGTAAATAATTTACACAAGTCTGTGTGCTTTCTTTTGTCAGGAGACTGAAGAACAAACTGCTATGAGGCATGTCCCCAAGTTTTGAGAGACTGTTTTACCTTTAGGGCTTGAAGGGGAAGGCAGACTGAATGACTTCAGCATCTAAGTCCTGACAGGAACAGATGGCATCATCGACATGAGGAGGAACTGACTTTAAGTAAAGGAACTGATTCCCAAGAGATGGACAAAATTTTGAGAATCGACAAGGAATGGTGCGGCACTTCAAGTCCAGCAGTTGCCAAGAGCTCTTACAAGAGTTCTAATGAAATGTCCCTACATTGAAGGAGCAGGAAGAGGAGTTAGTGGAAATTGGGGGACAGATATATGTAGGGGGCCATCTGTAGAACACCCACTGGACACAAGCCAGAAGAGTTAATATCCTGACCTTACTGTCCTCCTGCTCTCTGATTGTCTGCTAATGTCTTCCATTGGCCCAGTCTACCTAGAAACCAGAGCACAAAGGAGCCCACTAACACAGCCCACACGGGACAGCTTTCTGGAGGCTCATACCAGCATGGAGATGGGGTGGACAGTACCTCCGCAGGGGCAATCAGATCCAGTCTACTGGCTCTATTGCTGGCTTCATTCTGAATCTGCAGTGCCCTTTATTGCACCTGCTTAATGACAACTTGAATCTGTTTACCACTCAGTTGCAGAATGTTTCTCAATCCAATATGGCCAAATAATTTTGCATTTTGTAACTTCACTGATAGGGGTCAAGCCACATTCTGACAAGATGCAATCACCTCTGAAAGAAAGGGTATTATTTGCCAAATGACTCAGGCTAGCAAAGCACACAGGCCGCTGTATGCTTTCAAGCAACGGGATAGACTGGAAAAGGACCACACCCAGATTCCCTAAGTGGTCTAACCTGGCTTCAAATAATAGTCCTCTTCCCTCTTTTAAATCTGTCCTTTATATTCCCCTCATTTGTGAAACCCTTTTTAAAAAGCCAACAGCAAAAACTTCTCTCTAGAGACAAAGGGGAGGAACAATGGAAAATACCATGAGAACACAAAAGGAGCAGATGTTAATCACTGCAGACTTCCAGCACTTAGAGATTTACCAGAGTTTGTATTATTTCTCTTTTCTTCGTCACCTTGCAACTTCTAATTATGTATAAGAAAAATTCTTAAATGAACAAATATGTAACACAGTTAGAAGAGGGTTGGGATGTGAGATGGATCTGGCATTTGAGCTAAGGGGAAAATAGCCAAGGAAGAAAAAAAATGGGTGAGAAGAGGGAGAGAAAACAGAGAGGTGAGATGAAGCCTCATGTTGGGTGAGGAGTAATTGAATTCTCACCCTGGGTGGCACCGAGGCACAGGAAAATGTGTGCCAATGAGCTGGCCAAGCAGTAGGACTGAGGTTCCCAATCTATATCCAGAAAACACATGTAAAAGGTAAGCCCTGCTTTAATAATTTAAATACCAAGGGAGTCACATTTCTTTGATATTCAAGTTGTAATGACTCCAGGTTAGCAGTGCTTCTCCTTCCCAGGCATTCCCAAGAACAAACAGGCTGCACAATCCATAATGCTAGTCTTGGTGTTTTCATTTCACAGCAGAATGTGTATTTATTCCATCACTCGTTCATTCCTTTACGCAATAAATATTTACAGAGCACCTTCTCTGCATCAGGCACTGCTATAATTGCTGACGATGCAGCAGAAAAAAAGGAGCACAAAGGATCTCTCAGGTTCCAAACATTCTATGGGTGAGGGAGACCAAACAAACAGAAAATGAATAAGTTCAAAGATTAATATACCCTTGAAAGAAATAAAACAGGATGGGCTCCTAAAGAGGGCCTGCTGTGGGAAGGAATGGTCCGAGGAGAGGCACTTGGGCTGAGATCCTAGACGACAAAAAGGAATCATTGGCCAAACCACACAGTAGGGCATGAACACTGGAGGAAGCTCATTCCAGGAACACCAAATGCAAAATTCCTGAGGAGAAACGGACTGCCAAGTTCAATGGAAACAGCCAACTTCTTACAAGGATGCCAGAGTCAGGAGGGGTTCAAATCTTGGACATAGGCTCTGTCCAGAGCCAGCCTTTCTTGGGACCACCTGGACCCTGGTGTGCTAAGTCTGAATCAGGCGCCCAAACTCCTACAGACACCTCCTCCCCTCAAGAGTCTCTGATCTATTCCTATTAGGATACAAATTTGGAGTCATGTAGCCCCGAGAGAAACACCCAGGAGAAAAGGATCATGGAATCTTTCAAAAGGAGGCTCCATCTCCTGCCAGCACAGTGAGGGGAAGCTGGGGGACGGGGGGGGGGGGGGGGGGGGTAGGGGAGGGAAGCAGGATTTGCTATATACTTTCAGATAACTAACTTTATCTTGAAGATTTTTCTCCCCCCGCCCCACCAAAAAAAAGGTGATCACAAAGTTAGCTGACATCCTCCACCACTAGAAACTAGACCGCTCACAAAGCCTCAAATAACTGTCTTTCTTAAATTTAAAAATTTAGGTTTAGGTTTCACCCAATTATATTCCCTGCAAGGTGTGCTTAGTGTCTTTCTCCTCAGATCGAGAAGGAGAGGCTCATAAATAACTGCTGCAGCTCCTGGACACAGGTATCATGGTGCCAGCACCAGTACCAAGGGAGCATGCTGAGACCTTACACGACAAACAAGAATATAATCATTTCAATGTAGAGCAGGTCACAATCAGCAATGGAGTGGCTTTAAAATACGTTAACAAATCCTTTCATAGGCCTGTCTTCACATGATGGAGCCTAATTCCTGGTCCCTTGAGTCTAACTGGAATGTAGTGACATGAGGAGTGGAAGGTGGTAGAAATGAAATGGTAATTCGCGAGGACTTTAAAAGCAACAATGAAAAAAAAAAAAAAAGAAAAAAAAAGAATAAATAAAATAAAAGCAACAATGGCTTTTTCCTTGCTTTCTCTCTCGCTCACTCGCTCTGGGGAAATCCAGCCGCGCCGCCGTTATCATTAGGACACTCAAGCAGCCATAGGGAGAGGCCCCCGTGAGGAGAAACTGAGGCCTCCTGCCAGTAGCCCTGTGAGAGCCATTTCCGGAGCTGACGCTCCAGCTCCAGTCGAGCTCTCAGATGACTACAACCCCAGCTGATATTTGGTTATAATCTCACGAGATATCTCAAGCCAGCCAATAAGCCACTCTCAAATTCCTAACCCACAGAAACTGTATTTTCTGAAGTAATAAAAGTTCTTTTTGGTCACTAAGTTCTTAGGTAATTTGTTAGGTGTCAGCCAAAGCAGTGAGGTCTGCAAGCATTTATATGGGGCTCTACAGGAGGGTACCAGGCCTTGGAATGAAGGCTGTGCCAGTGTTTGTATCCAGATTCTATCTCCAGGCTGGCAGGGCCCTGGCACATATCTAGGATAAATGAAAGCAAGGGGAAACATATCTAGAGTTATCAAATGTGCCTCAAATATAGGAAACACCATTTGTTCCTATTTGAAACTGTTAATAATCCTACTATTCTTATATTGTTGCCACGTTTTATATTTTCACGCGATAACTAAGAACTTAATAGTGTACTGAAAGGCACAACAAAATACTCTGATACTAAATCTGCCTCAAGCCTGGGTTACATAAACATAAAACATTCAACCCAGAGTAAAGATGTCAACCCTCCGTGGCACAGAATTTCAGTACCTTTAATTCAAGCTTATTAGCCTGTGGCAGAGAGAATCCTGCCATATTGAATCTTTGGACTAAGTCCTAGACTGACAACATCCTTCCATGTGCCAGTATTGCTCTGTAGGTTAAAAAGTTAAGAGAATGCAAACGAGCAATATTATTTTGGAACTGAGATGTTATTCTCAAGCTTAAACTTCTTTACCCTCATCACATCTGCTTCCCAAAATATCAAAAATATAGAAAATCAGAAACTGTCAAAGGCAAATCAACTCAGATGTGCCTATTCCGAGACTAGCATGTCAATAGTGTTTATACCCCTTCTTACACCATATAGTCTAATTATCTCTGATTATATATTTAAGGAAACTTCCATGCACTGTAAACAGCACAAAAATACAACCCTTCAGGTTTATATTTCCTCCATCTGGCAGAGACTGGGAGTCCCCCAGTCAGCTAAAGTCCTTGACTAGGACACTTCACTGATGGGTTAAGGGATGGGGAATAAATAACAACAATCACTCATGAGCAACGTCATATTTCTCTTTTATTGCCCATCTCACCATCCTCTAAAAACCTCAAGCCTAGGAAAGGGTGCTCTCATGACAAATTTAAAGTCCAGATGGCACTTATACTCCCAAAAATGACCTCCCTGCAAAATGTCTTGGGGACCAACAGTGCCACAATTCTTCACCAGATTCAGGGGCAACTGCTAAGGGTGAAAAACTATAGCCAAAGAAACAGTGAGCAAGGTGCTGACCCCAAATGGCCCACTGTAGAAAACTGTTTGTTGGGTTTTCTTCCCACTGTCCTTAGGTAGCTTTCCAGTGAGTCCTGGGAATTCTTGCAATTTAGATTCTCATCTATTTTTACCTGTATTCCTGTCACCACAGTCTTAGAGTCAAGTGGTTTAAATTCCCAACCGGCAAACTCCAACTATTTCAGTTTGGGTTTTTATTCCCAGAGTAGACTAGGCTCCAAAATCACCCAGTAAACAAAGGCAGCATTCTTAGAGGGCTTCTCTCATGGGAGAGTTTGTCATTGAAGACTGAAGCCATTGGGGAGAGCAGGAGATCTCAGAGAGTGCAAGGAAAAGGCAAAATATCTTCAGAAGGAGGTTCTATTTTTTTACACACAGAGACTTAGAGTCCTCTCGAACAGAAAAATGACTGTCATTTTTCTAATATTTAAATGATACCTATGAATTCAGTATTTTAAAAACACCATAAAAGACAACTGACACTGGTTTGGTTTCCAAAATGTTTTTAACTTCCACTCAATAAGAAAGAATTATCAAATCATATACCCATGTGTTCATACATTTATTCACTTACTAAGCATCATTTACATACCAGGCACCGTGCTATGTGGTGACTAAGAATTGCTGAGCAAAGGAAAGGATGTAATTCCTATAATCATGAAGTTAGTAGTCTAGAGAGAAGTAATCCGTCTATAGACAAGCAGACAGAAATACAATGGATATGTAGGGTAAAGGGAGAGAAGATGAGAGAGAAAAAAACAATAGAAGTAAATAACCGACAGGTAAAAACATTTATATTAAAATGCTGTAGTTGGCCCAGTCGGGGAGGAAAAGGCTGTATGAAGGAAGGTTGATTGGACTGAATTCTGAAGAGAGAATGTATGCATTTCCTGGGAGCAGAGGAATGGTGCCAACGTGCTAGATAAAAGGGAAAGCACATGTAGAGGGGACCTGTGGTAAAAAAGGAGAGTAGCACATTCAAGAAACTGAAACAAGACCATTGTATCTACGCTACAAAGATCTATGCTGCAAAGATCTCTACTATGTGAGAAAGCTGTAAAGATGAACAAGGGGCAGACCAAAAAGGGCCTTTTAGGCCATGCATGCAAAGGAATGGGTTCACACCGTAATCTACTGGCAGGTTTTAAGCGAAGGAGAGACACAACTACAGTTTTGTTTTAAAGGTACCCTTCCAGCTAGAGCCTACAGATCAAATGTCAGGAAGGTCAGAAAAGATTTCAGGGCACCGGGTGGAGCTATTAGAGTTGTTCAAGTGGGAGAGAGACACTCGTGCCAGTGTGGTCTGTGTGCCCAGAGGCTAATTATTAGCCTATTGCTGCTAAGCCCCACACCTGCCTTTACAGACTGTGCTCAGTGCTGCTGGGACAAGAGTCTGTGAGCCACATTTCCCGGGTTTCCTTGTCTAGCACCTTCCTGTTTGGTTCTGCCAATAGGAGGCTAAACGGCGGTAGAAAGAGAAAAGATTCCCACTTTGACTCTGACCATGTGGCCACTGCCACAGGTTGCAGGTGGCTGCTACGATGACAGCAAAATGGGGTGATTCTAAACGACAGCAGCCCGGACAGAGGCAGGACCCTTTCAAAAGTCGCAGGCCTGGTTAGTGTGGCTCCTTTTCAGCACACCCAGACTGAACTGCCCCGTGTCTCCCACACAGCAGAAGACACACCCTCTGGGCTTCTCCCCAGGATGCTGACAGCTTCTTGTATCTGGGTATAGAAGATACCTTCTGTCTCTTCCAGGCAAAGCGCCACACCGCTCCTTTTTGATCTTCCGCTCTGCTCTACAAACTTATAACCCATTCCCTGCGTTTAATTCCCTCTGTTTAAAATACCAAGAATGATTTATTTTCTTTTCCTTAACTAAGGTTAGAACAGCTCCAAAATTAAAAGTTAGAACAAATTCACTAAATCCAACCTCTTGTCAGTAAATCATTCTTCCTAACATGAAGCTACCTATCTGACCCTGTTTGGAGAATTCCAGTGCCAAGAACATACTTTCTGGTAGGGTAGCCTAGACCATCGATGGCAATCTCCAAAATTAAAGTTCCTAAAAATGATGCCAAATATTCATGGTAGGTGAAGCATGAGAAGCTATTCAGCATGAGTCCTTAATGTACCTGACACTCCAGTTAACTGAAGATAAGTATCATGTCTTCTCATGTGTAATGTGTTCTCGGGTATACTGAACACCCGTAGCACGCCCAACAGTTTCCAGTTCCTGATTTCCTCACTTCCTCTGACATGCTCTCTGTAATTCTGTTTTACACACTGAATTTTATCCAGATGAAACTGTATGCAGCAGCCCTCTGGTAAGGAAGAATGGCTCTTGAAGAGTTGGCAATCTGAGTTCCATCCTTTTGTGACCTGCCATTCTCCTCCCCAGTACTGCAGAGGCCCTATAGGCACCTCCGCCAGACCCTTATTACTCTAGTATATTCATTTCCTCATAAAGTATGCCATCCTCCTGAAATAGGGCACGATGCTCACAGTGTACAGAGTTCAGAAACGTCAATCTGGATGTGAACATTGCTACAAATGTAATGCAGCCAGGTTTGAATTAGATTTTACCTTTATTTTTTGTTTTGGGAGCTATTATTTTGTTCTTGGCTCCTAATAATCAACAGAGAGATTTTGAACATATACTGTATATCCTAGGTCCTAAGGGGAAATAAAGAATGAGAAGAAAGAGGAGAATAAGAAGGAAAAGGAAAACAGGGCATGATACTGTCCTAAAGAACCTTAAAAACTAACTGGAGAAATTATATATAAAGCTCATGGAGAGATGGCAAATTACTGCAATCGGGAAACATTGAGGGCTATGTAAGTAGTATAAAGCAATGCATTATGTTCTCGCTCAAGGTAGGAATGAATTGCTCAATTCGGGGATAAACGGGAAAAACTTCAGCAAGCAATAATACTTAAACTTAGTCCTTTAGGCACACACAGAATTTGGACATATGGGAAAGTGTAGGAAAGGTATGTCTACCCAGGAGAATGATGTCATTCATGTATTCGTTGATTTATTTCTCAAATATTTACTAAGCAACTCTATATTCTTAGCACTGTGTAAAGTCCTAAGAAAACGTGATTGAAAGAACTAGCCAAGGATCTTACAAACTAATAAGCAGATATGTGTAGCAAGGAAAATATGACTTGTTGTGGGGACAAAAAATAAGGTAACTAGATTTTCAGCAATGAGTTCATTAAGAAATAGTGGAAGATGAGAACTGAAGGGCAGTTTGGGACCACAGTCGAGAGGATTCCTTCATTCAGATTAATAATCTGGAATTTTATCCTTTTGCTAATTTTATCCAATTACTATAGCTGTGTTATAAAGTTTTCCAGAATTTACTGCCATAAAACAGCCATTTATTATGCTTACAGTTTCTGTGCATTAGGAATTCAGATAAAGCATAGATGGGACAGCCTGTCTCTGCTCCTCAATGTCTGGGGCTCACCTGGAAAGCCCCAAAAAGCTGAGATCTGGAATCATCTGAAGTTTCACTCACATTCTGAAAGTTAATACTGATTGTTGGGGGGGGGGGTGCCGCAGCTCCTCTCCACAGGGGCCTCTCCAGGTGGGCTGGGTCAGACTACCTTACACCATAGGGCTGAGTTCCAAGGGAAAGTCTGAAAGAGAGAGAGACAGACAGGGACAGATGGAGAGAGAGAGAGGCACAAGTTGAAACCTTTTTATGACCTAACACTGGAAGTCACACATATCACTTCCGTCATATTCTCTCAGTGAAGCAGCTAGAAGCCCCTCCTGTTTCCAGGGGAGACTTTTCCTCTTGATTGTCACAATGTAAAGAACATATGGGTGGAGCATCCGTCACTTGCAAGAAAAGAACAGATAGATAGGAGATTAATCCTTGGAAAAATGCCATCTGCCACTCCTTTAGATGAACACAAAGTCATCTGAATAGAAGAGCAATCTGAGAAAAATTGTATTTTAGGAAGGCTAATCTGGTATCAAGGATAGCACGTAGATGGAGCACAGAAATGATGAAGCGATAATCAAACTAGAACTAAAGGAGAATTTGGCATCTTGACTTCTTGTGTATGACGCCCATTATTCTGAGTTTCAGTACTTTTCTCCTCCGCTCTCTTGTAAATCTTAATGCTGTCTGTGCCAATGCATTAAGATGCAGTGTGTTCTGTGGAATATCAGTCCCAGAAGATTCTCCAACAAAAAAGGACCTTGTTCAAAAGGAGGTAAACCAATCTCACACTTTACTTCCCACTTGGAAATTTTCAATGCTTCTTAGCATACTAAAACCTCTTAAAAAATCAGTAGTTAAAAAAAAAAAATCTGTTTAATATTGTTTTATCCAGACTGTCTCCAACCTTCTTGGCCGCTGAACCTTTTTTTTGTTTTGTTTTTTTGCTTTTCACTAATTAATATCCTTTGGAACTAGCCTAAAGGCCACTGTGCTGGCTGCCCCTGGGCAGAACAGTGAAAGGCCAGGCAAGTAATCAATCAAGTACTCATCAAATGCCTGATTAGAAATGAGACTCTGAAAGTAATTTACCTTTAATATGGTAAAACAGAAAAAAATAAAAACAATGGAAACTGAGAGGTTTCACCAAAAGTCTAAGATTTCGATGAAAGACACAGGCTTCCTTGAGAATTTAGATTTGTTTTGGGTGTCTTATTTAATGATTTATTTGAGTGCAATCGACACACAATGCCCACATGAGGCTGGTTCTTCAATGTTGTCACACCTCTCGAACCTCAGGCAAGGCTAAATTACCGGGAAACTCTTCTATTCTTAAATGAAAGATAAAAAAGTGTTTATCTTCCAAAGGTTGTTTTGTATTAAGATGTGACCATTGCTTTTACACAAAGAGAATTTTAAAACAAAGTCTGCCACCAGCAAGAAAACCCCACGTGCAGTGGAGTAAACGGCCAAGGCGAACAGGAGCCTTCCCTATAAATCACCGTCAGTGTCTCCTGATGGGGCTTCAGCTGGCGGAATGGCGATGCTCTGGGAGGGCAAGGCTGTGTCACAGGCCCCTTTGTTAGCGTGATTGATCACAGACACACAATCAGCAGCTTTCCTTTGTGAAAGGCTCCTTTCTTCTGGCCTGTTTCCTTTCACCTTTTCCTTCCTTCTCTCTTCTCTCCAAGATCCTGCCTTCTGGCCTTCTCAACAAATATTTTGGCCTGAAGAAGGTGAACCCACTCAAACAGACCTTAATATCTCCTGTCCTGCCAGGTGCCAAGCTAACGTCTAGAATTCGGGTTGCTGTCGCTGGGTGAAAAAATAAAGTATTAAAACCCCATCGAAAATTAATTCTACAAGTGCTTTCCAATCTCACAGAGGACACTCCATGTCTCCATTTCACCTCAGGCCTTCATACCCCCTTAGCCTCTCCTCTAATGGCCTGAATTGAATGCTTGATCTTCAAACCACTTACCCACCTAGAGTCTCATTTCCTTTACATGTACTCTGAAAAAAATCATCCTCAGATCAATGTAAGATTCAACCTTCCCTGCTCCCATATCCAGCACAGCCGGAATGATGAAAAGCCACTACAAACTCTGATCCCAGCTGCGGAGGGGTCAAAGGGGTCAAAGCTCCACCCTGCGGTCCTTACCCCTGCCCCTGCGCACCCCCCTGCCCCCTGAATTCCCCTGGGTGACTCCTCCAAACTCCCCACTCCCCTTACCACCTATACAATACCTAGTTGAGTCTTAAGGGAGACTGACCTCTCCTTCGTGGAAATCACGGCCAACAGGGAACATCCCGAACCTCCTACATCTGCAGCTTCATACCCATGTGTGTATCTACTCGAATTTCCAACTACTCTCTTTTTGGCTCCTCTATTGTATGGTCACACCAGTCTTTGTGTTCCTCACACAAGACAAGGGCAATCCCAGCTATGGGCCTTTACACCAGCTCTTGTCTCTGCTTTGAATGCTCTTACCTCTGATTGTCACACGCTGGCTCCTCCCTAGTATACAGAGAGTCGCTCAAATACCCCCTCAAGTGAGGTTTTCTCAAACCAATTCGTATACAGTAGTCAGCCAGGCCCTCTGCCAATTCACCCAAAATCTCCTACACAGCTCCTAGTAAATATTATCTGATACTTACTTGTGTATCAACCGTTTGCTACTTTATTTTTTTTAAAGATTTATTTATTTATTTATCATAGACAGAGAGAGAGAGAGAGAGAGGCAGAGACACAGGAGGAGGAAGAAGCAGGTTCCATGCCGGGACCCTGACGTGGGACTCGATCCCAGGACTCCAGGATCACACCCTGGGTCAAAGGCAGGCGCCAAACCGCTGAGCCACTCAGGGATCCCCCCGTTTGCTACTTTAAATAAAAACTCCAGGAGAGAAGGTATCGTTCTGTCATGTTCACTGCTCTGTCCCCAGAGCCTGTAACTGTGCCACACATAAAATTAACGCTCACCAACTGGATCTTGAATTAATGAGTGTCTGGAGAGTGTGGAGACGCATACACTAGTAGGGGAGCGTGGGAGATGGCATGGCAATGTTGCAAACTCACTCAAGATGTGTCCTCATGAATCTAAGATACAGCCATGTGTTATTGTCCCACTTGTTCAGTGGTTTGGGTGCAGGTAAGAGGTAGACAGATGCTCTTGGGCGAGGCTGGGATTTTGCCAGACGAGAGACCCGGGAGCAAGGTCCTCACAAGGGAGGGCTTCACTGTTGGGACTGTGGAATCTGAGCTGGGAAAGGAAAGGAGGAGGCAGAAAGTGAAGAGCGGCAGGGGAACCAATAAATGAGCGATCTAGACGAGGGCGAACAGCTGAGAGGTTAAGGGGTGCTGCTCACAGGGTGGCGGGCCTGACCTACAGCTTCCAGAGGAGCCGTAATCACTGGGCGGAGGAAGAAAGAAAGAAAAGAGGCAACTGTGTTCCGACAACCTGAGAGTGAAACACATTCACAAGCCAATACCTCTTCACCGGCCAGGCCAGCGGTGGCCACTCCTGGCACCCCTCCTCCGTATCTTTATGCTCAAAGAATCTTTGTCCCTTGGTTTGCCTTAGGCTACATCACCAAAGGCTTCTGCTTCTCTGACCTTGGGATAAGTCAGGCTATAAAGAAACGAAGGTGACAGGAAGAAAAGAAAATGGCATCCTCTTAGGTACCCATTAAGAAGCAACTTACTTGGCACCTTCACAAGGAAGCTCCCCCACACATGCTCCCTTATCAGGAAAGGGAACTGTACTCAGACATCAGAAAACTCAAGGCATTTCTCTATGGTGCTCTGTTGCACCACTTCAAATATCTACAGGGGCTCCTGGTGGCCCTCTGTTGGTAGAGTGTGTGACTCTTAATCTCATGGTTCGAGACTAAATTTGAGCCCCACAATGGGCATAGAGATTACCTAAAAAGTTTTTTATTTTATTTTTAAGTAATAAAAAATATAAAAAATATTTAATAAAACATATATTTTTTTAAAATCTATGTACAGGTCTGTTTTCCCCATTAGATTTTGAGTCATATGAGGGCTGGACAATCTTTTACTCATCTTTGTCTCGAAGAACAAAGCCTAAGGTTCCACATATAGTAGGCAATCCTTAACTTCTGTTGAATAATTCAATGGATATACAAGAGCATGAATTATAACCAGAGAAAAGCAGACTGGCCTAAACGCTGTAACAACACACGCCTGGACATGTGGGCTCCTCTACAGACCAAGAGTCGTATGCTCTCTGCTCAGCACCCACCCTGCACACCACGGAGTGTTAGACAGAAAGGAAAGGCCCCTAGGAGATGATATGGCCAAACGTGGACACAGAGGCCACCTCTAAAACACTTTAAGCCCTTTGGCATAGACATCTAGAGTCACAGGTATTATTGATGAACTGACATTTGCTCTGTTTCCTTGGGGAAAACAGACTCTAGGAAGTTCAAAGTACAACTTAGCTCAATGGGAGGCGGCCCATTTGTTTCTCTAGAGGTAGGTCTACTGCTCCTATTTGAAGTTTGACTTATTATTGCCAAATCATTACTTCCGGTTATGAGCATTTACTGTTAAAACTAATGAGGTGCCTCTGAAAAAATATTTTCACAACTTGCCTCTGAACACGCTGAGATGTTCTTTCTTGGAAGCTACAAACGGGGTCTTTGTGAGAGAAGCTGCCTCCTGCCCTGAGCAGGTATGCCCATCCAGCTCCATGCTGACAGGAGCACTGGCCCTTCCACTAAGGGAGACCATCTGCCTTCTGGGCCAGAAATGAGTCTCCTGGAAGGGCAAAGCCAGTAGGCAACTCCTCTGCTTGGATGGGGAGAGAGTTTTTTCGCTGTTCTCAGGAAACTCAGTCACTGCTGCAGTTCCCGGGGAAAGGGGGAGTAGTCACATCAAATTGGGCTGGCCCTCTTAGAACTTCTTGCCAACTGAAGATGCTTTCTAGCTCTCTATTCCCCAGGTTTGCCCAGGGGTGTCCACTCCACTATGAGGGCAGGAGGCAAGTCCAGAAACTGGAAACGTGGGCTCTGATGTTCCTCAACCCATGGGTCAAATATCAACAAAACTAGGGATCTTTAAAAACATATACGTGTCTGGGCCCCCTCCAAGAGATTCCAGTACACTGTCTTCTCATGCTGAGAACTGGAGATATTCTGTAATGCTCGTGTTAGATTTGTCATGCTAATACTAAGAGTAAAATAAGGGCACTTTAAACTATTTCAAAGTTTATGGTGGAAACCATCCAGGCAGCAGCTAGCAGCAGGAAGCTATTCTGACTACCTGGAGATGACAAGGAAGCTGTATCCAAGAGGCACCTCTGGAGGCTGGCAGGGGCTGCCATGAATTGAGAAGGGTCCTGGGGCCGTGTCTAGACATAGTAAGGAAATGATGCCAGATCCAACTACTGACGTCTGCCACAGGTCAGGGAAGGGACAGTGATGGCACAGGTGCCACCTATTTGCCTCCCTAGCCTACAAGGCTCAGGTATCTAGCCCTTTTGCATTCCAAGTAAAATCCCTTCCATGAAGCCACAAAGAAGTTTGGGTGATGCATCTGCTGAACTTAAAGATGCACACGCAGGGCCAAGATGAAATGTAAAAAGGAAGTGAAGCCACGTGCTTCCTGAAAACAGACCCCAGAGCGGCCAAAGCAGAAAACATCCTTACAGCAAGGAAAAGGGAGGTTTCCTAGGAGAAGCACAGCTAGGATGTATACGAGAGTGTTAGCAAAATGATGTCTGCCGTTCACAGCATTTTCTTTGCATTGCTCAAGGGTAAAGTGAAAGATAACAACGGTGTTTTGAACATGTTTAGATGTTTTGTTACCAGAGGGAGCTTCAGAAAGCCTGAATTCTCTGAAATGGAAAGGCAAGAACAAAAAGGCACGTTGTGCATTTTGCTTACTGTCAGTTACTTCACAGCATTTCTTAAACACCTGAGGGGTGACTTGGTGAGGAGGGGTTGGCGGATATCATTTTAAATGAAGGCAGTTTTCAGATTTTTTTAAATGTTTTCCAATAAAGGTCATCGGGGATATTCCAAGGTCAGCGTCAGGTCCTCTGAGGTCTTAGTTCATTCTGAGTTGGCAGGACCAGAGGGAGCAATGAGCGCCCAACCACACCCACCGCTTCCCCAGGTGGACACCTCTGAGGACCCTCTCTGGCATCCCCTTTCAGCCCTGGCATCCTTGTTGGTGAACTGACGCTCACATCAGCAGCTCTCCTGGGCGTGCGGGTGCGTGTCTGCGAGCAGTTCTGATCCGTGGCACGGTGGTACGGGAGTGAGACGGCCCACCTGGAGTGAGGCAGTCTCAGGCCAGCCCCAGGTATGTGCACTCTACCCAGTCATTTAACCACCTCCACTCAGCTTTTTCTTCTTCCTGAGAGGGAGGATATCAGCATCCTCTCCCCAGGGCTGTCGATTGAGAATTTAATGAATGCTAAAGCACTTTGCATGAAACATCAAAAGCAAAGCATCCAATGCCAAATGTCCCCCAGCCCTCTTTTTTTTTTTTTTTTTTTTTGTCCCCAGCCCTCTTAACCGTGATCTCAGCTCAAATGCCATCTCTGTGGAAGCCTTCCTGCCCCGTCCACACCACAAATATGGGGACTCTTCTCCCCCTCTACCACCTTTCTCTGCTTTCCCTTAGACCGCTTAGTACTCTCTGACATTTTAGTTCATAGAGTTAGTTGGTTATTTACCTATTATCTTCCCCACAGAAATCCTCAGGTAAGGACTTCTGTCTGTCTTGCCATCTGACTCCAGTCCCCAGAACCTATAACTGACCTATAACAGGCAGTCAATAGGTACTTTTTGAATAGCCGAATGGTTCTTTGCACCCCATACCACGTCGCTGATGAGGACAGGGGCAAATAACTCCTCTTGGTGGACTCTCTCCCAACTAACCAGCAGCAAAAAAAAAAAAAAAGCAGACACCTCCTCAAAAGCAGGAACAAGGTTTCTATTTAACTGAGATGTATCTGGGAGATTTTCATGCAGCAAGGAAACAAGGTCAAAAATTCTCCTGAATAAGTCCTAAAATGAATGGATTTTAGTATGCCAAGAAAAATAGCAGCTGAACTCTTTTTTTTATAATATTTGACTGAAGCTGGCCTCACCTGGTCCCTAGGGATGTCAGTCTCACAGAAACAGCTCTCCAGGAACTGGGAAGCATGACATCAAGGAGCCTACTAATCACTCGCTGATGTCAACTACTTCTTATTCATACCCAGGAAATAACTCCATTCAGAGTGCCAAGGCCCATTCAAGTCTTCACAATGTCCCACCAGACATTCTAAGGCTTCATATTTAAATATGCTCAGTCTAGAGAGCAAACGGATTTTTGTCAGGGAACCTGGAAAGCAAAACGGTACAAATAATAGTGAAGGATGGTTACCTTCAGAAACCACCATGCCAGGAATTAACCTTCTTACTGGTCTACCTTGAGTGAGAAAGAGGATGAAGAACTTGGCCAATTTTCCGTAAAACTCAAAACCCATTCCCTTCCACTGAGAGGAACGATACCCAACATTTCATTGTTCTGATTTTAAATACATGTTTCGGGATTCAGACAAATCCTTTTGAATTGAATTATTTACCAAGCTTGATCACAATTCTTAGGGAAAGAACCCATTTTTTCAGTACTGATCCTAACAGATGTGAGAACAGAAATGTAGAGGATGAAGACAAGTGTCACACTCATAAGAGCTCAAAGGCAACGAGAAGGCAAAACTTCCTTCAAGACGAGCCTCAACCATTCCAGTATACCCACTGCCCCTGCTGACCCTCTGGGCCTGCCCCTTCTCATCATGTGTGATGTCAGTATTTCACTGACTCGGCACTACCGTTTCCAGCCCTCTCTCCCAACGCACCCATTAAAGATGATCTCTTCTCTTGAAGTCCACACTTCTGTTTATATCAAACTATCTGCTTCTGGTTGTCACTGTCCATTGACCTGCTAGTCTTCCCCTTTTGTCCACTGACCACCACCTCCCCATCCCCAGGTGATGATGACAACTTTTGGCTTAGGGTTCTTCTCACAAAGAAGCATGGGCTTTGGGACGACACTTGCATTCAGAGCCTGTCTCCAGCATGTCCTACCAGGAAGACCTTGGGTCACCTTGAGAGGCTTCAGCTTCTCAAATGTAAAATAGGTACAATATAACCCTTAACTACAGGGCCACTGTGAGGATTAAATGCTATAACAGATGTGAAAAACTTTAGCATACTGCCTGGCACACAGTAGGTCTCAATAAACAGTAGTTTTTTCCCTTCCTTTTCTGCCCCCTGCCTTTAACTCTGGTGAGTTCAGAATTCATATTGATAATCCTTTCAGCACTGACTTAAACACCTCTCAGACCTCTGGAACTCCAAGTCTCACCCACAGTCTATTTTAGCACCTTCTAAGTCATACCCTGGGATTTCTCAATACTGGAAACTCTTGCAGCTAAAATGTCCCAAACTCTGAAATTCTGTCTTCCAAATTGTCCTTGCTTCTCCACATGTTTATTTCTCCTCATATGTGCTGTGCCCCTATGACTACTCACTCTCTCCCTGCTCCCCCAGACCAAGGCCTCATGCCCTTTCCAGCTCCATTCATCCTACCAGACATTTAAGCCTCTTCCCTTGCCAGCACCCTAGGGCCCCACAACTCCTTATTCTCCAGCTGAAACTGCTTTGTCAATGTCTAACCTCTGGGAATACTCACCGTCTACTTTCATTTAACAAAATTCTCAAACCAGGCAGTTGGATTCACTTCCAATGCTGTTTCTCTCACTACTGAGTCTTCCCACTGACAGCTCCCTTCTTACCCACAGCCCTCCAAATCCAGCAGTGACACTGTCTCCTGCTTTGCAGAGACATTCAAGTTCATATGACAACAGCTATCACAGCATCTCTCTAAATGGACCTGCTCACTTACAAGTCTCTGGTGGCCTCTAATAGCCACATCCTCAACCACTTCCCAGCGCTTGATCCTATTGCTTACCACTTCCCTCTTGAAGATAGCTCTTTCTTTGTCATCCTTCACATTGTACTGAAGTCTCCTGTCTCTCTCTTCATTGGTTCAACTTCCTCCTCTAAACCCTAAAAGCATAAATTCCCACAATTCTTAACCACAAGCCTTGACCCTCTGCCCTAATATTCTCATTGGAAATCTCATCCCCATTACTTTTGCCACTACCTCCAGGAAACTACTTCTAAATTCCATGCCTTCAATTCCACCAAACACTCCAGAGGATTCCAGCAGGGTGTTCCATGGCCACCTCAGATACAACATCTTTAAATTTATCTTGTTCTTTTCTATAACTTTCTCCAAACTATTTTTACTACAACTCTATCAATTTTCCATTCCTTCATTCTGGACTCTCTTCTCTGATCCTTGACAATCCAATCATGCCAAATCACACTTACTCTAGCTCTTAAACCCACCACTGACTCTTATTCTTGTGTGTACCTCCTGCTTCAGACCCTCAAAACTCTCACTCACTGAAATCTTAGAAGAGCTTTGTAACTGCTTTTCCTTTCTTCTAAGTCTCAGGGTCCACACCACCAGATTAGAAAATAACAAATTAAATCTAAATCATAGTTTAGCTTGGAGTAATAGGACCTCCTTGATCTGGCCACAGTATAGCTTAATCTTCTCTGCTCTTCTCAACGACAATTATCCAATAGTTTACTGTTCCCCAAACATGTGCTTGTATCTCCCACCTCTGAAATTTGTCATCACTCATTCCATCCCATTTTGTTATCACTCATTCCATCCCATTTTGTTCCCCTCATAGCAGTTCCTCAAATTTCTTCCTGGATAAAAAAAAATCTTATACATTACTCTAGGCTCAGCTCAAATGTCATATACACCTAAAGTCCTCCCATATCTAACCATCAAACATTATCTCATGTCACCTCTGAGCAGAGTACTTTGTCTTTCTATCACTTATGGGATTCAAAACACCCTGTATGACTTTCTCATGTCTCCTGCTCATACAAGTGTCCCCCTCAACAAGACGCTCACTTTCATGCCAACCTTTCATGACCTCTACGACTGTCCTCTCTAAGCTACCGCTGCTGACTTGGACTTCTCCTTTCTCTTTTCCCCTTACCTTGTTCTGCTATTTCTTTGCACCAAAAGCTCCAGCCATCACTGTCTGTGACCATCTGCCCCTTTCAATTAAAGAGTTAAGTTCCCTCCACTGCATGAAGTTCTAGTGTGCCCTAATTCCATCTATAATGACTCTGAAATATGTCTGAAAAGTCAAAGGTATGCAAGCTAAATAATAAACTTGCACGGAGGTTCTGTTCTCAGAGAGCTAAGAATAATCTTATAAAATTCCTAACTATGTTGTCTTTTACACACAATCTTTAATATCTACCTCTGTCATATTGTGTCTTATCATTTTCATTTCTTCACAACTGAACTCTCATTTGCCTTAGTAGGCTGAAAAAGGCCATGGTTCCCACCTACAACAGACCAAAAATGATTCAACCCATCTCATTTATATTCACTTGATGAAACCTACCTTTTGACTCATCACATTTACATTTTCACTTTCCCATTTTGGATGTGTCTTTTTTTAATAATCAGGGGGAAAACAGATAAAATATTTAAACAATTGCATAAGCATATGGTACAACTAAAGGTTGAAATACTGCACAGAGACTGGAAGGCAACATCAAAATTTTGAAATATCTTATTGGCTGTTATAAGAAAACCTCAGTTTGGCCCATAAAAGACAGTCTGGAGTATTAAATACAATATGCAAAAGTGATGGGTATATGGAAGCTGGAACCTGCTGAGGCTCCTCACCCAACACTGAGGATTGTGTCCTGACACCTTGGTAATCCCACTTCAGAGCAAAGTGGCCAAAGGAAAAGCTCAGGATCCCAGTAGTGGGAGTTCTGGGTTTAAAAAAAAAAAAATTGAGAGAGAAAACTTAAAATGGTTTTCAACTGCATTGTTTCAACTACATGAGGAGTTAAAGAGGCTTTTTTGTTGTCTTGCCTAGGATTATGATAGTATTTTGTAAACGATGAAGTGTTCTATAATTGCAATGTGTTAGAACCTTGTTTATATAGAGAATTCATTCCAAATTCCAAATGACTTCAAAATGCATTTTAAAATGTGTCTCATTGTAAGCTCCTAGAAGGCAGGGCCCATTTCTTATCTTTGTATCTTATCTCTCATAATATTTTTAATATAAATACTCAAAGTTCTTATTTCATAAGGATGACAAGATGAATTCATATATAAGAAGAAAAGCCAAATTAACCAACAAGAGGTCTTTAAAAATGTAATCACCCAGCAATGCATAAGCCCCTATAACTTACGTCAAATGGGCATATTTAAATCAGACTCTTTCCAAATAAAAAACAGAAAGCCTACAGATAAGAAAACAATTGTGTACATTTACATCTTCATCAGATTATATTTCCTCTCATGCAAATCAGCGGAATCATCTTGCATAGAATTTGACAGCAACTCTTTCGGCAAAGGCAAAGTAAAATTATGCAGCTTCCTTGGCTCAAAAAGCAAACTTGAGCTGTGGCTAGAATGAGAAGGAAGTAAAAGGTAGGAGAAGGCATCCACAGAATGTGGGTGCTTTTCATTTGGGGTTTTCATTCATTTTCTCTCACTGGCCAATATGAAAACAGGAAAATGTTTAACTTAGGCCTTGGGTGGTGTTGTCGGTGCTTGCTATTCAGGGAATCACCTAACTTGAAACCTCAGTATCCTCCCTGCATGGAGACTGTTAAAATACACACACACACACACACACACACACACACACACACACACCATTTGAACTGCCACTTCTTCCTCTGAATCCAGAATTGGCTCCTCTACTGAGAATCTCTTCCCTGGGAGAGACATCAATGGAGCAAGGAAATTGTCTTTACCTCTGGGTGTGTTACCAGGGTTCCCTCTTTTCAAGGCTCGCCATAGCCATGCTTTGAGAAACACTGATCTGTGCTCCCCTCATTGTCCTGCTGCACCAGAAACAAGGAACAGCAAAAGAACAGTCATTATTTGTATTTGGCAAGAAAGGCGGCAGTAAAAACTGAGAGGCAGTAGGCATGGAAATGTCAAAGTGAGGATCTGAATGAGGCAGAGACAGCAAGCACCGCAGAGCAATCTCAGTGGAGAGGAGCCTCAATTATAGACAGATAGGAAACCGATGGAGGTGGAAAGAAAGAAAAGGAGGAAGCGAGGGAGGGACAGAGAGTCCACTACACCTAAGAGCAAAGCAACCCAGGTTCAAAGGCCGCTTCCATCGTCCAGAGTTTGCTACAGTATCACGGCTGAGGCGCACCCAGACTGGAATTGAAAGTCCCTGGTGTAAATCCTGCCTCTTCCACTTGCCATTTACAGGATTTGGGTAGGTAAATCCCTGAACCTCTTTATGCCTCAGTTTCCTCATTATAAAATAATGATGATAACTACCTAATGGATGTGCCAGAGGCCCAAATGAGCTAATGTTTAGAATGGTTAATATTAGAACAGTGTCTGGCGTACAGGATGTGTGGGTTGCTACTATGATGATGATCTGGCAAAAGTCATTTCAACCAACACTCTTGACTTCCTTTCCTCATTTAGAAAAAAGAAGCTAAACCAGTTACTTTCATCTCTACCATTCTACCCACCAGATATGTATTATTTGCCACATACCCTGGGAAAACAACTCCTTAACCCTGCAGCTGTAGGTAACCCTGTAGGTGCAGTTTGCATCCTGTAAAGCAGGACTCCTGGGTGTTATTTCACATGCAAGAAGCCTCCTCCTAGAGTCAGCACTGTCCTCACGCAGCAAGCATTACCCCAGAGGTCTCCAGGGGACCAGATTCCTTCCTGGGAGATGAACTTGTCTCTGGCAGAGAAGATTCTAGGTGGCCTCACTCCCAAAATAACACTCACTTGCAAGAGACGCTACTGCACAAGACTGTAAGCCAAAAATAAAATAAATATTGGGTATTTCATTTTTCCTTCAGATTTGGCTTCAAGGTGGGTCTTTAGCCAAATCAAGTAAATAAAGTTTGTTTTTGGTGAACTTCCTTGGTACATCATTCCAAGCAGAGCTAGATTAAATAGCAGCTTAGGGTGAGTAGGAAGTTCTAGAAGGATCAATTCATAAGGGGCACTAAAATATCACTAGGACATAGAATGTTACGGAAAATGTCATGAGATGGTGAAAGATGTGCTGGTCAAAATTCTCCTCGGGGAGAATACTGAATGCTGTTGGAAGAATACAGTAACTCAATGGATCTCATCTGGGATTGAACTGCTCTCAAAGGGTGTCTGGAAATGGGCGGTAAGGAGATTCTGGTATTCACAACTATTGGGAGAGCATTACTGGCATTTAGCATTTAGTAGGTAGAACCAGGAATAATAACCCACGAAATAAAACTTGTGTGTCTAAAATGCCACTGACTACCCTGTTCAGAAACCACATGAAGTGCCCCCAGAGAACACGCATCTTCTAAGGACAGTGGTCCAGCTAGCTGCTGGATCCCTGTGCCCACCCCCAACAGCCCGGTCAAGTGAGCATGCCCACAGGAGTCAGAGCCAGATTTTTTCAGCTGACAGAGAAGGTAAGGCCACCAGCAAGCCTCCTCCACGCTCCAACCCTCATGACTGGCTGCCCAAGCACTGCACCTGGAATTCAAGATCACGTACCTCTTTGTGGAATAGAGGAGCGAATTTTGACCAGTGCGCTCAAACCATGGTTTTTGTTTGTTTGTTTGTTTTTTAAGATTTTATTTTATTCACGAGAGACAGAGAGAGAGAGAGGCAGAGACACAGGCGGAGGGAGACGCAGGCTCCATGCAGGGAGCCCGACGTGGGGCTCAATCCTGGGACTCCAGGATCACACCCTGGGCTGAAAGCGGTGCTAAACCACTGAGCCACCCAGACTGCCCTCAAACCATGTTTTGCACATTTAGTTCTCACAGCAACTCCTTGACAATGAGAGAGAAGGGAACTGGCAGGCTACATGTCTAGAAAACTGCTCGTGGTCTCAGTGCAGTCTTGGTCCTTACAGACCCTGCCCTGGGCTCTGGGTCCCATTGCAGAACCGCAGGAGCACAGGACTACAGTCCCTGCTGCACCTGGAAACTCTAAGTAGCTCTGCAGAAACCCACTTCCTTGCATCACTAGCCCTAAAGCCAAGGCCCCTTGTGAGCGTGTCTGGTGGGCAAACCAGGGTCACGTGGCTGTGCCCTAGTGCAATGGGGTCTGAGAAAAGGGTGGGAGCCAGCCTCTGGCTTCTAACAAGACTGAGGAATCAAATTCCTCAGCACAAAAGGGAGGCTCAAATGCCAGCTGACAGAGTGGAAAGACAAACGTGCAGACACTGGACTCTGAGAGACCTGACCTTAGGAAACTTGACTGCAATCTCCCCTAAGACTAAGGTGACCACGTGTCCTACTCGCCAGAGATCATCTCTTTTATTCCCATTGTCCCAGCTTCATTATTAATAACATCCTTTGCACTGTCAGAAGGGCTGTGGTTTGGTAATAAATTATATGCCACCCTCCCTAAGATTCCTGTCCTGCACTGAACCTCAAATGAAGTTTGCACATGGATTTGCACGTACGTATGCATTTGTGTGTGCATGTACCCAAACGCCACCAATCATGCTGCAGAGAGCAGGCTCTGATAAAATAGACACTCCCTCCACTTCCAGGAACCACTCAGTACAATTTGAGACTTCAACTTAAAAATGATTCACAGGAACCACTTCCCTAATAACAGAATTACCTTGATTTTGTATCTGATTTGTTGCTCTGCAGTTGGAAAACCGGAAAGTGGTAATTTCTGGAAAAGATTCTTTCCACTGTCTGTGAAGTGCATTTCTCAGATTCTGTTATTTTATCTCACTTCCCTCAGGACTCTGCCCTTAGCTGCCTTCCAAGTAGCAATAAAATTCACCTTTTTGCTTCAACTTTAAAATGCCAGCATATTTTTGCCCTTTGGGGATGAGTGGCTGGGGGAGGAATAAGAAGAGAAATACAAAAGGAAGATTGAAGGATACGTAGAGAAAGGAAGTAAAAAGAAAGCCGAAAATTAAATGAGAGGAAAGAGAGAAAGAAGAAATGAGAATCCTCTTACACGACATATTATCCAAATGTTTATTTCTCTTGGCCTGGAACACGTACTGGGAAAAGCTAGCAATTCATCAAGCTTGGTGGTCTCAGCCTGATTCCAACGGGTTTCTCTAGCTAAACTCGCTCCCAAGTGCCTGAGCCAGCAAGTGCTTCAGCCACACGTTGCAGGACCACAGAGTCCTCAAGAAGAGCAAGAACCTATCCATCAGACTGCTGCATAGTGGGAAGGATGGAGATCTAGGTTTATATAAGCTAACATTCAAAATAAATCCTAAACACAGTCCCTTGTGATGTTAATCCCCAGGGGAAACATGCCCAAATATTATCCAACCCTGATTTTTGCTGCCAGCAAAGCAAAACTGAAATACCCTTTTCCAAACTACGGAGCAACTTCAACTAGAGATATTAGCTACTTGAGAAAAATCCCTTCTTACGCTTGAAAAACCCTAAAGTCAATTTCACATTCAATTCTTCTGTTATTCCTAGTTTTAAAAACAATGGTACCTAAATACATGTTCCTAAACTGACAAAGGGAAAATCGCACACTTCGCAAATTAAGACAATGCCGCCTCCCCAAGATAAAATACATCCCATAACCCTACTATGTTACTGGTGGCACACCCAGCATTTTGTCTCCCTGTTTACAGGTAATCGAGACCCTGCAGCACGTTATGATCACTAAATACTGACAGATTTTTAAAGCTTCTGTTTTAACCCACAGCCTCATTCTGATTCGTACATGCCTACAAGGATAGAAATAGGGGAAATATCACTTCTTCTGAATGATCCAATCTCACAATTAATAATTGAGAATCTCTTTTCTCTTTCTCCCTTGCCTTTTTTCTCTCCAAACTAGAGTGCACTCCTCAGCTTGTTAAGCTCAGCTCACTCCCACTGATAATTCACTAGAGATCATAATTTATGGACAATTGAAGCTGCAGAAACATCTCTTAGAAGGAATAGAGCAGATCCATAGCAACAATTCTTCAGGGGAATATTAATCCCCGGCTTTATGTAGTGCTAAGTGTACAATAGTAATCAGAACTTGAGTAGAAGCTGCTAATCATTGAGGGAAAAGGCTGTATAAAGAATTCATAATGGAATTAGCCTGCGGCAAACAAAGAAAGACAAAATTAAATCAGCCATCAAATTGCACCAAGGAATTTTAATTTACAGGTTAATGTAGGATTATGTAACTAATCACAGCTAACATTTTCAATGAACAACCAATAAAATTCTACTCTTTTTTCCTCTCTAATCTTACTAATGGTATTCCAATAACATGCTTTTATTACCCTAGAATATGTTAGAAATGATTCTCAAAAATTCTAAAAGTCTTTCCAGTTGTCAGAACCGGTATAAAACGCTAGCTTTGAAAGAATCAGTCAAAAGTGCAGATCTAGGAAGATCCAATCCTCACTTCAGTATAGACCCAATAATATCTGAGTGAGTTTGCATAAAATGGATTTACAAAGCCATACAGCTTTAAAGTATATGCATGTTTTTCATGCAGTGCAGAGAGCTAAAATGGGACAAAAGAGACCAAATTAAATATGTGAAACTAATTTGAAGCACAAAGTATATCAGCTAATTCTAAATAAAACCACTGCCATAGATTTATATGTCAATATTGCAGACATATCCAATGACATGCACACCAAGGACCGCTCTAACAGAGTTTTCATGGTTTATAAATGTGAACATCATAAAAAGAAATAAGGTTTCTAGGATAAAAAGTTGATTAGCATTTCCTATGGGAGGGGGGTGGAATCTTGTATCCTCCCCAGTTATATTTTGATATCAACCAATGCATGACAAAGACAGAAAAAAAAACCCTCTATACAATTTGAAAAATTATATGAAACCCACTGCTTCATAAATATAAATACATAAAAAAGACAGCATAACTCTTTGCACATTGGCAAGGGGAAACTCCAAAATTATACTATATGCTTAAAAAGACATCAGTTTAATCAAAAAGATCTTTTTCCAACATATGGTAGAAGGAAAATTATTATAAATGGAGTAAAAAGTATGTTCATAAGCTTTACTTCACGAGGGAAGAATGCTGGGGAAGACAGGCGACAGCATTCTTCTTGCATATGTTTTTCTTGTCGAGAACAATGTGGGAAAGTCTCATTTTCCTTTAATCTAAATGTTCATTTTATGGAAGCAGCAACATTCAGCCCAGTTATTAGCAAAGGAGTTTTGTTGCTTTATAAAGTCTAATTTTAAGATGCTCACTTCCAAAAAAACATTATGGTGTCAATTGCACTACCCTTCAGCAATCCTGTAATAACTTTATTCAACCATTTCTAATTATAATTATATTTTCAATTCCTTTTAGCTATAGAAACTCTTTATCAATCAGAGCACAAGACAGAAAATTACTTTATTACAGCTACAGCTCGTTAGGCTGAGTGCTCTTAATGAAGCAGCCTCATAATCAGATGAAAATCATGCTGGAGAAAACTTGCATCATTAGTCTGGGCCTTAATTACCAAGAAATATAGTCACTAACAATGATATTCCATTTCATGATATGGTGCATGCACCTTCTACACTACTTGCAATTAATAATTCCACTGACTACTACGGAATCTTTTCTATTTATTCATAACAATGGAGGGGGGAAATTCTAAATTTAATTGAGCGCTTCAGATTGCGCGCTCTTTCTCCCTCTCTCGCGCGTTCAGATTAAAATGTCACAAGGCTAATATTCTATCTTACAATAATTCATCATTTTAATTACATATTTTATGTATGTGAAATGTCTTTTTCGGCTTTATAGTTGAGGTTGACATTTTTGGGGACGCATCTAGGAAAACGTGTGGCCTCTTGTGAAGGTGGTTCCTACCACCCAGAACCGCATCACGGAAATCTGAAGGGAAAAAAAAAAAAAAAAAAATCACCGACATCAGTCCTGTCAATTCTATCCATGTTGGGAAAAGCTGCCAACAAGAACAGGGACATTCATTTAAATTAATGTCGGCGTCTTCTGATAGGCTTTGGATGGCAGAATGGCGATGTTCTGGGAGGAACAAGGCCTTGTGTCACAGGGCCTCTTTGTTAAGCGTGATTGATCACAGACAGAATCAGCAACTTTCCTTTGTGAAAGCCTCCTTTCTTCTGCCCCATTTCCTTTCACCCTTTCCTTGCCTCTCTCTCTCACGAAGATCCTTGCTTCTGACCTCCTGAGAAAGAACTTCAGCCAGGGAAGGAGATCTGGCCCCCGAGCCCCCCTGCTGGGTTTTGCACACTGCAGGTCCCAGCAAACCCACCTCATTTCTGGATCCTCTCTCCAGGCAATCTTAATGCTGGAACCCAAAGTGCTGTTGGCAATTGCTGCTCCTTTCAAACGCAAATTAGGTTACTAGGTGAGGGCAAAGAGCCTTTGGGAGAAGGGCAGAGGGCAAGGGGGTTGGCATAGATAAATGAGATTCCCATTTGACCTCAAAACCCAAGTGTGCCTAGAGCTGAACTTCCTGCCTGACATGGCCTTTCATTGGAATCATTGCCAAACAGCTGATTTGATTAATATAGGCTGCACTTTCCCCAATCATCTGCCTTATGAGCACCAAGCAGTTTGATAAATGAAATTGATAGAAGAAGAGAACGACCTGGAAAAACCCACAAGTCACAAGACGAAGAGCGGGCTGTAAGAGAATGCTAATTTTTTTTAAGACCTAAACATTCAATTTCTATACCTGAGTGTTTAAGATCACCAACTTAAAAGATCATTAGCTTCATGATAATCAGTGTTGAGCAAGCACTGACATAGTTCCTAAGGCGATAAGAAGACATTCTCCCCACCCAAATTCAGACCCCAAATAAACAAACAACCAAATAGTTTAATAAATGAAAGCCCACCGCACATACACAAAAATCACCAGATGACAATTAGTCTGAAGATGGTAAAGAATTGACTGTATCATTAGTGAATCTGTGTATTCCCTCTGGTATTGCTAAAGTTTCAAGGGAAGTAGTGGCAAGTAGAATCATTTTTCACACAGACTTTACCCAAAAAGTGGACTCATAGCAGGGATCTGGAAGATGAGGGCCAGCAGGAATGGAGGAGTCATGAGGCTTAACAGGAAGATGCAGGTGGACAAGAGGAGGTGGACTCGGACCAAGGGAAAACACTACAAGCAGCAGCAGGAAATGGAAGCTGTCCAGCAAGACAACGGAAAATGAGACATTAATCAGAACCACACAGAGCACATTTCCACAGGAAAAATGCCTGGCATTTTGGACAGCCAAGAGCCTACAAAACAGCTTAAGATGTGCAGGGATCCTTCCAAGGCAACTGGTTTGCAAGGCCCAGCCTGACATTCTCGGAAGCAACCATAGGAGAGCCAAGGAAGAGTTAAAGGGAACAGGCTACATTTCCACATTCTCCTATTAATGCAAAGTCAGGAAAAGACCTCAGCATTATTGTCCTTGCCTTCAATCACTCCCTAATGTTTCCTCCTAACAGCACTTCACTGAAGTACAAAAGTCGCTGCAGGTACTTCTATCTGGCAGTAGCTACCCACAAAGACACAGGAGAAGCCCCAGTGAAGCCCCAGACCGTTGCTGGGGCCAGAGTCCCACATTCTTAAGTTCCCACTCTCTGTGCCTGGCAATATCCACATCTAGTTCCACAATCAGACAACAGCACATCACCCATAGGCACCCAGAGGAGACTGGGGACTCCCACCTTGGAAGGTCTTCAGAGCAAGTCACTCAGACTAACAGTTGCCCAACCACCCTTGTCAGTGCAGTGGCTACAGCATGAAGTCTTCCAGAGCTCTGCTGCACACTGCCTGGGTGATCTTAGGAGGGTGACTTAACTACTCTGTGTCTCAGGGGCCACATCCCCAAATAAGGGCAATTATGGTATCAGCTTCATAGAGCTGCTGCAAAGGCTATCTGGGAGGAGGCGTGTAAAGGTGCTCATAACACGAGCTGGCACATAGGAAGTTTCAGTGACTGTTAGCTCCGTTCGGTATCGGCACTGCCATCATTATAATCGTCACCGCAGACAGGAAGCAGGTATGGCTTGCTCTGAAATAGGGTCAAAGAGTTTAAGCAGTGGTTTTCAAACCTGGCTGCACATAAGAATCACCTGCCCTGAATTCCCCCACCCCAAACCAATTAGATCAGAATCTCCCAGATGGTAGTTTTAAAGTTCTCTGAATGATTCCAGTGTGCAATCGTGATTAAAATCCACCGATACTGAGTCTCAAGGCCGATGCATATTTAAACACGATGCTGCCAGCTAAAAGGCCTACATTTTGGCAAGCGCCAAAGCCCTTGTCTGGGTCTCCTCAAGAGCAATGGGAATCTTGTAGCTCCATTTCGAGATGTGAGGGTTTGGAGCATTTATGGCCCATGAAGGAGCAACCACAGCCTTGGCTGAAGGAATGTGCCTGTTGGCTTTTCCAGCTGGCAAAGTGGTCCATTTCCAACATACAAAGCATAATGCATGCAGCCAAATGTTCCCACAGAACGGCCACCTGTGACTTGCAAACTCTCCTGTCTGGAGCCAGGACACGCACATGCAATAAGGCAAAAGGTCACCCATGAGCACCAGGGAAAGGACTGTCTTCCCATGTGGTTTAGTAAGGGCAGACCATGCAAAACCTGCTGAGAGAAGTCATATTTAGGCCACAGGGGGAGGAAATGACTACCAGTCAGGTCTCTGAGAGTGAGGATTAACCTGCCAAAACGTACGAAGTTATATTCAGACTAACCCTGAACGAATGTGACAAATCTAACCAGTCAAATCCTCAGCTATCTTGATGACTTTGGCAGCTGTTTGACAGTTACATTTACAGGATCTAGGAAAACTAAAAATTTCAACTACTTAGACTCCTCAGACCTAAATAAATCCACGAGACACTCAAAAGGCAATCCTCTATTTATTTACTTTTAATATTTGGGACACTTCTGCCAGAGAAAGACCATGTACAGAATAAAAGAAAAACCACAATTAAAAAAATTAAGAACACTACACAGCATCTAAACTCATCACTTATTTCAATTCATATTCTTCTTCTGGCAGGAGGGGACTTACTTAGATGGTGGTGGTTACTGGAAACCTGAAAGGAGACCAGTTTATCCTGGGCAGGACAGGTTCACACAACCTTCCTGTCCTGGCAGGGAGCAGGCAAGTACAGGAGGGTTCTATTCCCCTCCCAATCACAGATATCAAAGCCCTTCTTTGCTGACCCCTGGCTGCCTTTTCACCCCACAAAAGGATCACGAAAGAGAGATAAGCTAGATAAGAAGAGAAAATAATAAACAACAGGTGAGAAATACCAGAAGATTTGTTTACAACCACAGAGTTTAGAATGAAAACTTAAACAAGGAATTTAAAATCAAACATAAAAATATTGTACAACAAATATTGTATAATTCCATTAAAATGAGGTACAATAGTTATTAGGGACTGGGGGTGGGAGAATGGGGAGTTGTACAGGGTTTCAGTTTGGGAAGATGAAGAAGTTCTGGGGATGGATGGTGGTGATGGCTGCACAACAATGTGAATGTACTTAATGCCATGGAACTGTCTATGTAGAAAACGTTTAAATGCCAAGTTTCATTATGTATATTTTATCACAATTAAAAAAAAAAATCAAACTTGCAAACTCTCCTGCCTTGGTAATCAAGTCCATGTCAACTCCAGAGTCTGCTACTTTACACTTCCTTTTCTTTGCCTCATTTTGCCATTCTGCCTCAGGTATACATGGAAGTATTTTTTATAGGAAAGCCACAGTAGTCACTATGGGCAAGTATCAGTATTCTCCCTACCGGTTACAGAAAGAGAAAAGAATTGGGGACAATTAGATAGGACTATCTTCATTGTCAAAACTACAGATAAGGAACCCACAAAAATATGCAAACCCCAAGAATGAGTATTATTTCTTAATGCTTTCCCTCCTTTATCAGGAGATATTTTTATCTTATAAAAGTGGCCTTTTTTTTAATTTTTGTTTTTGTTTTTCTCATGATTGTCGAGGCCAGCCTCTGAATGACTGACTGAGACTGTCCCATAAGACCCGGGAGACCAGTAGTGTTCAGAGTTCATGAAGAGCCAGGTCAGCACTACAGCAAAACTTGATGTGTCTTTCCCATCACCATCCGGGCTGGTTCTAAACTCTCACCGCTCCCTCTGCCCAATAACCTTGGCTGTCAACGCCATGGCTTCAAGGGACCAATATCCCAATCATAATTTGCACTGTTAAGTATCTCTTCATATGACTTTGTCCCTTTTCACTTTGACTCTAAAGTTCGGGAAAGCAGGGACTCTGCTATGTATCTCTTTGCTAAACCCTGTGATAGCTAGGGATAGACAAGAGTTAGTGTCAAGCAGTTTATTTCTAAGTGCCACAAACCATGCAGTCTGTGTCCCATTCTTTAGGCCAGTGAGTCTTAACAAGGGACAAATTGTTCCTTTCCCCACTCAAGGGACATTTGCCAATATGTGGAAATATTTTGAGGTTGTCACAACAGAGGACAGGGGAGCTACTCGCATCTAGTGGGTAGAGGCCAGGGATGCTGCTAAACATGCTACAATGCACAGGACAACCCACACCCACAACAAAGATTATTCCACCCAAAATGTCAATAGTGCTGAGAAACCCTGCTTTATATTACTGAAAATTTCACAGAAATTATGAAATAGTTTTTCCCATCCTTGTTTTACAGATAAAGCTCAAGAAAGTTAAGTAAATTCTCCAAAGTCACCTATCAAAGAAGTGGAAAAACCAGGGATGGATCTCAAGTCTATGGATCCAAATCCCCACTGCCTCTCCTTGAATGAATGAATGAATGAATGAGCAACAAATGAAGTCAACCCGCTGCTCTGTGCCAGGGAAGCTGAAGAAGGGCAGACCGCACTGGAGGCAGATGCAGGCTGACCTGAGACCACCTCTCAGCATCACTGTTGATGCCCCAGGCCAAATGTTCAGGCAAGCTGGCCTCTCCATCACTGCTCAATGGATCTGCCTGCCCCAATGGAGTGGAAAGAGAGAGGTCAACCAAGAAGACCTCCCATCTCCACGACACTGTCACAACACAGTTCCGGGGGACTCCTGGGGAAGACACAGCTACCACTCCCAAGTGGCTCATGAGAAAGCGGAGAACTGGGGCAGCAGAGCTGCACATGCAGAAACCATAAGCCAAGAGAGACTGCCCAGGGAGATGACCCCTACCAGCTGGTCTTTCCTTTCAGGAAATGGAGATAGATGGAAGGATAGAGGTTGGAAGTGGTCTCCAGGTTTCCCCTTGTGGTAAAACCAGGAGTCTATCAGCAAATTTCTTTCTGTTCCTCTGAATAGTAAGCCATTCACTCAACAGACCCCCACACAAGTCGGTAGTTGTTTAAAAAGATAACTACCACCACCCCTCAAGAAAAAATCTGCTTTACAATACTGAGGTTTCCATAGATCAATGACAAGTACCAATCTTCAGATGAAGTAGGACACGAAAGGTCTGTTTCGAAAGCCTGGTCACTGGGCCCAAGCTAGGGAGGTCCCTCTCCCCCCACTGCCTCCTGCTCCCTCACATCTCCACCTCGGAAACAAGGGCCCAAGCCTGAGGATGGAGTAATTAAGGGCTGATTCTGTCAACCATTTGTGCTAGAAGTCTTACGGATGTTTAACTCCCTCAGGCCCCAAGCATTAATTAAATTCTTTTTACCTGCTCTCTCTGATTTTTCTGGAAGCAGAAGACTGCTAGGGGAAAAGAAAAGTCCTACGGTTATGTCACACTACAAACATTACAACCCCTTCATCAAGGGTTTGGAAAGTGCCTTCAAGGTGCCTAGCACTGGCCCACCTGTAAGGGCCACTCTCCCAGGAAGACGACCACAATGACAAAGATGGATATGAACCTGCAGCGGCCTCCCAAGTGGCTCTATGAGGTTAATGTGGGTCTAGGGTCATGCCCAAAGCATTCATGGGTGGTGGAGCTTTTTTTTCCCCACTACTGAGCAGAAAAAAACAAAATTAAATAAAACATGGTTATTTTTTTGTCTATTTGGTTGTTACTGGGATTTTTGTTGTTTTACTCTTAACTAAACTTCAGAGTTTAATTGGATTTCATTACTTTTTCCATTAATGTTTTTCGGTTCCAGGAGCTTATGTAGGAAAAGTTCCTATATTTAGTTAACTAGTCTCTTCTCATCTATGCCAGTTTCTCTGTCCTTCCTGGCTTTTCAAGACCTTGAAACTTTTGAGTACTGGTCAGGTATTTTGTAGAATGTCCCTCAATTTAGGTTTGTCTGAGGTTTTTCTCAGGATTAGACGAAGGGTCTAGGTTTGGGGGAAGCATATCCCAGAGGTGAAGTACCATTCTCATCACGGCCTCTCACGAAATGTTTGCTATGTGCGTATCCACACAGCATCACTGGAGGTGTTCACCTTGATCGTTCGGTTAAGGTCCCTACCTGATTCCTCCACGGCACACTTGCTATTTTCCCCTTTCTCTATTCTTTTAAAGAATGACAGTCCAGCCCACATTTAAGGCACAGTGAGGCATTTTTGTCATTTTCCACCTTCAGACAGATGCCTCAGAAAGAAATACAAATCCACTTTTTAAAAAAATCTGGAAATCAGGACCTTGGTCTCTCTTCTCAGCTCTGTAACCTGGGATGACTCACTGCTGAGAGTTACTCGCTTCGGTTTCCCCTCTGTAAGATAGGCACAGTGGTCCTGCCTTTTCCAGAGGGTAAATATTCTAGGCATCATGGACCATTCAGTAGCCTCCTGTGGAAACTACTCAGTTACACCACTCTAGTAACAAAAGGGGCCCGAGACAATACATAAACAGTGGGTGTAGCTGTGTTCCAATAAAACTTTATTTACAGGAGAGTGAAGCGAATCAAGAAACAGACTCTCGATTATACAGGACTGATGGTTACCAGAAGGCAGGTGGGTGGGTGGGGATGGGTTAAATAGGTGATGGGGATTAAGGAGTACACTCGTGATGATGAGCACTGGCTGATGTACAGAAGTGCTGAATCACTAAATTGAACACCTGAAACTACTATTACACTGTATGTTAATTGAAATTTAAATAAAAACTTTACATTTTTTTTATTTACAAAAACAGGCTTTGGGCTAGATTTAGTGGACCATAATTTGCCAACCTCTGATATCCATTAATTTCTCTTCAAGAACATCTTTCATCACCCTATTCTCCCCATCTCTGCCCAAAAAGCAATAAGATCTTTAGAAAAAAAGACAAATTATTCAGACCTTCCTAGATCATCTGACTCCTTGCTCTAGAGTCCACAGAGATTATTTACATATCAACATTTTCTGGCACTTTAAGAGTTATCAAAAATGTCATCAGTCACCAAATGTTTCACTAATTATTGCAAACATTTTAAGAAAAATGTCCCAGGTTTCTTTCCCCGAGTGATGTATTTCAGACATAATTTCAGTTTAATTAATAGGGGATTTCGCTGTGACCTGAAGGGTGTGAGAAGCAGCAGAGAATTTGTGGTTTGGTTAGGAGAGAAGTAAAAACCTGTCTCTGCCTGTAGAAGGAAAACTTCACGAAAAAGAGAAGAAAAAAAGCTGGCATTTTTTTCAGCTGTGAAATCCAGCTGATACCCTCATTAAAAGCACCAGTAGAACATCTTGAAAAAGTAAATTAAAGGAGATGGAGGAGGAGCTAAGAGGTACAAATTGCGGGAGAGGGGACTGGATTTAGCTTACTTATTCCCTGAAAATAATTCTGTTTCTTAGCTCTATCGCAATCTGTATCTGTGCCATACAACCTTACAAAATCTTAAACCAGCAAAAGCAACAAATCTACAGTATGATTTATTAGGCCCTGCCTGGCAACATACAGCAAGTCAACAGACAGGGTCCCTGCACTTGAGAAACCAAGTCTTCCTTATAGTGGCTTCATCTGGACTTCCTGGCATTCTGAAGACATATACTCATTTATCTAAGCAATAATGTCCCTTTATTCAAGGGGTGCATTTGGAGGGGAGATGGTTGTTTTCAATTACTAATAAGCAAAATGCCTCGTCCACATTTCCCAAAACACTAGGTTACATTAGTTTCAGTTTTAATATCCTGCCAAAGGAAAAAAAAAGTCCCCAAATATGAAACAAATACAGCTGTCTAATATTGCTGTTCAAATGCCACTGCATTAAATAAAATTCCATGCTGTAAAATTTTGCAAGGTGATAAAACAAAAATGATATAATAAATATAAAACATCTGCGTTTTTTTTTTTAAACAAGACATTTGGAAACCGATTTCATTTATATTTAAACTTGTTTTGAAGTGTTCCTAGTTTTGAAAAACATCCTAGTTACAGTATATTAGATTTTTTTTTCCCAGGCAAAAGATTAAAGAGCTGATGCCCAAATGGAGGAGGACAACGGGATGAGAAACCACCATTGTGTTTTCCAGAATAAACCTTATATTTGAATCTTCAGCTGGCTTTCAGTCATAAAAGTTGGCGGCTGGGGTGGGGGGTCAGTGCCCTCCATCAGCAGTGCTGGAAAATGGATTCTCACACACGCACCAAAATGTGTTAAAACATCATTAAGTTTCTGGCAACAGCTCAGACACGTATGCCCAGAAAGCAAAGAGTTTAACAGCGTCTGTCCCTCCTCTCCATGTGCCTAGGCAGGGTAGTTCTTTACGACACTGAAAGAACAGTAAGACCACCCACCACTTTCAGCTCAGGCAAGCTCTGGTGTGGAGGGGTTCAAATATGGGGAACTCTGCCTCTACCATAAGGCTGGGAAATCCAGGACCTGAGCATCTGGGAACTGGACCCAACGACAGCTCACACAGGGCTCAGATTCCTTTGGAAAACCAAAGAGCAAAGGCAAATGAGGGTGGGTGGGGAGGTAGGGGAAGAAGAGGGGAAAACTTTTTGTGCATCCGTGTGCTACAATTTTAAGCACCCTCACTCTAGAAAAAAGAGTTGATAGGAAGAATGCACGCACACCTGAATTCACAGATGGGGACTTCACCACCATCCACCTTCATAAACATCATTTTACCAACAACGCCAAAATCCAGTTACGGAGCTGCAAAATCCAGAGAAACGTCTTTGTTCAGTTCATGGCTCACAGCGGAACAGAAAAATTGTGCTTGAAACAATCAAGGGGAGAGAATCTGGCCTGATGACTGCTCATAAATGAATTTTCAATATTAATATTGGCTTCCATTGAGCACCGTTTTGTGCCACGCATTTTAGAAACACTGATACATTTCATCCTATGATCCTTGCTATTGTAGGTAGTCATCTCTGTCACCTTCCGAATGAGGAAGATGAGTCCAACAGGTCCAAATAAATAGCCCCGGGTCACACAGATGGCCAGGGGCAGAGCAGACACTGAACCAAAGTCTGGATCACTATAAAATCACAACAGGTCATTCCTCAGCATCTCATTAATGGGGAGTGGGTTGTAGCCCAAGGTTAACACACAAAATTTACTGATTTCAGCCACTAAAAAGAGGACATTTGAATGGATCAAAATTCCACTTGACAAAGTAGCTGAAGAGAAATGCAGTTAATATTTTTGGGATAAGAATGAATTTGGATCTAGGTTTAATCACATGTCAGTTAGAACTAGAAGACCAGGCCTTGATGCACAGTGAATAGTGGTTTGTGTGCAACACATGTCACTTATACACAAATGCATCTTTCAAGGCTGTTTGCCAGGAATTCACTCTCATAAACTCAATCTGTTCCATAATCTTACTTAATTTGTTTGGAAAACTCTTTCCTCATAACTAGTGTAAAAGTTCTCTTCATCCCAATCTCTACTCAGTTCACACAGAAACACTTAATGAACATGTTCCCTCAAAACCATCCCATATCCACAAATGTCCACCAAAATTTTAACTTTCTCTCCTTACATAACATGTACCATGATATTTTCTCTAATTACCTAATCTGGGCTTCTATTTTTCATTGTTTTTTTTTTAATATGACTGTGATAGATCCTGTGATTATCTCTGTAACATTCATTCTATGATCCCAGTGAGGTTTGAGTGAACTGCCCACACTCCTAGCTCCAGGACTCTGTTTCAGACTTTCATGGTAATCTCATCTCTCTTGACAATTTCCACCCAAGCCTAGGGCTCAGGGATGATCCAATCAGGGGGAAGCTCAGGACTTTTGTGTGAGCCTCCTGGGCAGGGACTTTCCCTCTTCTGGTGATGTAAATTAGGAAGCAGGTAGCTCCAGTCATGGCCTCTGCTCTCCCTCAGTCAAGAAAGGAACCCACCTCAAAATGAACTGGGAATGAAATCCAATCCACACACTAAGGAGGAGCTGAGAAAAATTCAGAGATGGAGAGTCAGAATCATGAATGGACTACACAGGACAGCCTGACCTCGTGCAACACTTCTCAGTTACATGTAGCAATTAAAATTTCCCCTTCATTGCTTAGGACAATTTGAGCTGAGTTTTATTTTGCTCGCAAGTAAAAAAGAGTTCTAACTGGTACTCTGGGTTTTATAGAGTATTCTGAGAATGTATTAGGCAACTTCTAGCACTAAATCATATAGTATCTACTCAGTACAATGAAGTTGCATCTTAAAAGTCACAAGAGTTTAGAATCTAGTATTATGATGTGAGAAAATCACACATAGCAAAATTTACTGTGGAAAAATCCCTAAAGATGCTACACAGTAATTCTCATGTACATTAAAGTTTAAAACTCAACTACAGGAAGAAACACTTAAACATGTTGTGACATATTTATACCCATGGATTAACGTACCACAGATTCAGGATTTCTACACTGAAACCTACTCCATAAAGAGGCATTCAAGGTCCTTCCCAATATGACCCCACCCACCCCACTAGTCCCACATTTGTGCCTTCTTGCTCTAGCACATGTTGTTTCCACTGAAGTTCCTCTTACATTTTTCTCCACCTGGCATACCCCTATCTATGCATCAAGGCCCAGGTCAAATACCACCATCTCCTTAAGTCTCCTAACTCTTCCTGGGAGACTTAATCACTCTGCTCTGGACTCTTGAAGGACTCTCACATCTCTAGTAAAACACTTACCTTGTGGTTTGAGACTTACCTGTTTGCTCTTCTCTCTAACCCACAGACCATTAATAATTCTAGGGAGAGAGTCTATCATATTCATTGTTGTATCTCTTGCTTTAGCATATAAGACTGGCTCAGAGTATGCACTCATTCTGTCTGCTGAATAAATGTTCTTAATTTGGTTGACATATCCTAAATTTGTCCAGTCCTCACCATCTCCAGTACACATGTCCCAATCCTGGCTTAGCCAGGGCATAGCAAGAGCCTCCTAAATACACTCACTGCTTCCATTCCTATCCTTTTCAATCTCTTCAGGACCAGAAGTACCTCTACTAGAATCAGAAAAAAAGCACCCCTTTAAGCAGATAAGTTAGAAAAAAGTGCCCCCTCTAGACTGATACAACTCACTAGGAAACAACAAAAAAAGAGGTGTTCCCTTTTTAGCGGAGTTACTAAATTGATGGAATGAAAGCCTAGAGCTGCTGGTCTTTGCCACTGCACTGGGGGGTGTGGGTGGGGGGGTGGGAGGAGACATATATTCTTGACACTGAAGTCAGCCAGGAGGAAGAAAGATGGAAAATGGACAGATTCCTGATTGTGTTGTTGGGCACCTGGGTCCAGTCACATCTGAAAGAGTTATCCCTTTCTAGTTACCTGAGCCGTTAAGTTATCTCTGTGCTCAAACTAGTTTAAATTCTATTATAGACATTTACTACCTAAGCAGTCCAGCTTATATGCCACTGCAACATGCTAAAAGCATTAGTATGTGACTCAGGGAGAGTGTTTCTGCAAAGAGCTAAACTACAAAGGGCTAGAGACACACCTACCAGTATTGGTATAGGCCTAGAGCCCCTTAATGTCTGTCATTCAAACCCATTTGCAGAGTCTGCTTAAACGAGGATTCTCTACTACAATACTGTGCTCCAAATTCTACGTGGATGAGCCCCAAATTGGAATACACTAATTCACCTTTTATTTTCAAAATGCTTTTGTCATATACATCAGAACTGAAAGGAAGTTTTCATGAGAGGTCATCATAGGTATCCCTGTCTCCACACAGTTCTGCCCTTAAACCACCCTAACTGCCTAGTGCTTTCTTCAAAAAGGAAACTACCTGACCTTCTGAAAAGTGTTCGAATGTTCAGATGGTTTCATATCATTTTTTTTAAATGCTCAAAGATACCAATGCAATCCTATGAAATATTGAACAGAAAGCCTTGAGGGCAAGTCAAAAAGCATCCAACATCATTAGATAGCTTGCCTTATTCTAACCAAGGTTATAACTGTGGGTAAAAAGTGAGAAATTCTGCCAATAGTTTATTTATTTATTTACTGCTTCAGGCACATCGACTGCACCTCTTCCCACTTACCCACCTCCTCCCATCACACAGAGTTGGATCATTTGATTTCAGTTGCCTTGTGGCATGGTGGATGGGCTGAGTTCCTTTTCTGGTTCTGCCAATTATTTGCCAGGTAACCTAGGCTAATCAGTAACCTTCTCTTGGATTCAATTTCCTCCTCAGAACAAACGGGGATGGTAAGAACACAAAGGTTACTGTGAGAAGCAAATGAGATCCCAATTCAGAGCACCTAGCATAGTGCCTGGAACATCTGCTCTGTTCACATTTGTTTGCTTGTTTTTCACTGAATTAACTGTCTTTGGCAAAAGTGACCAGGTATTTCAGCATCAAATTGGGTAATTTCACTACTACTTGCTCAAAGTGTTCTCTGGCTAGTAAATTCCACTAACATCCACCCACTTCCTCGGGTTAAAAGTGAATCACTGTCTTGAATCTTGTTTTCATCAAAACGCACATCCATTCTACAAGCAAGACCTGCTGGTTAGACCCTAATAAATACCTCAAACCTGACTATTTCCTACTGCCCTAACTTCATCATCATCTCCCAGCTAGCTACATAGTGCAACAGCCAACTGGTCTCCTGTCCCCCTCATCTCCCTTCAGCCTCTACAAGGCAACCAAAGTGACATTTTCTGAAATGCAAACCAGACCATGTCCATCTCTTGCTAAAATCCTCTTATGCCTTCCGATGATATTAACAATATCTATAATTTATTGAGCACTTACTATATATAAGGGGCACAGGTCTAAGCACTTTGCACATATTAAATTATTAAACCAAAAATTGTCCTCTTTATGTTCACACATTAAACAGATAAAGAAATGTCTCACACACACACACACACACACACACACACACACACACAATGAGAAAGAGAGAATTCAGCCATGAGAAAGGAGGAAATCCTGCTATTTGCTACAACATGGTTGAAACCAGAGGGCATTACTGCTAAGTGAAGTAAGCCAGACACAGAAAGACAAATACTGTATGATTGCACCTACATGTATAATCTAACCTCATAAAACCATAATGTAGAATGGTAGTTGCCAAGAGTTGGGGGGTGAGGCAAATGGGAAGAGGATGGTCAAAGGATACAAGCTTCCAGTTAGAAGATGAATGAGTTCTGGATATTATAATGTACAGCACGGTAACAATAATTAATACTGTATTGTATACTTGAAATCTACTTTTAAGAAAGTATATGGTGAATGTTCTCACCACACACACAAAAAATGGCAACTATGGGAGGTGATGTATGTGTTCGTTAGTTTGATCGTGGTAATCATTTCACAATGTGTATGTATAGTAAAACATCACATTTTATATCTTAAGAAAAAACCATGTTATACAACAAAAAAGATAAACAATTTTTTTTATTTGTAAACCATACCTCAATAAAGCTGGAGAAAAATAAAATAAAACTTTTATTTTACTTTTATATCCCCCCAGGTTCTTTTTTGTATATATAAAGGTCATGCAATTAGTGGCACAGAAGCCAGGATAAAGCACAAATTTTCCCTTCCTAAGAGGTTCTAGAAGAACCCATCCTGTCTGCTTCCTTACTTCACCCCTCTTAAGACTCCTCCAACCTTCTTGTTTCCTAAGATCTGGCTACTCTGGCCTTTTTTGTCCCTCCAACACTTCACAACTCATTCTTTCATGGGTTCAAAGACTCTTCATCCAAGCTCTGCTCAAAGGTCACCATCTTGGAGAAGTCACCCTTGACCATACTGTTGGGTGAAATGGATGTGAGCACTCATCACTACCATGACAACCACCACATCTTATGAGTCCAGAAGTATATCCCTTGAGGACCTCTTAACTGTTTTTGCTGGGGCAGGGGGGTGGTTAAAAAAAAAATAAAGGAAGGATACTGCTATCATTTATATCAAGTATCTCATAAATTACCTTGCCTCTAAATTTGATTCTAAATAGAAAAATACCTATAAAAGGAGTAGAAAGTCTATGGAGTGTTTCTGAAAATTGTGTCTTAAGATCCTAAAAGGTTTTTTGGGTTTTTGTTCTGTTTTGGGGGGGATTTTTGCTCCTTCAGTGAATAGACTACTCTGAAACATTCTGAAGGCTAAAAACTGATGGTACTGAAAACATTCTCTCACACACACAAAAAAAGACTTATTTTAACTTTTCAAAAAATATTTGTATTTCTTCGAACATTCCTACAGTTCTTTTTTTTTAAAGGCAATTCAATTTAGGGGGAACATTATGACAATATGCATCTTCATGCCAAAGAAAGCTTTTCATTGGCCTCTCTCATGTTTCTGGCTTTCCTTTTCCAGCTGTTGTATCAGATATAATCATCCAAAACTGTGATTTGTCATCTCCATCAAGTTTGGTTTATAATTCTCAATGTTGCAGTTTATATGAAAACATTTATAGATTAAAACTCAGAGCAAGAAACAGATTTCACAAATTAGGGACAAAGTTAATACTCCTCAAAAGGTTGGATTACAAGTAGACCTGAAAAAACACTGGAGTTTATCCCAAATGTCAGACAGGCAGTACACTGCCTTGTTCTACTGAAACATGGTATAACAGAGAACCATCCATGCTGCCAAGCCAGCCTGGAGATTTGGTTCCCTCCTATAAGTAAGTGAATAGTGTAAGAGAGGGAAATAGATAAAAATGAATTCTTAGATTATTTGACCTGTCAATCCAAACAGAAGGATCATATTTAGACTTTTGATTAAAGTTGAATGAATCATTACTTCCAACCTACAATCAGTGCCCATGGCAGCAAAATATTGATCAAAATAGGTTTCATTTATTGAGTTATTACTATGTATCAGGCAGTAGTGTGTTAGGCAATTTACATGATTTTATTCAATAAATGTTTGTTAAATAAGTAGCCCTTTATATTAGGATGAATTCTATGAAATTGACATTTTTGTAAGTAAAAACAGTCCTACAGCAGCAGTTTCATGCAGTTCATTCTAATACTTATTCTGTCTCCCACCTGACCCAGCACAATGCTTATCATACACAATAGAGCTCAGTAAGCTCTTATGTCATTTATTAATAGTTTTACTTCCTCAGTCTCAGGGCACTGGGGGAGGGGAACAGCATTATTTCACCAAGATTCAATCTAGTCATCTCTGCTCTGTTGATCTCAGCCACACAAGTTTCACCTAAAACATTTGTCTCACTGCCAGTAAACAGTGAAACTTGCTGGCAAGTCTCTGCCCAGTGTAATCACAGGGAGCTATGGGATATTGCTGTTACGCACTCAATTAATGCTCTTCTCTCCTATCTCCAGGCAACCTGCTTTTCCTCTCTTGAAAGTCACCATAAAAGGCATTTTATGGTTAAATAGCTATAGAGAAACACCCCAGGAGGATTGAATTTAGTGCTGGATTAACCTTAAAAACTGAATTCTAGAAAAACATATATCTCAATTAGTAATATTTATCATTCTTTAGGAAGTGAAATGAAATCGCTAAAAATGAATGATGAGACAAAGATTCCACTTCTAAAGAAGTTGGGGGGGGGGGGGAGAGTTGCTCAAATGCCCCAACCAGAAATTTAAACTAAATCTGAATAGAAGAGCAGATGTAGCCATTCAGACAAGGGGATATGAAGCTGTTCCATTTGAATACACTGCCTGAGGGAGTGTCTTTGCCCAACACCTTCTCACCAAGTCTCCACCCCCTCACTCCCAACCAAGAAACGAAATTAAAATATGCCAGAATCAAGAGATTCCACTTCACCCAGAAGCTAAATTTAAATCACAGACCAAGAGCTGAACGGAAGAACACAATTCTGTATCCTCCACTATCCATTTTAATAACTACAGCTCAGAATCTTAGTACATGAAGGTGATAGTCTAGATCTGGTGTGTTTTAAATGAGGAATAATTTGCCATTTAAAGTGGGAGATGTTGAGATTGTCCCTAAACCAATCTTTCTAGACTGTTATGGGGCTAACAAGGCAGGGAAACGTCTGCTTGCCAGCTGTGAACATGAACCAGCTGATTTATCTGTAGGCATCAGACACCCAACTGCCCAATATGGTACGCAGGCCTACTGGAGCAGGAAGGAGGGGACAGCACCACTTTTCAGAACCTAGAGCCAAGACAGTTCAAGTGAGGTCTCACTGTGGCCCGCATATGTTTCTACCTTTTTTCTCCTCTACTCAACCCCACCCCCTAATCCTCATAGGTTAACCAATAAAATTGATACCTTCCAGGGTTTTAGCCACTGGAATACCAAAAAAGAGGTGCATGCTCAGCCCCAGTGACTGCAACATGCATGACTAAGTGGTATTTATTATCTTAATTTTGTGAAAGAAGAACTAAATGAAGCATTTGTAACATAAATCCATGTGGAAACCCATTGGAGGATGAAAACTGTTCTCTGTGCACTTAGGAGGTACCCGGAGCACCTCGTTCTTCTATGAGGAGAGTGGGCTGCTCCCAGACAGGGTGCAAGATGGTTGCACCATTAAGGTCTCTTCTCCACCAACCAGGATCCAGAGCTGACACCACAGGGGCAGCAATCAGCTGGGAAAGGCTGCGTCTTCGGCAGCCAAGTACTCTGCCATGTGAGCTGGGAAATGCCAGAGCAGAAATCAGGACACAACATTCCTGTGCTGGGATTCATACTGAAGCAGTCTGGAGTGTTCATACTTCCCCTGCTTTAGAACCTCTGAAATTCCTGAGCCGTCATCTCTGAGTGCTCTCAGTCAGTCAGGTGAGAAGACAACTAGAAGAAACTTTACCTTAAAATCCTTGGGTCATGCTCTCCTCTGCCAGCCCAGCTTTATCCTGCAGCCCCCCCCCCCCCCCCATCCCTCAAATGAACAGGAAGTGCATGCTCTTAGTCTCCTCCATGCTCAAGCAAGAAATCCATGGCCTATTCTAATCATCACTGAAGACCCTGGCATTGCTCTAAGAACATGGGCTTTGGAGTTTGATGACCCTGTTTTCAACTGGGTCTACTCCTTATCTTAGCGAGCTGCTTAACTTCTCTGTGACTAATGCCCTTTGTGAGATAAGGATAATCACTGAATCTAACTGCTGGAGTTGTTGTAAGGATTATATGAGTTCACCTATTTAAAGGACTTGGAAGAGCCCCTGGTACTTCGTGAGCAATAACAGATGTTAGCTGCAATCGCCATCACCGTCATCATCTTCTTTTTGTTCTTCTCCTAGCTCCTATTTTTAAAGAAGTGAAAAATTCAGGCTTTGGTCTCCTGTATTAAACAGTCTGGTATGGAGATAAAGTTGACATCCAAAACAGGAAAATAAAACCAACCCTGAGTTAAGTCAAACACTGATTAGGTAATACAAACCACACATTTTGTAAGGGTTCAAATGAGGAGGGAGTGGCAGAGGGTGAAGAGTTAGGAAAGGCTTGTGGAGGAGGGAGACCTCTGGGGTCTGGCACAATGGCACTATTTTGACAGATCGAAAGAAAGATAAGAGGGAGATTGTGCAACCCATTTCCGTTTAAAGATTCTATGTATATGGTGGTGGTGGTGGTGGTGGTGGTGGTCGTGGTGTGGGGGGTCCTTCTGTTATTTATAAGGGATGAGAACTGTTTGAAAAGCTCTTCTCTCAATTAGCTCTCTAGAAAATTTTTATTGTGGTAAAACCACACATTTAACATAGGCCCAACTGCTAACAACCAGGGAAAAGGCAGTCTCTCCCCGCAACCCTGTGTCTAGTCAACACTGTAAATAGAACTGCCATGTGATTATTGAGAAGGGTGGTAGCTCCCATGCAAACTACATATTTGATTAGGATCTGAACTCTTTGCTGAACCATGAATTCAAAATAATTTAGGTGATACATATAAATTTAATTTCTTTGTTCAAAAACTCCACATCTGAAATGATGCCCTGCAAATGTGGAGCTCTCACTGAGGTCTACAAAATGAGTCTCCTACTAACTCGTCTATACTGTGTGGAAATAATCTTCAAGGAAAGGAATAAACCTATTTTAAAAACATCTGAGTCCTTTAGATCATATACCCTAACCAATTTATGGAGATAAATGGAATTCAGTATTAAAGAAATATATTTTTCCACTCCTCCAGAAAATGTAAATGCCAGCTACAAAATAGAAAGAAAAAGACAAAGAAATCAAGAATAGAGCAGCACGAAAAGAAAGCCAGAAAAATCAATTCAAGGACAATTGAAGAACCCTCGACTTATTGTCCCTTCCTGCCTTTCCCCCTCACCTCCATATCCCCCACTGACCCAGAGGAATTCTGTATAGGAACATCACAGAGGAGAGGAACCTAGAGAAAAACAACCGCTGAAGAACACAGAATTCATTTCCACTATCTGGAATCAGAGAAGGCATAATTTTCTAGAAACAAATCCCCCTCTTCCTACAGTGGGGCAGTGTCCACTCTTGGCTATCTTTCCTGCATTTCATGCCATTCATTTTCATACCACTCTCACATTAACCCTGAACTAATTATCAGTACGGATGAAAAAAATAACAAAGGAGAAAGAGCAAGAAAGGGAAAACAAAGTAACACTGTGAGTGACTGCTTGCGTCCTATTAATATAAATGAATACAAAATACTTTTTAAAAAAGTGCATTAGGCAGATATTGGCTTATGATGGGGTCAATATCACGATTTATTTAACTCTGGGGACAATAAATCTTGATATTGACTAAAAACATAAGTCAATATGTGTACTGTTGTGTGCATTCTATTACAAAAATGAGGTTTTTAACTTTAATGGCCCCTTCTGCAAGGAGGAAAAATAACTCCCTCGAAGGTCCTCAACTCACAGCCACACAACATCTGCTGGGAACAGACTCTTCTCTGGCCCAGCTTCTCAGCATCACGTCGGAATGGTCAGTTGGTCAGCTACTGTGGTAGACTGAATTGTTGGTCCTAATTCTTCCCTCCATCTGTATCCACAACCTGTGCTGCTTATCCCGTACAAAGCAGAGGCAACTCCTTAACTTGGGGCTTAGCTTGTGGTGCTTTAGCCAATGGGATGTGGGTAAAATGGACAGGCTGCCAGTTCCCACTCTAATCTTTAATAGCCTCTTAGGTTTTGTTTGTTTCTTGTGATTCTGCCAACATAATGTAAAGAGCCTCCCTTTAAGTGGATGCCACCCCTTTAGTCTGAACCCCCAAGTAAGTCCACATGGAGCAGACCAAAACCCATGCCTCAGTGAAGAGCCAAGCCCAGCTGGACCCACAAGTGACAGCAAGCTCAGCTTAGATGTGAAACATAAATGCTCACTGTAAAAGCCACTGAGGTTTAGTGGTTGTTATACAGCAGTCGCTGACTCCTACAGGTGGCATTCACTGAGCGATCATTATTCACAGACTCACTGTATCTTACCCTCTTGTGGGATCTTCAAAGAGAGTTTGAGATACATGCCCTGACTCTTAGGAACTTACAGTACAATAGGGGAAGCAAGACACCCATATGATGGACTGGCTTCCTTTAGGGTAAGTTATATTTAACTCAGACAACTGTCGGACACTTCCCTCTTCTCTTAGCCTGGGGTACTAACTTCCTCAAATCCACACATATCCAAAAGTTGAACTCAGTCCCCTTGCCAGTGTCCAATAAAAATACAGTAATTCTGAGAACTGGGGATGTTTGTTTTGTTTATGAAAAATATCAGGGAGACTTCACTGAAGTGTGGCATAGGGTTACACATAGCATTCTAGTAAAATCGGTAATAGGTGTTTTAGTATCCATGAAAGCCTCCACAGTGGAGGCTGAGGGCTCAGGGCTTCTCTCTCCTCTTTGACCCAGTGACCTTGTATTATCCAACTCATTGTGTTATCAACAGATACTGAAATCTTCAACAAACAAAACTACTCTCTTTAGAAGGTAGTTTAACTATCTGAGAAGATTTTTTGGTGTCTCAAGCCCCAACCCAAGTGGCTGATCAAAGTCCTTTTTTTAGATTAAAATACATATATGAAACTTCCCAAAATAATTTTGGTAAGTAAAACTGTCCTTATAGAGTTATCACCATTCACTAATTTTTCCAATAGGTATTTATTGAACCAGTCACTGTTCTAAAGGCTGAGAATATAGCTGTGAACAAAAGAAACTCCCTTGATCTCATGAAGTGTTGTCTCAAGAGCAGCAGAGAGACAATAACAGTTAAACTCAAAAGATGAAAGTCACGTTGGGCAGCAGTGAATACTATAAAGAAAATTAGCCCAGGGCAAGGGGATCCTTCTGCCATTCTAGACAGGGTGGTCAGGGGAAGCTTCTCTGAGGACACTTCCTCAGAGAAGTTTGAGCTGCAACCCGAATTGGGCCTAAATCCCTGAGTGCTTACTTCATCTATTAATCCAGTATTTATAATGTATTTGCTGCACTGAAGGGATAGTGTTTGGCTGCTGAGAGGCACAGCAGAGAATCATAAGTGGATACTCTCCTTGGAGATTTAGTCAAATGAAAGAGATAAAACATACAATTGAAGAAAAAAAAGATATAGTATACCTGAAGATAGAAAATAACATATGCTGTGTAGAGAGAATACCAGGATTTGGAAGAATGAGCAACCACACTATGAGAAGTCAACAGATTTTCTTAAAATTGTAAATTTTAAATGAACATTTTTCTGAAATAATCTAAAGTCGTGTCAAGAGTAGAAGAATTGTTCCACCTCAACTATCCAGATATTTTTATATCCTTTACATCCAGTGTATATCATACATGACAATTTTATGTGTAAACCAACAATCTGTATTTTATACCCAAATATCATGATAAATAAAGAGTAGCCACTTTCCATTATCTTGTTCTCTCTCCTTTTCTTTCTTGAGTGTGATGAGATGTAAAATAACTTTGTAAAATAGGAATTTTCTACCCATTTTCAAAATTATCATTACAATGTAAATCTCTATACTTGGAAGCACAAAATACACCTTAGATTAGGAGGGATTTAAGCAGAGGTGGGGTGATAAGTTCTGAGAAGTCAGAGAATGTTCCCTTATCAGCTGGTGGTAGCCCTGGCCACTCACACGGGTCTATGACTAATTGAATAATACAAAGAAGGCAGAGAGATCACTCATGACAACATCTAGCCACTCTGAACCCTCTTTTCTTTCTACAGATTTCTATAGATCTCCACTGATTAGACATATCTCCAGCTCAGTTCTTCCGTGCTCTTCTAAGAAAAGGTTTACATTTCCCTACTGAATGGATTTGGAGAATGTAGGTTATGGGAAAAGAGTGGGTTTGAGGAATGTGATAAACACTGCTAATTATCTGTCAATATCCATTTTTTAAAATAACAAAACAGAAGAGGATAAAATATACAGTGGGGAAAAAAACAGTCTCTTTAATAAATGGTGCTGGGAAAACTGGACAAGTACATGTGAAAGAAAAAAACTGGCCATCTTCTAAAACCATAAACAAGAATAAACTCAAAATGGATTAAAGACCTAAAAGTGGGACCTAAGACCATAAAAATCCTAGAGGAGAACATAGGCATTAGTTTCTCTGATAGGGGTCATAGCAACATTTTTCTAGGTATATCTCCTAAGGCAAGGGAAACAAAAAGCAAAAATAAAATATTAGAACTATAGCAAAATAAAAAGCTTTTGCATAGCAAAGGAAATGATCAACAAAACAACAAAGCAACCTACTGAATGGAAGAAAAATATTTGCAAATGATATAGCCAATAAGGGGTTAACATCCAAAGTATATATGTGAACTTATGTGTTGAGAACTTATGTGACTCAACACACACACACACACACACACACACACACACACACACAAAGCGGGGGGCAGGTAGAGGACCTGGAATAAACATTTTTGTAAAGACACACAGATGGCCAGCTGACATATGAAAAGATGCTCAGTATTGCTAATCATCAGGGAAATGCAAACCAAAACCACAATGAGGTATCACCTCACAGGTGTCACAATGGCTAAAATCAAAAAGATGGGAAATAAGTGTTGGCGAGGATATGAAGGAAAAGGAACTCTTGTACACTCTTGGTAGGAATGTAAATTGGTACAGTCACTGTGGAAAACAGCATAGAAGCTCCTCAAAAAATTAAAAATAGAAATACCATATGATCCAATGATTCCACTGCTGAATATTCACCCAAAGGAAATGAAAACATTAATTTGAAAAGATCTATGCACCCCTATGTTTATGGCACCATTATTTACAACAGCCAAGATATGGAGGCAAGCTAAGTGTTCGCTGATAGAGGAATGGATAAGGAAGATGCGATATACATACATATAAACACATAGGGCAGCCCCGGTGGCGCAGCGGTTCAGCGCCGCCTGCAGCCTGGGGTGTGATCCTGGGGACCCAGAATCGAGTCCCACATTAGGCTCCCTGCATGGAGCCTGCTTTTCCCTCTGCCTGTGTCTCTGCCTCTCTCTCTATGAATAAATAAATAAAATCTTTTTAAAAAAACCAAATTACTTCATTCCTAATCCAATGCTTTTGGGACACCTGGGTGGCTCAGGGGTTGAGTGTCTGCCTTTGCCTTTGGGGTGTGATCCTGGAGACCCAGGATTGAGTCCCACATCGGGCTCCCTGCATGGAGCCTGTTTCTCTCTCTGCCTGTGTCTCTGCCTCTCTCTGTCTCTCACGAATAAATAAATAAAATCTTAAAAAAAAAAACCACACACACACACACACACACACACAAATTAGAATATTACACAGCCACAAAAAAAGGGGGATGAGATCTTGCCACTTGTGACATGGATGGACCTACAGAGTATTAAGCTAAGTGAAAAAAGCCAGACTGAGAAAGATAAATACCTTATGATTTCGCTCATGTGGAATCTAAAAACCAAATGAATAAACAAGCAAACAAAAAGCAGAATCAGACTATAAATACAGAGAAAACTGATTGTTTCCAGAAGAAAGTAACATGGAAGGATGGACAGAATGGGTGAAAGGCGGTAAGAAATTCAGGCTTTCACCTATGGAATGAATAAATGATGGGAATAAAAGGTATATCACAGATAATATAATCAATGATACTGTAATAGTGTTGTATGGTGACAGATGGCAGCTATATGTGTAGTGAACACGGCATAACACAGAGATGTTGGATCACTGTATTGTATACCTGAAAGTAATATAACATTGTGTGCCAACTATACTCATATTTAAAATTTTAAGAAATCTAACAATAAAACTCTGCTGTCCAGCATAATGTATTTCCCAGACATTCTTGCTATTGAGTGTGGCAATGTGACTCTGCTCTGCTAATGACAGGTGAACAGGGTGATACATCCTAACTCTAGGGTGTGCCCTTAAGAAAAATGAGCATACACTCTCCTTGCCATTCCTCCCTCCCCTTCCCCTCCCCTTCACACTGGCCAGAAATGACCCAAGAATTGGACCCAGAGACCAAAATCACATATTGAAGATGACAAAAGCACTCTACCAAGCCCTGTTGTGTTCGAGAGGAGTAAATGTCTATCACGGTTAATCCACCAGACTTAGGTGTCTCTTTGTTACTGCAGTTTAGTCTCTACCCTAAACAATATAGGAGAGATAGTAATATGGGGGTCATTAAACCCAGAAGAATTAACGAGCTCAAATAAGCATGCTCTTAGCCAGGTTTTAGGAACTAGTACTATCATTAGAAGAAAGATTTTGCTCAAGTCTGGACTTTACACATTAATCATCTGGCTATTTTCTCCCCTGGACATGACCATGTACTCACAGTTTTCACATGATTTGATGTCGTTTATACTACAGAGTCAATGACAACATTACTTTCCGGACCAGAGGAACCAAGTCATCAGCAGCACCATTCCAGGGGCCAGGATGTGAGTTTTTAGAGACTTTAATAAAGTAGAAACTTCTGTTGCTTTTCTGCTCTAAAATTTAATGTTTCTTGAGTTTCTTAGCTGATATGCTTCTCCCACCTTGTTTCCGAATATAGAAGAGAAATATTTTCTAAGCTATAGCATCACAAAAATCATTACCCCTTAAATAAGAGGAAAGTAGCAGGGAGCATCTCAAGGGAACACAGATGCATTTCCAATGAACATATCCTTTCTATGTTTTCCAATTTGATTGTGACTGCTCAGATACTTTATTTAGAAATCTGAAGAAAACTTTACTGCAAGAAACCATTACATTAGCTCAAGTAAAGGTGTAGGGCTAGAGGGCAAAGCAGTAGAGCTCTCCAAAAATCTGAGGGCAGGGACTAGGATGGGAGGTGGGAGACATGAGAACTGGACTACAATCAGTAGTTCTAGACTCAAAGTGGTTCTCAGGACCCCATATCAGCAGTTACGCTTAGGCCTTCATTCTACTCATTATTAACCTGATTTAGCTATTCCCATGGGAATGCCATTGTCCTTCTATCAACCATCTTGGGCTCTCAACATCCCAATTCCTAGTAGTTCCTTTCAAACAAAGACCAACAATGCAAGAAGTTCCCAGAGAAAGTGAACTAAAGGGTAAACCAGGAGTCCCAAAATAATCCCACCACCCTGGTGGTTGGAGGACAACACAGATGCCTGGAATTTTCAGGATAAGTTGAGGATAGAGGGTTGAAATCTTGATCTCGTTTCTAGCTCTGTGTTAAATACCTTTGGCCAAGGTCATCTAAACTAAGAGATCTTAATTCATCTATTTATTTATTCATTCAAACATTCACTCAATAAACATTTATGAGCACTTGCTCTGTGCTATGGACTAGGAAAACAAAGTTGAATAATAATAATAAAAAAAAAGATCTCTTTCCTTCAGAAGCTCACAGGCAAACACAAATAGTTACTTCCCAGAGAGCTGCAATATTTGAAAGAAATCGAGGAAGGTCACATATAACTAAAAATGTGAGTTTAAAAAAAACTGGTTGAAATAAGGTTTAAAATGGTTTAATGTAAACTAATGTTTAAAATAAATGTGAACTCATTTACATAAGTACACTTATTTGCTCAAGAACCATCCATATTTCTTAAAGACGTCAGCCAACAGTAGATCAGAATGCACCAGTGTGATCCTGCTTTTGCTAGCTAATCTCTCCTTATTGCAGATGGTATCTGCCATCCACCCACTATGTCACTGCTGCTAAGGGTCTCAATTGCCAGTTTTTAAATCCTCTACATCTGTTAAATATTGTTTAACCAGTAAAAGATGAATCAAGGATACTTTGTTTCAAGAGCATCAAAGAAACATTTTCCTTGTCTGTCACAGATGAATCCAGACACATTCTTTTTGCCCATTGCCAATGGATCTAAAACAGCACTGCCTTAGCAAGGTTGTTTTAATGGGACATTTTCCATGGTTCTGCCATTTTTTTCAGTTTCATAGATTCACTGAGAATACAAAAATGAATAAATAAATTCACCTTTTTTTTTAAACCTTACATTATTTACATTTCCTTGATAAGTATAATTTAATTTATTTGGTTTTGGTTTTATATTATACCCTTTCATACACTGTTCCGTATTTTAAAGTTTTTGTGGGAAGTATTGTGTGGGTTTCTTTCCACTCCAATGTCTAACCTTACTTAGACAATGGTTAACTTCCTTACAAAACATAGAACTGCTCATTAATACTGCACAATTAAAATTCGTACAAATGGCTGCCAGTGGGGTATAGTATAGGTAATTAGACAGAGGGGTATTGCTATGTTACAACAGACAACCTAGTACCTCTTTATTTAGTTCTAAACAAGAGAAAGCAACATATTCTCAGTAATTATAACATTTTTACAAGTGTATTTAAAAAATACAATCTACAGACCGGTTAATGCAAGCCTGGATAAACGAAAATAGACATGCATATGACAAAACATGTACTTACTACACTTCCAGAACAATAGAAGGAATGGCTAGTGTCCTAGAGAAAGTGAGATTAGGTGGGACGTTGTTGAGGAAGTAGGTGTTAAGGAAATCTTCACAGAAGTAACTCTTATGATATAATAATAGAAATGAAAAAGAAATTATGCCTTCTTAAAACTGAAGGAGGCAAAATATAGGATGGTTTAATTGCCCTAAAAATTGAAGACGTCTTACAAAGAAGAGATAGTGTCCACATATCCATGTAGGTTAGATGGTCTCTGTGCTAACTACGCTATAAACAATAAGATATGTCCTGCTATTACAAAGCATTCAAACAAGGTAATGATTTCCATAAACTCCTTTTCCAACCTCTTATCTCCCCCAAAATACCTGAAGGCATTGTAGTAATGGAGAGGCCTTTGATAAAACAAATCCAAGGCCCATCTGGCCAACTAACTTTAATATCTTCCTATATAACAGGATAGTGTGTGACCCATAAAAGCAGCACCTTTCAGCCTCCAATTGAACTTAGCCACTCTCCCTTCAAGAAAAGGTTACAAGTCAAAATATTTTTGGATCCCTTTAAAGAAAAAAAGAAAGAAAATAGCTCACGTAGGAGTTTTCATTTCCAAATAATTGAGAAAATAATAAAGCAAAAGAAAACAACCACAAAAAAACCACCATCCTTTGTAATAACTTTCTCTCATTTTTAGGCCACCATCGCTGATTTTTAAGCATCACTAACTTAAATTGACTTGCAGAGCATTTCACTTAGCGTACCTGTAGCCAAATACAATGGAAAAAGAAACATAACAATTCTCTTATTCTCCTTCCTCTTTCCCAAGATGCTGGAATGACCTGCGTACAAGAAATAGTGAAGAAAAGCCCCTTTTTACTATCTCTTCTTCTTTTTCTCACTTTTCCTCCCTGACACCTTTAAGTACTTCCCTCCGAACTAATATGGGAGTCATCATCTGATGATGAATTTGCATGTCGTTCGGCAGCCAGTGTAGCAGCCCTCAGATTAGGGACATTCCGCTGCACACTAAAAGGCACAAAGAACAAGAAGTGCATTTCCATCTGCCCTTCCTTTCCAGTCAGTGCATTCCCAGCCGTGTCTATTGATGAGCACTTGGAACAATACCAAAATGCAGTGTAAGATCAATCCTGCTGTTTACTTCGCTGAGCTAAAGGAACAAAGAACAGAAGAAAGGCCTTAAACCCAGCCATCGTAAAGGAACGGGATGAAGGATGAAAAATGGGCCTGATGGACAGTTGCACAGAGTAAATGTATTTGGAGAAGCAGCAGCTCCAGCTGAGATAAAACCCATGATGATTTGTATTTTGTACTGTATCTTCAGGGGATAAAAGCACTTCTATCAGATAGCATTGGAAGCAAACTTGAAACACTGTGGTAAAGTGCTATGTTCCTGCCAGGGAGAGAATACAAACTCCCATAATTGCTGAGGAGTGTTAAATATCTGATTGTGCATACCTCTGTCCTCCCATGGTGAGGCAACTCAACCAGGTCCTCTTTTTAACTATACCAACCCCTGCTAACCCAACAGTTGACTGCACCCTGCTGTCAACAAAGCAACAGGACACTGGGTTTCACTTGGGTAAATATCAGTAACTGTAATTTGTGGGATTATTTGTCTTTAAGCTTTTTAAAAGTTATCTCAAATGGGAAGCCCAGTAACTTCACTGCTGCCAAAATAAGAGTTGCAAGGGGAGGGGAGTGGATGGGAGGAGAGTAGAGAGGCTGAGTTAGCATTCAAATGCAAATGTTTTGAGAAAGAGAAGGCAGGGTTAGGAGGCCCTTATAGCAAAGGTAGAAATTTTCTCTTTCTGAATAAAGAGCACATGCAACACGCTGTGCTTCACCATTTGGTAAAACCACATAACACTGGCCAACACAATGAAGGAGCACCCAGGTAAAAGGCGAGAGGAAGGCCAAGGCCAAAAATATTTGGGCAAAATTGGTCCATCCTCCTTGGTGTGCCCTCCTAATTTCTCCTCCCAGAGCTAGATCCAACTCATCCCTTAGCCTCTCAGCTCAAGTGTGGCCTGAAGATCAATAGCATTAGCATCACCAGGGAATCTCAGGAATCTGAATGCAGAATCTGAGGACCTGCCCCAGACATGCTGAATCCAAATCTCAGGAAGTGGGGGTCCAGTAAGAGTTCAGAACCATTGCCTTCAACTATCCCAAAGAAATTTTGCTGACCCCTTCAGCAGTCAGCAAACTCTCTCCTCCGTTAACCCTGTATATCCTTTATTGCTATGCCAATCTCTAGGCATTAACATATGACTTTGCACATAGCCAGGATCCCACAAATTTATGTTCATATGCTTTGGTCTTGTTTTCATGTGTATTTATGTGCCCTTGACTCACCCACCAGCTGTCAAATTCTTTGAGGACAGGGACTCTCTCAGTCTTCCTTGAACCCTGCTCAATGCCTGGCACACACTGATGCTTATTAATTACTCAAGGGTTGATCTGGGCCTTGGGCCTCCTGTTTCTACTGGAGGATATTATAGTAAATAGTGCTGAGTGGATTCTTCACTGGCAAGGGAAGGTCAGCATTTTCATACTTTACTCTGACAAAAGGACATGGCAGCCTAAATGGAGAACAACTGGACTCTCAATCTTCGAGGGACTCAGTTTCCCCCTTTTGCAAAATAGGCATAAAAATCATAAATGCATAAGTAAATATTTTATAGAGATATTTAAAATTAACTGCAAAATATCCCTGGAGGGGAAAAAAAAAAGTCCTGAGTAAATGCAATCTAGCATAATCTCTGAATTGCAAAAAGTCAAATGTACCCTTTTAACTTAGTTTTTTATGAGAAAGCCTATCACTAATTTCTAAGCATGATATAAGGGTAATCTTATTTAATCCTCAAACAACTAAAAAAGCTGGATATACTTTACCCTAAAGTAAGATAAGGAAACTGAGACCTAAAGAGATTAAATAATTTGCCTAAGGCCATCAAGTTATGTAGCAGAGCACAGATTCTAATGTTGGTAGACTCTATCTATGCCTGTTCTTTTACATCTCACTGGAGGAAAGAAAAAGGGGGAATTAAATAATGCATCCAAATGCAACCTGAGGTCTTTCTGTATACTCGTAGGGAATGGACATGCATGCAACTGTGGGAACCTGAGTTTCACCTTCCAGAAGACAGATGTGCTCAACACAGCAACTTTGTAATTGCATAAGGGAGGTGAAAGAAATGTCATAGCATAAAACCTTGTCTAACTAATGTCAAGTAGCTAGATCTTTAAAATAAAAATATTCCATCAATTATCCATATATCTATAAATAGCAGATCCCTGAATTTTCCACTTCTTCCTAAAATTTTTGGAAGACTATACAGACATACTCAAAAGTCCAAAACTTCTACAGGAGATTTTCCTCCAAAGAACTTTGACATTAATAAAAATACATCAAGGATTTATCCTTTCTTATTCATATTATCTGAACACAGAAAACACACTAAATACCATACAGAACATTAAGGGAGACTTAATTTCAATCGAGAGGGCTCATAATATAAATTAGAAAGACACAATCTAAATTAAATAGACACAGTCTAAATTAGATAAACAACATCATCAGACTTCTGATTCCTTCTCAGCAGGGATTGTGGGAGAGGAAGTCTCCCAGACTCTCTCATATACCAGAAAGGTCTGTGTTTCCCAGGTCAAACAGGTCATTCCTTTAAAGTGTACTGCATATCCACTGTGTCCAAATACTGACCTTGCTGTTTTTCTGAATAAGTCTAGCATGACTGAAAATAATATTGACTCCATAAAGTGGAGTGAGGCACTAAAGATGAGAATTTTATAGTGTGTCAGTCTGTTTCATAAAAATTGTAGTTTTTTTTTTAAAGGAATTTCAGCTTGATTAGCAAGTCGTAATTATCGTCCAAATTGGCCAGAAAAGTCAGAACTTCCTGCCTTGCTTGTTGCACCCTATATTCCTCCAGCAAAGAGTAAGCCTGGTGCAGACGGAAAGTGCCCTCGGTGTATTTTTCCCAGGATCCGGAGGGTGTGCCTGCCTGTACCCTAGATATCCCCAAAGTGGCTCTCAGAATAAGACAATTAGGGATCTTGTAATTATATAGTTCTCTAACACTGGTTTTCTCTTGTGAGCTATTAAAGCTTCTGGACAGCTTTTTCCACAAATATCTAAGGTGCAGAATGGTTAGGTGGCTTGTTCAAGGTCACATTCTGAATTAGTGCAGAAGCAGGACTGAGACCAGCTCTCTGAACACCTGGCCCACTGTTCTCTACCCTATCCCAAAATTGTATCTCCTCCTACTGGCCAAGGGAAATAAAATGCAAACACAAATGTGAGCTTATATATCATTTTAAATTTTCTGGAGGCCGCATTTGAAAAAGTAAAAAGAAAAGGTAAAACTTGTTTCGATAATAGATATTACTTAACCCAATATAACTATCATTTCAACAGGTAATTGATATAAAATTGTTAATGAAATATTTATACTCTTTTTTTTTTTTTTACATATGAAGTCTTCAGAATCTGGGGTGGTATTTCACACTTTCTTCAGCTTACCCTAGTTTGGACAAGCCCCATTCAAGGTGGTCAATGGCCAATGTGTGCCCACCTTATTGGACAGCACAGCATTATAGTGTCTGCCTGAAACTCTTCAACCATAAAGCTTTGCCAATCCAACCCCGGATCAGACAGCATCTTTACGGTCTAAACAGCTGAAGGGGGACCCATACAACAGCCCCAGAGGGAAGGGGAGAAAGGATTACAGAGTCTCTAAATCTAAGGAAACTCATTCCTGATATAAAACCCCAGAAATCTACTAACCCCTTCCCTCCACAGAGTACCAAGTCGATGACATTTTCATACAGCCTCCTGGCAAGACTTTGAGGGGACATTCATGCTAGAGGAGAACACATCACATGTCTCCTGCATATTATTAAATTAAGAAAAATAAAGCAAGCACATTTAGTGTTTCAACAACTATCTCCATAGTGACAACTACGTGTCAGGCATGGAGCTATGTTCTGGAGATAGCGTGGTGAACAAAATTGATAAGCTCCTCATGAAGCTTATCTTCCAGTGGACGTGATCCAAGAAATAAACAGACATAAGAAAAACAGTTACAATCTGTGATAACTCCTACAAAGGAAATCAACAGGATAAAAAGTGGCATTTAGTGAATATCTACTGTATGCTGGGCACTGCACTAATCTCCCCCTATGTTAGCACTTATAATAGCCACCATTTATAAGTGCTCAAAATGTATCAGAAAATATGCCAAGCTATTTATTTATATTACCTCTTATCCTCACAATACTCTTGGAAGTTAAATCTTGTTATCTCCACTTTGCACATAAAAGCCCAAGGCTCAAAGAGATATCTGTCAAAGGTCATACCACTAGTAAGCAGAATATCTAGGATCCAAGCTCAGAACAAACAGCACCATTCTCTCTCTACTCTACCATACCGATGCTCATTTTTATATCATGTGAATTTGTTGAACAGTTAAAAGGTTTCAAAATTGCACAAACCCTGTGCCGACTAGCCACAGTTTTCACTTTAAGAATTACGCTTAAAGCACTGGAAATAGGACTTCTAAGAAGTCCTGAAATGAGGATATCAATTCAAGCAATAGGATGTGATGGGTCACAGATTAACAATGGGCTTCATCTCCCAGGCCAACCCTTGGGGCTGCCTAGGAACAGTGTGGCAACATCTGGGCTCAAGGCCAAGTAGGCCATGATCAATTAGCTATGTCTGCCATGACTGGGGGAGGCAAAAGAGACACACTTACAACGTACTTATCATCCCACAGCTTGACTCAAGACCATCACAGACCCAGGAACAAACCCTAAATCCTGAACTGCCTAAGAAATAAATTCAACTTGATACCACACTTGGTTAAATGCCAGGAAAAATCAAAGAGCTCTATCTGCCCTGGATGAGGGTGTACTTAACATCCTTGGACCTGATCATCAGACGTGAGACCCTCACGGGACCCAGGAGCATACCCACAGATACTGGACTTCCTACAAGGTAGATCCAACCGTAGACAACTCCTGGCTATCATCTTACCAAAACTCCAGTGAGGCATGCTTAGTAGTTGACAACACTATGGTTATAACTTAATTGTAACTTCCCAAGGATTTATTATTAAATTATTTCATGTGTAAACTGTGCTTAATCTACATCAAAGTATACATTTAGTCATTTTCCACTAATCATTTTTAAAAGCCTCTGGTTAATACGATTTCACTCGTAAGTGGAATTTAAGAAACAAAACGAACAAGCAAAGGGGAAACAGAGAGAAAAAGAGGCAAGTCAAGAAACAGATTTTTAACCACAGAGAACAAACCGATGGTAACCAGAGGGAAGGTGGATGGGGGGAGGGGTGAAAAAGATGACAGGGATTAAGGAGAGCACTTGTCGTGATCAGCACCGGGTGACGTGTGCAAGTGCCGAATCACTAAACTGTACACCTGAAACTAATAGAACACTGCATATTAACTGGAGTTGTTTTAAAAAAAACTTTATTTCACAAAAAGCTAAATAGCCTCTGGTTAAAAGCACTTCTTTCAGGTTATCTAAGCACAAACATCTAAGCAAGCAGAGCCAATAGGTACTGCAATCCTAATTCTGGTACTCCTAATGGGTAGGCTAAAAAAAATTACTATAGGTCAGTAGTAACCACATGGAACACTGAACTGGGAACAAACCAGGTTACAAGTCCCATTTTTCTCCCTCTGGGACTGATATGCCTAGATCACATGTCCCACTAAACTCGGAGGATTTCCAAAGACCAGAGAAATCACACGTAACATGACAGCATCCCCTGTGCAGCTTGTCTTCCTCCCCCATCCTTTCTAATCCCGGAAAATGGCTATATTACCTTGCAATGGCAAAGAGACCACCTCAAAAGCTTCTGCGACTCCTACCTCGCCGACCTAAACCCTGATATTACAATGTTTTCCCCAACAGTCGGCCACAGGGAACATGAAAACCTCTCTCCCTTCCGATCATGGCACAGCCACAGGAGAACATAATCTTTGGATGAGCAAACTTCCTCTTCAAACAAAAGAATATTTCTCCCTGTGTGGTGGGAGACATTTAGCCCTTCTAATATCCCCTGTTGTGGAAGGTGAGCCTTCCAGGCTTCAGGGATGGGGATAATTACAAGGGGATTTGCAGTCAGGGCCTGCAGGTGGGAAGGAGGAAGGGAGGAGGAAAACCAAGAATCCCAACAGCTTTTTCATGTCAATGAAGCATCATCATGCTCAAAGTGAGCACTGCTTCCTTATCAAGGACCTCCCTCTCAAGCAAAAAGCCTTCTTAGTTGTGAAAAGGTGTTTGTAAATATGGTTCCCATAGTCTGAAATGTTGAAATGTCTGAGAGATTTTAGCACTTCTTGGCCTGGACCACTAAAGTATTGCCAATCACATAGTCTCATAACCTCTGCCATCTTTATTTCACACTGTCATGCCAACCACCGAGGTACACATTGACAGTCATTTTACAGATAAAGCTGTTCACAAAAAAAAAAAAAAAAAGCAGAAGGCCTACTGCTTGGAGAGTCCAGGCAACCACCAGTCCATCTGCTTCGACTATCAAGCTACTCAGAAGCCTCATTTCAAGGGCAAACATGAGAAAAGAGGAGAGTTGTAAAAGGCAAAAAGACAGCTGACTACCATCTAAGGTGAGCGTCTCTGTGGACAGGCATGTTTCCAGTTCAGTGATCTGAGCTGGAAACCAGGGATGGGCTGTCCTAAAGAGCTTGTACAAAGCCATCTGCTCCAGTGAGCAAAGGGACACCCTGCCCTTGTCTAAGTGCACAGGGAGATCTCGTCAACCTCTACCACCTGGAACTTCAGCAGAGCCTAGGTAGACGAGGGGGCATACCTCCCAGCCATGGAAAAAAGTGAGAACGTATTAGCGGAACACTTCACAACTCACCTAACACTAGATGCATGTCACAGTGCACTCAAAACTTTTTTGTTTTTGTTTTTTGGTTGGTGGTCAGTTGATTGACTTAACCCACCCTCCTTTACATCCCTTGTAACCAGATGTCAAGACCTCCATGGGAAAAAAGCCAGGAGAGATGATTCTTCAAAGAAGGTGTACTGGAGTTTATTGTTTCTGAAGTACAGTAATGTTGAGTAGTAACATGTAATGTTTTTGTTTGTGTCACTCTGAATAAATACATTTAGCCTCTTCTCAGGGAAAAAAAAATAATCCTGCCTGAGCCCTACATGACAGAAAGGGGATCGGACGTCCTACCTTTCCCTGCACATCCAGACTGCTTCACTTCCAAGACATGAGTAATAACCACGAAATGATTAGGAAGGAAAGAGAACTATCACCAAGCCTTTGCTACTTTCTTACACATTTTAAAATACGTTTAATTTCTCATAGTTCTGTTTGTCAATGATTATTCACATACACACAGTTTAACAACACAATCTGCGCTCTTGGTTACTTTTCAGTGCTGTGCACACATCTGAACCACAAGCACATGATTCATTTCTTCCATGCTGATGAAGACTCTCTGAAGCTGGGGCTCTAAGAGACTCGCCCAAAGTTAAATAAGCAGTCCCAACGCCCATGCAAAACTGCACCAAAATGTCTGAACTGGGAAGAAAAGAAGAAAAGACACAGGAAGAGGAGAAGGAAAGAGAAAGGAAGAGAATGAAGAGGAGGAGGAAGAGGAGGAGGAGGATGTTCCTCAGTGCCTTTAAGACTTTTTTCATGCCCATCTCCCTCCTTCCTACATCAGCCACTAGGAAAATAAGCAGCATCGGGAAAGGGGTAGACCATAAGTAAATTCATAGCCACAATCCGTCTTCTATTATATAACCTGCCTTTCCACTAATGTCCTTCCTACCAAACCTTTCTTTCTTCCTCTCCTTCGCTCTCCTGTCCCTGTCTCCCTCTTCCTTTCAAAAATTTATTCTTGTGTCTACTATCCTCTTCACTCCATTTTTACTTGCTTATAAAGTAAAAAAAAAGTGCTTATACTCTTATCCGGATTCTCTTCATATTCAATTTCCAAAGTTCGTTGTTTTCAAAACTGAACACTAAATCTGGATGTAGAATAATCTTAAGAATTACCTATTCCTCTGTACTTTACCACCTTCATACCCAAAACTCCCCACTCTGTCTTCCACTCTCCATGACAAGAGATCCAAAGTCTCTGTAGACTGAAAGTCTGTCTGCTCCCCTGCTAAGATGTCCCGATGTGCGTAAGCAGGGCCCCATCATCAATCAGAACAGATGCCCCCCAGACAGGTATGGTAAACACATGCTGGGATCAAAGATGCTATTAATAATAATACCACTAAGCAGGCCCTGGCAGGCTGGGGTTAATCTAGAAACACGCATGCTCATCACACATGAAGCCCATAATACACAGATGAAGGAGAATCTTAATTCTCCAATTCACTAGCATTCATTTATATTCCAAAGTCTCCACCTCTCTCCCGATGGAATCATTCAGCACAATAGGATTTTCTCTGCTCAAACCTACCTTCACTTTAAAAGAACCAAAAAAAAATGGGCTTAGCTTCTGTCGCTGGCATCAAGGCTTTTTCTCTTTGACAACTGGCCCAGGGATCTGCAGCTTCATCTCTTCATCTTTTTTTTTTTTTTTCTTTTTTTCCTGTACACACATGTGCAAAACTCACAGCATCCTCATTGTAAGCGATATGAAATTCTTCTGGGGCTCACACTGACTAGTGTTGGACGGTTGTGCAAGCTATTATGATGGGATATTAACTTTCAACCAGTCTGGGTTAAAATGAGCAGACATTCCCGGAGAAGAAACCCAGAGGCTGGTCTATCTCGCCTCTGGTATGACTTTCATAGAAGCTGCTTTCACACGGCAATAGAGTAGTGACAAGAGTCTGGCTCCACAGCTGCTGCCCCTGGAAGCAGCTGCCCTTAGTTCTCATTTCAGCCAGGAGCAACAGGGAAGGGCTATGTGAGGTCTGTGAGTGTGATGTCAACAGGAGGCAAAAGTACATGCCAGCCTGCCACACAACCTAGAGCTGAACACGCTGATGCTGCCCTGGCACCCACTGTTACCAAATCCCACCTGCAACCTCCCTGAACTCAGGCGAAAACATAATCTTCAAAAGACCCATCTGTTTTCTTCAAAAAGCCAACACATACTAAAGAAACCAAATGGGAGCACCTTGCACCACCCCCCAGATTATCCGGAAACACTCCCTGCCTTACTCTGTTGTTTCCCATTCCTGATTTTGCAAAACTGCAGGTGGCTCCCTTCATTTCAAAGTATATTTAAGAAATTCTTAGATACAATTCTTAAGGCAAAACTTACTCCATTCCCTTTCACTTATGAAAAGTGTCTTGCACCACATTTAAGAGGAAGTGGAAAGTAAATTTTGTTAAAATTAAGCAAAGGACTACTTGTTGTTATGTCCTTCAAAATAGTGATTCTATTAAATGTACTAAATGGAGCACAGAGATATTCAGGTCACCTGATTCACTGGAGATCTCTTCGACTATAGAGAAGTAGTGGAGCCCAGGATTTTTTAAGCAGCTCTTTTGCTTTGTGCATGGAGATGAACTCTGGTGCAGCAAACTATATTTTCCCATTTAGCCCAATCCAGCCATTCCTTCATAGATGTGACCTCGGGCCAACAAGGACGTGCACCACTGCCTTCTGTATTACTTTTCCAAACTGGTCTCATATGAAATACAATCATAGAAATAGGTTCACTCTTAGTAGCACCCACTGCCTGTATGAAACAGTAGCCATTTCTAGAGATGAAATATAATTTCAGCTATGTTCATAGGCACACCAGTTTTTTCATTCATTCATTCAACAAATAGAAATAGAGCCTTTATTCTCTAGCAGGTCCAAAACTAAATGACTGGGACACTGAAATGAACAAGAGCAACTTCTCCCTCCTCCTATGAAGCGGACCTTATTTAACAAAATATAATTAAGATAATTGCAGATTAAAACAAGTGACATGAAAAGATAAACAAGGGTCTAAAATAGAGTAACAGCTGGAACTGACTTGGAAATACCTATGAGAAGGTAACATTTAAGCAGACATCAAAAAGATGATGAGGAATTAACAATGCTAAAATGTGGGGCATCACCTTTGGATTATATTCAAAGAGAGGAAAGAACAAATGCAAAAGCCCTGAGGTCGGAAAGGAGTAGCGTTCAAAGATCAAAAGCAGCTTGGTTTGTCTGGTACATAGTAACACTAGGGGAGAATGATGCAGGAGCAGACTAATTCCATCATCCCTGGAACACGGGTGGCCAATTCCCTGCCTCTTCCCAAAGGAATTACGTTGGAATATAGGTCAAGAAGAGGAATGACACAGACATGGCCTTGAATCTGCTCTAATTTATAAAAAAGAAACAGTCACAAACTTTGAGACTTGACCTAACATATGTAACAACTATTTAAGCCATACCTCATTCCTGGGCATACCATACCCATTTTGAAACACCAAGAACACCAGTGTTTGAAAATCTGAGGTATAGAGCACAGGCTTTGGAGTCCCACAATCCTGGCACCTAATCCTGGTCCATGCCCCTTAACCTCACTGAGATCCTGTCTCCAGTTGACAAGTGGTGAGATTTGCTAACAGAACTGACTTCGGAAGGTATTTCTTCTAGTAAATGCTACTCTTGGTAGTAATCCTTTGGATAGTTACTGACTGATACTTTATCAAATAAGTTAACTGCTGGTTAATTCAGTCTTAAAACCTACTTGCCCAGCAAATACAAAAATGAATGCTCTGCAGTAGTGCTGTCCAATACAAATAAAATGTAAACCACAAATACAAGTCACATGTATAATTTTCTAGTAGCCACATTATAAAAGGTTTTTTAAACATAAAGTTTTAATAATATACTTAACCCAACATATCCAAAACATTATTTTAACATATAATCAAGATTTTTTAAATTATTAACAAGATATTTTATACCCCTTTCCTTCTATTATCTTTGAAATTGTGTATGTACACTTACAGCACTTTTCAACCCAAACTATACACATTTCAAGTGTTCAATAGCCGCATGTGGCTACTGGCTACTATACTGGATAGCACAGCTCTACACAGATAATCAGGCTTGCAGACATTGTGGGCTGTTTTTAACATAACTGCAAGATGGATGAAGGTTAAGAAACAATAAAGCAATAACAATAAAGTCAATCTCATGCTTGTCTATTCTGGTTTCTGAATGTTGCGGCTTCCAACTCTCCTGCCTCCTTGAACTATTCGTGGAGCATTCGTTTCATTCATTCACTCAATAAATATTCACTGAACACCTTCTACTGTCCAGGCACCTGCTGCTAGAGATGCAGACACAAATAAGCAGAATTCCTGCCCGCAAGATGCTCAGTATTTGGTTGGGAATCTTCTAACCCAATGAGTAGTCAGCACTTCTCGGGATTTCTCCCTCCCCAACTAGAATTTGAGAGAAATACACTCTGGTTTTCAGTCCTCTACTGACAAACTGAGAAGGCATTTTCTTTTTGTTTCATCAAAGCCTTTGCTTCCTTATCTGTAAAATGTATGAGTTGATCTGAATAACTATGAAATCCCTTTTAGTCTGAGACTGCACTTCAGCCTGAACTCCATTACCCTGTGTCTGGTCCTAATGATGTGTGGGAACATGAGAGAGCACACTGAAGAGAGCCCCTCCCCCAACCCCACACCTGGAAAAGATGCAGTTTTGTTTGCTTCTGTATTTTTTCCCTCTTGGGTTTTCTGTGGTTGCAGGAGTGGTCTAGTTTTGTTTTACTTTGCTTTGTTTTAATTACATTCAAAATTAACAAAACAATCCCTATGAACTACCTAGAAGAATAATTGGCCCATTTGGTACATCTGACTGTGTAGGGAGACCCCCTTGTCATCACACCAGAGCCCCACACATATTCCGCTCCCAGGTAGATGATGGCTAAGAAACCCAGAATGCTCATCTAGCCCATCATTAACCTCATTTTGAGACAGCCCCAGAGGCAGTCCTTTAGCCACCGGCACAGCCGGCTGTCAATTGTGTCAAGCCAGTAACATATTAGTTAGCAGGGGAGCAATCCAAAGAGCTAGCCATAGATCCAAATGCCTAAAAGATATTCTGGAATGTGGTAATTATGTCCTGCAGCTGCCAAGGGTGTCCTCTGTGAGTTCACAGATAGTAGTTGTACCATGGAAAGAAGAGGACCGATAACAGCAGCCAGGCTGTTAATAAAAAAAACAAACAAACAAACAAAAAGTAGTCTTGGTTCTAACTCATCAAGATTTAGTCCTCAACATTTAAGTCATGATTCTTCAGGTTTGTACAACTGTCCCCAGGTGACTCTGGTCCCCTTAATATAGGTGCTATATATCTGTGTCCCTGAACAGAGGACACAAGGGGCTAGGGGTAGGGAGGGTAAAGTGAAGAATAAATAATGGAAGGGTTAAAAAGAGAATATTCTTGATATTACTAAGCATTCCACAGCTCTCTTTTTATAAGTCAAATTTCCTAATTATTGCTTTTAAATGGGCAATTTCTCAATACTTTATCCTCAAAGAGTTTTTGCTTAGTTTGCTTTTTTCCCATTGATACTAAAATAAAATAACAAAGCATCAAATGACCAAAGTTACAAGTTAGTGGGTTCACTAGATATGAGTGGAACTAGAGGCTCTAGAACATTGGAAAATTTGAGTAAATCCAGTAATTTTTCCCTCTCAAGAAACTTCAGCTGCATTGTTCCCTGAAACTCACATACCGCGGCCATCTCCATTTGAATCAGTATCCAGTATGGAGCTCATCTTTCAGAGCTGCATGGAATTTACCGCAAAAAGATTTAGGTTCTCCCCTGAATTATAAATTAACCACATGTACTAGTTCCCTGTGGCTGCTATAACAAATTACCATGAATTTAGTGGCTTAAAAACAAATTTATCTTATAGTTCTAAAAGTCAGAAATCTAAAATGGGTCCACAGAGCTGCATTCCTTCTGGAGGTATGAGGGAAGAAACTGTTTCCTTGCCTTTCCCAACTTCTAGAGGCCACCTTGGCCTGTGGCCCCTTCCACCTCTTCAAAGCTGTTAGCACAGCAGAGCATCTACTCTCCTCCCTGATCTCTGCTTCCACCCACATGTCATCTCTCTCTCTGACTGCTTCCTCTTGTAAGGACCTTTGTGATTACATTGGGCCCATCCTAAAAACCCAGACTACTCTTCCTATCTCAAGCTCCTTAACTTAATCACACTGCAAAGTCCTTTCTGCCATGTAAGGTAACAAAGTCACAGAGCCTGGAGGATTAGGATGTAGACATCTTTGGGAACATTATTCAGCCCACCACAGCATATCTTGTAGAAAATTCCTTTGTAAAACTACAGAAGAGGTCTATTGGTAAGATTCATCTATAGAGTCTGAGTTCATGGCAACATGAGCTGAGAGGCTCATAATAATCTCCAATTATTAATCATCTCCAATTACTACAGCAGTGATCCTTCGACCAAATTCAAGAACAAAGTATGTCTTTGCACCAATCACCCCCATCCCTTTCTGTCCACTAAGATCTATCATTTAAAATCCAAAATATTTTTTCACGTCCAGGGTATTAAGTTTGATTTGGCCTTTTCTGGTCTTCTGATACTGTACCCTATATTAGTTATAATTACTCCTTTAATGTACACCATTTGAAAAGTAAACTGTAACTGAGCCATGACCAAATGTCTTATCTTTTGGTGCTTCAGTAACTACATGACAATTTGCCAGGACCTAAGGCAAGAATGATGTAGCCCTTACTGTGCCCCTCTCTTGTTTAGCTTTTTATTAAGATTCCTATTTTTATTACATGTAATGGAGGTCGGTTTCATTACTGCCAATCTGCAAGCTGCTATAGTCACCCTAGGAAACATTAGCCTGTCACCACTAAACCAGCTGGGTCACAGAATTCTGCTTTTTAGCTTTAAGAACAAGAAAATTAACCACAGAAATCACAGTGTTACCTAACTTTCAACACCATCTCTAGGACGATGGCAGTGATAAACTGACATCATCCAGTGTCTACAGAGGTACGATACCATGACCACAGGCTGCACTCACTTGGCCAATCCAAAAAAACTTCCCAAAGAAACCACTGCACTTGTACCACTGCACGTGGAGCTGGGCTAAAGTGCCCTTTAAGAAAACACTTGTTGAATAAGCCTAATACTACAACAAACCTAGGACCAATACTCCATTGTGAGAAAATGATGTTACTTCTGTTTTAATAGGCGTACAAATAATTAGAAAGAAACATAACAAAATATCAATGATGATTGGCTCATGGATGCTGCACTACAGTAACTTTTTCACTATTTTTTGCTTATTTGCATGTTTTTAATTATATGCAAAAACACTGCTTTTGCAAAATTAAAAGGTTTTTTTAAAAAATAATAATAACCAACCATATTCATCTCGGCAACAAGCTAACCAACTCATGAGCCCTGAATAAAGCAAAGACTGTGTGAACTTGTATAAGCTTGAGTATATTTCTTAATTTTTCGAGCTTCATATCAGGCATGTAATAAATGGCAGATATTGTTCCTAGTGATGGAAATTCAGTGTTAAACAAGGAAAACAAGATGGGGGGGGGGACAATAAAATACCCTATCTAAATGTCAAGTAGTTTGAGTAGTTCAAAGTGTGATGATGAAGACAAAACAGGGTGCTGTGATAGGAGTGACTAGGGGCTTCTTTGTGTTGGATGACCAGGAAAGCCTCTCTAGGAAGGGAACATTTAAGCTGAGACCTGAATAAGAAGGAAATGACCATTAAGAAAAATAGGGAAGCGCATTTCAGCAAGAAGGAACAACCAGAGAAAAAGCCCCACAGTAGAAACAAGTCTGATATGTTCATGGACAGGAAAGCAGCCAGTGTGGTCAGAGATTTAGGAGCAAGGAAGTGAGTGGAACAAAAGGAGGTCAGAGAAGGAAGCAGCAGCCAGGTCACACAGGACCCTGTAGACCAGCATTAGGATTGGAATTTTATTCTAAATGTAATGGGAAACGATTGTGGATCTTTACCAAGGAGAAAAACATGATCTGATTTACATTTTCAAAAGATCAATCTAGCTGCTATAAGAGGATTGGATTGGAGGGTGAAAGAACACAGCAAAAAGTTCAGTTAGGAGGCCCAATAATACCACTGGCAGATGGCAGAAGTTTGAACTAAGATGATTATAGTAGAGGTAGAAAGAAGGAGATGGATATTGTGAAATAGAGCTTACAGGGCTTAGTGACAGATTAGATGGCTAAGAGAGAAAGAAATGAATCAAGGATAACATGCATTTATCCAACAAGTACCTATGAGCACCTAATCTGTGCTAGGCGCTCTTTGAGTGCTAAGCAGCTGATGGATGGTGACCCGATTTCCTGGGATAGAAGCAAGTTCGGGATAAATGAAACCGACGTCCTGTTTAGGGCAGGTAAGGCTAGGATACTATATTCATTAAGGTAATTCTAGCTGCTCTAACAATCACCAAAATCCAATGGCTTAATACAGTAAGATTTTATTTTTTGCTCAGTTAAAATCCATGTCCGTTATTCTTGATTGGTAGGCAGCTCTTCTCTAAGTGGTGATTCAGAGACCCATGTTCCTTCCATGTTATTGCCCATCTATCTTCAACATTTGGCTTTAAAAGTCACTGTGCTCATCTGTATCCATTTGCAAGATAAGGAGTATGGACAATTGTAGGTGGGAGGTTTTAATGGGCCAAACCTAGAAGTGATGTACATCACTTCAGCTCATATGCTATGAGCTCAAAATCTGTCATAGAGCTACACCTATCAGTAAAAGAAGCTGAAATGTGCCATCTAGGTGTGTGTTCAAGGAGAGGACATGAGTTGGGAGGCCTCCAAACAGTGTCTCCTACAGATGCCTACTAGTCACCCAATAGAAAGGTTAAGTAGCAGTTGAATGTACAAGTTCGGGGGGGAGTGATCGGAGCCAGAGATAAAAATTTCAGGATAATCACTGTAGAGATGATAAGATTATGTAGCTATAGTATGTACTGAGAGAAGTGAAAGGCCTTGGTTATACCATCTCTTGGAAGTCAGAAGAGGAGAAGGAGCCAGCAAAGGAGGCTAAGACTCAGCTGCCAGTGAGGGAGAACCAAACTAAAGATCAGCTATCATGGAACAAAAAAAAAGTTGTTTTCAAGAAAGAGGGTGGTAAAAAAAGAAAAGAAAAGAAAAGAAAGAAAAAAGAAAAGAAAAGAAAAGAAGAGAAAAGAAAAGAAAGAAAAGAAAAGAGAAAAGAAAAGAAAAAAGAAAGATAGAAAAGAAAAGAAAAGAAAGAAAAGAAAAGAAAAGGGAAAAGAAAAGAAAAAAGAAAGATAGAAAAGAAAAGAAAAGAAAAGGAAAGGAAAGAAAGAAAAGAAAAGAAAAGAAAAGAAAAGAAAAGAAAGAAGAAAAGAAAAGAAGAGAAAAGAAAAGAAAGAAAAGAAGAGAAAAGAAAAGAAAGAAAAGAAAAGAAAAAAGAAAAGAAAAAAGAAAGAAAAGAAAAGAAAAAAAAAGAAAAAAAGAAAAGAAAAGAAAAGAAAAGAAAAGAAAAGAAAAGAAAAGAAAAGAAGGAAAGTAAAGAAAAGAGGTCAGTTGTATCAAAAGCTGCCAAGAGGGCCAGTAAGCTGAAGACAAAATGCTGACCACTATATTGAGAAACATAAAGACCACTGGTAACCTTGATAAGAGCCATTTCACTGAAAAAGTAGAACTGGACATAGATTGGAGGAAAATATGGAAGTATAGAAATCAAACAATATCAAGACATTCTACTATGAAGAGCAGGGAAATTAATGTGGTGCAAGTAGGCATACTGTGTCTTAAAACAAAGACAGAAAACACTACAGCATGTTTAAATGTTCACAGGAATGACCCAGTTCAGAGGAATGGTGATACAGAAAACAAAGGAGGAAAATGCAGCACAAAGTTCTTGAGAAAGGGTGCGGAGAGGCTCTAGAACACGAGTGGATGGGTTGGATTTAAATTGGCACTCAACACTTCACTGTTAGAAAAGGCAAGATGCAAGGTGTGAATACAGGGAGACAGATGGGTAGATTTGGGTGGTGGAAAGCAGGGGGAGTTCTTAGCTAATTTTGTTTTCCTAGTAAAGTAACAAGGAAAGTTCCTCGAATGGGAGTAAACCAGGAGAAAAGAATATAGGTTTAAGGAAAGTGTTAAGTAACTTGGAGAAAAAGCATTTTCCAGTAAGGACATGTAGTAGAAATACCATGTAGACGGCACACACTGGAGATTTGTGGCCCTGATTTTAATGTGAGATCAGTTGGCCCAACTGTATGTTTTCTCCAAGAAGGTTCAGCTCCTCAAGTGCAGCCACGGAAGAGACAGCTGGATGGCATTAGCCAAAGCCAGGTCTTCTCAGAAGCACAGTCAGAGGCAGAAAAGTAAAGGGGCCAGCGGTGATCCTAATGATAAACTCGGCAATCCCAGCTGGGAAAGTAGGAAGCATGGACATGAGGACAAGAACAGATACTGAAAAGGGGGAAGTACCTCTGGCCTGAAGATCTCAGTGAAGGCAGGAGACTAGTCATGATGAGGTGAACGTGACCCTGGAAGTGAGCAAAGGGGTTACAGAGAAGAAAAGATTTTGGAGGTGAAGAGGTAAAGCAACTGACAGGCCACAATGTTCACGGATCAAATACTTGAATATTAAAGTCACTATCGCCAATAGTGGAGGGAAGTCTAAGGAAAGAAAAGGCAGTAGGAGCTAAATGCCTAATCTACCAAGTAGTTCGGTAGAAGTGCTACTTTCCATTTGCACCCCACCTTCCATTACCCTCCTCCACTCTGCAAAATATGGAAACATGAACAAGCTCCCTAACCCTCTAGCTTCCAAATGGAACACTGAAGAGAGGAAGAAGTGATCTTGGACTATTTATCCCCCTTGCTCCACTGCTACAGGACGCCTGTGGACCAAACTCATCTCTTAACAGAAAGACTCAACTCCTGCTGACAGGATCCTCAAACAGCCTTCTCCATCCCCCCCACATCCACTCCCTCCTTTCCCCCTTCATTCTCAAGCTTATAACAAAAGAGCTCTACTGTTACTACTAGCCCCAGGCACACTGCTTGGGATTTCCCTCACCCTAACCACACTTTTGTAAATAGTCCCTTTATTAAACTCTTCGCAAATTATCCTAATTTGAGTGGGCCATCTGTTTCCTGCTGGGAGTCTACTGATACAGTAGATGACAGCAATATGAATACCTACCTTGCAGAGTCGTTGTAAAGATGAGAGAAAATATATGCAAGGCATCTAGCACAGCATCTGGCACGTTATAGATACTCAACTAATAGTGGCAATAGTTGGGGTGGGGGAAAGGAATAGCAGTTGTTTTAGTTGTTGTTAGTATAAAACTATATTCAGGTCCAAACAGGATCTCTAATTCATAACTAGCCATTACTCAATTAACACGTAAGCACCTGGCTTCTGGTAATATCAAGGAACTCTCGAGTCTAGCAGCAGCCAGCCAAGTCAATCAAGGCAATTACATGAACATACACATCCAAAAACAGAAAGGAGGAGAATTTCAAGAAAAGGATTTCAACAAAGCAGTTGGCTTCAAGAGTGATCTCTGTAAACAGGCCAGCTGGCATGATGGTAAATAGGAATCCATTCCACACAAGTGGGAGAAGTCTGGAGAATCCGGGAAAAGAGATGCCCCATACCTTGCATCTTGCACACACCTCCCTGCTACTGCACTTCGTGGCTGTAATTTCATCCAAGGCCCACAGCCGATGAGCCATCTTACTCTCATTTAGTAATGTATTTTATTTTTGAATTATCTCTTTACAGACCAATAAAATTTACATAAATTTTGTTAGAATGGGGGGCCCAGATCCTAAAACAGAGCTGACTGTTTCAAAAAATTTCACAGCCTGGATTAGTTGCTCTTACTGATTCTTTCCAGAGGCTGACTATACAGAGGGACAGCTTCCCTCTCCAAAGCCGGATCACCATCTCTGGAACAGAGAACATGGAAACCACCAGCTCAGGACTTCCTGATGCAAAGCCCAGATTAGAGCCTCCTTTATATTAGTGACAAATTCAGATGAGTCTGATGAAAAACAGAACAAGAAGGCAAAAATAAACTCAAAACAAATTCGACTCATTTATCCATTTTGCAACACAAAGGGAATCACATGTGTTACTACCGTCATTCCGTGTATATCAAAGCACAAGACTGCTCCCTTCTAATGGCCCATCTGATCAGGTCACACTCCCCTGCTTAAAACTCTCAGTGGCTTCCCGTTGCCATTCCAGTAGAAATCAAAATCTCATGTTGCCCCAATTTGTATCACTCTTCAGAACTCATCCACACTTGACTTCATTTGGTTTTTCGCTTAAAGTATTTTCTCTCTGGCACCAGAGCACAGAGCTTTGCACGTGCTACTAACTCCCTGGAGTACCCTCTTCTAGTACTCGGTACTTAAAAAAATTCTGCATTCTTTTCTATTTATGTCTGCTTTCCCCACTAGACTCGCTACTGCATGAGGGCAAAGAATGTGTTTGTCCTGCCCTAAACTATATCCCAAGCACCTGGTACATAACAATCCTTCAGTAAATATTTGGTGAATAAACTGACGCGTGCATATAGAAAAATATTATGCAAAACTGCCAGAAACATGCAAATCCCATAGTCGTGTTCTACAAAAAAAGAAAGTATGCAATAATCTAGAGTATAAAATATGGGAAACCACTTTTTGTTTCTAATTTATGTAAATACTGTTGGTCTGTAAATAGATCATTTCGTTTACAATGCACTGTAATTTAAAAATAAAATCCATTACTACAGGATGGTAAGAAAGTCCTTTAAGAAAGAAAGTAATGAACACTGGAGATCTAAAGGATTCACCAACGACGAATCATTTCACATCGATCCTTTATTTTTTGAGGTTAATGAATGGTGCTTTAGAGAAATGTTACAGAATTCCAAAGGCATTTTATTTATTTAATGGATATTTATTGAGTATTCACTGTGCATCAGAAGCTGGAAATAAGGCAGTGGGCAAGATCCCTGCCTTTATGTAACCCATAAATGCTCTCCTACCTGTAGCACCAAATGGAGAAATGAGGGCAGAATGACATTACACGGAGTTGAATCATAATGGTTGATTCAATAACCAACAACTAGTCTTGGTTCTGCCATCTTTAATGAGGCTGAAAACCTAGGGGATTTGTCACATTTCTGGAAGGAGTGGCACTGGCTTGAGAAAAGCATTAAATTTCAACAGCCATAACAACGTTGCTTCTCTTTGACCTAGTAATTTGACTCCTATAATTTACACTAGACACTTACCCTGGGAAAATAATACAAAGCAAGAAATGGGAAAAAATGCAAAAATATCATTGTTGCAGGTTTTTACAGTATTTTTATAACAGTTAAACCTGATTATTCAACAATGACGCAGAGTATAATATGGCATAATCAGGAGATGGAAAATTATGTAACCATTCTACATTTTCATTTTGAAGACTGTTGCAATCTGAAAAATACTTAAGATGCGTTATTTAAAACCAGACTGTTTTTATGATTACAAACCCATACAGTTGTTTTTTCTGCATAAGAACTAAGACAAAAGAACATGAACATTAAGATATTATGTTAAGAAGGTTGTGGGGTTTTTTTATTTTTTTTAAAGTTTTTATTTATTTATTATGAGAGAGAGAGAGAGAGAGAGAGAGAGAGAGAAGGTTCCCTGCAGGAAGCCCAATGTGGGACTCGATCCAGAGACCAGGATATCGCCTTGAGCCAAAGGCAGACGGTCAACAACTGAGCCACCCAGGCGTCCCTGCTTTTTGCATTTTTACTTCCAATCTTGTTAAAATAAAAATATACTAATTAGAAAATCACGTTAAGCGCTATATGGCTTTTATTTGTGGTAGACACAATCAGGATTCAAAAAGACTTATTAAGGACTAAGCTCTTTGGGAGGTTCAAAACATCAGCTGTACAGAAATACAGAGAAGGGGCTTCTAGTCACCGACATGAAAAAGACTTGCAAGTTTTCATTCCTAGGTTTAAGATCAGCGAACAGTACAATGGGGCTGCTGACATGAGAGTAATCCAGAGCGTGCTAATAAAGCAACTAGGGACAAATTTGTCCCCTGCATTCCTTGACAATCAGACCACACTTTGGGAATGCTTTAGCTTTCTGTGTCATGTCTTGAATGGAACTCTGATAAACCAGATTAGCTCCACAGGGGATACACCAAGACAAGAGGTCTAAAACTCATGTATTGCAATATGAAGAACTGTTGAGGGAAGAGAGGATATTAACCTGGAGAAGATGTCACATTTTTATGACTCTCATCATGTGGATGGAAGTTTTATTAAAAGGTACTTTAAAAAAAAAAAGGTACTTTTTTCATCTAGTTAAAAATTATGAGGGATGTATGCCTTTTCTTTTAGTCAGAAAGCATAATTTTCCCAACTAATGGAGGCATATTTCCACCTTTACCGAAATTCAAAACATTCAAAACTGGACTTTGCCCTCCTTTCTTACAGGCCTTCCACAATACCTACACTCCACCCTTTGTCAATGTGCATGCACAGCCCAGTCTACCCAAGCCACTCGCAGATCCTCAAATGTACACACTATTTTTCCAGTCCTCCCTCTTTTTCCCATTCTCCAGAATTTCCCCCTTATCCCTGGTGATTCCTCCTTTAAGAATCACTCCCATGACCACCCAGGAGACCTTAGCCTTTCCCTCTTCTGTGCTCTCTGGCCCCTCTATGTGCTTCTACTGGGAAATACCACTTTATAATGCAGTGATCTGGTTACTCAACCTTCACCATTGAGTATGAGTCTCCCACAGACAGGCAGGAGTCAACGAATAAACCTCCTCCCTTACATTTTAACCATTTTCACAGTGAACAGATGTCTGGAACTGCAGAATACCTTGGGCAAATACTGGAAAAGCATGCCTTTGTTGAACAGGTACAAGATGGTCTCTTTCTCCCTCCTTATACTTATGCAAGAGTTCCTCCAATGGACAGCCCCTGAAGCCACTACAAACGTGTGAAAATCCCACCAGCTTAAAAAACAAAACTTAGGCAAGTACTTTAAGACACACTATGAACTCTGCCATTGTTGGGTTGTTGGTTTAAAAAAAAAAATTCCATCTGCCATAAATCTACATTCCCCCAAAATGAAATATAATACCCTTGCTTTCCTCTAGCAGTCAGATAATCATCTCCTTGTTTTACGGGAAATGATTTAGAAGAGAAAAGAATTGGTCTGACAGTCTCATAAGTTTCAGAAAGTGCTTACCCTGACAGTCCCTTTCTTGCTTTTCCTATTCTCAACCGTATACACACACATACATGCACACACACATACACATATACACACCTGCATGTATGCATGCACATACCTGCACACACTCATGCATACATTGAAATCTGTGTCTCTGCCACATTAAGCCAAGGCTGGAATCATGTCAATAATAGCCTGTGCAAAACCTAAGCTTATTCTTCTATCTCTGAATCGCTTCCTACTTATTTTTTGTCTGCTAATTTTCCAGCTATCATTGACTCGAGTCCAGAAAAATAGAGGACCCTCAATATTTGCGTCCTTCAATCCTGACAGTAGAAACCACTCACCTGATGCTTTTAGTATGTTGGGGGTTGTGAGTGAACCCACCATCTTACTCTGTTTTGACCCTGCCTTCAATATTTCCTCCTGAGACCAAAGATAGTTGCCCATCTGCCTTCAGCCAGCACAACACATCTCTTTCTAACAAGAAGCAGTCATTTCCTTAAACACTCCCCCAAAATCCTCCTTCAGCTGATGCTAGGCAGTGTTCACCTTGAGAAGTCAGGAGATGACACTGTGTAGGTGAAGGGAACATGACAGAGGCCACCACTCCTCATCACTTCCGAGAGATGGAAAAGCCCTCGGGGTACTCAAGAGAATGAGAAACTTTTTTCTTTACCACTGATGTTTATTGATTTGTCCAGTTCATAGGGAGCATCCCTTAATGTTCTGCTTTCATGTTTCTGCTTTGTTGCATGGGTGCAGAAAAGAATATTGCAAATTGATCTGTCTTTTCAGCCTTTGTTGAGAATGGACTCCTATTACTTCGGTTTCTCAGGCCTGTCACCACTTGTTCACATTCCAGGGCATTTATAATCAGCCTTGGCTAAACACTAAGAGCTGAACGGATTAATTTCTAACATTCTCTCATGAGTCCATTGATGGTACGCCTGTTTGATGATCTCTAGCAATAGATGGCCACTTCTGATTGTTTGACCTCTGCCCTTCACCCTGAAGCTGTCTATTCTACTACCTGTTTAAGTGGACAACACGTACATTGCGTCTACATCATGCTTGAAGAAAACTGTAATGTCTTGGTGCTATGAAAGCTTAGAAGAAGGCTTTTAAGGGAAACCCATTTCCATTACTAGTTGAACAGCGTTTGAGAACCAATCATATATCCATTAAACAAAAGAAAAGACATTACCCATAACCTACAATATTATGCCTGTACTTTAGAATCTACCCATTCATTCTGATTTAGCTTATGTGCTAATTATGATCAATGGATTTCCACAAGAACGTAAAACTGTATCATAGCTTTTAATTTCTCATTCCACCATTTCCCAGAATTCTGTTATTTTAATTACTTTATATTCCACTTACTTCTAATAGCTCCGAACAAAAGGGTCATCATCACCATCACCAATATATCTCTCTTTATATATAATCTTAGGCATGTTGGCCCATTCTAATGTAACCCTAATATTAAGTTAGACAGGTTTTATTTTTACTTTTTATTATACAAGGGGAGCCTCTTTAACAATTTCAGAGATGTATTTCATTTATCTTAAAATACCTTTGGTCGTAAGATAGGTTGGGGTCTATTTATAGAGCTAAGTTCTCAAAAATGCACATAATTTACATCCTCACTCACTAAAGCAAGTAGTTAAAGAGCTAATGCAGGTGCACTTGGCAGCCATTTTTTTAAGGTCACACCAACTCTTATGCACCCCACAGAAAAATGGAAAGTTATGAGAATACCAAGATCATCCAAGGACAAGTCACATGTGCATTTAGTTTAATGAATAAAATACATGCCCTGGATTGAGTGTGCACTGAATTGCAGGCTGAAGTGAAAAAAAGTCTTCTGAGTAGAAAAGTAAATACACAGAACATTCAACATACTACTAGAGGTCGGCATATAAATGTGGGCATGTAATTTTACCAAATTATGTCTCCTTTTAAAAATGGCACATAAAAAGGCATGTGCTGTGTTGATGGAATCACAGAATTTACGAGTTGCAATGAACGGTCGGGAGCACAGCCTATCCTCCACTGCTCAACGAGGAACAGAGGAGGAAGAACCAAGATGGGACCAGTCCTAGTATCTTCCAATGCCAGCACTGTGTTCTTATTGCACCAAGCCAATATCCTTTCCTGGGTTCTCTGTGCCCCTTCTCTCTTACTCCAGCTCTCTTCATAATTCTTCTCCTGTATTTCAACATGGAAATATTAGGTACTACACGTTTACAATCCTTTGTTCAAGTTATCTCCTTGAGAGACAATGTAAGAGGCTTATGGTTCATTTCCTGAGGTCTGGACATCACTGAAACATAAGTATATTTTAGTTTGTGATCAACCTGATTAGTGAGATTCACTAATTATGCCTAAAGGAACAATGACAAAGTAAGCAAATATGCTTCAACAGCTTAGTTGTTAGCTTTATTGTGTCATGTGAAGTTGTATGTGATCTTAATATAATATAAACATAAAGAACCAAATTCTAACATATCTGTGTTATTTAGACTTTAGTATGCTACCAATTTTTTAAATATTTTGTTTATTTATTCATGAGAGACACAGAGAGAGAGGCAGAGACACAGGCAGAGGGAGAAGCAGGCTCCATGCAGGGAGCCTGACATGGGACTCGATCCCAGGTCTCCAGGATCACACCTTGGGCTGAAGGCGGCGCTAAACTGCTGAGCCACCAGGGCTGCCCAGTATGCTATCAACTTTAAAAGAGAAGGATCTTTAAAATATAAATGTGCATGTATATACAGATTTGTGTGAATTTCAAATATTCTTATTTTTTCATTTTGTGAATTACTTCAAACACACAGGAAAACATAGCACTCACCCACCCAAACCCAACTTGAACATTTACACTTTGCCATATTTATTTTTTCATTTTATTACAAAGAAGAAGAAAATTATAGTTACATGTCAAGCTAAGTACCCATATACAAAATGCACTCCTCAGAGAAAAATAGCATCTTAAATTTGGTGTTTATCACTCTCAAATTTTTTTTTACTATTTATACATGTACCCATAAATAATATATGACATTGTTTTTGCATGTTTTAAATTTTTATATAAATGGTACCTAAACTGTAACCTTTAGCTTGCTTTTTTAAAATACATATTTAAGTTTTGAGATTTATCATGAGATTACGGCAGCAATACTGTACTTTAGTGAAGATTCTGTATTTTATTTTATTTACATCAACATATAACTATCTGCTCCCCTCTTTGTGGGTATTTAGTTGTTTCTGGCTCTTCATTGTAACTTTACATTCAAAACTTCAATAAGTATTCTTACAATATGTCCTTGTACACATTTGCAAGAGCTTTCCTATAGTGCAGTCTTAGCAATAGAAACTCTGTGTTGTAAGGTACGTGAATTTTCAGATTGACCAGATAACACCAAATTGTTCTCTCAGTTGGTGACATCAATTTTTGAAAACATACACTCGTAACAGCAGTGTATAAGAGTTCACATGGCTCCATACCCTTGCAATGTCAGACTTCTGGATTTTTGTCAACCAGTGGGTGTAAACTCATACCTCACTACTGTTTTAGTTTGCATTTTCCCATATACCAGGAACACTGAGCATCTTTTTATATGTTTATTTGCCACACAGAACTCCTTTATTACTAATTCATATCCATCGTGTGTTTTTCTATTGGATTGTTAGTCTTATTGATTTAGAGTAATTTTTATATATTAAATAATTTTTTTTTTTATTTATGATAGTCACAGAGAGAGAGAGAGGCAGAGACACAGGCGGAGGGAGAAGCAGGCTCCATGCACCGGGAGCCCGACGTGGGATTCGATCCCGGGTCTCCAGGATCGCGCCCTGGGCCAAAGGCAGGCGCCAAACCGCTGCGCCACCCAGGGATCCCCATATATTAAATAATATTAGTAAATAATATCTAACATTTTGAGGGTGCTCACTAATTGAAAGACATTATTATTAGGGTTTTACACACATTAACTGATTAAATCCTCACAACCCCAAAACACTAACATGTAGGTAAGATTACTGTCTCTATTTTTAAAAATGAAAAAATGAAGGTAAAAAGGCTAAATAACTTATGTAAAGTCACACACAGTTAATAAGTGATAAAGCAAAAATTCAGACCCAGAAATATGATGCAGAGTGTCATGGCCTTCTGCCTCTCTTTGTTTCAAAGGATGTAAATTCCTCATCAGCTTTATGCATTGCAAGTATCTTCTAGTCTGGAGCTTATCTTTCCAATCCATTCACTGTGTATGTCATTCAGAAGTATATGCACATACACACATAGGTATATGCATGTATGTGTGTGAAATATTATACCTGTTATGTATGTGTCAAATTACCAAATACTTCTTTATGATTTTTGCATGTAGTTTAAGAGACTTTTCCAAACCTCAAAGCCACAAAGATATTATCAAGTATATTCTTTTAAAAAATGTTTCTGGGGTGGGGGGTCCAAGATGGCAACATAGAAGATTCTGAATGGCCTCTTCCATAGACACACCAAATCTACAGTTTCATATGGTCATTTGCCTCTGAAAAAGACTTGAAAACTAGACGAACTGCTCTCCACAACAAAAGATAAAAGGACCACATATCAAGACAGGTAGCAGAGACAGAGACATGGTCTCACAAAAAAAATCTCATCCCAAGTGTGGCAACACACAGTAAGGAGGGACCTCACCAGACAGGCTCTTCTCCTGAAGAAGCAAGGAGTTGATACTCCACATGGGGCATCCTGACCCCTATATCTTCACTGGAGAGATGGACTCCTGGAACATCTAGCTTGGAAAACTATTGGACTGATATCCAGGGGTCATAAAGTGCTACAGGAAACTAAGATTCTCCTGTTAGAAGACTTGTGTGTGATTTTACTCCTCTAGAGACCCAGCAAAAAAGTAGCGGTTTGAAAAATGCCTAGAATATATGTGAGGAAGATTCATTTACTGATCTAGGAGCATAAGCCAGAGGAGCAAGGGACAGCTGTTTCCCAGAGATGGAGGCACTTCTCAGACACTGTTGACACACTCTGCACAAGCCTGCTAGCACAGGCAGGCAAGCTTAAACAAAGTGCTGTCCTGTTGCCTTGCTGGATGGGCAGGGTTGGAAGTCACTGAACTTGTTAAAGTCAGAGAATATGGCTGGGGCGAGTGAGCTAAAGTGATCATAGAGTTCGCCCTCTCCCAAGCTAAACTCTGTAAGGTTAGGTATTCGCAATACTCCCTCATTCCTGAGGCAGTTGAGCATGAGCACTCACCACACTCCCCAGCTTCCAGCCTGCAGTTGCCACATACCATATGCATAGACAAGGCATCCTCTCGCTGCACTGAAGCCCATGAGTACACACAACCAAGACATTTTCTTGCTTCTTGTCTGAAGCCTGTGAGTGTGCCCCACCCCACACACTCTCTAGCTGCTGTGCTAAAGCCAGCAGGCGCACACAGTCCACCCAGCAGCCACCTCTGATCACCGGGCCCTAGTGGCCAAAAGGGCTGGTGTTCCAGAGCTCCACAGGGCTATAACTAGAAGGACAGTTCTTGGCAAGCTATCACCCCCAGAGCACTGCAAAGGCAGCAAACTGAAACACAACCTCAGTACTCCCATGAAAAAGGTCTATTTATTTGGCCTGGAGCTTCAACCTAAGGGACATGCTAGAGGTTTCCCACATACCTAAAAGCTAAAGAGGTACTCACAAGGAACACAAGCAAGGAGACTATGCTTGCACATCCTCTTGACCTTGGTAGAGCTCAACAAGATATTCCAGAAAGAATCTTAAATACTCATCTAGAGCTCCAATTTTTCCAACTGTCACCCAGGGGATACCTACGGATCTCTTGGTCTGGAGGCCAGTAGGAATTATGACTGCAGCCCCAAGACTACACATATTTGCATACTTTAAAAGCTGCTGCCTGAGGGTCTGGCTTCCAATCAGTCTGAAAATAGGTTCTAATGAGATTCCTACCCTTGTATCACTCTCAACAGGGGCATATCAAGAATAAATTAGACAGTTGAGACAATCACAAAGGTTCAGGAGAAAACCAAAGCTAGGGCAAGGTTGAACAAAAAGGATCATCATCTACACAAGGCCACTCCTTCAGAACAGAGAGAGGGAGCTGACTTGCATACTACATAGAAACAAACAGAGAGATGCAAGTAAAATGAAGAAAGAAGAATTTAGTCCAAACAAAAGAACAAGACAAAAACCTCAGAAAAAGGAGGCACCTGGGTGGCCCAGCGGTTGAGCATCTGCCTTTGGCTCAGGGTGTGATCCCAGGGTCCTGGGATCGAGTCCCACACTGGAGCCTGCTTCTCCCTCTACTTATGTCTCTGCCTCTCTCTGTGGGTCTCTCATGAATAAATAAAATCTTAATGACATGGAGATAAACAATCTATCTGACAAAGAATTCAAGTAATGGTCACAAAGATGTTCACTGAACTCTAAGAATAAACACAGTGAAAACTTCAACAAAGAGATAAAAAACACAGGAAAGTACCACAGAGAAGTCATAGAGCTGTGACTAAACTGAAAAACACACGAGAGAGGTTCAACTGCAGACTGGATGAAGAATAGATAAATGAGTTGGAAGGTAAAGCAATGGAACTCGCCCAAAACAAAACAAAAAAAAAGAATTTTAAAAATGATGATAACTTAAAGGATTGCTAACACAGCATCATGCAAAATAACATTCACATTACAGGGGTCCCAGAAGAAGAGAGTAGAAAAAAGGAGCAGAAAACTTACTTCAAGGAACAATGGCTGAAAACTTCCCTAGCCTAGGCAAGGAAACATAGAGATCCATGAAACTCAGGGTGTTCCAAAAAAGATAAACCCAAATGAAGCCACAAGACACATTATAATTAAAATGTCAAAAGTTAAATCTTGAAAGCAACAAGAAAAAAACAAATTATTATGTACAATGGAAAACCCCCTAAGCTATCAGATTTCTCACAGAAACTCAGGCAGAAGAAAAGTGGCAAGACATATTCAAAGTGCTGAAAGGAAAGAACTTCCAAAAAGATTATTCTCCTTGAAAAGTTACCATTCAAATTTGAAAGAGAAATAAGTTTTCCAGACAAGCAAAAGCTAAGGTAGTTCACTGCTACTAAAATGATTTTACAAGAAATGTTAAAGAGACTTATTTAAAATGAAAGAAAAAGAACTAATTAACAGGACAATATATAAAAGTAAAAATTTCACTGGAAAAGATATATACTAAAGCTGGTAAATTACTCACTTGTAAAATTTCTAAGAAAGTTAAAAGAAAACCATTGTAAAATTAACTAAAGCTACAATAATTAGATAAGAGACATATAAAACATAAAAGATTAGGTAAGAGATATATAAAAAATAAAAGATGTAATAAAAGTAACATCAAAAAACATCAAAACATGGGAAGAGAGTAAAAATGTACAGCTTTGCAATGTATTAAAACTTAAATTGCTATCAACTTAAAATAGACATATAAACAACCTCACAGTGACCAAAAAGCAAAAGCTTATAGTAATTACTAAAAAGAAAATAAGAAAAGAACCTAAACATAACCTTAAAAAGGCCATCAAACCACATTACAGGAAAGAGAGAAAAGAGGAACTACAGAAAACACCCAGAAACAAATGGCAATAATTACATACCCATCAATAATTACTTTAAATGCAAATGAACTAAATTCTCCAATCAGAAGACACAGAGTAGCTAAACAGATTTTTTAAATAAAAATATTTTTAAAAACCACACATCTATACACAGCCTACAAGAGATTCACTTCAGAAGTAAGGATATACAGAAACTGAATGTGAAAGGGATGAAATCCATGAAGAAGAGATAAAAAGAAAGCTGGTATAGCCATATTCATGTCAGACAAAATAGACTTTGAAACAAAGACTGTAATAAAAGGCTCTAGAAAGGGCAACTACATAATGATCAAGGTCTCAATCCAGCAAGAAAATAGTAACATTTATAAATATATAGGCACCCAAAATAGGAGCACCAAAATTATGAACCAAATATTAACAGACTTAAAGGGAGAAATTGACAGTATTACAAAAACAGTAAAGGATTTTAACACCCCACTTACACCAATGGATTGATCATTCAGACAGAGAATCAATGAGGAAAACAGTGGCCTTAAACAACACATTAGATCAGATGGACCCAACAGACATATACAGAACATTCCATCTGAAAGCAGAATACACACTTTTTTCTTGGATGCACATGGAACACTTTCAGGACAGATTAGATGTTAGGCTACAAAACAAGTCTCAATTAATTCAAGATTGAAATTATATCAAGCACTTTTTCTGACCCCAGTGATACAAAACTTAAAATCAATCAGAAGAAAACTGGAAAAACTACAAATATGTGAAGATTAAACTACATATTACTGAGAAACTATTGGGTTGTAAAAAGCAAAAATCAAAATACTTTTTTACATTTCTAGAAACAAAAACAGAAACATGACATACAAAAATCTATGGGGAAGATCACAGCAATAGAGACCTTCCTCAAAAAAACAAGAAAAATCTCAACTAATTTAACTTCATACCAAAAGTAACTAAAATAAGAACAAAACCCAAAGTTAAAGAAAGGAAATAACAAAAACCAGAGAAGAAATAAATGAAATATAGATGAAAAAAGCAATAGAAAGATATATGAAACCAGGAGCTGGATCTTTGAAAGACAAACAAAATTCACAAAACTATAGGTAGATACACCAGGAGAAAAAGAGAGCCAAATAAATAAAATCAAAAATTAAAGATTAGAGGTTACAACTGATAGTACACAGAAATGCAAAGGATCATAAGAGCATGCTGGACAACCTGAAAGAAATGGATAAACTCCTACCAAGACAGAATAATGAAGAAAAAGAAAATCTGAATACACTGATTATTAGTAAGGAGATTGACTCAGTAGTACCAAAAACCTCCCAACAACCAAAAGTCCAGGACCAAACAGCTTCACTGATGAATTCTACTGGACAAAGACTTAATACCTGTTCATACCAAACTCTTCCAAAAAATGACGAAAATTTCCAAACCCAATTTACAGTCCAACATTGTTCAGTACCAAAACCAGACAAGGATATCACAAAAACAGAAAATTACAGGCCAATATCCCTAACAAACATATAAAAATCCCGAATAAAATATTAGCAAACTAAATTCAGCAATACATTAAAAGGATCACATACCACAATCAAAAGGGCTTTATTCCAGGGATACAAAGACAGTTTGACATCCACAAATCAATCAATATACCACATGGCTAAAAATAAAGATAAAAATCTTATGATTATCTCAATAGATGAAGAAAAAGCACTTGACAAAACTTTACAATCCACTTATAATTTTTAAAAAAAAACTCAAAAAGTAGGTATAGAAGGAATGAATTTCAACATAATAAAGGCCACATAAACAAACCCACAGTTAATATCCTACTGAACACTGAAAAGCTGAAAGCTTTTCTTCTGAGATCAGAAACAAGACAAAAATGCCTACTATCCCAACTTCTTTTAACATAGTATTATATGTCTAAGCCACAGAAATTAGGCATAATAAAAAGAAATAAAAGGCATATAAATTGGAAAAGAAGTAGCGTTAACTGTCACTATTTGCAGATGACATGATAGAAAACCCGAATGACTTCACCAAAAAACTGTTAGCACTAAAAAATGAATAAAATAAAAAATATGCAAGATACAAGATTATATACAAAATCTGCTCTATTTTTATAGACTAATAACTAGCAGAAAAAGAAATTAAGAAAACAACCTCACTTATAATCACATCAAAAAGAACAAAATATCCAGTAATAAATTCAAACTAGGTAAAAGATCTATATATATACTGAAAACTAAAATTCAAACTAGGGAAAAGATCTATATATACTGAAAACTATAAGATGATGAAAGAAACTGAAGATGATACAAATAAATGGAAAAATAATCTATGTTCATGGAGTAGGAGAACTACTATTGTTAAAATGTCCATATTACCCAGAACAACCTACAGATTCCATGCAATCTCTATCAAAACTCCAACATTTTTCAAAACTAGAGTAATTCTAAAATTTGTACAGAAAAACCTGAAGCACCATAATCAATAATTTGAAAAAGAAGACCACAGCTAAAAGTATCACAGTCACAAATTTTGAGATCTACTATAAAACTATAGCAATCAAGACATTATGGTATTGGCATAAAAACAGACACACAGATATGGAACAGAGAACCCAGAAATAAACCTTCACATATAGGGTCAATTTATGACAAATGAGGCGAGAATATACAATGGGAAAAGGACAGTCTCCTTAATAAATGCTGCTGGAAAAACTGGACAACTACAAGCAAAAGAATGAAAGAATGAAACTGGACCACTATCTGGTACCATATAAAAAATTAACTCCAAATGGATTAGAGACTTTAATGTAAGATCTGAAACATAAAATCCCTAGAAGAAAACAGAGGCAGTAAATTCCCAGATATCAGTCTTAGAAGTGTTTGTTAAGGTTTTTTGGGGTTTTTTGTCTTTTTTTTTTTTTTTGATCTGACTCCAAAGGCAAAGGAAACAAAAGCAAAAATAAATTACCAGGACTAAACTAAAATGCTAGCTGCACTGTGAAGGAAATCATCAACAAAACGAAAAGACAACCTACTGAATGAGAGAAGATAGTTGCAAGTCATTCATCTGACAAGGCATTAATATCCAAAATATATAAAAGAACTCCTAGAACACAACAGAAGAAAACAATCTGAATAAAAATGAGCAGAGGACTTGAATTGACATTTTTCCAAAGAAGACATATATATGGCCAAAAGACACATGAAAAGATGCTCAACATCGCAAATCATCATGGAAATGCAAATCAGAACCACAAGATATCACCTTACATCTGTCCAAAGGGCTATTTTTAAAAGACAAAAAATAACAAGAGTTGGTGAGGATATGAAGAAAATGGAACCCTCATGCACTGTTGGTGGGAATGTAAAATGGCACAGCCACTATGAAAAAGAGCATTTAGATTCTTCAAATAATTTTTTTAAAAAATCCCATGATCCAACAATTCCACTACTCGCTATCTATCCAAAGGAAATTAACACACTAATTGAAAGAGCTATAGGCACCCCTATGCTCACTGTAGCGCTATTTACAATATCCAAGACATGGAAACAATCTAAATGTTCATCTATGGATGAACAGACAAAGAAGATGTGGTATATAGACACAGGGGAATACGACCCAGCCCTAAAAAAGAATGAAGTCTTGCCATTTGCAACAGTGCGGATGGACCCTGAGGGTATTATGATAACTGAAATAAGTCAGATAGAGAAAGACAAATACATCTCATTTACATATTGGAATTTAAAAAACAGAATTTTATTATAATACCATTGAATTCATACATCAATTTTGAACAAATTTAATATCATAAAGATCTAAGTCTTCCCATTCCAGAACATTGTAATTCCACATTTACCCAGGTCTTTTGTGCCCTTTAAATGGTGTTCAGTAAAACCCTCCCAAAAGTGTTATTTTTTGCTCATTTCTATGTATTTATATTTGTTTCTAACTCAGACTTTTTTTTTTTTTTTAACCTGGGATCCTTTTCTTATTACACCTTGTAATTGGTACTAATGTTTGATGATCCCTACGATGGAAGGCTTCTTCTGACCGACTTATTTGCCCTTTACTCCAAAACTTTTCTTCTAGTACCTGTTTAAGTTTATACCCCTTATCTAGCTTCTGCGATGCCATTGCATGGATAAATGATAAGATAAAGAATCTTAGCTGCATGAAAGCTTAGGAAATAAAGGAAATGAGGAACACTTGATTTTGTGGTATTAATTTGTGATTCAACTTTAACTCTTCATTTCTACAAATCTTCTGCATATTGTCTTGAATTTTCAATGTAGGCAATCATATTGCCTCAAAACACAGTTTTAGTTTTTCCTTTTCAGATATTTCTTTTTTCCTCCTCCTTGTTTTGCAGTGGCTAGGACTCCAGCAAAATGTTAACAGAAACCTGACAGTAGACATCAATGCCTTGTTCCTGACTTTGATGGAGAGATTTCGGAAATTTTACCACTAGATATTAGGTTTACTGAGAGTTTTTTTAAAAGATCACTTTTATGAAGTTAAAAAGGATCTCACTGTTTTCCTAATTTTCTTAGAATTATTGCCATAAATGAGTATACTGAATAAAATGAGTAATTCTGTACCTATGGAGCAGACTAAATGGCTTTTCTCTTTTATCTGCTAATAGAATGTTACATTAATAGATTTTTCTGATGATTATTTTCATACCAGGTAAACCTTGGTCATGATGTATCATTTTTTAAAAATTCTGTTATATCCAATTTGGAGGGGGGGAAAGTACTTCTATTATACTTATTAAAAATGGTCTGGAATTCTACAATTTTCTTTCCTTGTTATGCCCTGTCCATATTTTTGTTAACAATGAGTTCTCAATGCATTCAGTAGCATGCCCTCTTTTATTATCCTCTGAAATATTTGTATAAGGTAAAGATCATCCAGCCCTTTGAGGTATGCTAAAATTTATCTCTGAAACAGATAGTTTCTCTTTCCCAAACACACAGATTTTAGCTTGCTGAACTGCCTAGTGAAACAACACCCACATTTAATTGTTGTCCAGCTTCCTGTTTTAAAATTTAAAAATACAAAAAACAAAGAGATTTAGTCAATAGTTAAGTAAATTTACCCACATTATCAACTTTTGTATTCCTTCCATCCTATGTCTTTCCTCTGCCATAACTTTTGTCTTGCTAAAGCACAGCCTTTAATATTCTACGAGTATTAATTTTCTTAGTGTTGGTATGTGAAATGTCCTTGTTTTGTTTTCATGTTGAAGATTTTAGCTGTACATAAAATTATAAACAGATATTTTCCCTGAGCACTCTGAATACAATAGGTGTCTTCTGGCATCTAATTTCCTGATAAGAAATGTTCTCCAGTAGTCTAATTATCCATCCTTTAAACTTACTGTTTCTCCTCTTCCTCGTAGGTTCTAAATTTTTCTTTAAGCCTTTGATGTTCTGCATATTGATCAGGATGTGCCTAGATGAGGGTTTATATTTATCTGTGTAGCTCAATTCTTAGAGTATATTTTTATCTCAAAACTGTCTTTATTCAGCACTGAAAATTATCAGCTATTATCTCTTCAAATACTGCTTTTCTACCTTCCTTCCATTCTCTTCTGGAAACCTGATTTGATGTATGTTAAATTTCTAAATGTCTCTCTTCTCTGCTTTAATATTCTTAACTTTATAGTTCTCTTTGCTATCTTCTGAGTGACCACTTCTATATCGACACTACGCTAACTCTGCCATCATCTGTCTTATCTAGAGTTTATCTACTGAGTCTTACTCAGATGCTGATATTTTTCCTTGTAAGATCTACTTCTGATGTGGGAATTGATTCTTTACATTCAACCTTCCTGGTTTTGTTTCTGCCTATTCTTCTTATATAATATCTTCTTCTTTTTACAGCTATTATTCCTTCCCTGGTTAATATGAGCTGTCTAAAATTCTTTAGTTATTTGGACTATAATATAAAGTTAACTTTATTTGAATTATTAATTCTCTGATTTTTGGTTTTGTTAGCTATCTTCTTTAGCCTTTAGTTTCTTGGTATGATTTGAAATCTAGCTCGTGTGACTTGAGAGAATTTTTGTAATTGCTTTATACCTTACTTCTCTCTGACTGCCCCTCCTCTCTGTGTTTACCTGCATTTGGCCTCCTGTGATCACAGTCCAGAACTTGGTTTGACAAAAGCAGTTTGAGGTCCCTGCCATTCAGTGAATTAGCACCACAGACACAAACATTAGCCAAAAAGTTGCTTAAGGTCAGGATTTCAATACTCTAAGTCCCTTGTCTTTCTTTGGTTTACAGATCCTTTCAAGCTGTGGTCCTAGCAACTGCTGACAGCATTTTTTTAAGCCTTCATTCACAAGTAGGTGTTAGAGTAGAAGGAACTATACCTTGCCTACAGCTTCCAGCATTAAGCCTGATCCATCTCCAGATCCTTCCACTGAGCACTGCCAGTCTGGTTGGAGGCAAACTCCCAGCCACCACCACCTGCTTCTCAGCTAGAGCCCAGAAGGTGTGGGTTTCATTCAGCCCTACATACCACCTTATGTAGTTATTCTACCTCTGATCCACAAGATTGTCTGTCTTGTTTTTGAAATTAGCTTTTGTCTTTGTCTTTTACAGTTTACATATAATAGTTATATGCATACATATACTGGTTCCATGAGTCGAAGCATAAATGTATTCAGCCATCTTGGCCTATGGTCCCTGCCTCATGTTCAGAGCCTACTACTAAGTATGCAACATGAGGACAGGGTACCTAGCTGGTTGATTCACTCTTACATCCCTCATAGTTGGTTTTCAATTAAAGATGTATTGAATAAATGAATGAATACAAATCATTTTCCTGGAAAGACAGCAAGGCCTTTAGTGTTCTCAGTAGACTACAAGCACATAAGGGCAGAACCCATGTCTGATCTATCATACTGCCTAGTTTAGTACCTGTATATGGTAAATGGTCCATAAATATTTCAAAGGGCCAATACATTTCTCCTGTTGACTTTCCATACAGCAAAAAAGTAGTGACATCCAGGTAGATGCAGTGTTGCCTTAAAGGATTAAAATCATCTTCTGAGTTGTTTTATAAGATGTTGGTTCTTCTTTGTAAACTATATATTTTTTTAAAAAATGAATGCTTCTGGGATGCCTGGGTAGCTCAGCAGTTGAGCCTCTGTCTTCAGCTCAGGTCACGATCCCGCAGTCAGTCCTGGGATGGAGTCCCGCACTGGGCTCCCTGCATGGAGGCTGCTTCTCCCTCTGCCTAGGTCTTCTCTGTGTCTCTCATGAATAAATAAATAAAATCTTTTTTAAAATAAAAATAAATAAAGAAATAATGAATGCTTCTTAACGAAAAATATTTCATCCAAGAGTAGGAAGGGTCAGTAAGAAGTGGGATATTTTCACTACAATATAAAAGTGGGACATGTTTGACTTTAATTAATCAAGAAATCAAATGAAAGAACTCTTCCTGCTATCTTACAACAGTATCAGGAACCAAATGCAGAGAGAATGCTAAGTGAACACAATTCCTCTAGCTGAAATAACATTTTTCATACCACAGACCAAAGGACAAGGAGACAAAGAAAATGTCCTTGTTGATTAATTACCTTTGGAACCAGGCCCAGCATGAGGAAAAGAGTATAGTCTAGTGATAAAGCTACAGGTCTACTCTTTGTCCCCTCTGCCCTCCCAAGAAATGATTCTCTGGTTTTCTGAAAAACAAATGCACTAAGATATCTTAAACCATGATATCCATAAAAAAAAGATGTTTCTATTATTTTAAAAATGAATTCATATCCTCTTAATTGACAACCATATACTTCCACACATATTGAGCATCTACTCTATGTCAGCTACTCTGGTTGTTCCAAATTATTAGAAAACAATCCACTGAGGGGAACAAGCTACACTCAGATAACATTTCCACATTGGCGATACCTTAATAAGTGCTGCCAGCAAGTAAGGGAAGGGCAGAATGGATGTGGAGGAGGACTTCGTGAGGCTAGAAATTCAAAAGGCCTTGAAGGCCGGGTAAGATTCCTATGGGAGACACTTTACAACTCTGGGCCTTAGTTTTCTTATCCGTTAAGTGAGGAATTTGGGTTAGACACTTTTATTAAGATTCTTCTCAGTTGAAACATTAACTACTGTTCTCTTCTATACTCTTTATTACAACATACCTTTCCATGGGGCATTGATAATCTAGTAAACAGCCTCCACTGTCTAGAATCTTCTTTAGAACAGAGTGAGAAACTTCAGAGACATTTCCCTCCAGGCAAAGAGAAATGTCTTTCCTTCTTCACAAGGTCTCCCTCCTAGAAGTGAAGCCTAAAAGGCTGAGAAAAAAGCAGGATTACCCAGAGCTCCCTAAAGGACTATAAATGGGATCCCAGAGGACTGATGAAGGAAAGTAAGTCAGAACAGAGCAGCACAGAAGTACTTTTTCAAATATGCAGGTTGATCACCTGCTTCATATCTCCGACCCCGATATGGCTGCATGGAAGGTGCCATCTGAAGAAAAATGGCATTCAAGATTGACAACTGATTAATACACAGGCTTGATTATATGCAAATCATCACTTTCTGTTGACTTAATTGCGAACTGATGTAACATGTATAATTAACACATGTATTTAAAATAAATGTATATCTAATTGATATGCATATTTATAAAATGAATATTTACATTTATATGTTGTCTTTTTTTTTAATTGGGGGTGAATTTCCTTCCTACAGAAGTGAAAGGTTAGGGAGTCCTATCATGAACTAAGTCAGAAAACAGACACAAGGAATGAGAACTTGCCTTCAATCTGTGTAAGTAGAGAAAGCAACGAACTAGAGAATCAGAGAGTCTGATGCTCTAGTTTACGCGCCGCCAAAGAAAGCACAGAGAGCCTGATTCTAGATGTGGCCCTGCCCCACGCTGTGTGACTTTCATCTCTGGGCCTATTTCTCTATCCGTGAAATGAAAGACTGGACTATTTCTAAGTCACATTCTAGCTCTACAATTCTATTATAAATTCACAGAACCACTCCAACCTTCAATTTCTTCTGCCAAAATGACTGGAATCCAACCACTGATAGCTCAGAGTCTTCCTGATGACAATGTGCCTAAAAATTGTACTCAGAAGATTCCAGATGCATTCTGAAGCCTGAGGCGCCCCATCCATGCTCACAACACTCAGCACCAAGGACATGAAGAGCTCACCAGCAGGGGCCAGAACCCTCAGGGAGTGGCCTCAGGAAATAGTAAAGGAGGAACTAGATTAGGCCTAACTAGGCATCGTCCTAGAAATACTAAATAGATAGGGTCTTTGATGAGTGGCTCTACGAAGAACAGCTTTAAAAAAAAAAAAAAAAAAAGACAAATACATAACATCCATGCCATTTGGCGGACAAAATACACAAGACAAAAAATGAACTCCACTTTCATCAGTAATGGAAGTCTCAGTCATTCACAAGTAAAAGTGACTTGTTATAAAATATTGTATGGGCCAAAGAATAAGATGATAGCATTCCCCAGAGAGGCCTCAGTAGTCTATGCTTCCGAATATTTCTTGGTAGTGGGGTGGAATGAAAAAGGCCAAAAGACCTGTGCCTCTCTGTTCCACGCCTGGCTAGGTAGCAATTTTGAATAGTTGCCTTTTTCCTTCCTGAATTTTTATCCCTCCTTCTCGAAAAGGCAACTTAGCCCTCCAATAAGCAAACGTATCAGTGCCAGCTTTCCAAACGTGAATAAGATACAGCACCGAAGGGGATGATAATCCACTGAAGGGCGGAGTGGGACACACAACCATCTGCAAGGCACAGAGGAAGCTACCTTAGCACTGTGGACCGCGCTCAGGCGGAGCAGAAGCAGCTAGTCAACACGTCTGTGAAGCTGTTTAGAGAGCTGGGTCTTAAAGAATGAGCAACTTTGCAAAGAAGGTAGAGCGAAATGTGTCAGTGTGGTACAAGAGTAGTCACTTTTATCCTCCAGACTTCTCTGGTCTGCTCCAGACGCTTCTACAACACAGCGGCCGGCAACTTCCCTCTGCTTCTGCACACGCAGATTTCTGGAAAGCTAAGGTGCTGGAGCCTAACTCGGCGCTCCAGCACACCACACGGTCGTTGATCCGTGGCCCTGCCCTTTCCTTGCTTGCTGAAACACATCAGACTCCTTAGGTACCGGGGGCCTGTTTTCTGGACAAATGCTGACACACAGGGACAGCTGCATTTTAGCCACAAAGCCAAGCCACGCTTAGGCCACTGCCCACCTTAGGGAAACCAGGCTTCCGAATCAAAAGAACCTTAATAACAAATTTGTTGATCAGCTGAAATCTCCAAGTTACTAATTGAGGTGACTTCTAGAAAAGGACTGCACGCCAGCTCATGCACAGGCACGCGCGCGCACGCAGCATCGTACAGTTTCAACACATGCATTTCACATGGGTAACAGAGCTTTTGCGAGCAGATGGGAGAGAAAGAGACTTTCAAAGCTGGACTCCTATTGTTCCACCAAACAACTTAAAACTGATCGAAGCCTCAGAGGAGAGAAAAACAAAGCCAGGTCTCTGAGGCTTTCTGTCTACCCTTTCAGAAAATCGTTGGCGTCCCAGGCAATACTTAGAAAAGTATTAAAATTTGAGCAACACTGGTTTACTTGTTTATATGCATCCCCATAGAATCCCCCACCACATCCACAGAAGCTTCAAAGGCTCCACAACGAGACCCGTCAGGATGTGGGGAGAGGGAGAGTACAAGGCACTCTCCAGCGTTTGGAGACCCAGCCCAGGCATGCAGGCTCTTAGGCATCTGGTTATCCCAACCTGACACCGCGCCTGCGATTTCAAACTGTTTAATTAATTCTGATAATACCACATCGCAGGTGCTGCAGGAAGTATGTTAATTTAAGATCACATCTTACCAATTCCCACAGGTTTCATTCGAACCTAATAAATGAAATAATTTCCACCATGAGCGCCTTGCTTACCTAATTAGGCATAGGGCGACAAAGCAGTCACACTTGGGGTACACGTCTGTGCCACTGGTCACCTTCAAAAGCATAACCATGACCTGCCTACGGGCTCCTTCCCCAAGCTTCTATCAGACACACATCAAAGCCAAGCAAATAAGGGACTACACTGCCCTTTCTCTACCAGCAACCCTGTTTTTTCTTTCTCGGTTTCTTTTCTTGTCTCTTTAAATGCATCTTAGTGCCGGACCCTATGAAATCTCACCATGTTTAAACTAAACTTTAGTTCTAATTTCATATTAGTTTAGCTAACAAATAGCATAAGTTAGATTATTTTTAACCACTGGGTTATTTCTAACCAACTGATTCTTTCCACATTGATGAGTCATTAAAGGGAACTATCTAGTCCTACCTGAACCAGCAGCAACATAAATGTCATCTCACTTCCCCCATCTCTCACTCCCCACATAACCCACCCACTTTCAGAAACCAGCTTTCTATCGTGAAATGGGTACAAAACTGCCTGGAATGCTCTCACCCCCACCTCCACCCCACCCCACATGACTCAGCACGTCCAGACTCAAGATTTATTCCATCACCAAGGCCTTTCCTGACCATCCAAATAAAAAAGCAACCCCATCCCTACAGCTGCACCCTGGCCTGCCTGCACAGCATGAAGATTTGGCCACCATAACAACCTGGCTGATATGAAGAGTGCAGAGCGCCAGTTATTAGCCCTGCTCATTAGATTTACCTGGGGCACTTCACAGCCAATGTCCAGCCCCAGCTGCCACCAACGGGTGTGATATGGGCTCCAGACTTCAGTATTTGCTAAATCTCTCTTATGTAAGAGTTGAGAGCAGATCAACTGTTTCCCTCATTCTCAGTGATTGATGCAAAAGTTATTTCTGCTTCACTTTGGTCTATTTGGACCCCAGTTTCTGAGTCCCCAGGTAGAAAGACTTGGTCTTAATTCCTGGTTCCTAGTCTGACTTCCCAGTGGCCAGTGAACAGTAGTGACATCTGGTATTTTCCTTGATCCCAATGCCAAAACTCACCAAATTGAAAAACTGGGACAAGATATAAAAATATGGCCTCCAGCTCTCAGAGGCCTTGCATACAGGTGAAATACAGAAAAGAAAACGCTGCACTAATGACTCTCTGGATAACTTCAGGGTTCTGCAATGCTACCTTCTCTCAACTGCTAAGACCTGGCTCTCTCCTTGGCTCAAACTGATTTTCCCTACTCCTTTCCCTAGCATGCCTCAAGTGAGACCTGACAGAGAAAGTCAGCCTTTACTAGATGCAGAAACCCAAACACTGGTTTCTCTACCAGGAAAACGATGTTCAGAGTGGCACATCCCTTATAGATAGCTGCCACCTCCTGGAGGGTGCAGAACTGGGCCTCGCGGGGCCTCCTTTCCATACAGTTTACAGGAACATCACACTGGACTGGTCCAGCTCTCAAGTTTCTAGATTCAGTTGGCTTCTCCCATTTTCCATTTTCTGAGCTTGGCTTTGAACAAAAGTTGAACAAATCTCCAAACCTCAGAGGGGAAACCCAGAAAACACTGCCAGGTTTTTCTAACCCCTGCTTGAAATAATCAAACCCCCAGCGTATGCCCAAACTCAGCCAATGCTGGCTCAGCCGCCAGCCCCAGCCTTGCTAAAAAATTCATAAACCACAGAACAGCTGGGCCACAGTCTGCTTTCAGAGCAAAGCATCCACTATCAGGTTTTCATCTAGGCACAACTGAAGAACTGAGTATTTATTCCTGACAGAGACTTGAAAGAGGAAATCTTACTGGCTGTCTGCTTAGAGTCACATGAGGACAGATTTGATGGGAATCCCATGCATATTCCAACTAGATAAAAGATACTATTCATTCCTAAAATGTCTTCAGAGACTCCATTAATGGAGAAATTCTAAGTGACAGAAATAACCAAAAAAAAAAAAAAAAAAACCACCTCTAATATCTACATACAACTCCATTAGGATGGATCAGGGGAAGGAATGCTTAATATTTAGGCCCTCCCTAAAATCATGTTTCTTTCCTTTTTATCACAAAAGATGAGAAATGGCTGGGGGAAGTGACAGGGAAAGAGATGCCCCCTGGAAAACATATGGGACCAGTTAAATGCTCCTTTTCCCTAACAGAAGAGATTTCATTAGGAAGTTGCCATATTTTTACAATTTCTGTGGAGACTTGGCCTCCCACGAATTTCCTCAATTATAAATGCAAAAAAATGTCACCAATATTCTATGCACAGGTAAACAGACACTTAAAAATTTTCTTAACTTTATCATTTCTCCTAAGCCTCTATCTAAGGAAGAAGGTAGAGAAAGCCAAACCCTGAAATCTTGTACTGAATCCAATGGGGAATCCAAAGCAAGATCCTTAGATTCAGGAAAACCATTTTTCTGATGCTATTTTTCTGATACCATTTTTGGATCCATTTTCTTATTTGTTTTGTTTTACAATGAATGCAAGTTTTCTTGTACTGACACTAATCACACCTCTCTGTTAACCAACATATCTATACATCTGTAAGACAATAGTAATAACTGCTCATAATGATGCTCTTAAAGTCCTATAAGACTCTCCATAGTCATAACAATGTTTTCTGCTTTTGATTGTGTTCTCAATCTTTGAAAACAAATTATTTAGCAATAATGCACATAATCCTAAATTAGTTGCCTTTAATTCCATTTTCCTCATATGCTAGATAATGTGTCCAAACTCAACATCAGATGGATGGATCGATGGATGGATGGAGATGGATGAATGAAAGGAAGACCAGAGACAGAACCAGGGAGAAAGGGAGGGAGGGAAGAAAGGACTTTACTATAATCTAGAAATACACTGCCTGACTTAGATAAACTGGCTCTAGGGAAAGCTGATTAATTTATGGGTCAGAGGTTCTACTCCCCATTTTCATATTTCTAGTAACTCACATAAATTAATTCTTTATTTTCACAATTTCTAGAACAACACTAATATGAATAAAAGATAAAACAAGCAGGGCACAGATTTTTACTTAGACCAGCACCAGTCTGAATGCCATAGATAATACCTTGCTTTGTATCACTTTCATAAAGTATCAAAAGATCTTCACAAACACTATTTTTGAATCCTTACAACCCTGTGAGACAGATATGATGGGTAAATCATTGCCATTTTGAGGCAGGGTTCAAGAGAAGTTAAATGCTTCCCTCAAGTCACGTGGTTGTTTGAGATGGGATCAGAATCAGACCCCAAAAATCTCTTCATCCCAGCAGTCTTCTCCATCCTGAGGAAGTTCTCATGTTACAGAATATGCTCTCTGGCCAGGAATAAAAACAGTGGCGAGCACCTCTCAGAAGTATAGGCATACATACCTTACAACCCTAGGCACAAATAAAGCTGACCAAGTCTCCAGAATTAGTATAATATCACTACCTTGCTTAACCCTCCCCACAAGGCATTGTTTTTGCTCTTTCTCACCTGCTTCCCTCTCCCCCCATCTTTCACCATCTTCCCGAGTCACCCAGTCTAGTCACCTCTTCTAGTCTAGTCACCTCTCCTTTGAGTTCTTACAATTTGTACTTTTTCTTTTTTAAAGATTTATTTATTTATTTATTTATTTATTTATTTATTTATTTATTCACGAGAGACACAGAGAAAGAAACAGACACAGGCAGAGGGAGAAGCAGGCTCCCTGCAGGGAGCCCGATGTGGGACTCGATCCCAGGACCCCAGCATCACGCCCTGAGCCAAAGGCAGACGCTCAACCGCTGAACCACCCAGGTGTCCCCAATTTGTACCTTTCGTGGCACTTGTCACATATTAATTCTATCACATCTCTCACCTACCTATCTTGAATTTTACTTTATACCTTAAATTTCCATTTTACATAATTAAGCTTATCTCCACAAATAGATTGCACTTCCTTAGCACAGAGAAGACACGGAGTGGACCTCTTTTGTTTCTAGCACATAACTGATTACTTCTATCTTAGCTAACATCTAAACCCTCTTGTCTTGGTAATCATACCCCTGCTGAGAATCACCCCTTGTCACTGTCAGTCCCTATGGCATGAGGTAGCCAAATCCCACTTCTTGCCCCAGGGATGGACCCATGAGCAAACCAACCTATGAGGCTCAATTCTGATATTTTTGATGGAAGAAAGGAGAACCCCGTTTTCTGCTAAGATCGCCAACATGGAGGATGATAAGTCTGGAGGTACTGGGAGCCCTGTGTGGAACCCAAGTTTGAATCCAGGATGCATGGAAAAAGTAGAACCAAGGGATGAGCAAGTCTAGGTCCTGATGAGATCTGGACCTAACCCTTGGATGCTGGGGGAGTACATGAACTATGTGTTTCCTTTAAGTCAGCTGGAAATGGGTTCAGTTAGGGTCACCTCACTTTTTACAGGAGAGCCTTTGGAAAGCAATTTGATTAGGAAAGAGAACATGGAACTTTCTGAGAACTAAGTATGCATAGCAATCTTCTTTATACAGAATACAAAGAGGAATATTTTACAGATGCTTCTAATCAAAACTTTACAAAAGGTTGAGAAACATTCCAGTGTCCACAGAAAAGGCAAAAAAATAATTACATTAAATTATGTTAATAGGTTAGTCATTAAAGTTATTATTATTATTACTGTTCTTCATCAATTCTTACACATTTCATTCTCACATTTTAACATCCCTGAAATCAGAATGTGTTATGCAATCAGTGAGATCATATAATCTCTGGGCTTGAATTCTTCCAGAGAGGATTGGCATATTTGTTTCTGCTACCGAAGAGTTATCTGAGTGCACCTGAAATTAATTCCTTTGCTTGAGGTCCTGGACCACACCACTAATGTGAATTCAGACTGCAAGACCTGTGTACCAGCTTCTGGCTCAAATTCTCAGAGAGATTTGGGTTTTCTACTCCCCGCAGAGGCCCAAGGCTGAGACATGCAGGTTTCCTTGCTGGCCCTTCTGGAGAATTTTCCTTTACCCTTTCATGGTAAGTAGCTCTTTGGTATCATGCCTTTATGTAACAGTCTCCTATTAGGCTTCCCATCTTGGATACTTATTCTTTATGCAAATGATATATATAGTAATAGTCCTTTTACAACAGAGAGTATCTTGACTTTGATGAATATTATATATTACAAATGGCCTGAGAAAGCAATGATGATTATGAAGTTAAAAGGAGAAGTCTCTTGAATTACCTACCTGATACTTCCACTGGGTGTCTTTTTCTCACTGGGAACCGAAGAGTGTGAACTAATAGAGATTGTATGGTAAACATCTTTCTGAACCTCCTTGAGTCTTTTGAAAAAGGCCAGAAATATAAGTTTCTCAATTATCATTTAATTTCTGAATTAACCAACTTAATAACTGATTAGAATTTTATGAACCCAAATGCCACTAAGTAGCAGGGGAAAATGTACCATAGCAGCTCCTGGTCTGAAATGCCTTCTAAACATGAGCTCAAGATGAGGTCCCTATTAAAAGGGTTTCTCCTTTTTAAAAAGCTCAATTAAGTATCCCTCCATATTGTATCACCCCACTGGGAACATGGGAACACACATGATTGGAGGCACATGTTGCAATTAAAATGGTTTCCTGCCTTTTCATCTGAACTTTACTGGGTACTCAGCTAGTCAGTTCTACGGATCTACCTTGGTAACAGTGGTTCAAGTACCAAATGAGATTTCTTTTCATTCAATTGAACTTCCAGAAATGCCACAAAATTACTCTCCAGTATTATAGAAAATGATTCCAGAGAAGGTTGAACAAGATGCAACCTTTCACCCTCTAACTATTACTGCTGAGGTGAAACCTTTGTTAAATCCAGATTTATAACCCTTCTCGGTTCGTACTGCCTAGTGATTCTGCAAGCACAGAGCCTGCATTTGTTGCCAGAGAGAAAACATTTGCTCAGTGAATTCTCTTGGTCTTTATCTCCTTTCTCTTGAGGATTGTTAGAAAATAGAGCATTGACTCCCGGTCTCTTTCTTTTTCTCTCTTTCCCCTCAGAGCCTCTTGCTGTATAACAAGATTGTTAAAGACAAATTGCTAACCATCCCTCTTACACACACACCTCATTAAATTGGTTGCACAATTTTCTTTCATTCTTTCTCCAGGGTTGCTGTAGGAATATAGCCATTTATAATAACTGCCACTGTTGAGTGTAACTGCCGGGCTCAGGTGAGAGTGTGTATATACTCTTTGTTTTGCAAAAGGCTTTATTTCAGGTACAAGTAATTTAGCTCTGTTTCCTTAGATGAATGGCTGGCATATTAGAAGACCTTAGGTCATCTGGAATTCTTGTTGATTCTTAATGAATTCTGTTGAAATTCCAAGAGCTACATGAAAGACTTTGAATGGGCACATCTTCTAGCTGATTTCTCATCATCATCCTTATCTTCAGCATTCTTAAAAAGCTAATGTAGAAGGGTAAGAGTAGGGCTCCCTACTACCTCAGTTCATCCTATTAAAATCCCAAGTCTGAGGCCATCTGGGTGGCTCAGTGGTTGAACGCCTGCCTTCAGCTCAGGTCATGATCCCGGGGTCCTGGGATGGAGTCCCGCATCAGGCTCCCCGCGGGGAGCCTACTTCTCCCTCTGCCTACATCGCTGCCCCTCTCTCTCTGTGAATAAATAAATAAAATCCTTTTTAAAAAATTAAAAAATAAAATAAAATCCCAAGCCTGAATTTTCTTTGGAGAATCTAACAGAGAAAATCCAAAAAGGGAGCGCATATGTTGGGCGGACACGTGCCTGCACATCAGGAAGGTCACCAGCATAACTCAGTTCTGTTGCTCTCCTTTTTATGGCATTGGAGCCTCAGTTTCTCCATGTATGAAATGAAAATTAAAATATCCTCCAATCTACCTACCCAAGATCCTACAACTATTCCAAATAATAATTTATGCGGAAGCGCTTTGAAAAGTGTAAAGCAGCAAATATGTGGAAGGTATCATTATACACATATTAGTGTGCTCTCACAATTAAGCAAACAGCATTGTCTATGTGACTTGAAGGGCTTACTGGGGGGATCAGATACAAAAAGAACAGGAAGAAAAGCCAGTAGCAACAGGCTTCCTGGGATTCTCAGGGGCTCGAGAATCCAGTTCTGAACATCACAGCCCATAATGTTTAGCACCCTCTGTGGAGCTGAGAGCCTAGTAAAAATATCAGGTCATCAGTTGAGCCACTTGCCAGCAAGGTCATGGAACTGAAAACAGTAACTGCAGTTTATGAGAAGGAATAATCTCAAAACCCAAACATGGTAAATGCAGGGACTCTGGCTGATGAACACTGCAGTAAGAAAACAAGGAGAAAAGCCAAGCTCTTGGGGCCCAAACTAACTGGGGCCCCTGGCCATGCCTGGCCCTGCCCACTGGCCACTACTGATGTCCTTCAATCAGCCATCTCAGCTCCATCCAGCATCTGAGCCAGGGTCCCCATGTCTGACAGCAATTTGAGAGCCCTGCCAGGCTAGTTGATGAGACTGGAGTTGGTCTCATTGCCCTGGAGTCCCTGGCAACCACATACTCACCCAACTGCAGCCCTCCCAAAATCTCATCGAACTGTCTTCCACGTAATTACTGCTGAAGCCATACAATGGGCCTAACATAACCAAGGCCAAGTCTGCTATATTCTTTGACTATCCCTATTAAGGTCACCCTACAGCCTGTTAGTTCCCTTGGCAGAGCCTGCCTTTTCCCAGCCCACTGCCCCATTCTTCAACTCACCAATAAGATACCCTAGTCTCACTACCAGCAGTCTGGGCTTGGAGAGGCCACAGTCACTCCACCAGACCAACATAATTTTGTAAGCAATTGTATTACAGTGGGAAAACACTGCTCTTAGAGGCAGAAAGCCTGTGTTCAATTCTCAAATCCCACAATTGACAAATTGGCAGGAATCCAAACTTCATTTTCTTCTCCTGAAAAATGGAGTAGCAGTACCTACCAAGAGAGTTATCCTCAAGTTGAATAAATATGGTTGAAAACATTATGTAAACTGTAACATACTATAAAACTTAAGAAGCTTTTGGGGCATCTAGGTGGCTCAGTCAGGTAAATGACTCTTGGTTTTAGCTCAGGTCATAATGTCTTGGGTTGTGGGATTAAGCCCCACGTCAGGCTCGGTGCTCAGCAGAGTCTGCTTGAGGATTCTCTCCCTCTGTCCCTCCCTCCACTAGTGTGTTAGCATGGCTGAGTGTTCTCTTCCTTTCTCTCAAATTAGTAAGTAAATCTTAAAAAAAAAAACCTTAAGAGGTTTTCAGTTGTCCAGATGTAAAATATGTTGGATTTATATTAGAATCTAAGCTATCAATAAAAGATTCTTTAAATGAATATATGAATGAATAAAACCTAAATTTCACACTTTTGTTGAAATAAAATCTATAAACTGGATTAAAGTATACATTAATCTTAAAAAATATAATAATAAATCATCCATTAATCCCATAAAAGACTTATGTATCTAAGATCCTGGAGGTGACCTAAAATTTTTTTAATAAAAACTTTCTTACATATTAGGGTAACTGTCTCTTCCTCTAAAGCCCTACTGTCAACACCTACTGTCAGTGCCTACCACTTCGTGATCTATTTTTATGGCAATTACCTCCTAACTGCTCTCCCCAGCTCTGGTTGAGGTCGATGAGGCCCACAGGCACAGGAGGCCACCAGGGTTGTGAGCTGTGAGTTGCAATACACCAGAGTAATAGATGGAGGCAGAGAATCTGGTCAGGGCTGAAAGGCAGCCAAAGAAGTGCCCAGAAAAGGAATGCCAAGTCATGAGGCTAAAATCAGGCTGGGCAAGGACAGCACCAGGAGCATCAGAGCTGAGAGAACAATGAGAATGAGAGGGGAAGTCAGGATGCAAATATTCAACATACAGAACATAGAATGCATGGCTGTGGGGCGCTGAGACAGGACATACAGCACCAATTTTACAGGCCCTAGTCATGAGACAATGTCACATCAGCCTCAGTCTGATGCTTCTGAAGACCTTCGCTCCACCTTTCCCCAGGCCACAAACTGTCTGCTGTCCACAGCAGGTGAATGAACAGCCCTCTGACGTGACCAGCGTCTCTAACCTCTAGTTTGTCCTATGTTCAACTCACACACTTAAGGTCTATTCCATTCAAACCCCCTTTTGCACCAAAGCTTCCAATGTCTTGTGCCAGCCCCTTAAACAAATTCCCCTCTTCTCAACTTGGTGTTCAAGGTCACCTGGCCCCAAATATCCTACCTATCAGCTTTTATTCCATCCTGCCACAATCTTTTATCTTCTGTTTCAAGCATTTGTTCCCCAAATCATCCAACTCCTTCCCATTTCCATGCTTTCTCATACTGTTCCTCCCATGTAGAAAACCACTGCCCTTCTCCCTACTTCTCTAGATTCTATACGAGATTCTTCAAGACATAGAACAATACCCTCCTCCTCCAAGAAGTAGTCCAGGATCCTTGTGCCTACAATTGTTGGCTCTCTTCTGAACCCCTTCAGCCCCAGCCCTCTGTTAGCAGTTTAGGATAAATCGCTCTTATGTGATAGTGTTGCACTGTTATCTTTTAACATTTCTATTACTTAACTTTTTTCCTGTTTATATCTTAATGAAAATCTGGTCATTATTTTTTGTATCTCTCAAGTACCTAAATAATGCTTTAATTATAGCAAGCCCTTAATAAATACCCATTAACTACTTTATTGAAATGGTTGGCTTTATGCTTAAAGACTTCCTTCTGTCCTCAGAAAGGTAATTCTAAGGCAAGCAGCAGCATGGCGGTGGCAATGAGTGTGCTCCTGAGACCACCAAAATTCAAACCCTCATGGTCCTGCTTACCACCTGTGTGACTATATCACTAAATATGCCTAAATCCCACCCAATGAGCTGCTCTGATGCCTAAACTAAGCCACATAAAACACTTCTGTTCTTAACCTACATATAGTAAGTACTTAATAAAAGATAATTATTAGTAGAGGTAAAAAAAATACATTCAATGTTTACACATTTTAGATCTTCTATTGCACTTGTACTATAAGCTCAGAGAATCTATAAATGTGAATATTGAATTTATTATGTTTCTTTGAATGCCTAAATTAACTCAAAATATTTTTCCCGCATATGGATTGATGTTCTATAATTTCTTGAGAGACATAAAACATATTTTTAGTTGACTCTCTGGGATTCATGTTAAGTTTTGCAATCTTGGAATGTTTAAAAGAATTAAAGTCCTTTGGTTCAACAAAAGAAAACAGTAGAAAAGAAGCAAAAGCAGTCTGCCCTCCAACTATCTTTCAATTGTTCTCATTCCTCAAAATGGGGTTTGATTATTTTTAATAGCAAAAATGTTGCCACAGACCGATTCAAATCGATTTATTAAAATTGACAGATTATCCAATCCTTTACCATAAAAGAATGCACCACATTCTGTGCAAGCTTTTCTCCAAGAAACCTGAGGTTGCAAACGCCTTCCTAGAATGCTATCAATTTAAATGATTGAAAAAAAACAACACATAATAAGTGACAGATTTTTCAAATCAGATAAAGATGGGAACCAGATTATCTGTCTGGGGGTGATAGATTGCAGCAATAATAAATTCACTTGAAGACACTGGATCAATTTTTAATCAAGCCAAGAATTATTATTGCAGAAAGATAAAATGACCCATGAGAAGATGCCTTAATTTTCCACCAATCAAATTATAGCCTTTCTAAATAAGATGTAATGAGATCCATGGAATATCCAGGTTACACATCCCACCTAATTACCCATGTTCCCTGTCATGTAGTGATATACTAGTGGTAAACTGACCTCTGAATTTGCCCAGATGAAAAGGTAATTAGTTTTTCCACCAGGCTGTAGTGAAAATAACAGCAGTGACACATGTCATCTCCTTCCACCAAGTCACAGTCTCTGAGGTGTTTGTTCTTAAAATATACAGGATATGACCTACCGGGTAATAAACTACACAGTCATTAAGTGAAGCTTGTGTCTGACAGAAAAACAGCCGCCATCTCTAAGTTGCGAAAAAAGGGCCTGGAGGTAAAGCAAATCAGTCTACACTTGACATTAAACTTTATCAGCAGGGAACAATGCCCCCCACCCTCCCCCCAGGAGCTACCAATCAGGAAATGGAACTTGTAATTACTGATGACTGTGAAGACCCTGTAGAAAGATCCATATGTCCCATCTGTCCTACCTGTTCCCAGCTCTTCTTTCAAGATTTGGGATCTCTCCCAATTCAGGTTCCTTTCCTTATCCAAAGCCACTGATAGCAGGGAACAATGCCCCCCAACCCTCCCCCCAGGAGCTACCAATCAGGAAATGGAACTTGTAATTACTGATGACTGTGAAGATCCTGTAGAAAGGTCCATATGTCCCATCTGTCCTACCTGTTCCCAGCTCTTCTTTCAAGATTTGGGATCTCTCCCAATTCAGGTTCCTTTCCTTATCCAAAGCCACTGATAGGAGTATAAATATAGCTATTCTCCCAAACTGATCCCAGTCAGCATCCCTTCATCATTCATTCATTCATTCATCAAACACCTATACACCCCTTCCCCTTCTCCCATTCTTGAAACAGATAATCCCACTTGCCTGGATCAACCTTCCTCATCACAACTATCTGGTCTTCATCCCTGTTGCTAAACATAACTGAGCTCTTCTAGCATCAGGATTTCCTGTTTATTGGAAATTTATTCAAGTTATCTCTCATTTCAATACATGCTTAATCTTCTAATGCTTACGTGTGCCTGTAAAGAGACTATTAGTAAATTAGTGACCTACAGTCGTGTTTAAGCTTCCAATGTTAATCAGTTGTTGGTTTGAAATGAAGTCTCTTTAATTTATTCCTGTCATTAAATCCTTTGAAGAACTGCTTACATTTCACCCAGAGTATGAGAATTGCAAAGATCTTGTATTTTCAAGCCCTATGAGACCAATCCAGAGTTTCCCAACTGATAGCACTCAGAAAGAAAGATCTCTTAAGATAATAATAATCCTTCATGATGGGGCTTACATCTGGAACTCAAAAAATGCATTTACTACAAGATTTTTTTCCCAATAATGTATGCCCAAGTTTCTTTTTAATTATTATATACACGCTTAACCCATTTTTGGTAATGTGTGATCCTTCAAATCATCATATCCTTCAAATCACTCACAGAAGGGGCAAACTAACGACTAAAAAATGCTAATTATTCTAATGTAACACTAGATGTCATTTCATTCAACTGCAGACCTCAACACTGATAATCCCAAAATTTATTAAAAACAACAAATATTAGTTGTTTAGTTATTTTTATTATTTAGTACATCATATATGTTATGCAATGAATATGCCCCCCTGAAATTCGTATGTTGAAGCCCAAACTCCAAAATGTGATGGTATTTGGAGATAGGGCCCTTGGGAGGTAATTAGATTTAGAGGAGGAGGTCCTGGGGGTAAAGCACCCATGATGGACTCAGTGCCCTTTTAAGAAGAGGAACAGATGCCAGAGTTTTTTCTCTCTCTGCCATGTGAGAATACAGCAAGATGGCAGCTGTCTGCAAGCCAGGAAAAGGGCCCTCACCAGAAACTCAACCTGCCAACATCTGCCAACATCTTGATCTTGGACTTCTTAGCCTTTAAAACTGTGAGCAATAAATGTCTTTTGTTTATGCCACTCAGTTTATGGTATTTTGTCATAGCAGCACTAGGTACGACAATCTATAAGTATACAATAATTGTTGCATTATACATTATATTAACAGAATAATACATAATGCATGAAATAATATCAACTAACATTCAGGCACTCTGTCAGCAGTTTTACATTCACTGTTTTAGCCCAAGAGCTCAAGGGTAACTCCTTCATACTAATTTTAAAGATGAAGAAATAGGGGCTTGATGGGGGTAACCAACTTGCACAAGATCCCATGAGAGATGAGAACACAGGCAATCTGTCTCCACACTCGCCGACCAAGAGACAAAGTGAGCTTTCTGAGAAATTGGTCAAGTTCATTTTCACTTACTCTTTAAGTAGGATTGTAATTTCAAAACACCTGCCACTGCTAGAATGTCCCACGAGTGATTTTTCTCCATTTTTATGGTATCTTGGCCTTGGGTATTACTGTCTCCTCTGGGTACTCTGGTATAGAAATAATTGGCTCAAGCACAAAGGGAGTTATCCTCAATTTAGTGAATCCCAGCAATTCATCATTTTGCTACCCCTTGTTAATTAATAACAATTACAATAATATTGTCATGCTATATAAATTCTTACATATTCTCTTTACCTTAAAATTTCATCTCTGGAAGTCTTAAAAAGTGATGTATAAAGACTTATGGCTTATTACCAGTAACACAGCTAGAGCCAATTGACCATAAAAGCCAACTATTCTTAAGTAATTCAAAATGCCCATTGTGGTGAATGGAATATTTGCTTGAATATGTCTTTAGAATATTACCATTTAAAATATCTCTTTGCATGCAGAGAAGGGGTAACTCTCTTGCACTGTTGGTGGAAACACAAACTGGTGCAGCCACTCTGGAAAACAGTATGGAGGTTCCTCAGAAAACAGAATTACCGTGTGATCCAGCAATTGTACTACTAGGTATTTACCCAAATGATACAAACATAGATTTAAAGGGGTATACGCACCCTGATGTTTACACTAGCATTATCAACAATATCCAAACTATAGAGAGCCCAAATGTCCTACAACTGATGAATGAAGATTTTATTTATATAGAGAGAGGGGAGAGAGAGACACACACACATAATGGAATATTAGCCATTAAAAAGAATGAAGTCTTGACATTTGTAATGATGTGAATGGATCTAGAACATATTATGGTAAGTGAAATAAGTCAATCTGAGAAAGACGAATACCATATGATTTCACTCACATGTGGAATTTAAGAAACAAAACATGGGGATCCCTGGGTGATTCAGCGGTTTAGCGCCTGCCTTTGGCCCAGGGCACAATCCTGGAGTCCCAGGATCGAGTCCTGCGTCGGGCTCCCGGCATGGAGCCTGCTTCTCCCTCTGCCTGTGTCTCTGCCTCTCTCTTTCTCCCTGTGTCTATCATGAATAAATAAATAAGATCTTTAAAAAAAAAATGAAACAAACAAAACATAGGAACATGTGGGAAAGGGGTAAAAAAGCAGAGGGGGAAATAAATCATAAGAGACCCCTAATGATAGAGAACAAACTGAGGGTTGATGGAGGGAGATAGGTGGAGGATAGGCAAGATGGTCAATGAGTATTAAAGAGGGCACTTGGGATGAGCATCAGGTCTTGTATGTAAGTGATGAATCATGAACTCTACTCCTGAAACCAATATTACCCTGTATATTAAGTATTTAAAATTTAAATTAAAAAAAATTTTTAATAAAATAAAATATCACTTTTCATTCTTCCACTTGGCCACACCAATGCCTACTATTAGATAAATATATGCTGCTGCCTTTATAGTATGTTTTTGTGTATAAGACTGCATAATTTTGTAAGCACAGACAGGTGTTCACGGATTTATATTATTTATCTGTATGGTCCAAATACTACCAAGAAGCTCATATATTCAACAGTAAATACAAATTTGTATCAATGAAAACCATTTTAAGTGTTAGAGCATTACAAATCCACTGATTATCATAGTCTCAACAAATTAACATGAAGTACTATCACTCTTACATTTTGATATGGCAAAAAAGACTTGATGTCAACCAAGAGATTTTCTACACATCACTTTCATTGACTTGCTACCTATTTTTACACAGTATGTTGACATCCACTCTGACACAGTATTCTGACGTCCATTCTGACACCATAAAACTTAAAGCATAAAATGAAAGCACAATGATATACAATATAAAGGCCTTATTCCAAAAATGTATAATTGCCAATATGTGTAGCTCTTAAGAAATTGCTTCCAGCAGAGAGAGGACCAACAAAATGGTATCTGCTAGCCAAGACTCTGGTGCTGAATTCCTTTCATCTGGAAGCTAAGATAGGATGGTAACAGTGAAAAGGATTCAAACTTGTTCAGACATACCTCTTCCCTCTCTTCTGCTTATGAAAATACAATGAATGAAGGTTTTAGCTTTTCACCAAGAAAGTAAGAAAAGAAAGATACTAAAGTTTGGAGTGAGAAAGGATATTAACTTAGTTTTAAATAAGGTGAATTCAAGTGCCTTTGGGACAAACAGATGTGTATCCAGTAAATAATTCAGGTGTAAGTATCTGGGGCTGAGACGAGAGATTAAGCTGGAAAGCCAGGTTTAGGAATCACTGGGTAACAGCAGAAGTGGAAATGGATGAGATAAAGTGGAACAGATACAATGACCTAGGGAGAGTGAATTATAAAAGGGGAGCAGAGGATAAGTATCTCGTCTCATCCTTTGAATCATATTGATTCTTAGTGTGCAACTCTGGATTATTCCACTAGTCCGATTTCCTGTGTCTTCCTGTGCTGAATTTGAACTGACCAGGTTATTCTTTTGCTGGAACATTTCTGGGCTCCAGTTTCCTGATCTCCTCAAGGCATCTTCTCTGTAAGCATACGATAAGGTTTGTCCTGGGAGCTCTGAGGTAGTTAAAGCTGTTATTTGAGAAATTTGTGTTTTTCTTTTTCTCTTTCTCCTCTTTCTCTTTCCTTCCTTCTTCCTCTTTCTTTCTTTTCTGGAAATATTTACTGTGCACTAACTATATGCCAGGCATTGCTCCAGATACTAGAAGCAATGAACCAAAAAGCACAGTATTACCCTAACATATATACTCAAAGGCTATATTTTTTTTAAATGAGCCGATTTATAAAGTTTTTGCTTTGTTAAGAAAATAGCAGAGCTTTCAAGTCTCCTGGTGTATTCTTCTAAAGGAAAACAAAAGATCACCATATGTTTACTGAAGGTAGAGATGTTCCAAGTAACTAAGCAGGAGAGCATTGGATAAACACGGGATGTGTTACTGAAGGGAGACACGATGGAGTTTAAGGCAAGCTCAAGGATCAGAACTACACCTACACAGCTCTCAGCCCTCACTCCTTGCAACATAACCATCAGTCCATTCAGCATTCCATAGAACCTATATCATCCTTTATAATATCTATTCCCCATTCAATGATTCTTTGTCAAGGTCACTGGGGTGTTTTCTGAAGTGCCTCTACTTGTGACTAGGATATTCTCTGAGATAAGAAGGCATATAGTTGGGTCTATGCGAGGAAACTGGGCCACTCAAATCATATATTAAAATGTCCTCCTAATTTCCAAAAAAGAAATAAAAATTATTCTTAATTAAATGCTTAATGTTTATTATAGGGAGAATATTCGTTTTAAGTCAAATTTACGATGCACTAGATTTGTACTTTTTATGTTATTATATAGACTTTACAGTTCATTGAGATTTCTTGTATAATCAATGTGTACAGTATACCCAAGCCCATTTATATGACAGACCACTATTTTATTCCTGAAAATTATTACAGAGGTTTATAGCTATTGCATCTTTACTTTTATGATATATTTTTGTCACATCTATGGTTTATTTAATGGCAGGTTCTTGGTCAGGAATGAGACCAATGCCTAATTATGATATGTTCTTATGGGAAAATGTGACTACTTTATGGTAGAATTTCCAGGAATGGATTATGGTCAAAAGCGGAGACAAATTGTGCTTTGAAAGGAACAGCTCTCATACATATAAGGCCCCTTCTCTAACCAAGACAGACCAATCGGCACTCTCTTCTGCCCCTCAGGCTTTAGAAAAACGCATGAACTCTTTTGAGATGTCCTGTACCATTCTTACATGTTTAGCACTGGAAAGGGAAAGACTACATATGATTATCCACATGTCCATCACACACCCCACGAATAAAAGCCATGCTGGCTTCTCAGATTCTATCTCCCCAGCTCAGGAACTTCAAGCAGTCTCTGGCTTCTGGCCATCTTTAGCGAGTGAAAAATAAAGTCAGTTGTTTCCTCTGAGATGGCCTTTGGGAATACCAGTGGTGCTACAGTACAGAAACCACCTGAAAAATCCACAACTCCAAAGTTTAAGTCAGGGACTTGAGTGCAACCCTGATAGTGTCAATTCCACATTTTTTCACAAACTTTTCTTTAGCACATTATGTTCAATTCTTCTAAATGGATTCCCTGAAGGATACTATTTAATAACAGGCAAAGAGCAATTTTTGAAATGAAAAATACCTTTCTCATTCACTTAAAAAAGTGCGTTCTGTAAATATGGCAAATAAATGAATGAAAAATTCCAAATGTCTAGAAAGGTGGGGATACCTAACAGAAAAGAAGGTGTGGAGAATTTCTGATGTGCCTCCAACAAACCATTGCATTTGATACATCAGAACAAGATTAGGCCATGAACCTATATAAACTCATCCTTTACACCCAAATTTCAGCAATGTAAGTTTTAGAAGCATTGTTTGATTGTTCAAGCCATAGGCATACCTTGACTGGCAGTGGTAGCAGCAGAGGTCACGCCAAGTCTGGAAGTAAGAAGATGAAAAGATCCCTATGAGACGAGGATAATAGGTATGGCCACTCCAGTGGCAAGACGGTCAGGCTGGCCAAGAATACAGGTCTGCAAGCTGGTGAATCATCTCAGGGAGAAAGCCACATGCCAAATCGGGGTATCAGACAGGATTTAACTACAGCCAACAGAAACCATTCCAGCTAGTGTCAGCATAAAGTGATTTATTGATAGGCATTCGGTGGGTTAAAACAACTACGAAGAGCTTCCAGGAATAATTCTCAGGGCCCTGCCACAATGGAGGAAACTGTCGTCGCTGCAGCAGCAAGCTGATGAGTGTGGAACACAGCAGCCTCCAGCCTAACGTGTACCAGCGAAGTAGGTGCCTAGAGCCCTAGCTCTCACTTCGTTCTGTTCCACTCAGCTCTGAAACCTGGCCTTACACAGAGGCAGAGCCAATAGAGTACCCGGCACCTGAGGCCCAGTGGAGGTTTTTCAAGCAGCTTTTGTCTTCAGAATCTACAGCACAGGAGGTTGAAATAAATGTTAAGATCATAGATGGGAAAGCTGGAGTTTATCCTGGGAAATTAAATAAGCGATGGAACAAGGAAAGGTCTTGACAGGATACAAGAAACAAGAAAATCTGACTTCTTATCCAAAAAGGTAGACACTAAGCCAAATGGAAAAAATTCAAAGACAGGAACTTACACAGGTAGCCAGGAGTCAATATTGGAGGGTATGCAGTAGAAACCACATTCTTTAAGTCCAAAGCTTGAATTTCTTCCTAAAAGGAAAAGCTTATTAGGAGGATTTGAAGTCAAATGTTTGTTTTGTTTAGTTATTTCTCTAAACAAGCATCTAAGAGTTTCCTGTAAGATCCTTTAAGAACCCAAGGCTATGGGAGAGACTGGATGGAAAGAGACTGTATTCACTGAGACCTTATCCATAGACTTAATCAATTCAAGACATGTCTTCCATCATAGGGGCTCCCGGGTGGCTCAGGTCATGATCACAGAGTCCTGGGATCAAGCCCTGAGTGGGGCTCCCTGCTTAGTGGGGAGTCTGCTTCTCCCTCTCCTCCTGGCTCATGCTCTCCTCCCTGCTCATGCTCTCTATCTTTGTCTGCCTAACAAGTAAGTAAAATCTAAAACAAAACAAAACAAAACAAAAAAACATGTTATTGTCTTTAGCCCTTCACAATCTTCCCCCTCTCCCATGGAACCACCTGCGGTGGCACTCAGGATGCACCCAGGGCTTGGTGTGTAGCAGAAGTTCCACCACAGGGGAGGTGAGGACAAAGTCACTCGTCCATCCAGTACAGCAATCAGCTTCTGCTACTCCAAGGTTGACTACAGCCGGCACTGCCCGAGGCTTCTCCCAGCAGTGTTTTAATAAAACCTCACCAGTGTGAGTTTATACCAAGGACAACCCGATGGTCTCTGAGGTAGGTTCTACTCTTGTATTCCAGCTGTCTGCCCAAATGACATTGTTGTTATTCAAGGTATCTCTCTATACTTTATTTGTTCCTCATTACACCTTTGGGATACAGGCAGGAAAAATATAACGATTTCCACTTAAAAATGAGGAAACTAAAATTTAGTGTAGATGAGGAATCTTCCCAAGGTACATAAATGCTGATCCCTGGCCAGACACCAGATCCACTAATTATAGATGTAGGGTGACACTCACAACTCCAAGCTGCCAAGGGCTTCTGCTATTTAGAGCCAGATCCTAGGAACAAATGGCAAGGATTCAGAGGTACAGCCCAGAGCTGGAACAGGTCCTCAGAAGTCAGAGCACTACGCCTCCCCAGGAAATACTGAAATGCTTTATTGCAAAGAAGCCTTCTTAAGGTACACCAACTTCTTCTGGGTCTATGGAGGCAAAATAATTTTGCATAATTCTGAAAACCAATTTCAGAACCAAATTACAAGAAATGCAAAAAAGGTAGGAGAAGGATGGGGAAAAAGGTAGAAGGAAGAAAGAAAATTCTAATGCCAATTTCCAACTTTTTTCAGTGTCTGCACCCTCCTGAAGTCTGACTGATATTAAGATCTTCCACAGTCCTCTATAGAGTGCTAAACATATCTGTCAATTTAATATTTATTTTGCTTTCAGAATTTTCCCTATTTTCTTAAATTAACTGAAGATATCCTAGTCAAGGCATTTATGATGGGAATGAGTAAATAGGAAACTCATTTGTCGTCAAACCTACCACTGTCACTTAATGTTTGTGCTTCCAAGGAAAGTGGAAGCTCACAGGGGGAAGAAGAAAAAAGTGGGAAGAACAAGTGGGAAAAAATAGAAACACAATTTTGATCTTTAAAAAAGAGGGTGCTGTAAGGAAATAAAATACTTGCTTTTCCATCCCAAATTGGCTTCCTAATTATAAGAAGTAACATTAGGGGCACATTTTGTGTCAGGCACTACTGCTAAGTCTGTTAAACACATTTCACTTCACAATACCCCTCAAAAATAAGTATTATTCCCATTTTACAGATGAGAGAAATGAGGAACAGTGAAATTAAGTCAGTGCTTCTCTAATTTAATGACGAAATGAATGACCGGAAGATCTTGTTAAAATAAATTCTGATTCAGTAGATCAAGGTGGGACTAAGACCCACGATTTGGAAATGATGGCACAGAGGGTTCAGAGTCATTAGGTCTACTCCTACCCACTATGCCAACAGTTGTTACAGTGTGTGATCCAGGTCCAGAAGGAGCAGCAGCATCTCCAGGGAATGGCTGAGAAATGCAAATTCTAGGGCCTTAACCTAGATCTACAGAATCGAAACTCTGGAAGTGGGGTCCAGTGATCAATGTTTTAACAAGCCCTCCAAGAGACCCTGGCAGCACTCAAGTTTGAAGTCATCACCATGCCACACCTTGGATTCTCATTTTTGAAAGTCTTTCCTGCCACTATGCATTTGAGTCTCAGAATGTGTCTGAAGGTTTGACATATTACAATCCCTCTGGGCTAATTACAATCGTACAAAGGGTAATTTCTTCAGATAAGGCTGAGAACGTATTACCCCTCATGACTAAAACCACACTGCTTCTGTCTCTTCCATCCCAGAAAAGAATGGCAAAACAACCCATGCAGCCAATAAGATGGAAGGCAAAGGAGGTACTTAACTTGCTTTCCGAATCAAATTGTTTATATGCTCCAGGGTTATAAAGAGTAACTGAGCTGCTGCAGGCATGTGCTTTATACCTAGGAAATGATCATTCTCCAAGGCCTATACAGAACAGATTTCGGTGAAGGAATGGAAATGTTTCCCAGAAAATTCCCCAGCACGGCAACAACAATGATGCAATCATTTATCTTTCACATTCAGAATCACAGAACTTCAGTGCTTCCCCCAAAGCAGACCTCTGTGGCTCCCAGAAATAATATATATTATATATATATAATATAATATATATAATATATATTAATATAATATATATATCTCCAAAATGGAGACTAAATGCAACTCAAAAAAATAGAAAAAGAAACAAGCAGAGTAACATTTTTCTACTTATCAAGCCAAAAATAACAGTATCCCAATCTGTTCACTTTACAGTCTACTTAAGGTCTGCTTTGGTCCTTCCTTTATCTGACCCAATACATTCATCCTCACTAAAGCATCCACCTCAGACGCACTCTGGCCAGACTCTAGTCAAGATATTTTATAAGTTGAAAGTGTGATAGGCTCTTGATGACAGCACATATTTTCCCCCATCTGCACTAAATTCAAACCATTCTTCACAGCCCCATTAGACATGAGCAAAGTCACTTGTAGCCAGTAGGTGTCCTTTGATTGTATTTTTAGAATAGCCCATGAATGAAATAGAGTTGGATTACCCAAAGAAAGCTGGTAACAAAATATGACAGTCTGAATAATCAGGAAAATTCTAACATTTTATCTGGAGAGTAGTCTCCCTTGATGCCATTACAAGTTATGTATTATATTCATATTCCTGATTTCTGATAATCCAAAAGAGTTGCTTTAGTGTCAAAAGACACTAAAAAGTAACACAAAAGCACAGTAATTCTCAGTGCATACAAAAACACATACACATCTACGTGAGACCAAGAGGTTGGAAGAAAAACTAACCTCACAGTCTCTTGCTATACAATCCTCTCTCCCTAAATTCAAGCCTTTTCTCTAAAGCCCCAACTTCCTCCACTGTTATCTTCAGATATTTAATTAATTTGCACCCACGTCCCCAGAACTCCGATTCCGTAACTTGCATCTGAGCCTGGCCCCAGAGAACCAAATACATATTCACACCCTCAGAAGCTGGAGATCTTACCATATTTAACAAGAAGCATCTCTGACAGTAATTGGAGCTTCGTATCAAGGTAAATAAATGGTAAGATCATAAGAACATACTCCAGTGGCCCTGTGCATCCTGGAAATGCTAACATCAGAGAGCAAATTTAACATAAGGCCTCAGTGGAGATGAATTTTCTATAAACAAACAATGTGAAGAAAGCCTCACTTTTGTCATGTGTTATTCCCATTGAAGAAAAGATGAATATTCTGTTTCATATGTTTGTTACCAGAAGCTGATGCTTCATTTATTTAATAAGAGGATTTTCACTTCCCTGCCGGGTACACCAAGTTAACATCATATCTTGGTCAGCAGTGGACAAGAAATTTCACCCAGTAGTGCCTTTTAATGCAAATCGTCCAAGTTGTTAAATGGGCTGTGATGTTAACACTTCAAGTGAGTCGATTTAAGAATAGCTTATCTTTATCATTTATCCACATTAAACATAGCTCCGTCTTCTAGGACTAAAAGCTTTCTCTAGGACAGACTTTCTCAATATCTCAGTACTACTGACATGAGGGGACAGATCATTTTCGTTGTGGGGGCTGTAGCAGGGAGAATAATGACCTCACAGAGATATTCGTGACCTAATCCCTAGAATTTGTGAATATGTTACATTACGTAGCAAAAGGAAATTACAGTTTACAGACAAATTTAAGGTTACTAATCAGAAGACCTTACAGTACAGAGATCATATGCTGGATTGTCTGAGTGGATCCTATATAATCACAGGTACCCTTAAAGTGAAAGAAAAGGGAAAAATAGTTTATCAAAGAGATGTGATGATGCAAGAAGCAGGAGAGATGTGAAATGTGGAAGGGACTTGACCCACCACTGTAGGCTTTAAATATAAAAAAAAGAAAGAGGCCCATATGCCAAAGCATGCAGGTAGCTTCTAGAAGCTGGAAAAGAATGCATTCTCCCCTAAAGCCTCTATAAAGGAACAGGGTGCTCCTGAAACCTTAATTTTAGCTCTTGAGCCCCATGCCAGATTTTTGACCTATAGAACTGTATAATAAATCTGTGTTGTTTTAAGCCACTAAATTTGTGGCAGCTTGTCATGGCAGCAATATGGAAGCCTCTGAATTAAGAAATTTGCTTTGTATGGTGTTCAACATCATCCATGGCCTCTACCTACTAGAAGCCTGTAGGACCCTCCCCCAAGTTAATGCAATCAAAACTATCTCTAGACACTGCCAAATGTATTGAGAGGGGCAGTAAAAATCACCCCCACCTTAGCATTACCAGACCCTATTTATTTTTAAAATAATGTTCTCCCCATTAGGGCATAAATATTCAACCTCAAACTTTTGGACCAAGTCATTTCAGTAGCCCAGTATAATGCATTTGAAAAAGCTACTTTTATTTTGAAAAAAAAAAATTAAAGAAAAAATATTCCATAAGTCATTACTTATTATACTAGGAAAAAAAGCAACCCTCACTCTATAAAGAAGTGAGAAGATGTGAAAGACAGATTAATATTAGATCCATGGGAGGAGCTGGCCCTTTACTAACAATGATTTTAAAAACAGTAACAAAAATAAACACTTTACATCTATAATGTCTTTTAATCCTCAAAACCATTGTGAGCTATACCTTGAGGGTATTGGGACATTCTTTCTGCCATCTGTGAGTTACCTCAGTTGCCATTTCAGAGGTGGAGATTAGGCAAAGTTTTATACAGGAACAGGAGAGATGGAAAGGCTGCAGCTGGTTCTCAGAAGGAAGTCTAGCCCAGTACCTATGCTTACTGGCTGCTCCACTGCTCCGTAAATGCTTGGAGGTTGACTTGAGAGTAATGAGGTCTGCATGTAAACATCAGAAACCAGCTCTTCGTATCAAGCTATTCAAGTCTTAAGACCTTTCCCATTTAACTGGAGGCCATGACCACTTCTGATGAAAATACACACAGATCTTAGGATAGTATTTAAATAACTATTAAAACTCATGATGATTCCTTACTTAAAGGCAGTGTTATCCCCAACCCTTCCAAAAATCTATCTAGCCAGTCCTTGGTTACTATTATTTCTGAACACAACCCTAGGAGTTTTTTAAAACTCTATGTCATGCGGGAGTGAACGCAGGATGTCAAAAGGAAATTTCCATCTCAATCTGTTCCCTGACACTCAACAGTTCTTAACTTCATAGGCTACATAGTTCCTTGGTTTTCCATTGTAATTCTCTTAATATTCAACAGATTATTTACCTCAGACCCACCTTGAAATCTGTCTGCAGTTCCACTTGCCCTGAAAGTTTACCAAATGACAGAGCAGCCATCACCATCCCTTGGCACCTTCTTTGTGGTCAAGCATTCATGCTCATATTAGGAGCAGTTCTGTCTTCCTTCTCTTGGAGTAGGACCTATCTCCCTGGAGCCCCCTCATTAAAGCATTAGTCACTGGACAAATTAGAGATCCCAAATTTGGCTGATGTTGCCTTGTAGAAACAACTATCTGGATACTGGTGTTTCTTTTATCCATATGGGATTCAGAAAGGGACTGTATAGATGTACTGGTGGAGGCAAAGAGACAAAGCAACCCCAAGTACAGCCAGCCACTGTTTCCACAATGGACTAGAACTGCATCCCATCCATATTATCCATAAAGGACCATTTTGCTAACACAGATTTTTTTTTTCTTTTCCAGCTCTGCAATACCTGGCCCACTTTACTATCATATTAAATGTAAGAAATCAATGCTAGACTATTTGTCTTTGCAGAGCCCAATGTCAGGAATATTCCTTGCTTTACCTGAATTTCCTTTTCCTCTGTTGGTTTTGTTTGTTTGTTTGTTTGTTTGTTTGTTGGGGGGGTAGGTTATAATTTTACTCCAAGAAGTAATCAGTCTCAGGAAACGGAGATAGAAATGCAACATTGAATAAGAAATTATATTTTATTGATGTCATACCAACAGCACCCCCCAAAATGGACAGTAGTCATTTAAATTTGTTGCATGATGAAGCTGTTTATTACTTTACACTGAGCTAAAGAAATGAAGGCAGAAACCATTCCTAACACCTGGTCAGTAACTGGGGAGAATAAATTGTAATTTCACATCTAAACAAAAGGACCTAAACTACTACCGAGATTAGAGGCTCCACTTAGAAACTCCTTTCAGCAGCTGGAAACTGGCCTGTCACATAGTCTGTAGGTTTTTTCAGTGGGACCCAGAGTAACTGGCCAACTGCCAGTTCTACCTTCAGCATCAAAATGGCAGGAAGGAAATGCAGCAAGTGGGGCATAACGCCCCATTAAGAAGCAGAACACTGGGATCCCTGGGTGGCGCAGCGGTTTGGCGCCTGCCTTTGGCCCAGGGCGCGATCCTGGAGACCCGGGATCGAATCCCACATCCGGCTCCCGGTGCATGGAGCCTGCTTCTCCCTCTGCCTGTGTCTCTGCCTCTCTCTCTCTCTGTGTGACTATCATAAATAAATAAAAATTAAAAAAAAAAAAAAGAAGCAGAACACTGTCAAACTGGGTTCTTTAGTAGCTTTCAATCTCTTCAAGCTCAGCTAAAAAGTCCCTGAGTGGATACTGCAGGGGCCAGAAGGAAGAGAAGACGTAAGAGTTTGAGCTTTCTGCCCCATTTTAAAAGAAAAAGCCCAAGCCAATGTTAAGGATGGATTGTTGACTATTCTTACTCCTGACAAAAAAGAAGAAATTAAAATTGGGTCAATTGTTTGGGAGAAAGTAATTCAACATTTACTAAGTACCTCCTATGTAAAAATGATAAACTCTGGCAAAAAAAAAAAAAAAGGTAATACAAAAGACAGGATTCCTTTTTTTGAAGAAGATAGTTATTTACACAAGTAACTATAATACAATTCAGAATTAAATGTTCTAAAAAAGGTATAACCAAGTGCTCCCATGGCATCACAATAATGGAGGCATCAGAGAAGGTTTGGGGGGAAACCACAGTATTTGAGCTGAGCCTTCTCGTCTGACAATGACAGTGACACTGGAGGGCACTCCAAGCTGGGAGCACAACCGAGGGCAAAGGGTCAGAGGCATAAGCATGCAAAGCACAGCTGAGGAGCAACAACGTTCCCTGAAGACTGGAAGCAAAAAGTTGAAATGGAAAATGAGGCTTCCTGGTGTATATTTCAAACAACTAGCTCAAACTGCACCCAGCACCAATGCCGGATGTTACCAATACACCCGAAGTGACCCCCAGTAAGTGACACGCTTGTATAATCCTATCTCCCTGAGTCTGGGTAGAATCTGTGACTTACTTCTAACCAACAGAATATGTCACAAATGACAGGCTGCCGTCCCTTGATTAGGTTTATATGTCAGATGGTATCATTCCCATGATCATTTTATACTATAAAACTTCATCAGAGCAGAAAGGACAGAAAAGCTTCATCGCTGGCTATGAAGAAGTAAACTGTCATCTTATGAGAGGGTCGTGTAGTAGGCAGCCTCTAGTAGCCGAAGAACATCCTCCTGTAAAGAGCCAGTAAGAAAAAGGGAAGATGAATTGTGCCAATAATCAGGAGTATTTCAGTAGATCCTTCCTCTGTTGAGCCTCAGATTAGATCACAGGCCCGGCCAACACCTATATTACAACCTGGTAAACCTTGATAATCTAGGCAAGTCTTACCTGGACTTCTGGCTCACAGAAACTATGAAATAATAAATAGGCATTTTTAAAGCCACTGGGTTTGTGGCCATTTGTTATCCAGCATAGAAAACGAATACACTGGGTAAATAAATATTGAAAATGATTGGCATTCAAGACCAAACCAGGGAGGCCCTTGAATAGCATGCCAGAGGAATTGAATCCCTTCACAGAAAAGTAACTATTCATTATGGTCCAATTGTCATTTTTGACAATTACAATTACCTTACTAAGTAAACCAACACACATGCTCAGCATAGGGCATTTATTACATTCTGGCTACTAAGTATTAATTATTATTGTTACTGCTACTGCCATTACTATTTTTTGCTAGGAGTAAATTTCTTAAAAAGAAATAAGGTGCTACTCAAGATAAAAGCTCACCTAAAAAACACTCTCCTTAGGTCTTAAGATTTGAGGAGATTTGACAATCTGAAGAAAAGGACATACTAATCACCACTGAGAAAAATGCACATATTCAAACATACCCAACATTTTGCCTACAGTTTCAAAGGGCTCTAAGAATCAGTGTTCTAAAAGAATAACATGGCACTCTAAGGCTAGCAGGAGAGTCCCTTGAACACCGAAAGAGACAGTACTCCTAGGAACTCAGCTCTGATGCTGAAACTTTACAACTGTTTATCTTCTTTAGCTAGTGCCAGGTTTTTTTAAGTTAATTTTACTTTTATTTAAAGATTTATTTACTTATTAGTGAGAGACACACAGAGAGAGAGGGAGGCAGAGGCACAGGCAGAGGGAGAAGCAGGCTCCATGCAGGGAGCCTAACGCAGGACTCGAACCTGAGTCTCCAGAATCAGGCCCTGGGCTGACGGCGGCACTAAACCGCTGAGCCACTAGGGCTGCCCTAGCTAGTGCCAGTTTTAGTTGCCATTCAAAACTGCCCAAAAAGGTGCTATTCCCAGGGTAGAGAGTATTCTGATCTCCAGTTCTTTTGAGCAGTAGGCAATGCCCCATCCTTTCAGATTGCTAAGTGAGAAGACCAACACACACACTGAACATTCTAAAGCCGGACACAGGAAATTCTTCTCAGACTTCCTACATACTTTATGGGCAGTATACAAAATCCAAGGAATCAGCGTCAATATCCCCCTGAGCTCCACCCCTTTCATGAAGCACTGTGGTCTCTCGTCTCTGGTGCAAGCGGCACAGGAGAACCTAAAGGATTGGTCCAATCTCATGAGAGTCCACCATCCACAGCATGAACAACTGCGGTCAGTTTCCCATCCTATACTGAATGATTCATATAATTAGTCCTGAATCAATGCAAGCATCACAGGCTGCTTGATTCAGTTTCTCTGTTTTAAACTGGCAACTGTGTGTTCTTCGGATTGCAAGCATTAACAATTAAACTGGAATTTTAGCTTCCTGCCTGGGAAAAATTTTTTAAATGGACATGGAAATGTAATGAACAATGTGTGGACCAATGAACAAAACATAATGTGCATGGAATTGATGAAAAGTGAATCTCATGCTTCATCAACACATTCCACTGAGTTGTTCCGAAATACACATTATATGTGTGTGCATGTGTGTGCATTAAATTTATACAGTGGGTTGAAATTAATAATCAAATTTGCACATCATTTTTAATTAAATCTACATCTTTCCTGTCCCCCCAGCTGTTGGCTCAGTGTTTATGTGGAATACATCTGGCAGCCCTCAGCATTCTCCACAGTCACCCGTCCTCTCGGTCCCCAGATACACCTGCTTTCTGCAGCTGGTCCCCCAACAGGTGCAACGGAAAGCCTGGTTGATGGGCATTATAAACACCCCTGCTGTTGAGCATCTGGGCAGTAACAAAGGGGTCCAATTCCAACTTCAATGTTCCTTCCTCCAGTAGAAGCAAAAAAACACCCTGTGTGATCTAAATGCACTCAAGTCCCCATCAGTCACTTTCCCACTCCAGAAAGAAACACTCTGGGTCAACTGGGCGTTAACAGCTGTGCCACCTTCCGGGTTATTAAAACAGGTCCCCAAAGGAATTGGGCCTTGATTGTTCTTGCTTTGTCTGAGCTTCTTTGGCTGCAGCCAGTAACCTAGATGCTCCATCTCCATTTGCTCTAGTGAGCAAGGCACAGATCTCACAGTCCCCCAGTTTGTAACCATTAACCACCTGGTTTTGATTGGGGAGCCCACAGACCAATGCCTTGCATAGTACCTCCAAATAAAAAACATGTGGGAGCAACAACATACTGTGAGAATTACCATTTTGCAATTCCTTGTTGATAGAGAGTAGTAGGCATTTCAAAGCAAGAAAAATGCAGAATAATGTGCAGGGTCTTTTTGTTTTGTTTTGCTTTGTGTTGGTTATGACCCCAAACCCTGAAGTCTGGAAAGGGGTTCAGATTATTTTTCCTGTGGTGATCTGAAAAATACCTCATCCTATCCTGAAAGCATCCAGGCAATTAGTCCAGATATAAATACAGGCTCTAAAACTACGCTCCGTGGCACCCAGGTTAATGGACTAATGCAATAAAGCAATAGGTTACAATAAGGAATTTCAATACAATTAGAACCATAAAGCTAATGATGATCTCTTTCAAATGAAGCTCTAGATGAAAATAAAGCACTAAAAGTCACTTATTCATTAAACAGTTTTGGTTCCACTTGCGGAAGTTCACAGAGGGCGTTAGTCATCTCAAGTATAAGATGCGCTGGAAATAAAATACATAAAAATGGCCTCCATTCTGCTATTTATTTTGACACTCTCGCCTCCGTGCCAATGAACTATTCCCCACATGCCTGTAAGGCAGAGTTCAAGCATCACTCTATTAGAATCTTCTTGTAGCTTTTTTAGCCACATTCCAAGCTACTATGTGCAGCCCAGGAATTAAGTTGGTCACCTGAGACACACAGACTGGGTCAAGATTCCAGACTACCTTTAGCTTCAGTGATGCCCTTCACTTGTTTGAAAGAGTTATTGCATCACACTGTGATCCTTAAAGGACTCAAGTTATCTCCAGGTAGTTCCCGCTGCCCTGGGTAAATCTAGTCCCTGCATGAAATGGCTATTCTATTTCAGCTTTATTCTTTATTATGTAGTTTAAAACCCTCCTGGTTTCCCCCTGGCTTTCTCCCACTCAAAACTACTCATACTGCTGAAAATAGAAAGAGGTAGGCTCTGGGCATGAATGCGCTATCCACTAACAAAACACCTAAGAGTTCTGTCCAAAAAGCATGAGCTGGAAGTTCTAGGATCTGTGTGCTGTATTTCTAAAGGCAGTCTTCCCAGGGAGGAGGTTAATGGTGTTCCACATTCTTAGTGCAGGCTGCTTACATGGTATGTGCCCAGAGGATGTGTCTCTGGGTATAACAAGCCAAAAAAGACAACCACATGCAATTGGAGCTTTCAGCAGAACATGTCCACTGGCAAGTGAAAGCTCTATATGTGGTTTTTTCTTACACAAAATGGTTTGTAACTCCTGCCTTTTACAAATATTATGTACCTAAAACCTTAATGCTTTGACAGGCAAATCACAGGAAAAAAAAAAAAAAGAAATGTTGCTTGCTCTCTTCTCCTTGGTCTTTGTTGTGATTCTAAGATTAAAACAAAGTAGTTGCCAGAAACTGGATTAATGCACTTAGCTAACCTAACAGGGTTGAAGGTAGGAAGACTAGAAAGCAGGAGCTGTTTTCACGTTACTTCACTATCCTAGATCTATCACTGTGCTCTGTGAGTGCACCAAGATATGGTGCACATATGGGCTACCTCAGGGGCTCCCTGGCCCTCTGGCCCACAGCTGCTTTGGGCCCATGGGAGAGACACTGGGCGAATACAGACAGTGAAAGCGTTTGTTCCTGCCACTCCTTCCTGATGACCCTGGGTTGGCAGCATTCCTCCACTAGGCTTCAGCTCCTATCAGGCAGCGGCCAAGCAGTCCTTCCATACTGCTCTTCTTTTGCCTCTTAGACCTCTGGATGGTAACTACTCCCCACAGTTACTTCCCCAGAGTGCTGCGCTCCCTCTGGTTGATCTCCTTTAACTCTGCTTAGCCTTTGTGATTTACTTTGTAAATTCCTAGTGAGAGTGTGCCACTTGTTTCTTGCCAGGATCCTCACTGACATAATCAAAATCATGCCTAACAACAAATGACTCATCTAGTGAAACCTGGATTTGAGAAACCTAAAAAATATTTCTAACAATAGTAAAGAAACAATGTCAGGGCACAGATGTGCAAGACATGGGAACCACTGCCCACTTCTCTCCTTCCTTCAACAATGTTCCCCGAGCTTCACATGAAAGGCACTCTTCCTGGAGGAAAAGATAATATCCTGGCTCTTAGGGATAATTTAGAAAGTGTCCTCAGTGAAATTCCTACTAGCAAACCGTATACAAAGATACTTTTTTTTTTTTTGTACAATTAATAACAAGGCAAAAGGTAATTCAGAAAATTAACCTGTGTTGTGGAAGACAGTAGATAGAGGAGTTGACAGGTTTAAAGAAGCATCACATTTTATATCCACTGTTCTCAAATTTGGCTAAATAATCAGAATCATCCATGAGGTTTCTAAAAACACCTTTTACCCTCAGAAGTCTACGTGCTGGGGCACATAGTTGATTCTTATTCATTATGCCTGGGGTGGGGCAATGCTATTGATCTTTGAACCACACTTTGCTTAACAAGGTATCCACAACATCATGTACTTAACCAATTTCCTATTGTTGAATATTTATATTTTTTGGTATTATAAATAATAATGCAGTGAACATCTTTGAGTGTACATATTAGTACAGATTTCTGAATAATTTAGAATATATTTATAAAAGGGACATTAGTGAGTCAGAGGACGTAAATTTTTTTAAGTTAATACATGTTGCTAAATTGATTGCTGTAATGCTTATGCCAATCTGTATTCCAAACATTGATGTCTGCAAATATATTTTATTGTAGCCTTACCAACATTGAAAAATATCTTCATTTTTGCCAATTTGATAAGCAGAAATGGTATCTCATTTCAATTTGCATTTCTTAATTAACGAAGTTAACTTTTTATGTTATTAGTCATTTGCATTTTTTCTTCTGTAAATGGCATACAGCCACTGTTGCACCAGTCTTAAATTACTCCCTTGTCAAATGTTTCAACTCAGTCTATCATTGATTATTTCCCCCTTTTTATGAGGCTACATCTCCAATTTTATAATTGAAGTAGCAAGGAAAAATAAAAGCCTCTTTAAAGAAATTCAGTTTATTGCTAAGTTGTGAAAACTTATTCCTGTAGTGACTTTGAGGAAGTGCCTTCTCTGATACTGCAGACAGATTCGACCATAAAACTGGAACTGTATACTTTCTTCTTTGCCATAACATTTGTGTGTTTCAACTTGCAGCAGGAAAAGGCAAATTCTGTATTCCATTCCCTGAGGAAGTTGTTTGCTTGGCAGTTTTTAAATAAAAAATAAATTTTAAAAAAAGGAAGAAAGGAAAGGCAAAGAAATAGAAAACTCTCATCCATATTTCTCCAGACCAGAATAAAACAACCACACAAAACCACAGTTATGTCACAGTCAAACAACAATACCACCGTATATATTTATGAAATGCTGTGGTCACAGAAACAATTTAAAATAATATAAGGATTTCATACTGTGAATTCAGAAGAGTGTATTTTTAATATGATAAAACTGAGATACTTAAATCTTCTGGACAAATGTGAACTGTGAACACTGAACTCAATATTCCCCAATACTGAAAGTTCAATCAATAAGAATTTACTAAGCTCTCATTATATATATACATATATATATATATATATATATATATACACCATATATTCCAAAAAATACATGACTTGCTCCTTGCCATTGGCTAGCATAGAATCACATTACCCAAACTCAAGATTTTTTATATTAACTTTTGAGGGCAACTCCATACACTGTCAGTGAGACTATCTATAATTAGAATAATCTCTTGGGAAAGCAATTTTCAATATGTATCAAATCCTTAAAACTGCTCATACTTTTAAATTAGTCATTTCACTTCTGTGAATTACTTTTTTAAAAAATAAATATAGGAATATTTTTATGTACAAAGATATCCTTAGCAGTAACATGTATACAATGGAGAAACACCAGCTTATAAACAATCTACAAAGTTACTCATTTGGTATGATCATCATTACTATGTATGTAAAGTAAAAATCCAAGCATAAGGGAAAAAAAAAGAAAAAGAAAAATGTTAATAGGGGTTATTTATATCTTTTACATATTTTTCCAAAATTCTCATAATAAATCTCCATTGTTATAATAGTAGGGTGAAGGCTTTGCTTTTACAATGAATGAATTTATATATTGCCAATATATTCCCTGTTTGATTTGGTTTTGCTCACCTGGGGTACTGCCAGAAACAGAAAGGAAGGACTTTGCTAGAGACTTTGAGAAGCCAGAAGTTTCTTCCCAGTTTGAGCCCTTAGGAAAGGGATATATAATGTATCTTCATTCAGCTCTGTGGCTCCTCTTATTTAATTAGACTGTCCATGTGAATACTCTTTAAGTGTTTTCTGAGGGAAGGTAAATAGGGCCTAAAAATTTACAGACTTCATGGTAGGCACTGCCACTCTGAAGGGATTTATCATAGTGTATCAAGACTAATCCCCTATGCCCCTGACCTCGACCTTGGGGCAGGAATACCCTACCCCTAGTCAAACACACACACACACACACACACATTTGTTTCATTTATCTCTATATCTTCTATATCTGGATTTCTCAGCCTCAGTAATATTTTTTTGAGCCAAATAATTCTGTTAGGAGGGATTATCCTGTGCATTATAAGATGAGGGCAGGTGGGTGAGTGGATGGATGATGGGCATTAAGGAGGACACTTGATGTAATGAGCACTGGGTGTTATAGGCAACTAATTAATCACTAAATTCTACCTCTGAAGCTAATAATATATGTTAACTAAATTGAATTTAAATTTAAAAATTAAAAATAATAAAAAATTAAATTAAAAAAAGAGGTTTTTAGCAGCATCCTTAGCCTTTATCCATTAGATGCCAGTTATGACAACCAAAAGTGTCACCAGACCTTGCCAAATGTCACTTGGGGGTAAAATCCCCCTCCAACTGAGAGCCACTGCTCTACATCTAACTGGTTCTAAGAATGCAGTAGATGATCAAAAAATACTTATTGAACTGAATGGGAAGAAGAAGAGAAGAGGAGAAGATTTGAGAGATTGGCGTGCAAATGAATTAGCAAACAAGAGACTGAATCCCAATGTCTTCTAGATCTAGGTCAATCAGATAACCACTTGGACGTGTCTCCTCAACTGTCACAAGAGTTACACTAGAATCCTAATGACCACTTATAGTTCAACAACTCTAAGAACTCTGCACATAAAGCTTGGAGCATAGATGCTCAATAAGTATTTAATAATAGCATGTGCTGGGATCCCTGGGTGGCTCAGCGGTTTGGCGCCTGCCTTTGGCCCAGGGCGCAATCCTGGAGTCCCGGGGTCGAGTCCCGCGTCGGGCTCCCGGCATGGGGCCTGCTTCTTCCTCTGCCTGTGTTTCTGCCTCTCTCTCTCTCTCTCTCTCTCTCTCTATCACAAATAAATAAATAAATAAATAATCTTTAAAAAAAAAAATAATAATAATAGCATGTGCTGGGTGCCTACCATATGCCAGACTTTGGGCTAAATCTTTTACGTGCCATTTGTCACTTAATATTCACAGCAGTTCTGAGGTAGGTACTGAAATGTTTAAGCCAATTTTACAGATGAGAATAACAAGGCCCTGAGAGGTTACATTGTAACTGTGTCTGGTGATAAGATTGTAATCAAGATATATGTAACTTTGGAGCCTGTACTCGTAACCATCATCATACATTCCACTGTACACATTACCCCAGAATAGGCTAGTGGAAGAAAGATCCTAGTATAAATGAGAACTTAAATCCCAGAAGTATGCATTAGTCAAGAATTTCAGTGTTGCCAATGAGCAACCTAAGAGACCTTCTTCAATTGTTGCCCACAGCTTGGCAGTTACTGAAAAAAGTGGAGCAGTCAACACCTCTCTGAACGCCAAATTCTACTAGAGCAGCCTTAGACCATACTGGCCATCAAGGTTGAGTGGCTTTTCTTTGTTTCTGGCAATGACAGCACACTCATAAATGTTAAGTTTGCACCTGATTCCTTGATTCCCTAAATCCCACATCAATCTATCAGTGAGGCTTAAACAGACCTACCTTCCACAGTGCTCCCAAATCAGGGGCCTTTTCCCAATTTCACAACCCATACTACTGTCATCTTACTCTAGGTCACCATCACCTCCTGCCCAAATTAGGAGTGCCCCTGCACTTGTTCTTACTGTCCTTCTGAACACAATAACCCTAGGAAAACTTACATTTGATCATGTAACACATCTCCAATGATTTCATCTTCCACTTAAATAAAAAGCCAAATTCCTCACCACAGCCTACAAGGCCCCTATACTATTTGGCTCTTGCCTCCCCTCACCAACTCAGCCCCTACCACACTGGACTTAACGCTGCCTCTCACATATGCCAGGCTTATTTCCACCTTGGTGTTTCCCAAGATTGTTTGGCTATGACAGTCTTCCTATGTCTAACTCCTTCTTGGTAACTGAGGTCTTAGCTAAAATGGCAACTCTATAGTGAAACCTTCCCCAATCTCACAGTATAAGTTACTGTCCCAACCTTATTACACACACACTCTGTTATATTTTCATCACAGTACTTCCTACTACATGCACATACTTTGATCACTTGGTTATTTTTTTATGATTATCTTTCTCTTCTCAGATAAACTCTAAAAGAATGGTGTCTTGTATATAATAGGTGCTCCAGATTTATTTGTTGAATGAATAATAGGCAGAGACCTTGTCTGTTTTATTCAATCATGTATGCCCAAAGTCTAGAGAAGTAATGTCCAATAAAAATATAATGTGAGCTACATATACAATTTTAAATTTCCTGGTAGTCACATTAAAAAAGGTAAAGAGAAACAGATTAAACTGATTTCAAGTAATTAATTTTACCAAATATATTCAAAATATCATTTTTGCATGTAATTAATATAAAGATTAGTAATGAATTTACATTTTTCTTCCTATCAAACCTTTGAAATGCAGCATGTATTTTATATTACAGAACAATCTCAATTCAAATAAGCCACATTTCAAATGCTCAATAGCCACATGTGGCTTGTGGCTGCTTTTCTGAAGACCACATACCTAGAAAAGTGTCTGGTACATAGAGAGTGGTCATTAAGTAACTGGCCGAATAAATGAGCAAACTAAAAGAGGAGAGCCAAGAACTTCTGTTAAGCCACTCCTCCATACTCCGTAGTTGACTGGTTTTGATAATCTAAATGCAGGATTTTGCCTTTATTGCTATCAATTGCTATTGTATTTTTTCAAAGCATTCAATTCTGGATCCAGCCTTCCAAGATCATTGATATTCCAGATTCTATCTGACATATTTGCTAATCTTCCCAGATATGGTGACCATATACCATCTATATTGAGAAAATCTTGGGCAGGTCTGCCCTAAGGTAGATTTCTACAGGATGCTGCTAGAGGCTTCAAACGTTGCATTGATCCACTAGTCATCTACCTTTCAGGTTCTTTTTCCCCTCTATTATACTAACTAAACAATCCTGTGCCTCTAATTTCTCCATTTTATCCCAAGACTATCCCTTAGAGATTGGGAATCAAGCAGTATCTCAAGATGCTTTTGGTTTACTTTAGTCCCTAAAATTATTCTCATCTTCGTGTTCTATTCTGCAAATATATTGTCCTCTAGATGTAACTCAATAGATTCTTAAAAAGAAAAAAGAAAAAACCCTAACAACATATATAACTAAATAATGATACAAGTATCTGGCATTTGTGGATTTAACAGTCTTAATTTCAACTATTTCCTGTCAATTTATGTGGTAATTTTTAAAATTATGGGCACTAAATGGCCAGTTGCTGAAAAGAAATTATAAAGCTGATGAGGAAATCTAGCTGGTGCCCTATAACCCCATTTCAATCTATGTTGTGGTTCTCTAGCTTTCAACTGCATAGTAGCTCTATAATTTTAAATAAATTTGTGTATAGTGAGAAATTATCTTTAAGAGGAAATGAACACTGATGATGATGAAGAGAAAAATAAAAATGAGTAACGTTCACCAAAAACAAGCAAAGAACACTAATAAAAAAGTGAAGTGTTGGGGTCAGCAATGACTCAGGATTATATACTATAGAGCACTCAGGCACTGTGCATTTCTTCACTTCACTTTTCTAACAACCTGAGTGATTCCAATGTGCATTAAAGTCTATAAACTAGTGACCTAGGGTCTACCTTACAAGATACTGTATAATAAAGGGCTCTTCTGAAAATGTTGGCTGCTCCTACTTAACACACATCAGAATTAAGTGAATAACACATTCAAAATACAAACTCCTAGGTCACATCCTGAATGGCACAAATTAGGATTTCTTGGGGTTACACCTGGCAGTTTATATTTTTAAGACAAATTCTCCTGGCTCTTAAGCAGGAACAGACCATGTCCTGATCAGCTGGTGAACATTTTGGAATCAATGGTATAAGTCCCTGTCTAGTTCACATGGTCAAAACTGCAAATTTTATGCTAGAATCAGTAAATCAGAATTCATGGTTGCATAATTTTATAGAAAAGAAAATATAAGATGTGACAACTTGCTCTTGAGGTGGTTATTTTCCCATAGGAAAGAAAATTTACTCAACCTGCAATTCTGAAGAAGAAAGAAATTCTGAGAAGACAAGTAGGTTTAAATGATACAAACAACCCTAAGTAATCGGCAACTCTGAAGTTATTTGGTTGATTCCCTGGATTCCAACAGGAGAAGGCCTTTCATAATGCAATTTCTAAATATTATACAAGTGACAACATTTTTGGAATTTTTATTCATGATTTCCATTCATCAAACACAAGATATTTTCTCTCATGCCAGAGCCACTCCTACAAGAATTCTTAGTAAGATCTGCTTATGAGGCCCTGTGTAACCCAACTAAACAGGACACCCAGGTGATAACAAAGAAAACGTGTGAATCTTGGCAGTGAGGAACCAGTACTGGTCAGCTGCCAACTGACTAATAAACTGGTCCACAAAATGTAAGCATGGTGCTATTTTTGAAGAGGTCAGCAACCCAGCTTGCAAAAAGAAATAAAATGCCAAGAAGTCTGATTAATAAGAAAATAACGCATAAACATCCAACTAAAACATTTAGAAAGGGATTCTACTCCATAATCTATCAGCAGAAATGCAGGTTCCTCTGGAAATATCCCAGACATACCATATTCTATCAGTATTTACTGAAGCCTTTTATGTAGTATCCTGTGGAGAAAACCCAGACCCAAAGGAGTAATAGGCAAAATAAGGCTGCATGTAGCTCCAAGATAACAGCAGGGACCTGGCAGGGATGGCTACATGCAGCCCCCAAACACATGGTCCTATATACATTAGCTGCTGGGAGAAAGCCAAAGGGTCAGGAGTCAGACCCTAAGAACTGGAAGTCTGAGCCTATCAGAACAAGCCCATTCTTTGTGTTTCAACAAGAAGTGCAAAAGAGGAAGCCCAGCTCCAGGAGGAAAGACAAGAGTGTGGCTGACATGAGGTGCTCTACACACTGGGACAGGAGGCCCCTGTGCCTTCAAAATGAGCCTGAGAGTATCCGTTCTCCAAACTGCAGAGTCATGTCAGCTGAGGAGAAGGGAAGATGTAAGCAGAAGTGGAGATGCTATGGAAAGCAAAACACATTATGTGGTAGAAGCCCTTTCAACTGAACCTCACTCAACCAACTCACCAGATATTTCCCATTTCCTTTCTAAAAGTGAAGACGTGCTGAATGCCTATAATCAATAAGCTACTCCTCAACATTACTAGACACCTACATTTCTACCAGTTATGCTAACATGAGGCTCAAACTATCTATGCCAAGTGTAACTACTATTAGAAGTATGTAATTTATCTGAATGAATAAAAATGATAAAAAAAAATAGGTAGAGTGCCTAGGTGGCTCAGTCAGTTAAGCATCCAACTCTTGATTTCAGCTCAGGCCACGATTTCAGGGTCTTGAAATAGAGCCCTGCATCAGGCACCATGCTGAGCGAGGGAGTCTACATGAGATTCTCTCTCTCCTTTTCCCCTCACCCCTTCCCTCGAACTCACTCTCTCTCTCAAGTAATCTTTAAAAAATGTTTTAAAAAAAAGATGAAATAGGAGTACCAAAACAGAGTTATTTCCATGAAAACTAAACTGCATTAAGAGGACATAATAAAGTGAGCTTTTAATTTTTTCTTCCTCTTTTTTTTTAAGCAGGTTCCACACCCGATGTGGGACTTGAATTCAACCTAAAAATCAAGAGTTGCATGTTCTACCAACTGAGCTAGGCAGGAAACCCAATAATAGGAGTTTTTTAAAAAATAGATGCTGTGTTGTGTAATTAGGGGTAGGTTTTAACAACTCTTAAAGATGAGAATATTGTAAAAACCTAGAAAAGGTATTTATATCCTGTTCTGCCTTACAAGACCCAAATGAGGAAAATGGAGAAGATGCTCTGAAAGTTTGGTTTACACAAGAAAGATGACTCAGGATACCAATCAGCAGACACATACTAAGAGAAAAGGCTCAAGTGCTACATGGAAAGGAAAACCTTGATGTGTAAGAAAATATAAAAAAAATTTTTAAGATTTTATTTATTAAAAAAAAAGATTTTATTTATTTATTCATGACAGACACAGAGAGAGAGGCAGAGATATAGGCAGAAGGAGAAGCAGGCTCCCTGCAGAGCCCGATGTGGGACTCGATCCCAGGACCCCGGGATCACACTCTGAGCCAAAGGCAGACGTTCAACCACTGAGCCACCCAGGCATCCTGAAAATATAAAAATTGACCATACTCTCATTACCCAGAGTCAATCACTGTTTATATTTTCTTGTATATATTTATATATGTATTTATTTTAAATATATAATTAAAAGTGCATATATGTGTGTATACATGTACATATATATGCATGCACAGTATTTTGCATATATACTTTTTATTGTTAAAAAATGCTAATTTATAATCACAACCATCTTCTGATGTCAGTAAGTATCTATAACCTTTTTAATAGCCTTGCAGTATTCCATTATATGAATACATCATAATTAATTCAGTAAATCCCCTTTCACTGGACTTTTAGGTTGATTCTCACTTTTATCTGTCATAAGCAATGATGCTGCAGTTGTGCACAGTCTCCACTATTTCCATAGGACATATTCTAATGGTTGTAATCTGACGAGATAGAAGCTCCCAGCTCTGTTCTTTCTGGTTCTTAAAAGGGCCATTGAGGCTGCAAGATGGATACTGGGGTGAAGCGCAGCAAACTCTGCATAAGTCCTCTGCTAAGGGCAGAGGTATATCCTTAATCTTTTCTCCAATCATCTACAAAATGAAACAAAAGCCCTACTTTCCAAGTACTGTGAATCCTTGAAATAGATCTTTCGTAGGTATGCATCTATGATTTTAATACAATCTCAGCAAACTCAGTATATATCCTTACCCTGATCTCTTTAACATTGCTTGAGTTCCTTCCTGTGGAGTGCTACTGGTATTTCATGGCGTATTTTGTGGCTTTGTCCTCAAGAAATTTAGGATGGACCTGGACACATATAATTTACGGGGACATCAGCCATTTTCTTGGCTGCACAACACCTCAGTCCTTTTCCTATGCTTCATGAATCCTTCATCTTGCCTCTCCAGACACTCACTCCTGCCAGCAATGCAAACAGCAGAGGTGTGGCAGCACCAAGGCATTGCCAGGAAGATGCACCTCCCTGGATCTACATTTGCTGCCAGCACAGAATTCTTCCTTGGTGGCAGCCAGTGGTGGTGCCAGTGGTGTTCTTGATGGACAATTCTGCAGCATGACTCATAAGTGATTCTGACCACAGAAGCTCCCTGCTCTCCAGCTCATTTCCTGAGCTTCATGGCAACTCTGTTAGTTACAAATATTCTTCTAATGAATTCCCTGTTGCAAGAGGAACAAAAAGGAATCTATGCTGTTTGCAATTTAGAAGCCTGATGGAAACAGTAATGCCCAAAATAATACACAGACAACTGTGTGCCACAACTGTACAAGATGAAGGCCCCAGAGAGAGATGGCACATTTCCTAAAGCCCACGCTCATGCTTCTCAACATCCTGATATTTGGTAAGACTGGAGAGAGACAATCAATGTGAGAATTTAATCTACTAGTAAATCAAACAATATTTTCTCTTAGTATACTTATTAGCACATTTATTAGAGAAGAGGTGTTTCCTCTCTGTGAGAGTTTGGTCTTGATCAACATACAAATCAAAGAAATCTTTGACGCTCCTTACGTAGACTGTCCTTCATGGTATACATTAATGGAACTTTAGAGATAATCTAGTCCAGGCTCAGCAAACATTTTCTGTAAAGGGTCAGGTAGTAGATATTTTAGTGTTTGTGGGACAAAAACAGTCTTTGTCATGCATTTTTCTTCCTTTTTTTTTAAACAATTCTTTAAAAATTTAAAAGTCACTAGAAGTCTCAAACTTCCTGATTTCAAAACCTATTACAGAGCTGAAGTAATCAAAACAGGGTGGTACTGGCATAAAGACAGACATATAAACCAAACCAATGGAACAGAGAGCCCAGAAATAATTCCTCCTCTGTATCTTCAAACTGCTTTTTTTTCCAAACTGATTTTGGACAGGCATGCTAAGCAATTCAATGGGGGGAAAGGCAGTCTTTTCAACAAATGGTGCTAGAAAACTGAATATCCACATGCAAAAGAATTACACCACATATAAAAATTACCTCAAAATGGTTCATAGATCTAAACATAAGAGTTAAAACTGTAAAATTCTTAGGAGATCATATAGGAGAAAAGCTTCATGACACTGAATTTGGCAATGATATCTTGGATATAATACCACAAGCAGAGAAAAATAAAAAGAAAAACTGATAAAAATTGGGCTACCACCAAAATTTTAAATTGTGTACATCAAAGGACATGGTCAACAGAGTGGAATGGCAACCCACAGCCTGGAAGAAAGTATTTGTAAATCAAATATATCTGATAAAATATCCAGACTATATAAAGAAGTCCTAAAACACACACACACACACACACACACACACACACACACACACACACACACCTACCTCTATTAAAACATGGGAAAGGAACTTGAATAAGACATTATTTAGACTAAGAAAAAAAATGACAAAATCAGAAGTGAAAGAGGAGTCATCACAACAGATACCACAGAATTCATAAGAGAATACTATGAACAATTATACACCAACAAATTGGATAACCCAGAAGAAATAGATAATTGGATTAAAGAAATGGATAAATTTTCAGAGCCATACAAGCCTACCAAGGCTAAATTATGAAGAGAATCTGAACAGACAAATAACAAGTTAGGAGATTAACCAGTAATCACAAATCTCCCAACACAGAAAACCCTAGGACCAAGTGGTTTCACTGGTGAGTTCTACCAAACATTTACAGAAAATCTAATGTCAATCCTTTTCAAACTCCCAGGGTGCAGGGATCAAGCCCTGCATTGGGCTCCCTACTCATCAGGGAGCTTGCTTCTCTCTCTGCCTCCATTTCCCCTGCTTATGCTATCTCTCTCTCTCTCTCTCTGACTCATAAATAAGTAAATAAAAATCTTTTTAAAAAACTGAAAAAGGAAAGACACTCTCAAACTCATTTTATGAGGCTAGCATTATCCTGATATCAAAGACAAATAAGGACACTACCAGAAAAGAAAATCACAATGAGATATTACCCCACAACTATTGGTATGGCTGCCATCAAAAAGACAAGAGATAACAAATACTGTTAGGATGTGGAGAAAAGGGAACTCTTGTGTACTGCTGGTGAGAATGTAAATTGATACAGCCACTATTGAAAACAATATGGAGGTTCCTCAAAAAATAAAAGAGAGGACTATCATATTATCCAGCAATCCCATTTCTGGGTATATATACAAAGAAAACGAAATCAGATCTTGAAGAAATATCTGCATATCTGCACCCCATGTTCACTGCAGCATTATTCATAATAACCACACATGGAAACAACCTAAGAGTCTGTCTATGGATGAAGAAATTTTTTAAATGTGGTACATATGTCTATATGGGATATTATTCAGTGGTGAAAAAGAGGAAATCCTTCCATTTGTGACATGGATGAACTTTCAGAGCATTATGCTAAGTGAAATAACTCAGAGAAAAGTGAATACTATAGGTTATCACTTGTATATAGAATCTAAAGAAAGCCAAATTCACAAAAACACAGACTAGAATGGTGGTTACCAGGGACTGAGTTAAAGGAAATGGGGAGAATATGATCAAAGAGCAAAAATTTCAGGTAAAAGATGAATGAGTTCTTGTGATCTAATGTATACAATGGTGGATTACAGTTAATACTCTATTTATATACTTGAAAGTTCCTTTAAGAATACATCTTATATGTTCTCACCACAAAAAAGAAATGGTAATTATGTGATGTGATAGAGGTGTTATCTAAGGCTATGATGATAATCATTTCACAATATATAAGTATATCAAATCAACACACTGCATATCTTAAACTTATACATATGTATAAGCAAGCATACATATGTATAAATTATATCTCAATAGTTTTAAAATTTTTAAGTTCTCAAAGAGGTATCTGTACAGCTACATTCATAACAGTATTATTAACAATAGTCACAAGGTAGAAACAACCCAAATGTTGGTCAACCAATGAATGGAGAAACACAATATGGTAAATATATACAATGAAATATTTTTCAGCCTTAAAAGGGAAGGAAATTCTGGCACATTCTATAACATGAATGAAGCTTGAAGGTATTATGCTAAGTGAAATAATCCAGTCATGAAATAACAAATACTGTATGACTCCACTTATATAAGATACCAAGAGCAGTCAAATTCACAAAGGAGAATGGAGGTTGCCAAGGGCAGCGGCAGGTGGTGATTGAGAGTTATTGTTTGAATAGGTAAAGTTTTAGTGGAAAGGGTTCTAAAGAAAGACAGTGCTGATGGTTGTATGACAATGCAGACATACTTATGTCAAGAATTACATACTTAAAAATGGTTAAGATAGAAGATTTTACATAATGTGTATTTTACACACATATACATATAAATCTTAGTTCAGTAACCAAAGAAAAACAGTCCTCAGACTAGATATAGCCTATGGGCTGCAATTAGCTGACCCCTGATCTAGTCCAGTGATCTCCAACTAGTGTTCCAAGAAGCCCTGGAAAGAAGCTGTACCTCTGGAGTTACCAGGTGGCTCTTGTAAAACATCTTTAGGGAGGGCTCTAGGCTCCCCAAGCTTACTTCAAAGACAGCATCTCCTCTCTTACCTGGAGGTCTATAGGTTTTACTTAAAGAAAGGTCTCTACTGCTTGAAAGGTTTGGAAAAACTACTGTCTAATCTACCTTCCCTTCATTATAGAAAGTAAAATGAAAGACCAGAGATGGCATGTAAGATATACAACAGAGTTGGGACCAGAACCTAAGTCCTTAAACAGTGAGCGCTGTGCTCATCCATTGTACCACCCAGCCCCCCTCCCCCCAATGGAAGGCCACATCCCACTAACACTGTAGACTCCAACTTTCATTCAACATATCCTTTTGGACCAATGATTTAGATCCTGATAAATTCAAACAATTTATTCAGTATTTCTTTGTGCCCAGAAAGCATCTATGAAAAAAGTAAAATACAGATCTTGCTCTGTAGTAGACAGAATAGCCTCCACAAAGATCTCCTAGTCCTCTTCCCTAGAATTCTGTTATAGTACATAACAAAAGAGATTTTGCAAATTGTTCTTAAGGTTGAAGAACTTAATGTAGGGAAATCATCCTGAATTTTACAAGTGGGCCCCAACTAATCATGTAAAAATTCTTAAAAACAAAAATCGTTCTACCTGTAGTCAGAAGGAGCTATGACTACAAAAGAATGGTCAGAGAGATGGAAAATTGTTGGCGTTAAAGATGGAGGATGGGAGCCATAAACCAAGAAACACGGACAGCCTATAGAAGTCAGAAAAGGCAAGGAAAACAAGTTCTTCCTCAGAGCCTCCAAAAAGAATCACAGCCTTGCCAATACTTTTATTTCAGCCCAATGAGACCTACGTTAGACCTCTAACTTCCAACGCTGTAAAACAATAAATTTGTGTTGTCTTAAGCTACGAGTATGTGGTATTACAGAGGCCACAGGAAATTAATACATGCTCTCAAATACACACGACACAGCTTACTTATCCCACATCTTGTGGTCAGTGAGGAGCATCTGCTGGCCATTCAGTCTTCTCCACTAACAAGCATATTGGCCCTTTGGACAGGGCTCTCCCCAGAAGTCCTGAAAATCAGAACTCAAGCCAATCTGGAGAGTTCCCAAGGATAAAAGAGTAATAACAGAATTAAAAAATTAAAACTATCTCTTTAAATAAGTCATTAAGCCTAACAAATACTGCAAAAGCTGAAATAAAAAATATCAAATTCAGAATTTCTGTCTCTATATAGTGGATATACGATGGGCAAAGCCAAAGTGGATCAAAATAATGCCAAAAACACAATCTGGTCTGTGGCTGGAAAGGGCAGGGAGGGTGGGCAGACAGGGTGGGTAGATGAATCAGTTCAGCAGGGTTCTTTCATTCTACCTCAGTGGTCAGCAAACTATTACCCTTGGGCCAAATCCAGCTTGCTGCCTGGCTTTGTAAATAAAGCTTTATTAGAACATGGGTCCATTCATCTATGTATTGCCTGTGGCTGCTTTCCTACTACAATGGCAAAGTTGAGTAGTTGTGATATGTACTGTAAGGTCAAGAAAAAAACAAAGATGTTTATATCTGGCTTTTTACAGATAAAATTTGTTGACCCCTGCAGATGGGCTGTGGCACCCCCATGTAAACAGGAGATAAAAGATTTCTGAATAAGAGTTCACAAGCACCTCCACTCCCTCCCTGTGCAGTCATGATATGAGGGGCTATGTTTGTCTTCCCTCCTGCAGTTGGTTTTGTGACTCACGTCTGCTGACCCCGTTCAGTAAGGCTGAGAAAAGCAACCACATAACCCAAGGATATCCAGCTGTGGTAATCCAGCCTCATTTTCCTTTCAGTCAGCCGCCCCAGCATGTAAGCAGCCTTATTTGATCTGTTTCTTCTAATCCAAAAGTCACCAACCCTTTCTACTATATTTTTAAAAATACTACACTAATGTATTTTTCATTACCCATAAATCATGTTGCCCTGCAGCTCTCCACCCACCAAATCAATGGCCTTTGTTGTTTCAGGGAAAGAATAGGCACAATCTTGAACCAAGAAATCCCTTTTTTTTTTTCTTTGCTTGTGTTTTATATTATATTTCTCACTTGGAGAGAAACTCTTGTCCCAGAAGTCAGTTTTGTTGAAAGAGAAAAGAATATTATTTCTATTCAAATATCATCTTTGTATATATGAAGAATAAAGCTCAGAGGGTAGATGTAAGGGCAATTCTGGTCATACAGATGGGAACGGAGGGAGATTTTATACTCTTCTCCTCACCTATCAGGGGCTTGGTTCCTGGAAGAGCATGGACAGTGAAGTGGCAAAAATTGCAGATTTATTCAGAGAGAATTCAAAAACATTTAGGCCAATGATTTAATCAATTATATCCACATAATAAATCTTCCTTAAAAATTCTAAGGAATTTTATGGGCATTAAATTCTTTTTATTAAAAGAATATTTATATTAATATAAAATTAATTAAAAATTTGAATTAATTTAACGATGGGCATTAGAGAGTATATAGATCAGCAAATATGTGGAGGTGCTGGGAGGGTGGCACACATCTGGAGAGAGCATAGAGGCTCTGCACCCTTTTCCACATATCTTGTCCTCTGCACCTCTTCCATCTAGCTGTTCATCTGTATCCTTTGTCACGTTATAATAAAATGGTAAATTAAAAAAAAAAACTATTTAGACTGGTGTTTTTTCTCCTACCTTCCACTGCTCCAACATATGTGTGCTTCTGCACGTGCACGCCCATGCGTGTGCGCACACACACAAAGTCCATGTAGTTCAGGAGCACTGGCAGGAGGAATATCTGAGTGGACAGGCCAGAGTTAACGTCTTCTTGTTTCACCACAGGCTGTATCTGACCCAGCGATATTTAGAAGTTTCCCAGTAGCCCTGTGGTAGACCCAGGAGAAGGTAGTTAAGAATTAAGAGTGTTTGCTAAGGAGTTTCCTGGCATGTGAAGAGAATCCTATAGCAGAAGATGAAAAGTAAACCATCTAAAGCCAGGTTCTGAGGAGAGCTCCTGACTAAGCCTCAGAGGGTCATCAGCAGAGAGACTGGCAAGATGGTGGAAGAGGTCCTCAACTCATCTGGTCCCACAAACTTACCTAGGTAACTTTCAAAACATCCTGAACACCTACAAATTTGACCGGAGGTGTGCAGAGAGAACAGCTGAAATGCTACAGAGAGGGCCAGCAGCAACAAGAGAAAAAGTGGAGGATGCCAAACCTAAGGGACCACCATGCACTGCCTGCACCCAGCCAAACCAGCATGAGATACAATAACCAAAGACACCTACCACTGACAAGCTACTACTACCCAGAAGATAAATTGCAGAGAGGAGCTAAGCTGCACCTCAAAGAGACGTCAACAGGGCAGGACAATACGTGTAGAAAACCGCCTGCCCCTACTATGACAATACTTGTAAGTCTTTCCCTGGCCCCAGATGTCATCCAGGGAGAAGAAGAGAGGCTGAGAACAAAAAAACCTGAAAGAAAAAGGTTAAGCCCCCAGAATCTAAGCATAGCTGAAAAATACTGCTTCAAACAAAAATAAACTATTTTTTACTCAAGTGGGCAAAGTTAACTTTTGGGGGGGGGGGGGCGGGGAGGGTTATTCTGTATAAAGATGGCTCCAGAACAAGGTAACATCGATTACAAAAAAGAAAGTCTCCAGGGTGACAGATATTAACTAGAATTATTATGGTGGTAGTTTCATAACAAATATCAAATCATGTTGTACACCTGAAACTAATATGTTACATGTCAATTATATCTCAATAAAACATTTAAAATTCAAAATAAACAGCCTCCATATTTTGAGTACTATTTAAATATGGTGAATAGGTTTCCAAATACCCAAATCTCGCTTCTTATTTCCTCCCCTGCTCCACACATAAGCTTCAGCTCACTGTTTAACACCAAGAAGGAAAAATTACTCCCCCTTGGCAGGAAAGAGGAAGGGAATGCTAATAAATCAATGCAAAAGTGAAGAGCATGCCTTCCTCGCCCTCGTGCTTGGATCTGACTGTTCTAGAAGCTGGGAAGCAGGTCAAGGCTTAAGCAATATTCCTGTCGGCATAGCCAGCAGCAAAGCAATGGGAGTAAGGAAGTAGGTCCTATTTCCTCTCACTGAGGCTCACTGCTAACTCAAGTTTTCCAACCCCAGTGGCCAATTCTATGGGTTCCATGATTTCAGATGAAAGCAGTATTCCCCGTTTCCAGAGGCCCATTATCAGGCCTTGCCATATAACCATGTCATGTCTCTGCTCCCTTGAGAAGCCACGGATTGCAGCAGCTTCCGACACCTTCCCCGAGCAGATACACAGAGCAAGGTACGAGCTGGAGGCGAGTGGCTGCAGAGCTGCAGTATTTCCCCAAAACTGGAATTAATTATCACTACTTGCTCCTCTGTCCCTCTTAGATCTGCAAAGCATGGGTCACAATGACTTTGTTTTTACTGGCCTACCACATATTGAAACCATTCTTGCATATTGATACTGAATATCTCAGCCAAAACCCTGTAAAAATTACTTACTGTGCGGCACAACAGAACAATTTTCTTAAGTTAAATATCTTGGGATATTTTATCTATTCAACTACATACCAAAAGCAATTAAGTTCAAACTATGGAATACAGTCTTTGCCAGTTTCCATTCTTGACACATATGTGTCTGTGTTTATAAGTTCAAAGACCTCTTAAAGGATCAAATCTCTAGCTTTAATTTTCTCTTTGCAAGTGAAAATATTCCAGCATCCTTCTTAAATCATCTGCAAGGAAGTCTGTAGCGTAAGGCCTCCACCCACGACATCTCTAATGTGGCCTAAAAAGGTAGAACAAGAACCCATTGCTATCCTTGGGTTATTATTATTCTGTACCACAATGAACAGAAAAGTAAAAAAGTAAGTCGGAGAGCTCTAAGCAGAAGAGAAGTATAGCAGCCCTCTCCCAAAGAACCAGTCCCCTGAGCTTTTACATAAGGACCCAAACCATTCCAGAATTCACAATGGCCTCATTCTTCCTGCTTTCTCTTTCCTGTCCTTGCTCTTCATACCCCGTTACCCAATTCCAGAAAATTTTCCTACTACTTTCATGCCCCTATTTCCTGGATTCTTGAGGCCTTATGCCTTCATTTTATCCCTCCCTCCTCCTCTGAGAATCACACTTCCTCTCTTTCTCTTTTATTCCCCTCCCCAACATGAAAGCCTTTACCAACTGAATTTGCACATGTAGCTGAGTGATACATCCTGAATGTGCTGGAAAACTCCAGAAAACCTGCTGCAGCTCTCCACCCCACCCTCTACACCCCAAGTTTATCTTTTAACATTGGTCTTCAAATTATAGTCAATCCTCAGGAGTGGATTCCATATTTACAAATTCATCTACTCCCTAAAAGTTATTTGTAATCCTCAAGTCAATACTCGTAAGTACCTTCATTCATACACATGACACATATACAGAGCAGTAAAAATTTGAGTTGTCTGACACACACATTCACAGCTAAGGCTGAACAGGATGACATTCCACCTTCTTGTTTCAGTTCTCAAACTGTAAACTATTGTCTTTTTCATAGTAAGTGTCACTTTTTGGCATTTTTGCATTTTTTTGTTGATTTCACTGTTTAAAACAGCCCCCAAGCCATCTGTTGAAGTGCTGTCTGATGTTCCCAAGCACAAGAAAACTATGGCACCTTGCAGAGAAAATACATGTATTAGATCAGCTTCACTCAAGCATGAGTTACAGTGCTATTAGCCAGGAGTTCTATGTTAAGGAATCAACAATATATATTAAACAAGGTGTCTTTAAGTAGAAACACACATAAAACAAGGCTATGTATTAATCAGTTGTGATTAAGCTGTGTATTCATCAGGAACCTAACTCTGTGTATCCCTTAAGAGCAATGGCTCAGTATTTCCTAATTCAGTGTTCACAGTGACTTAAGAAAACATAACTAGCACAAATAACAAGAATGGACTATGAATATAACAGAGAAGTCAAATAGAGATTTTCAACATTATACATTCTGGGTAAAAACACCCTCTTCCTCAGAAGTGTATTTTCAGAAAATAGAATTCAAAAATTTGCTTTTATCTACTGATGGGGCCTATGCTTCTTCACTTTCTGACATTCACCTCAGAAGTGTCCCAACTCCAGATGAATGCTCGCTCTCCTCCCTCATGTGTCTCCAGGTTCTCCCTCTGAGGAGGCTTCCACACTCACCTCAATTCCTGCAAGAAGCCTGCTAACCTCCTTCAATCCCCTGGCTACCACCATTATGAAGCACCCCCCACTGCAGCCATGATGTACAGTAGAAGTGGCTTTTGTTTATATCCATTTATGTTGCTGCAACTTTTATCTTGATGTATATTTCACCGGCACCATCTCCTCCTTGGTTTTTGAGTTTCCTATTTCACTTCAAAAGGCTCACGATGCCTGCTGGGGTGCTTTGTATTTTCGTGGCTGCCAAACAAATTGTGTCGATTACATAGAAATACTCATTGACTCCAAACTTCTTTGCTCCTTATGTGGATGCCTTCTATTACTTCACCAATACTCCAGACAGGATAAAACATCGTTCATGCTCCCTCTGTCCCTCAATCTGACTTGCAGATTTAAAGGGAAAGACTTGATTCAAGCAGGACACACAAAAACATCGAAAATCATCACATATTTCAGGGTTAAGCTATGATGTGATCACTGTGATTGATGCAAGATAGCAACAATTCTAATCAAGTCCTGTATTTGCAACTAACTTGATATAAACAACCCAGGTGGCCTTCTTCAGGGTGTTTTTATCCTTCCAAACACTTTGAATTTATCCCTTCTTCCCATGTTCCTCCTCTGGCATGCCACTTCCCCTCTCTACTAACAGTAAAACCTGCTGAAGTAAGGCTTTTAAATCTCAGCTCTTCCAGCAAATATATGAAGAAATGATTGCACCTTAGGCTGTCTGGGTTGCTAAAATAGAATACCGTAAACTGGGTGGTTTACAAACAGAAATGTACTTCTCCGTTCTGGAGGCTGGAAGTCTGAGATGAGAGCGCCAACATGGTCAGGCTATCGTGAAAGCCTGCTTGCTGGTTCACAAAAAGCCGTCTTCCCACTTAGTGGGAACCTTAGTGGGGAGGTTCTCTCACATACCAAGAGAACGCTCTGGGTTGCCTTTTAAAGGGCACTAATCCCATCATGAGGGCTCCACTCTCATGACCTAATCACCTCCCAAAGGCCTTTCTTCCTAATACCATCACAGACACTGGAGGTTAGGATTTCGACAGATGGACCTTAGAGACACACATGCAGTCCATAACAGTACTATAAAATTACCCCTGTGTAACCCTGAATTAAAGTATTCGCACTGAACATCAGTGGCTGCCACATGACAAAAAAAGAACCTCATAATGGAAGACTACACCACTGATGTATTCTTGTCCCCCCACCCCACCCCCCAAAATCTGAATCAGACCAGACATTTAAGTCCAACTCCAATTTGTAGGAAATACAGAGAACAAGTAACATGTCAAACTAAATCATAGGGATGCAGCCAGCAAGACTATAGGAAACTCCACAGGTCAAATAACGTGACTTTTTTCAAAAGATTAAAAAAGACATGGAGGGAAAAAAATGTATCGATTTAAATAAGAATTAAAACATATCAACCAAATGTAATATGTGAACCTTAGGTCAATCTTCATTCATGCAAACTGTAAAAAAAAAAAAAAAAAAGTATAATGTTTGTGACATAATTAGAAAATTAAACACCACCTGAATATTCAATGATATTACAGACTGTTAAATGCTTAAGGTATTATTATATTGTAATTATTTTTAAAAGAAAACAGACCTTATCTTGTTGAGAATCATACTTAAATACAGATAAAGTGATATAATAGAGGGGAAATTTACTCCAAAATAATAATGGAGAGAGAAAGCAAATTGAAGTGAATGCAAGATTAGCAAGAGGCTGCTGTTGGTTGAAGTAAACTTATAAAGTAAGTAAATAAATAAATAAATAAATAAATAAACAAACAAACAAACAAACTTATATAGGGCATTCATTATGCCATTCTGTCTACTTTTACGTATGTTCAGAATTCTCCATAATGAAAAGATAAAAACAGGCATATAGATCTCTAGTATAGATCTCATTCTAGTATTTTCAAATCTGTATCTCTAGTCCTAATTGTTTATCTGCAACACAATGCTCTAGTTCCAAAAGCTAAGAGCTTCTTTCCCACAGCCAGCAATTTTAAGCAGAATAGATGCTCGCCTATTAAAAAGCCATTTGCACTTTCTTCTCTGGTAACAGCCATAATTTTGTTTCCAATGTTTCCTGACTCCCATTTCCTTTGCCAGTGACTGGCTCAGGGATAGGCCTCCAATCCAGTTCTGGTCACTGAGACCTGAGAAGTCTGCTGAGGGTTTCTGGAGTAGGATTCCCTATTATTTAAGGGGGGTGGGGGAGGAAAAGATACACAAGGAAGAAAGGCATAGTCCTCTCTGCATGTGATGCCTGGAATGGCAGCAGCCTAAGAGGAACATGCTAAGGAAGGCGGAGTAGAAAGCTATCTGGACTCTGGGTTCTCTGTGGCATTAATGTGCCACTGATTTGGCCAGTCTTGGATTTCTTGTTACACATAATAATTAGCATGATTATTGTTTAAGCCATTTTGACTAGAGTATTCTGTTACTTGAAACTGAAAATCTCTTAAATAGGGATGGCTGAGCAGTGGTTGAGCATCTCATGATCCTGGGAATCCGGGATCGAGTCCCACACTGGGCTCCCTGCATGGAGCCTGCTTCTCCCTCTGCCTGTGTCTCTGCCTCTCTCTGTGTGTGTGTCTTTCATGAATAAATAAAATCTTTTTAAAAATTTTTTAAAAATGAAAGTCTCTTAAATAAAAGAGGCTCACCAGAGTCACCTGGGGAAGAAGCCTACACATCTCTCCCCTCACAAATCTTTCCACATCCTATTTCTCCACTGAAGGACATACTCCCTCCTCCATACCCCTACCCCTTTCTCATACTCTGCTCATACCCTGCCATCCCTACTCCCATAAGAGCAGGTCACATTACTTATGAATAGTGAGACAGAAAAAAAAAGTGAGAATCATTGCAAAGGAGTTAAACGAGTTCATAGAAGTGTTCTATTTATCTTCTTATCCCTCAATGCCTAGTGCAGTGCCTGGCAAAATTAACAGAGTTGAATGCAAGCCAAGGAAAAAATGAATTCAGAAATAAGTGCCCTGCCAAACTCTTAAAACTTAACAAAGTTACACTCAACTTCCCACCAATACTCCACAAGTAACCCTATGTAGGCATCATCTTGTGCCTGAAATATATGGCTTTTTATTGGCCTCCTGATCCCCAGCCTTTCCCCTTATTGCAGTCTACCCTCTCCAGCACCACAGTTATCTCCTAAAACACACATCATTCAGTACCTTCCTTGAAGATCTCTAATACCTCGTAAGTAGCAATAGGATCCAATCCAAATTCCTTTCATGGAACAAGGTCCTTATTCATTTGACCACAACCTAACTTTGCTGCTAAATCTCCCAATGCCTCCCTCTCTCCTCTCCTCCAATGAACTCTACATTCCAGCCATACAAGTGCCTGGTACTAACCTGCAGATAATCTCATGCATGCTTCTTACACTGTTTTTCCTCTCCACCCCACCTATCTAACCTAACAAACTCTAGATCATTCTTTATGACCTAGCTTAGATGTCAACTGGTCTTCACTTTTCCAGGCAAAGTTGGTCATGCCACCTTAGTTTTCTCATAGTCCTTTGTCCATACCTCCAACAAAAGCATCTGCCACATTAAGTTACAATTATTTGTTTAAAGGTACAACCTTCCTACTAATCTAAAAAGTATTCCAAAGATGGAGCTATCGCCATAGTCCCTACAATATCTGTTACTAGATAAAAGGTTCTGAATGATGGAAAGAAGGAAGGAAGAAGGTACTGGCATTTTTCCAGCTGCTAAGTCTAGAAACCTGGAAGTCATGAATTCCCAGAACAGAAAGGAATGTTACAGATCATTGTAAGAAAAAAAAAAATCTTTAAAGATAAGTAAATTGACTCTTCTTTCATCCCCTTTATGCAATTTGTCACCAAATCCATTTGTCATATCCTTCTTCAAAATGTCTACCAGATTTCCTCCTGCCTCTCCATCCCCACTGACCCACATCTAGTCCATGCTCATGTACTCATGCTGGGATTGTTGAAAAGGCCCCCAAAGAGGGTCTCCTTTTCTCTCCCCCATCACAGCCACACTGTACACAACTGACAGAAGAAACTTTCTAAACTAGTATTTTTAATATGTCACCGCAACCACCCCAAGAAGTCTCTACAATTTCCTAATGGCCTCCCTTTTAACTGAAGCTCCCACTCCACTCTACCTTCACCCCTACCAGCCTGGACTCCTACAGTTTGTTTAGGTCATCCTCTTAGCCCAAACTCTCTGAGTGTCTTCCTCACATTCCAGGCACACACACACACACACACACACACACATCATACCCCAGCCCAGATGTCTTGCAGTACTGGAAAAATGTCAGTGCTCACTCCTGCCTCCAGCATTCTGCTTAGGCCCCAAGGCCCTCCCCAGATGTCCTCCAGCACACCTCTATGCTCATTAAAAACCTAGTCCTCCTTCAAGATCACCCAATATACCTTTCCTCCCTCCCTGCAAAGTTTAGACTGCTCATCCCCTTCCTTAAGCTCCCACGGCACTAACATTACTATTCCGTCTTCCACTTAGAACATAAGTGGACTTGTATGCCCCATGACGTCTGCCTATCCCCTTTGCCTATCACCATCCTACTCTTCCTTAAATATTCAACACAAATACCACCTGCCTGTGAACTAAAGAAACTAAAAATCCAATGCCTTTGAACTCCTACAGAATTTTGCTGGTATTTTTCATAAGGCATTTATCACATTCTTTCTATGGATGGAACTGTTTGCTTAATGTAGGACAAACACTTTGAGGGCAGGATCTAGTCTCCTCATCTCTGTTTTACGTTATCCCAGATGTCCTCAGCACCCACAGGAGTGCTTTGTACAGAATAAGTCCTTATTGGAAGATTCTTTCTTTGAACATCTGTTTCCCTGTGGTTCCGAACATGGATGCTGAAGGCAGAGCCTGAAATGAACACAATTATAGCATATGTATGTTAGAGTAGCATATGTGTTTAGGCACATGTACATACCTGTGCCCTACTTTGAAATCCAAGTGAAATCTTTCTTATATATTTCTCAAGGAGAACCTTACAGGGGAGAAAATATTATAAAGATAAGGCAGAGAGGTGGGCCCAATAAGGTCAGTCTCAGTGACCCCCAGAAAGATTACTGACAGCCTGACCTAGTTTTAGCATTATAAATTCTATACCCTAGGAAATTCCCAGATCCCAGGCCAACCTAGATGGTTGATCACACTATCCTCAAAGCCCAATTTTAGCATCTGAGGCCACGTTCTTGTCTCCCTCTTCCTGACTCAAACCACTATTCATTCGCTAGCACAGGCAATGAGACAAACACACCAATTTATCTTAGCCTAGGCCATACCACACTGATAATTTTTTAAACTTCTCAGGGCCAAATTAAGCCCTGATTTTGCAAAGAGGGTGTTTTAGATCTCAACAGAAATTGTTTTAGTAGATTAGAAATACTTTTGATATTTGAAATGCTTCAGCAAACCATAAGGCAGGTGGGAAATACACAGAAATTATGTCAATACTCTGAAAATGTCATTGAATGGCAACCTGCTTTCTCAATCCACCCTCAAATCAGATCCAAACACAGTTAAAATGAAGTACCTTCTAAATAATAGCAATATGTCATATTTGGCCTTGAAAGCCCCATTTATTCATAAAATGTTTAAACTCTTTCCATCTTCCTGAGTTTGTCGTATTTGAAAGTTTCAGCAACCTTATTCTGAACTGTGGTATTTCCAAGTCAAATTTTTATGCAGACAAATTAATCAAAAAGTGTCCAGGAACAACTAAACTGTATGCAAAGCATCAAGCCTCCATGATTATTCTTTGGTTGTCCCTGTCACTAGTCTGATGTTTAAAGAACCTTCAGTGTGGGAATATGTTCTCCTGCATTCCCATTAGTTCCCACAAGGGAATGAAAAGGCTTTTAGTACTTCTCAAAGCTTTCCTTTTTGCCCTCTATCATGTCTAATGCCACAGAGCCAACATCTGAAATGATCATGCATGCACTAGTGTGATATCTGAGGACCTATAAAACATACTCAATTTGTTAAAACATTCAATTAATATTCTGGAAGTTTCTACATGCTTTGCAGCATGAAAATTGTTCTAAGTGGACTTGAGTGACTGAATTTTTTGCTAGATTAACTGGAGGTTCAGACACCTTCCAAATCCACCCTTGCAAGACTCAAAATATGTGACTAACACAATCCATAAAGCTGGTAGTATCAATTATTTCCCCCCCTCCTCAATTATTTTTTAACAGAAAGAAAACCCTAAATTGTACCTTCACCTTGCCTATGCCATCAGTCGAATATGCTTCTCATAGAAATATGATTTGATACGAGAACATCTGTAACCGTCTGGAACATATTTTTCCCAGGACTTTACTTCGAGCTCTCTGTAGATATCATATGTTCTCCACAGAATCTGTGATATGTCTTAAAATTCTTGAATAAACATCAGTTATGCCTCTGTCTTGAATAGTGTCAATCTGAATTGAAAATCTGCCAGCCTTCTTAACATCATCACCAGCAGACTTCTAAATTAATCTGTTTAATACTATGGATAGACTCCCATTAAAATCAGAGTTGTGTAAGTTGATATTTCCACTTATTTTAGAGACTCACTTTTGTTTCCAAAGATGTGTTTGAGCAAGCAATAATCTGAGAAATATACACGAAGAGCCCTATCTCACTACTTACATTTGTTAGAGTGTTATTTGTTCCATGATAACTGACAGGGCACTTTACCAATGGCCTTAAGTCCATTAATCATGCAAAATAAAAATACTTCAGGACAACTTGTTTTAGCTTCACATACTTTGGATTATAAAATGAACTGGTGACATGATTAATAGTGCTTATTATATGGGAAGTCTTCATCTCTTATATCAGTCACTCTGATATAAGTGTTCTGCAAATTGTATCTGAATACATTACAAAAACAAGCCTCCTTAATTTTCATGAAACTATCTCAAATATGCACAAAGATGTATATACAAGGATATTCTTCTCAAAGTTGTTGAGCAATTCCAAAAATCTGGAAAGACTGCCCTATAGAGAATAAATGATTTATTGTATATCCCTACAAAGAAATGCTATACTATTATTAAAATTAAAATGGTAAAAAAATTTTTACTCACATGGAAAAATAGTCCACAATTTTCATTAAGAGGGCATAAAAAATTTTAAAGTATAATAGTATAATAGATTTTTATTCATACTTTTTTTCATCATATGTCTGTTTACATGGAAATAAATGTGAAAACATATACACCAAATAGTGAGAGGGGTTATCTCTAAATGGTGGGATTATGGGTAAATTTTATTTTCTAGCACTTGTCTATACCACCACCACTAAGCTGTGACCTATCAGTGCCCAGGGCAGAAAAAGGCAGACCCTGCAGTGTGAGCAAAGGATAGACAGTGCTCACAGGTTGACTTCCAGAGGCAGAAGGCTTTGGAATGAGACCTGAGAATTTGCATTTCTAACTTCCAGGTATCATACTCTGACTAACTCTGCCCTAAGATTTTCCTTGACCCCAGACTTTATCACTTTCCTCCTACCTTCACTGCCTTCTAGGTAATTATTGGTGTGAGATTCTTCCAGTAGAGTACAAGCTCAGAGAGGTCTATGGCTCCTGGCCCCAAGCCTAGAGCCTTCCAAAGAGCAAGTAATTCAATGTGTGTTTGTTAAAGAAATTAATGGTGAGACATGCTGGCAAGGCGGGAGGGTACTGAGAAAGATCTGTGGCATTTCACTACTTCTCCTGTGGTACCATGATATTGGGAAGGGCCTAAGAATCTGCACAATTACTAGATTTCCAGTAGTAAATCTCCACAATTACTAGTTCCTTGCTCATCAAAGGTGAGAACCTATCCAGGGAATCAGAGGAAACAGGATTCTATGGTTTGGTCAGGGAAGACTTTGCAATGAGACAATGAAAAGCCCTTGAAAATGTGAGAATATTTCCAAGAAACTTTTATAGTAGTTAAGCTCATTAACCGTTAACACTTGAGTATGACTAGTATCATATCAAGTTAATTGCATATAGGAGAAAGAATGGACACAAGGTTGGTATGATTTGATAAAAGAAACTTTCTACATTTCACAATATATATAAATCAAACCACCATGTTGTATGCCTTAACCTTACAGGGTGATATAAGTCAATTACTTTTTTAATAAAACGAGGGGAAAGAAAACAAACTTCTTCAAGGTCCAGAGAAACATTAAGAATCAACTTAGGGACTGGATGCTGTTTTCCAAGGGAGTTAGAGAAAAAGTACATCACATACGCTCGGAGGCCTCTTACCTTCAGGTGGACAATCCCAAAATAAAGAGATTTTTTTTTTTTTTAAGAAAGAAAAAACTGGCTGTTTCTACTCTCCAAAGACTTTTAAGCAAGCTCCACGTTATAGGCCAAGAGGAAGCTGGACTTGGAACATTCGGTACATTGTCCCTTCCCACATGCTACTGTTCCCAGCTGTATCTGGCAAGACCTAGAGTGTCGGGATCTTACAAAAGGCATTTTGAGAGGCCACAACACTTCCTCCTCTTACCCCAACATAAGGCCCTCGATTAAGCCGGAACTAATTCTTATGACAAGTTACAAACCGCAGGCAAAAATAATGAAAACACTGACACCACTCACACTAGGGGGGGAAGACTTCAGGGAGCTCCTATGACAAAGCCTCTGTTATTCACTCAATTCTCCTGATGGTTCCCTGTGCTGGGCATGGCAGCCTCCCTAAGCCTTGCAGAATGAGGAAGAAAACAGAATTTCAACCATGGCATTACTTCAAGCTTCTAGTTGATGGTCTTGCCCATTTGACCAACTTTATAGATTTTTTTTCTTTTATATCATAAGACAGAGGAAAGAACATCAGATTCAGAGTCAAAAGTTCTGGGACCTATATCCCAGTTAATCAAAAAAGGGATAGCACAGAACAGGTTAACTGATTCCTCTAAGTCCCAAAGTATGTATATGTTTATGTGCTTGTGTGGAGAGTTAACTAGCAACTTCAAAACTGACATATGAACACGTCTAGTGTGGGGGTGATGCCCGTCCCTCCAGTTATCTATTTGCAGGCATTGGTAGGTATTTCTTTGCTAGAAAAGGAGGGTTTTAGAACATGAGTCAGAGAAGGAATGAAGACAATGGAGGGTGATGTTTCCACATTGGTCCCTCCACTGTCAATTGGGAGCAACTCCAATTGATGGGGAGTCATTTGCCCCATCACACAATGAAGTCCCAGTGGTGCACTATGTAAAGCCTGGCTCTTTAAGTCCAAGTGAGACATTCTCAGGGAACTCCAGAAACAACAAAAGAATCATTCTGAGGTCCCATGCCAAGGAAGGCCTGAACACCTTCACAACAGGATCATTCCACTTAATGAGATTTCCCTCCTACTCAATGGTAGGCAAGGCCTGGGGACATGCAGTGGAGAGTAAGAACTCTCCTGACCAAACCAACAGGGTCCATATGAGACTCAAAGGAGAATGTAAGTGAAAATAACTTGTCAACTACAAAAAAGACCTGAAGATATAAAGAAGCTCCTGATTCCTTTGCTTTCTCAGTACAAAGTCAACAGCCAAGAGATCCTGAAATCTCAGATCCCAGTGGCAGACTGAGCCTCAGAGAGCCCAATGTGGCTGCATCTAATAGCATCTTTAGGAATATAGGTGAAGAGGGACACCTGGGTGGCTCAGTGGTTGACTGTCTACCTTTGGCTCAGGGTATGGTCCTGGGGTCCCAGGATTGAGTTCCACATCAGGCTCCCCTCAAGGAGCCTGCTTCTCCCTCTGCCTGTGTCTCTGCCTCTCTGAGTGTCTCTCATGAATGAATAAATAAATAAAATCTTAAAAAAGAAAAAAAAAAGGAATATGGGTGAAGGTTCTCTTACTTAAGTCCTCAAATTATTTCTAACAGGCTAACTTGACCCTTTGCAAATTGTGAACTCAGCCAATCCATCCTTGATGCCAGATCTCATTTGCTAGTTTTAGTCACCTTTATCTACAGATAGGATAACACCATCTGAACACTCTATAAGACATCTTCAAATCAACATATTAAAAAACAAAGTGAGAGGAGTTTAATTTTGAATATGTTGATTTGAAGATGTCAATAGAGGGCATATTTGAAGATGTATATTTAATGGTAATGGTGTGGGGGTGATGCCCACTCCTCGTTATCTATTTGCAGGCATTGGTAGGTGTTTCTTTGCTAGAAAAAGAGGGTTTCAGAACATGAGTCTAAGAGAAGGAATGAAGACAATGGAGGGTGATGTTTCCACACTGGTCCCTGCACTGTCAATTGGGAGCAAATGGTAATTAAATATACACAACTGCACTTCTCCCAGACTCTAAGATCCATGAAGACAATGACCAGATCTTACGTCTTTGTATCCCTGATGGAAAGATAGTAAATTCTCAATAGTGGTTGGTTACACTGAAATAAAGTATTCAGCATTAGTTAGGGCATTAGGGAAATGCTAGCTGCTATAACAAATGCCAAAATCTCAAGGACTTAATATATCGTTTTATTTTGCATGTACTAAAGACTTCAATATGGATGTTCCTGGGTCCTAGGTAGCCTTCAGCATCCTCATTTGGGATCCAGGATAATTCCAGTTTGTAGCTCTGGCTTTCTCTAGGGCCTTAAGTCTTCTACATTCAGTCCTCAGATGGGGTGTATGTGAGACAGACTGAGGTTGCCTGAATGGGTTTGGTTTTTTTTTTTTTTTTTTTTTTTTTTTTTTGCCCATTTCCTTAGCATAACTATTATTAACACCCTGTTCTCACTCTCAAAAGTGTCCAAGCTTAGAGGATAAATTATGTTACTCTGCCCATAAACTATCTCAAATAATCTATGAATCCATCATAAAGTTTCTAAGCCTCACATTTTTCATCATGGGCAACTGAAAGCCTATCTTAGGATAAACAGTATAACATTGAGAAGAAAAGGTCAAGAGTGGCATATTCCATTTTATCTGACCACCATCTACTTCCTGTATAGTCAGTCAAATACACTGAGTCTTAAAAGTTCAATTAAGAAAAAACAATGCCGGGATCCCTGGGTGGCGCAGCGGTTTGGCGCCTGCCTTTGGCCTGGGGCGCGATCCTGGAGCCCCGGGATCGAGTCCCACGTCGGGCTCCCGGTGCATGGAGCCTGCTTCTCCCTCTGCCTATGTCTCTGCCTCTCTCTCTCTCTGTGTGACTATCATAGATAAATAAAAATTTTAAAAAAAAAGAGAAAAAACAATGCCTTCCAGAATATGCCTCCTCTATGTTATGTCAAAGCAGTGCCTTAAATACGAAAGGCCAGTGTCTGACATGGAAAAGCACAAGTGTTTTAGCCCAGTCATCACTGAATCTCTGCTTTCCAGAAAATGACTGACATCTTTAGAAGGCATTTTATTAAGCAAATAAAATAATAAAAAAAAGAACAAATAAAAAATACCTATGATCCAATCAAAAACCCATTAGTTACAGCACTGAACACATAACCCATTAGAAAGTCAAGACATTTCTTCCCAATGAAGAATTGCCTAACTCTAACTCTAAAAATAAAAGTCTCTAATACAGAAGTTACAATTATACAGACCAGGACCAGCCTGAGATTTAGTTTTGCTTAGAGTTCTCATTCATAATGCAATAAACAAAGCTGCAATGAGAATGTTTAAAGATCTAAAGGTCAGGCAGCCTGGGTGGTTCAGCAGTTTGGTGTCGCCTTCAGCCCAGGACGTGTTCCTGGAGACCTGGGATGGAGTCCCACATCGGGCTCCCTGCATGGAGTCTGCTTCTTGCCCTGCTTCTCTCTGTCTCTGTGTGTCTCTCTCAGTGTCTCTAATGAATAAAATCTTTTTTAAAAAATAAAGATATAAAGGCCAAGAGTTTTCAAGAACCCAAGAGAATTTCCTAAGATGGACAGAGATATACATACCAACCACTAGAAAGTTAGATGCATGAGATAACCTAAAACTCTTTGTAGCCTATATTTTCCTAAACTTAGTTTAAGCATCTTGAAATTATACAGAAATCTCATTGGAAAATAGTATGCAATTCAGTTTTACCAATTCAGACTGATTTTCCATGTCAGTCTAAATGAAAGAGGCTTTGCCAAATGCAGAAGATTTCCCCATCTAACACCTTCTCCAGTTGAGCCTTGTGAAGATATTGCTAAGAGGAATATCTGATCAAATGCTTAAGCATTAACCACATGCAAGGAAAGCCATTAAATGAATGAACCTTCTGTGAATTAACTTGATTTTCTAGAAAATGAAAACAAAATTGAATCCAAGGATAAACTATCCTAAAATCACATTAGGCGAGTAAAAACATAAAATATTTTTTCACTGGGGCTGTAAAAATTAAATTAGCTGAAAGAGGAAATAAATGCTTTTGTGTTCCAAGCACTTCCATTTACTAGGACAATGAGTACCTATGAAGGAACCAAAACTCTAAAAAAGAACTATAATTGTTTCTGAGAATGATGCTTTATATAGTGAAAGAAAAATCATCTTTTTCTCTAAGTAATGTACCAGGAGGAGTAGAATCATACTCGGTGACTGCTCAAAATTTGGAAGAAATAACAGAATTTCAGGAAAATGAACATTTCACCCAAAAGTAGGCTGCTGGGGGGAGCTGGCTTTCTGTCCAGGAGACGGTGGGCAGGCTGGCTCCTCTACCCCATCTTCATCCCTCCCCAGGTATCATCGATCTTTCCTTGGATTTAAGTTGCCTCTATACATTTCTGCTTCATATGAAGGCGTGTCCATTACACTGTTCTGGGCTCAACAGTCTTTGTCAGAGGACTGAGTCATATCATCTCATAATGTCTACACAAAAATTTTTGTTGCACCCAGATCCTTATTTTGTTACACCAGATGCTTAACATATTTAGATTTCAGAGACTGGCACAATTTTAACAGCCCAAATCCCTCTTTCAAGTAGTAACTCAGGGACCTAGGCTCTTTCTAGTCAATTGGATGGGAGAGAGTACCCGTGGAAGATCACACAGTAAATTTACAGCTCAGCCTAAAAGTGGCCCACATCATTTCCACCCAGATTCCAATGGCTGGAATTCAGTCCTATAATTCATCTAGATGCATAGGGAACTTGAAAATGTAGCTTTGCTTTATCCTCAAGAAGGAGAGAACTGGCTATTGGCGAATTTAGCAATTTCTACCACCTTGATTCTGCCCATTTGTTCAGAAAATATTTGAGTTAAGATGGTGTAGTAGTAGGGGGACCCTATGCTTGCCTCATCCCTTGAACACAGCTAGATAAATATCAAATCATTCTGAACACCCCAAAAAATCGATCTTAGGACTGAGAGAACTGCACAACTAGAGAGAAAAGAGACCACACTGTGGAAGTGTTTGCCACAGAAGACAGAGAGCTAGACAAAAATGCCAATATGGAGGAATTCATCCCAAAAGAAAGAACAAGAAAAGTTCACAGCCAGGGATCCAACTGAAACAGATATAAGTAACAGATCTGGACCAGAATTTAAAACAATTATAAGGGTACTAGCTGGGCTTCCAAAAAGCACAGAAGACACCAGAGAGTGCCTTACCACAGATAAAAGACCTAAAAACTAGTCAGACCAAAATTTTAAAAAATGCTATAGCCAAGATGCAAAACTGATGGGATGTAATGATGACAAGGATGGAAGAAGCAGAGGAAAGAATGGAAAATAACGAAGATGAAAGGGGGGAAAAATACTGAATCACAAATGTAGACTTAGGGAACCACCAATTCCATAAAGTGTAATAATATCTGTATCATACAAGCCCAAAAGAAGGAGAGAGGGGAAAAGACAGAAGGTTTATTTGAGCAAATTATAGCTAAAAACTTCCCTAACCTGGGGAAGGAAATACACATCCAAATCCAGAAGGCACAGAGAACCTCCATCAAAATACAATTTTTTAAAAAAAGCAGCCAATCCCAAGATACATTATAGTTAAATTTGCAAAGTACAGAGATAAGGGAGGAAAAAATCCTGAAAAGGCAAGGAAAAAGAAATCCCTTATAAAGGAAGACAAATAAGGTTAGCAGCAGATATATCCACAGAAACTTGACAAGCCAGAAGAAAGTGGCATGATATATTCAATGTGCTGAATGGGAAAAACACGCAGCTAAGAATACTTTTACAGCAAGGTTGTCATTCAGAACAGAAAGAGAAAGTAAGAGCTTCCCAGACAAACAAAAACTAATGGAGTTCATGACCACTAAACTAGCCCTATAAGAAATACTAAAGGGGACCCTTAAAGTGGGAAAGACCAAAAACAACAAACACTAGAAAGGAATAGAGAAAATTTCTAGAAATAGTGACTTTGGGCAGCCCGAGTGGCTCAACAGTTTAGTGCCACCTTCAGCCCAGGGCGTGATCCTGGAGACCCGGGATCAAGTCCCACATTAGGCTCCCTGCATGGAGCCTGCTTCTCCCTCTGCCTGTGCCTCTGCCTCTCTATGTCTCTCATGAAAAAATAAATAAAACCTTTTTTTTTTTAAGTGACTTTACAGGTAATACAATGGCACTAAATTCATATCAATAATCACTCTGAATGTAAACAGACTGATTAAAAGACATAGTGTGCACAGCCCCGGTGGCTTAGCGGTTTAGCGCCGCCTTCAGCCCGGGATGGGATCCTGGAGACCCGGGATCGAGTCCCATGTTGGGCTCCCTGCATGGAGCCTGCTTCTTCCTCTGCCTGTGTCTCTGCCTCCCTCTCTCTCTCGCTCTCTCTCTCTCTCTCTCTGTGTGTGTGTCTCTCATGAATAAATAAATAAAATCTTTTTTTTAAGATTTATTTATTTATTTATTCAGAGAGAGCAAAAGAAAGGCAGAGACACAGGCAAAGAGAAAAGCAGGCTCCATGCAGGGAGCCCGACGTGGGACTCGATCCCGGATCTCCAGGATCACACCCCGGGCTGCAGGCGGGGCTAAACCGCTGCGCCACTGGGGCTGCCCTAAATAAATAAAATCTTAAAAAAAAAAAAAAAGACATAGTGTATCAGAATGGATTAAAAAAAAAAAAAAGACCCATATATAAACTGCTTAGAAGAGACGCTTTTTTTCTTTTTAAGATTTATTTATTTATTCATTCAGAGAGAGCAAGAGAGAGGCAGAGACACAGGCAGAGGGAGAACCAGGCTCCATGCAGGAAGCCCGACGTGGGACTCGATCCCGGGTCTCCAGGATCACACCCCGGGCTGCAGGCGGTGCTAAACCACTGTGCCACCAGGGCTGCCCAAGACTCATTTTAGACCTAAAGACACCTGGAAATTCAAAGTGAGGGGATGGGAAACCATTTATCATGCTAATGGACATCAAAATAAAGCCAAAGTAGCCATACTTAGATTAGACAAACTAGATTTTAAACTAAAAACCATAACAAGAGATGAAAAAGGGCATTATATATAAATCGGTCAACAAGGGTCAACAAGATCTAATAACTGTAAACATTTATGCCCCCAACTTGGGAGTACCCAAATACATAAACCAATTAATAACAAACATACTCATTGATATTAATACAATAATAGTAGGGGACCTTAACACTCTACTTCCAGCAAGAGACAAATCCTCTAAGCAGAAAATCAACAAGAAAACAATGACTTTGAATGATACACCAAAACCAGATGGACTTAATATATTCAGAACATTTTATCCTAAAGCAGCAGAATATACATTCTGAGTACATATGGAACATTCTCCAGAATAAATCACCTACTGGGTCACAAATCAAGCCTCAACAAATGCAGAAAGACTGAGATCATACCATGCATATTTTCTGACCACAACACTATGAAACTTGAAGTCAACCATGAGAAAAAATTTGGAAAGGCCACAAATACATGGTGGTCAAAGAACACCTTACTAAAGAATGAATGAGTTAATCAGAAAATTATTAAGGAAATGTTTTAAATACACAGAAGCAAATGAAAATGAAAACACAACAGTCCAAAACCTTTGGGATGCAGCAAATACAGTCATAAAAAGGGATATGTATGTGTATATATATACATACACACACACTCAGCAGTACAGGCTTACCTCTCAAGCAAGAAAAATCTCAAATATACAAACTAACCTTACATCTAAAGGAGTTAGAAAAGGAACAGCAAATAAAGCATAAAGCCTGCAAAAGAAGGAAAATAATAAAGATTAGAGCAGAAATAAATGACATGAAATTATAAACAAAAAAAACCACAATAGTTCAATGAAACTAGGAGGTTCTTTGAAATAAAAAACAAAATTGATAAACCCCTAGCCAGATTTATCAAAAAGAGAAAGACCCAAATAAACAAAATTATTAATGAAAGAGGAAAAATCACAACCAACACCACAGAAATACAATTATAAGAAAATATTCTGAAAAATTATATGTCAAAAGATTGGGCAATCTGGAAGAAATGGAAACTGAAAGAAATTCCTATAAACATATAAACCACCAAAACTGAAATGGGAAGAAACAGAAAGTTTGAATAGACCCATAACCAGCAAAGAAATCCAATCAACAATCAAAAATCTCCTCCAAAAAAAGGCCAGGATGAAATGGCTTCCCAGGGGAATTCCACCAAACATTTAAAGAGCTAATACCTATTCTTCTCTAACCATTCCAAAAAATAGAAATGAAAGGAAAACTTCCAAAATCTTTCTACAAGGCCAGCATTACCTTGATTCTAAAACCTAAGACTCCACTGAAAAAGGAGAATTACAGGCCAACATCCCTGATGAGCATGGGTACGGAAATTCTCAACAAGATACTAGCAAATCAAATCCAAAAGTACATTGAAATAATTATCCACCACAATCGAATAGAATTTATTCCTGGGCTGCAAATGTGGTTTAATATTTACAAATCAATATGATATACCACATTAATAAAAGAAAGGATAAGAGCCATATGATCTTCTCAATAGATGCAGAAAAAGCATTTGACAAAGTACATCATCGATTTTTAATAAAAACCTTCAACAAAGCAGGGATAGAGGGAACATACCTCAACATCATAAAAGTCATACACAAAGGACCCACAGCTAATATCATCCTTAATGAGGGAAAACTGGAGCTTTTTGTCTATGATCAGAAACAGGATAAGGATGTCCACTCTCATCGTTATTTAACATAGTATTGCAAGTCCTAGCTTCAGCAATCAGACAATAGAAAGAAATAAAAGGCATCCAAACTGGCATGTAAGAAGTCAAACTTTCACTATTCACAGATGATGTGGGTGATACTCTATGCAGAAAACCCAAGACTCCCACCAAAAAAACTGCTAGAACTGATACATGAATTCAATAACATTCCAGAATACAAAATCAATGTACAGAAATCTGCTGCATTTCTATACACCAATAATGACACAGCAGAGGGAGAAATCAAGGAATCCATCTCATTTACATTTTTACCAAAACCCATAAGATACCTCAGAATAAACCTAAGCAAAGAGGTAAAGGGTATGTACTCTGAAAACTATAAAACACTTATGAAAGAAATTGAAGAGGACACTAAGAAATAGGAAAGCATTCCATGCTCATCAACTGAAAGAACAAATATTAAAATGCCTAAACTACCCAAAACAATTTACATGTTTAATGCAATCTCTATCAAAATACCACTAGCATTTTTCAGAGAGCTAAAAACAATCAATACCAAAATTTGGGTGAAACCACAAAAGACCCCAAACAGCCAAACCAATCTTGAAAAAGAAAACCAAAGCTGGGGGCATCATAGTGCCAGACTTCAAACTATATGACAAAGCTGTAGTCATCAAGACAGTATGGGACTGGCACAAAAATAGACACATTTATCAACTGGAACAGAACAACAACAACAAAAACCAGAAATGGACCCACAACTCAATGGTCAACTAATCTTTGAAAAGCAGGAAAGATTATCCAAGGGAAAAAAGACAGTCTCTTCAACAAATGGTGTTCAAAACACTGGACAACAACACACAGAAGAATGAAACTAGACCACTTTCTTACACCACACACAAAAATCAATTCAAAATGGATGAAAGACCTAAATGTGAGACAGGAAACCATCAAAACCTAGGGAACACAGTAACAACCTCTTTGACCTCAGCTGTAGCAACTTCTTACTAGTCACATAGCCAGAAGCAAGGGAAAGAAAAGCAAAAATGAACTATGGGGACTTCACCAAGATAAAAAGTTTCTGCACAGCAAAGGAAACAATCATCAAAACTAAAGGCAACCTATGAAATGGGAAAAGATATTTGCAAATGACACATCTTTTTTTAAAGAGAGAGCACACATGAGAGGCATGAGCCAGTGGTAAGAGGGACACAGGGAAAGGGAGAAGCTGGCTCTCTGCTGAGCAGGGAGCCCAACCTGAGCTCGATCCCTGTACCCAGGTATCATGCATGATCTGAGCCAAAAGCAGATGCTTAACCAACTGAGCCACACAAGTGCCCTACAAATGACATATCAGATAAAGGGTTAGTATCCAAAATCTGTAAAGAACTTATCAATCTCAAAACCAATCAATAGATAGATAGATAGATAGATTCTCTCTCTCTCTCTCTCTCTCTCTCTCTCTATATATATATATATATATATATTTATTTATTTATTTATACTGAAGCTAATATATATATATATATATATATATATATATATATCCAGCTAAAAAATGGGCAGAAGACATGAACAGGCATTTTTTACAAAGACATACATATGGCTAACAGACACATAAAAAGATGCTCCACATCACTCATCACCAGGGAAATACAAATCAAAATAATAAGATACCACCTCAGACCTGTCATAAGGGCTAAAATTGACAACAGGAAACAACAAATGTTGATGAGGATGCAGAGAAAGGGGAGCACTCTTACACTGTTGGTGGGACTGAAAATTGGTACAGCCACTCTGGAAAACAGTACGGAGGTTCTTCAAAAAGTTAAAAATAGAACTACCCTATGACCCAGCAATTGCACTACTAGGTATTTATCCAAAGGATATAAAAATTCTGATTTGAAGGGGCACATGCACCCCAATGTTTATAGCAGCATTATCAACAAGAGCTGAATTATGGAAAGAGCTCAAATGCCCACAAATGATGAATGAGTAGAGAAGATGTGGTATATATAATGGAATACTATTCAGTCATCAAAAAATGAACTCTTGCCATTTGCAACAAAATGGATGGAGCTAGAGTGTATTACACTAAGTGAAATGTCAGAAAAAGACCAATAGTGTATGATTTCACTCATATGTGGTATTTAAGAAACAAAATATATGGATATAAGGGGGAAAAATAGACAAACCATAAAACAGATTCTTAACTATAGAGAACAAACTAAGAGTTAGCGGAGGGGAAGTGGGCCAGGGGGTAGGTTAAATGGGTGATAGGTATGAAGGAGAGCACTTGTAATGAGCACTGGGTATTATGTGTAAGTGATGAATTACTAAACTCTACTCCTGAAATTAATATGACACTGTATGTTAACTAGAACTTAAATAAAAACTTGAAATAAAAAAAAAAAACCTGTTAATCTTTACACATGAGACACTTTGTCAAGAACAAAGGTAAATGGTGAGCAGTACATTGTACTTGAGTAATCCCAGGGGAGTGACAGAGAATAGGTACATTAGTAATTACAACGTGGTAAGTGTTGTAAGCGAGGCATTCACAGAATGCTGAAGGAACCCAGAAAAGTAGTTCAGGGACTCTTGAATGGAGTCTTTAAGGAAAGTGACTAGCTAATGCTCCTTCATCACCTCCACTCACCCAACATTGCTCTAAGTGCCCCTGGTGTATTAACTCACTCAATCACCATAACAACCCTAAAAGGTGGGCAGTATTATTATTCATACAAATAAGGAAACTGAAGCACAGAGAGGTCACTTACTCAGAGTCTCACTGTTTGCTAATGATAGAAGCAATGTTTGGACATAAGTCACCTGTCTCTAGGAATGACTCTCAACCCCCCACACTGTACAAAAGCAGCAGAAGTTCACCAGGAAGGACAGAGGCCCTCTCTGCTGATGTAGATTCCGTCTCAGCATTGTATAGCAACATAGCAAGAGGACATGTGGAAACCTGTGAAGAAACGCACACTGGTGAGGTCTGATTATACCCTGACCTAGACCCTCAGTGGTCTCAGAGAATGAGGGCCTGGAGCCAGGATTACCACTCAAAAAAGCTAGAAGGATGTCAATACTGGGAAGATGGGCCAGATTGGAATAAGGAAACCAGAGTCTCCTGTCCAGACAGTCCCCGTATAATGAGAAGGTGACCCATTTAATAAAAATTCATTACTATCTTGTCAGGCTCAACACCTACCAAACTGAAGTTGACCCACAGCCAGAAGCTGGAGGTAAGGGACTGCCATCTCCCTACTTAGAGGTGATCTCAGGGCTTGCAAGTTGTTGCTGCGAGGAAGAAAGCAGTAGCCCATACCTGAGTCCCTGGGAATTCTGCACTCCCTGTCGAATATCCATAATATCAGCCTCTTATTTCCTTTATTCCACTCCAAACATATGTCCTAGCTTCCTATGTGTAGGAGAGGCACACCACGCCCAGTTTTTCTCCCCTTTCTGGACACACAAAAAGTCTATACTCTTTAGCTCCCTCACAGGCAGCCATGTGGCTAGTCATACCAATATCATGGCATAATAACCTGATCTCTAGTCCTTTGCCTTGGCAATCCCAGAAGCCACCTGTTGAGATGACAGCATAACAAGATAAAGAGAGTGTTGACCAGAGAATTGCTTACCCCATACTGGACTTATGAAAGCAAGAAATAAGTCTTTTTTTTTTGCCTTAACACCTGAGATTTCTGGCTTCATTTATTACTGCAACATAACCCAGCTAGTGTATATAATAAATTATATTTCAAACCTCTGGTTTTGCTGGTTTTGTTTCTACTTATGTCTCAACCCTAAAACACATGCCACCCTCACTTCATTATTCAGCCACGATTAAATCTGCTATATCTAACCCAGTACTACATACATGTGGTGACTTCTTAAGTCAGTTATTAATTTTCACATTTTTAAATGAAGCTATAAAAACTCCATGACCACCACTTGGAATGTCACTGTCTAAATCTGATGTCAGAATGGCCACAGAGTCTGAGCTATTTCCTAACACATCCTCCTGCTCTAAGTGGAAAATCTAACAGGCTGAACTTTCCAGTAATGAGGCTTGACAACTTTGCCACCAGCAGGAGAAGCAGCAGTCAGGCTAGGACAAAGGCTGCTAATTTCCTCACTGAAGTGTTGATTAGGCTTCCTGCAACTGGTCTACTAGTAAAGGAACTCTTACCAGTCCTCATGTGAACACTTTGTGAATGTCTCCTGGCCCCCCTACACACACACACACACACACACACACACACACACACACATTAGCAAATTACAATACCAACATTTCCAAACGAAATGGTGTCCAGTACTAGCACCCTTCATGTTATGAGAAAGCTACATTCAAGAAATATTAGGTATAAATTCAACCAGAATGAAAGAGCATTGTGTTTTGGTAAATTCCAATCTATTTAGTTTGTTCCTTGAAAGGAGATGTACTCACATCTATAATTCTAGTTTCAACTTAATGACAATGACTTTCAGACAAAACACATGGAAAATCAAACAAAAATTGTCTTTTAAGTGTCTTTGTGGCTCAGTTGAGCATCTGACTCTTGATTTTGGCTCAGGTCATGATCTCAGGGTCATGGGATTGAGCCCCACATCTGGCTCTGTGATCAGCAGTCTGCTTGTCCCTCTCCCTCTGCTCCTCGCCCCCCCCCGAGCCCCATCACCATCCCAATCATGCTCACACACATACACATACACACACACACACACACACACACACACACGCTTACACACGCATGCTCTCTCTCAGATAAATAAAATATTTTTTAAATTATCTTCTAATCTCTAGTACCAGTTGGGCACTCAGACACCAGAAATAAGCAGACAGAGAGTATACTTCATTAGAGTTACTGTGAGAAACACACAGTGAACTAGACTTAGCAGCAGAACAAGTTCAAAGAGAACTAGCTCTTTCTACCCCCTTTACTGCGCCCATTTTTCAGAACTTCCTTCTCAGACTTGATGATACAATCTGGAGGTATACATACAGATTACCACATCATTGTTATATTATGTATCTTCTATGAATGATTTTTTACATTTGCTTTTCCTTTGTAAACAGAAATACAACTGCATATTTTTATACATAATCCCTAATTATTATTTGTAATTATCCAGGCAGATAAATAGATGTATATTAACTGGTTTAAATGTTTGCCCCTGGCCTTTTTATACTCTGACTCCCTATTTTGATCACTGACTGTACCACCAACCACCTCTTGGTCACTTGGAATTAATCTTCAAGCACTTATTTCAACAGAGACAAATAAATAAAACCTCACCTAGAACTGCCTATCACAGAAGTAGTTTTGAAACTTTGCCTGTCAGAGAATGTATTTGTTGCTTTCACACATGAAAGACAACCTGGCTGGGTATAAAATTCTTGGATCACAGCTTATAAGCAAAACTCTAAAGGTCTTTCTTTAGCACAGCTATGGTAAAGAATGATATAATTCTGGATGACTTTCTTTTGGCACTTTGGCATTACCTATTTGTTCCTCACTGAACACATGTTGTTATAATAAGAAAAAAATTTAGTAAAACCAATAGATTTGTGGTGAGTACTGATTATTACATTCCCACATTCTGCTGGATGTTGAAAGGCATGCCCATAATTGATGTAGGAGGAACTCAGCTGTAGGCCACATATAAAACAACTGATCATATAAATGAGTGATATTACTACACAGTAATTTTATGATTAATAAAAATCAACATTGGGATTTAATAGCTTATTATTTAGGGGAAAATAGTAGTGCATTTGGAACACATAAGATGAAAACATCAGAAGCCCTCAAACCTCTCCAGATAGCCACAAGTCAAAATTCTGGAATTTGAAGTCCACAGGGTCTTACAATAATCAAGCTCTAGTTTTAGCCTCCTCTACGCTACACAAACTTAACCACCTCTTTATTCAGAAAAACAATAATCCAATTCCGAAAAAAGAAACATGTCAAACCTGATTATGCTTTGGAGGAGGTCAGATGGAGAAGGACTATACCACAGTTGTTAGAGACACACTATCCAGGTTCAGATGACCTGGCTTCAAGTCTGACTGTACCACACACTACTTCTGAGCAACCCTGAGCAAATCAACTCCCCTGTGCTACCATTTTCTTATCTGCAAAATCAGGATAAAAGTAAAATCTCCCTTAGGAGACTGCTGAAAGAATTAAATGAATTAAAATAAAGCACAATACCGGGTGCATTGGAAGTGTGAATTGTGTTTATAATGAACAAATGAGAGGCACAACATAAGAGTTACAGGCTGAACTTTTGTTATTTGACAGGTCCTCGAGGAATATCTATTACCATCAAGGTGAGCAGGACAAACAGTTTTACTGCCATCACAAACCAGTCAGGCAGGCTGAGGGAAGATGATGGGGACTGGTTCAAACCAGGAGACTTCTTGGTGCCAGAACTACAGTCAGCTATTCTGGGCCACTGTGCTGTTCCCTACACTAACCTACCAAGATGTCTTGCCATTGAGTATGGTTGTTTAGAGAGGGCACCACTGCAGATCTTATTACCCAAGCATCAAGTGAAGCTACCCAAAGTCTGCAAGGTAAATAGAGGGAAAAGTCCGTAAAATATCCCTCTACAAAATGAGGGAATCCTACTTCAATATTGTTTTGTTTTTATGATTTACTCTCAGGGCAAAGGAGATGTTCTGTTTGCTCTTCTTCCTAGGAATTATAAATTTCACAACTTCCTTTCTTTCACGGGGAAGTTGGTCCAAACCCACAACTAGTAACCTCACATGGAAATTCAACATTGCTATTTAAAGCAAGTGGAATTCAAGAAGCAGTTTTGCGTTTCACCTAGCATCTTGTTGGAGAGCTAGAGTCTCTCAGCCCTATGGTCTCACAATTAACTTGTTGGAACAGTCTAAAAGGGTTTCAAAATAATAACAATTAATTAGTTAAAATGGTTTTACTCTCACATCCACTAACCCATAGTAGGAAAATCCATGAGGCTCAACACCTTGGAGTATCCCCACAAAGAACCTCTGAGAAGGGGAGAAAGCTATAAGAACACAAGCTCCAAAGGCTCCTCCACCTACTATCCAGGTGAGCCTACACACTAGACCTAACCGTCTCTCCAAGGACGGTGTTTGAATCTGCACAAGAGAGATGTAATGACACCTACCTCATAAGGCTGTTGTAAGGATTAAATGAGAAGATACATCTAATGTACTTACCACAGTGCCCTACATGTTCACTATTGGCTCCATATTTACAGCCAGACAAGAATAAAAATCCCCTCAGCTCAAGTAGAAATGCTACCATATCACACAAGGTACAAAGTCATTGTGCAAGTCCTGATGGCTTACACCTGTTTATATAAAGAACTTTGTGTGTCATATAATGGACTATTTGTGCATTCCCAGGACCAATTCTTATTTCGCTGTTTTTGTAGAGCCCCTAAAACTTCGTGGCAGTCCATTTTGCCACTGTGATGAAGCATTTTCTTGCAGGAATAGTGTCCAGTCGACTTTTGACCTTTATTAGTCAAAATCATGAAATCCAACTTTGTTTGCTTCCATGTTTCACTGGGAATGCAACTGGAGAAACAGCTGTAGTCATGGCTAGCTGACTTTTAGGCTAATCAGCTAGAGGATGCCTAGAAATCTCCATTTTGCTCAAGAAAAGCCCAAGATTTCTCAGAATTCCAGAAACACCAGATCACCCCGAGAACGTAGAGAAGCCTCTTCTAGCCTAGGCTGTGGAAGCTCGCAAGACCGCCAATATTACTTGGCCCATCTGGAACTGGCTAGTTCTGACCTTTGGAGAAAGGCACTGCAATGAGGCAGGCAGGCTCATACACTGGGTGGTGGCTGGCTGTGAGCCCTGAATCTCCAGCTCTGGGAGCCCTCTGCGCTGAGAGCATCTCACAACATGTGGAATTCACCCCAGGTACACAACAGTAGAGTTGGCAGGCAGGTGGTCCTTACCTCCTCGTGCTTCAAGGGAGAGGCTGAAGCTGCCAGCAGAATCTGTCTATCGCCCTATAACTTCTCCTCCTACTCTCCTCCCAAAGTTGGGTTTATTCTCAGCAAGACACTGGTATCTGCAATGGAACTGAACAAAGGCTATGACTAGTAGTACCTGAGAACAGGTATTACTTAAGGGATCGTTCACAGCCAACCAACAAACCAAGCTAAGAGGTTCACACTTTGATACCTGCCTTCCTGTGACCTTGGTGATTTGGAGGGGAACCTTCTAGTCACACCACTCTCTCTCCTGCCTGTATCTCTGCCCGTTGCTCCCTAGACTGTCATCTCCACCTCTGTGTATAGCCTTCCTTCTCTCCTTCTCTAAGGAGATTCTGAAAGTCTGACAACACAGAGCCCAAAAACACAAACAGAGACGCTTTGTAACAATCTTGCAAAATAATAATTTAAATGTGATCTCCTTGGAAGTGAGGTACATTCATGATAAAGAATCTAGTTCAAAGAATCAGTGCCAACATGTAAGACAGAAATGTCCGTTCTATTTCACATGAAAGCAGAATTGAAAGACTGAGTCATATTACATCAGGCATAGCTGTTTTTTTCCTCTCTCTCTCACTACCCCCTTCTGTGTGTACGTTGCTTCTTTTCTTTTGTCACCGAGATAAAGAGAGGCACCCGTACCTCCCATGCAGGAGCCCAGGACGGCCAATGACTCCATCACAACCAGAGAATCTTCTTTCCCACAAACCTCATGCTATCACATCACAGAACAAAACCAGGAGGCTCCGTCCCGTTACTTTTATTCACTGATGCAAAGATTCGGAGCACCCTCACCCACTGCCTGATTTCTCAGCAAAGGAGCATTTGCAAGTTGAAAGATTTATATTCTGTGAAATATTTCACTTGTCATCAGCCAGGGGCTCCAGGCTCCCTGGATGTGCTGGTCAGTTCCAGGAAGGCTCTGCTCTCTACGCTTCCCTCATAGGCAAGGCCACACTGCTCCCAAGTGGCTTCTGTAGAGAAGCAGGAAGCCAGAAATGGCTCCCAGTGGGATGCTCTTCAGCCTCCCGCGGCCCGCCTCGCTGCTAGAGCCCGTCTGTGTCTACACGGCCCTAGAACCTTTCGAGCGGTCCTCACACTGGAGACCTCAGCCTTTTACAACTCCCGGAAAGGGCCCTTTGTTGTGACCAAGAGGGCAGTCGTTCCATATTTTTAGTACCCTTAAAAAGCTACAGGCTGGTCTAACAAAACAAAGCCTAGCATTGATCACAGCAGTGGGAGTCTGTTAAGATGCAAGTATAAGGGGCAGCCCGGGTGGCTCAGCAGTTTAGGGCCACCTTCAGCCCAGGGCGTGATCCTGGAGACCTGGGATCGAGTCCCACGTCGGGCTCCCTGCATGGAGCCGGCTTCTCCCTCTGTCTGTGTCTCTGTCTTTCTCTGTGTGTGTGTCTCTATGAATAAATAAAATCTTTAAGAAAAAAAAAAAGATGCAAGTATAAGGGGGCCCTCCCCACCTACCTACCCCCCCCAACAACAACCACAACAACAAAAAGGCAAAAGAAAGGAGAAGGCCGAAGTAACTGGAGACTAAAAATGCAGTTGCCAGCACCTATTAGGTAGGACTCTGCACCCAGAGGCAGCTCCTCACTCCTTAGGAGTCTCCGTAGCTTTCTGGAGGTAAAGGCGTCTTAGTGAGCAACATCTCCTTCAAGCTCGTCTCATCTCAGCAACTAATGGTGCGAGCTACCCTCGAAATAAGCGTTCTTGTACCTGTGATTGTTACTGCGGCCCAAAGGGGAGTGACGGCTGGCTCAAGGCTCGGCGCAGTGTCGCCTGTTCATGCTCCACCGACAGAGGCGAAGCTTGGGAAGCTACGGCCCAACCCTTCCAGCGCCTGGGTCACCCGGGGGACCTCTCAACACCTGAGACCAGTGACGTCAGAGCCTCCACAGGTGGAACCGGCCCCCGGGGGGGGGGGGGGGGGGGGGGCGGAGCTTACGACCCGCAGATGTGTCTGAGGACCCCTCCCCCCATTCCTGTTCCCGGCTGCATCTGGAGGGGCTGATCAGCTCAGGAAACGGGGCAACAGAGCGAGACCCATTCCACGACCCCATCCCAACCCCACCGAAGCACAAGCTCCGGCCACACCGCACGAATCCTTCCCGAGGTGTGGTGTTTGTCTTTGTTGTTGTCGTTGTTGTTGTTGTGAAAACTCTGGGAAGATGGATTCGGCGTATCCCAGAATGTGCACCCAAAAAAGCCAAAGGTGAGAATGTGTGAGGTGATCTTGTAAAGTGGAGGTTCTCGATCTTGGCTGGATGTTAGAATCACCTGAGGAATGTTTACAGCAGCAATGTCCACAATAGCCAAACTGTGGAAGGAGCCTCGGTGGCCATCGAAAGATGATGGATAAAGAAGATGTAGTCTATGTATGCAATGGAGTATTCCTCAGCCATTAGAAACGACAAATAACAAAACAAAACAAAACAAAACGACAAATACCCACCATTTGCTTCGACGTGGATGGAACTGGAGGGTATGATGCTGAGTGAAGTAAGTCAATCGGAGGACAAACATTATATGGTCTCATTCATTTGGGGGATATAAAAAATAGTGAAAGGGAATAAAGGGAAAGGAGAGAAAAAGAGTGAAAATATCAGTGAGGGAGACAGGACATGAGAGACTCCTAACTCTGGGAAACGAACTAGGGGTGGTGAGAAGAGGAGGTGGGCAGGGGGATGGGGTGACAGGCACTGAGGGGGGCACTTGGCAGGATAAGCACTGGGTGTTATGCTAAATGTTGGCAAATTGAACTCCAATAAAAAAAAAATTAAAAAAAAAAAAAGGAATCACCTGAGGAGCATTTCAGATTCCCAGTTTCAAGGTTCAAACACCTGACCAGTTAAATTCAGAACTCTGGGGGCTGAAAAAGGTCTGTGGTTCCAGTGGGCAGCAGTTTGAGGACCACTGGAGAAGAGATTACTGTGAGACAGAAATAACAATAAATCTGCTTATCATTTCCCATTCTGATAATACTTCATTTCAATTAGCAAGAAAACCAAAAATCTGGTCTATGCTGGCACTTTGCAAAGCACTGGGAAACAGGCCATCTTAAATCAAGCCAATCTCAAATTTTCGCTTTAAATGAGGCCTATGCCTATTTAGAGAAGTACACAAGGATAAAGAAACCTAAACAAAGTCAAAAAGCCCACGTCTCTGAAGGAGGTACCACCATTTATCCCTCAAATCCTTCTGCAGTTATTGACCGGAGACCATGGCAGCCATTCTCTCTATACCATGACTGTCAATTGCATTAATCCTGTTCAGCAGGCACTCTCTGCTCCAGTTTATCAAGTGAATGACAGTCTCGTCAAAAGAAAATGTGTGCACTCGCTGGAGGAGGAAGATACACCCTACACATCTCTGAGTGAGATCAGTCTGTGTGGCCAGAGTTGGAAGACACCTAGACACCCAACCGATGGGACAAAGCCACCACCAACATGATTTAACACGGATATGACATAAGCAGTTCAAAGAGTCGACTCTAGTGGCTAAAGAACCCTTAACTATCTCCTGGGAAATCCATGCCAATTAACTTGGTACTCTTTGCCAAGTACAGTTACCTAGAACGAAAGTTGTGACATAAAAATATGCAGTTCTATTTACTGTCATTTTTGTTTGCTGTTCTGTTATTTGCACAAATATCATTGGCAGCCAAAATTTATTGAACGTTTGCTTTGTGCCAGGCCCTATGCTGATAAGCATTTTATATTAATTATGTCATTTAATCCCCACAACAGCCTAATTAGATTGGTATTATTATTATCATTATTATTATCCTGCTTCTACAGTTGAGGACACTGAGGCTTGGAGAGGTTGAGTTGCCCAAGGACCTACTGCCAACAGCCACAGGAATGAGAATTAAAACCCAGGCAGTCTGACTACAGAGCCTAAATTCATGAATACCATGTAATTGGCCTCATGAGTCTTCTATTTATTTGTTAGATCATGAGACTAGTCACTTTGCATAGCAGTCTTTCAATCACAGATTTCAAAACACTTTTAAAACACACAGTATATAGGCTTATACATGTGTGATCCAAATGGAGAAATGTTATGCCAGTGTTCTGCAGCACAGCCACAGACCACCTAAATCAGAATCACTTAGAGGGGCTTGTTTAAATGCAGAGTACTAGGCCCCATATCATACGTACCATATCAGAATTTGAGGTGTAAAGAAGTCAGGGTGGAAATCTGCACTGAGAGCAAGCCCTTCAGGTGGTATTTTTGCCCTTCAGAGCCATGAGAACGATTGCCCTAGAATTGGCACACTTTGCATCCACAAAGCACAGCCTCATGCCTGTAAAACTTGAAGGAAGAAAATTTGTCTCCCCAGAATCAAAACAGAAAATGTGAAGATCAATTTTAAGAGCCAGAAGATTCCCAATAAGGCAGCCTCTTTAAAGATCCCTGGATGTATTTTAACATACTCAATTTAAGACATAAACCCACTTACCCGAACACATCATACTTTGCACTGAGAACTGCCTTTCTCTGGAGACCAGAAATCTGCTTTATGAATATCACTTAAGCCGTTACTCAAAGCCTTCAGCACACACACACACATACGCGCGCACGTGCACAAATATACACATCCGTGCATGAGTCTGAGTAAACACTATGTAACCAGAAAATGAAATTGCTCTCAAATAACCATTATGACTTTTCTTATATGCTCACATTACAATAAAATTCAGAGTGAGAGCTATCAGTGGAGATGGAAATGACAGACCATGCGTTCCTCTACTAGATATGAGCCCTCAAGGGTTGGGATGGCATCTTATTCCTCTTTGCATCTCCAGTTTTAAGCACACAGTAGGCAATTAATCCAGTTTTGTGTTAGGAAAGAAGAAAAAAAGGAAGGGAACTTCCAATGAATCAGCAAGCAAATCAATTCTCTGATGAGAAGGAGCCTCACAGGTCATCTCTTCCCCCACACAGCCTTTGGAGAAGATTGCTGTCCAAACATAAGAGAACACAGGTGGCTTTTCTTTAACCAACCATCTTCATATTTTCTCAAATCCTGAAGCCATGCCTCTTTTCAACAAAAGATAATCACCCCAACTTCTGCGGCACACACATACAACCCAAAGTAAGCCTCTAAATGAAAAATGAAAACCAAAACAAAACATGTTGAGGAAGGAAGCGAGAAGACAGACTGGTTTAAAAAAAAAAAAAAAAGGAAAGAAAACAATAACAGTATACAATACACCAGGGGTTGGGAAAATAATCAAATTTTCATTTTACAGCAAAGTTTATGTTGTTTTGCTTCATTCTGCTATTCATGAGTTTCATATTCTCCCTCACATTAAAACATATTTATGCTGCTTCATTCTCTCCAGTGTCTGTGCAACATGAGAATTCACATAACCACTATAAGCTGCAAATGTGTACACACACATACACACATCCCATTACACCACACTCAGGTTAGCCTCTTGATCCTTGGGAGCTCACATACTTAAAGAATTTCTAGGGATCCCTGGGTGGCGCAGCGGTTTGGCGCCTGCCTTTGGCCCAGGGCGCGATCCTGGAGACCCGGGATCGAATCCCACGTCGGGCTCCCGGTGCATGGAGCCTGCTTCTCCCTCTGCCTTTATCTCTGCCTCTATCTCTCTGTGACTATAATAAATAAATAAAAATTAAAAAAAAAAAAGAATTTCTAAACTGCTGTAAAATGAATCCTAGGAATGATACTACTCAAACAGCATCAGGAGAACCTATGTGTGGAGTTGGTTTCCAGCCACTAGAATAATTCTGACTTAATGTATTACTTAATTAATAATTCTGACTAATGTATTACTCAGGTTCCCACACCGTCTCATCAAATCATAAACATCCAGACCTTAAAAAGGCTCTAGAATCATCTGCTTCCAAATCCCTCATTTTCAGACAAGGAAATCAAGCCCAAAGAGAAAGTGCTTGCCCATAACCAGATGATAAGTTGGTGCCTGAGCATCCAATCCAGTTGTCTCTCTCCTATGCCATATTGGGACCAATATTTTGCACTTAATAGATAGCTAGCTGGCAGTTCAACAAGAAAATTCATCTAGAGCTCTCTTAGTAATGACTGCAAGATCTAAATTCAATTTCTATAAATAATTGCCAATTTTTGTTACAGTTCCTGAAGAATGCTGGACTCCAATAATCAATAGTATAATAAATGAATTCTAGCTCTTCTTTTTTGTTAACTGCTTTCTTAAGTGCTAGTGGCTAATGCAAATAAAATATTAAAAAGAACAGAGACTTTAAGGTTCAGAAAATCGACCAACTAGATATTCCCATTGGCTATATGCTTTCACTTCATAACTCCAACCCTGGCCATATTTGAAGAGGTGATATCCTCTTCAGTGTTTCTCAAACTTTTATATCTCATGAACCTGAAAAAAAATGCAAATTACGATTCAGTAGGTTGGTGGGAACTTGAAAGTCTGCATTTCCAACAAGGTCCCAGGTGGCCCTGATGCTGCTGGTCTCAGGGCCACACCTTAAGTAGCACCCATAGTGATCAAGGTATTGACACCACGCAAAACAAGGTGGCAAAGAGTAAAAGATCAGTGACCAGAGCCTGAAAGCAAGGCTTATCAAGAAAATGGCAGAACTGGCCAACCACAGTTAGTTACAAGCTAATAAAATAATGCCCTCTGGGCCTTAGGTCTATCTTATCTAGACATCAATGTCAGAAAAACCCTCCCTGTCATCATTCAATGGCAGTAAGTTGTACTTATTCAGGAAACTCATCTCCGAGAAATAAATTGGGGAGCGCATATGCAGCAGAGGTTCTAATTCTCTGCATTAATACTTGAGAGTGAAGAATAAATGAAACAAGAGCACTTTCAGTTGCTTGTGAGTAATTTCAATGCCAAGTACAGAGAAACAGATCTTTAACCATTCAGCCAGAGAGTGCAACACTAGGTCCAGCCTATCCTTAGTTTACTAAACAAGCCAAACCATCATGTCTAACAACTTTGCTTGGAAAATAGGTTTTGTGCCAGATGGACATTTATTTCGGAAAATCAAATGGGCAACTTAATTTCAACCTTTCTGATTAAGCAGATCCTAGCCATTCTATGAACATGCATCCAACCTTTCCCCCCAGGGAATTGAGTGGTAACATGGAGAGCATGACCGTTTATTTGGCTTAAGGAACACATTAATTTATCTGGTTTATAGAATTTAAACATCTGACGAATGACAGTGGGGTTGATTTTATTCATCAGCTAATTGCTTTGCCACCTGGAGCTGAAGCTTTATATATGCAGCTTATAAAAGATCTGAAAAGGATCTCAATTATTCTTTAATTTGTTCCTTGAATATAAAGTAGGAAAATCTGGCTTAATCAAACATTGTCTCAATTCTACTGGGATATGTCTAGTTACCTTATAACAAGGTAAGCTTTCATTTAATCATATGATATGATAATTTCCCACTTTCAAGCCAAGTATCCTCTTAGTTACAATCAATTTTCCACTGAAAAAATAAACATTGTCTCTTTACTAAAATCCCAGTAGAGAAAAATAGCCCTTTTTAATGAAACTTGCTGCTAATACAACCACACTAGGAATTTCTGTGTAGGAATCCATTAAACCCCTTAATTTGACATTGCTGGTAAATTGCAGAATAAAGCAAGTTCCATGAACAATTCTCTATGCACATGGCCATTCTTGGCACACACAGAAGAAATGGATAATGAGTGCACACACATACACACACACACACAGCATTACTGGAATCTATTAAATCTCACTTAATAAATGTTTTAATCAAGTTGAATTCTACAATTTATCTGAGGAGGAAAAAAAGAGGAGAAACTAGCAGTCATGCAATTTCTTTAATTGCACTGAATGAATCTGAAATGCCAGCATGTGCTAGAAGGCTGCTAGAAATCCCAAGACATAAAAGCGGTAACTGGCAGGCAACTGGGACACCTCCTGAAATGTAATCTTGCAACAAGCTGAAAGTTAAAAGTGTAATGCCATTATTTTAATGATCCTGGGTATTGTGGGTTTAAAACCAAGTATTTGGCCCCCATCTTCCTCATCTCTCAAATGCCATACAGCTCCCAGGATAGGCTAAGTCAGGAGAACTGGGGACCAGGCACGGCACAGGCTTCCTGGAGCAGAGCCGGTCATCAACTAGCACCCCACTTGAGAAGAAGGGGGCACCTGAGGCATCTGGCAGGTGAATGGCAGACGTACAGGCAGACAGGTGGCAATAGACACAGTCATTGGGAGCAGGGACTTGGGTTCAAAAGTAGATCCCCTGTTCACAGAAACCCTGTCTAAAACAAAGGAGAATTCAAATCCATGAGGAACGGTTCTGTGTGATAAGATAAAAACAGACAAGGATCCAAAGAAGGGATCTAGCCATAAGGAGTAATGCAAGAGACCAGGGAATGGCACAGGGATGAAATTTTAGAGTAAAACCAGCTGCATATCATCATCTTCTAAAGTACTAACTCTGGGCCTTCCTTAGAAGTACTTTATTCAGGGACGCCTGGGTAGCTCAGTGGTTGAACATCTACCTTTGGCTCGGGGCGTGATCCCAGGGTCCCAGGATCGAGTCCCACATTGGGTTTCCTGCAGGGAGCCTGTTTCTCCTTCTGCCTGTCTCTGCCTCTCTCTCTCTCTGCCTCTGTGTGTGTGTGTGTGTCTCATGAATAAATAAAATCTTAAAAAACAAAAAAAGATTAGAGGAGGAAAGCAGGATGAAGGTCCCTCAAGAAATTAAAAATACAGCTACCATATGATACAATAATCCCTCTTCTGGGTATATACTTGTAGGAAAATTACCTTGAACAGATATCTGCACCCTCATGTTTATTGTACCATTATTCATAATAGCCAAGATATGAACCTAAGTGCCCACCAATGGATGAATGGATAAAGAAAATGTGGTATTTTATATAGTGGAATATTATCCAGCCACAAAAAAGGAAATCCTGCCCTTTGTGGCAACATGGACGAACCTTGAAGGCATTACACTAAGTAAATAAGTTAGACAGGAAAAGACAAACACTCTGCTCATTCGTATGTAAACTCTAAAAAAGCCAAACTCAAAGAAATAAAGTAGAATGGGTATTTCCAGGGACTGGGGAGGGTAGGGGGAGGCAATGAGGAGTTGCTGGTCAAAGATACAAACTTCCTGCTATAAGACAAATAATTTCTGGGGATCTAAGATACGCATGGTGACTGTCATTAATAATATTGTATTATATGCTTGAAAATTGTTGAGAGTAGGCCTAAAAAAAAAAAAAAAACAAAGAGTAGGCCTCAATAGTTATCACCACACACACACACAAATGATAATTATGTAAGGAGATGAAGGTGTTAATCAACTTCATTGTTGGTAATCTTTTCACAAAATCTACACATATCAAATCATCATACTGTACACCTTAAACTTACATATATGTTATATGTCAATGATAGCTCATTAACACTGCAAAAATATTTTTTTTAATTACCCAGAGATAAAATTATGTGCTCGCTGGAATTTGCTGCAGATTAATTCCATGGGAATCAGATTGATTATGAGCTGATACTTTTTGAGGCAAGGTGATAGATACATAGGAGTGGATTTTTCTACTCTCTTTGCTTTTGTAGACTATATTTAAAACTCAAACAAATTTTTAATAAAAATTGTATATCCAGTTCATTGTTCATATTACAAGGGTTAGAAAACAGAACACTGCAAATATGTTTTTACATTAAATGAGGTCATATGGGTGGACCCTCATCCAAAATGATTGATGTCCTTATCAGAAGAGGGAAGACCACCAGAGATGTGTGCACATAACGAAATAACCATGTGAGGACACCGCAACAAGGTGGCCACTTGCAAGCCCAGGACAGAGGCCTCAAGAGAAACAACACCTTGATCATGGACCTCCAGACTGCAGAACTGTGAGGAATACATTTAGGTTGCTTAAGCCACCCAGTCTCTTCTGGTAGCCCTACAATACTAATATAGTCGCTATTGATATTATCTGGCCCAAGTCACACTGCAAGATGAAGACTCAGCTTCAATTCTCTTCCATCAGCTCCCACTGCCATATTATTTCCCCAATTCCCTACTTGGTCTCTTATACTAAAACAGTAGCTCTTTATCTGGTGAGAGGCTAAGATATTATTTGAGAAAAAGAAAGTGTAAGAAACATGTAAATCTCAGAGGAAATCAAGGGTCTGCCTCAAAGAGAGCTGCTAGTTCCAAAACGTATACCCTCCCTTACAGACACTCAATATGCTCAAACAGATCTAAAGTAGCTGCATTGAGGAAGCCTTGGGCTGAGGCCCCCGGCTGGGCCTCCAGTTCACAGGCTAGACCCAGTACACAGCTGGCATCACCTCACGAGAGCAGGAGCATTCCAAGGAGCTAGCCTGGATCTTTTGATGTATAACCAGACTTCAAGCACCTCAGTGGCTGTCACCGTAGTCTTGCCTCTCTGCCTCTCCTGAAGTGCCACATAGGTTGGAAGACTCCCTATGCAGACAGGGCACAGCTGTTCCGCAAGCAGTTCTGCCTCCCCAAGAAGTGGATGGACTCAGTCACCAACGTTTCTAAAGCATGGACTGAAATGCGGGATGTACAATTTGTTTAAAAACATCACCAGAGGGATCCCTGGGTGGCGCAGCGGTTTGGCGCCTGCCTTTGGCCCAGGGCGCGATCCTGGAGACCTGGGATCGAATCCCACGTCGGGCTCCCGGTGCATGGAGCCTGCTTCTCCCTCTGCCTGTGTCTCTGCCTCTCTCTCTATCTCTCTGTGACTATCGTAAATAAATAAAAATTAAAAAAAAAAAATTAAAAAAACATCACCAGAGATCAACAAATAGGACTGATACAACTAGATATCCAAATGGAAAAGACTGAAGATGGACTCTTCTCTCATTCCATATTCAACAAATGACTCTAAATGAATCAAAGACCAAAATGTAAGCACTAAAGTTATTAAAATCTTAGAAGAAAACAAGGATAAATCTTCATAACCATTTGCCAATGGTTTCTTAGATGTGACATCATATGCATGAGCAACAAAAGAAAAGAGATAAATTAGACCTCATAACAGTTAAAAGCTTTGGGCATCGAAGGACACTATCAAGAAAACGAAAAGGCAAATTCACAGTATGAGAGAAAATATTTGCAAATCATATATCTGATAGAAGATTAAATCTAGGATATATAAAGAACTTTTACAACTCAATAACAAAAAGACAACTCAATTTAAAAATTGGCAAAAAATCTGAATTGACATATTGCCAAAGAAGCTATGCAAATGGCCCATAAGCACATCAAAAGATGCTCAACATCATGAATCACTGAGAAAATGAAAATTAATATCACAATGAGATACCACTTCACACCTACTAAGATGGTTATAATAAAAAATATGAACAATAACAAGTATTGGCAAGAATGTGGAAAATTCAGAACCCTCATACACTGCTAGGAGGGAATGCAAAATGGTCCGCTTTCTAAAACAGTCTGTTGGTTAAACAGATAGTTGCCATATGATGCAGCAATTCTACTCCTAGTTTCTTCCCAAGAGAGATGAAAATATATGTCCACACAAAAATTTATACACGAATATTTACAGCAGTATTATTCGTAATAGCCCAAAGGTGGAAACTACCCAAATGTCCATCAATTAATGGATGGATAAACACAATACAGCACACCCACACAGTAGAATATCAAATGGAATATTAAGAGGAAGGAAGTAATGATACAAGCTACAAGATGGATGAATCCTGAAAACATTATGCTAAATAAAAGAAGCTAAAAACAAAAGAGCAAATATTATACGAAAGGTTGGTATGAAATGTTCAGAAAAGGCAAATCTATAGGGATAAAAAGTTGACTAGTGGTCTCCTAGATCTGCAGGGGTTGGGGGTAAAGTATGGAGGTTCTTTTGGGGTAGTAAAAATGTTCTAAAATTGTGATCATGGTTGCAGAACTCTGCGAGTCAAGTGAATTATACACTGTAAATGGTGAATTCTATGGCAAGTGAATTTTATCTCAGTAAAGCTGTTCCCAAAAAAACACACCTCCGTGTTCAACCCTTTTCCTTAGTCTTAAGCATTCCATATTTTGTACTCATTCCACCGGGAGGCCCATTTGCGATGCACAATATGCCTCTGTATGACCTTGCAGGTCAAACTCGCATTTGTAATCCTGTGCTCTTGGCCTTTCGAATCCCCTGTATATCCTTAGTTCTCCTTATCCTTCCTAAGGAACACTTTATTTTCCAGAATTTCATCATTTTTTCCAAGGTAACTATTTGATATCTTAATCACAGATAACAAATATATGTCCAATAAAGCCAAAATGAAAAGGTTGAGATCAAACTTCTGCTCTCAAACCTTTTGCTCCAAGCAAACAGAGGGCCCAGCTGTAGGTGGAATGTATGTCACACGAAAAACGTAGATTTTCTTCCCTATTTTCAGATACTAACAGTTCAGATATCCAGTGAGGTTGGGATTTCTAAATTCACTTTTATTAGAATTAAAAAGAAATTACCAGAGTGGAAGCTATCTGAATAACCAGTAAGAAAACCACAAATTAACCTCCCAGCCTATGCTTATAATGAACAATTCCCACACTCTCTAGTGGTTAGTCTTTTCTACATACTATACGCACTCAAAATTATCTGTCTTTACTGAACTTACAAACTCAGGTATTGTCTGAGTTTTGTGCCATGGGACCTGCTTCTTGATAGTAAACCAGATTGTTGGGGTGCCCTAAAACATGCCCCTGAAAAAGTCCAGTTAAACAGCTCTTTGAAAAATCAAGTAATTCAGCCTACCTTTTCAGGCAGAAAAGAAGCGATCAAAGTAAATAAGCAAAATAAAAAGTAAGATGATAGATTAGGGATCTTGGCTTTGTTATTGCTTTCTTTCCTCCCATCTCTCCTGCACATCTCCTTACTTCTCCCCAAAAATATGATTCCATGGAAAACAACAGAGTTATTTTTTTTCTTAAAAATGAAAAGAAAAAAAAAGAAGACTGGAAACAAATAGGGCATCTGTTGAAAATGGATAATTCTGGATACTGAGAATATGAAGAGACTTTCATTTTCTTTTTTTTTTATTATTTTTCTGTATTTTTAATTGCTCAAAGATAATTTATTTAGATAAATAAAATTTAAAAACATGTCCCAGGTCATTCAAAGCTCTGTTACCACAACCCCAACTCAGAAACACTTTTTTTTTTAAAGATTTATTTGTTTTGGGGGGGCAGAGGGAGAGGGAGAGTCTTATGTCTCCAGTAGTCTTTTTTTTTTTTTTGAAAGATTTTATTTATTTAAGAGAGACAGAGATAGCAACAGAAATAGCAAAAGAGAACACAGGTGGGGAGGAGAGGGAGAAGTAGGCTCCCTGCTCAGTACAAAAAAATGCAGGGCCTGGATCATGACCTGAGGCAAAAGCAGAATGACTGAGCCACCCAGACATCCCAAGCCTTAAGCAGTCGTAAGTCCTGACACAGAGCTCAATCTCACCACCCTGATATCACTCTTGATTTCAGCTCCAGCTGAATTGGATGCTCAGTCAGGTGCCCCCCAACTCTCAATATAATGTCCTGACAAGTCCCGGCCCAGAAATAAATGAGAAATATTGTCATTTATCTTTGGAAATCGTCCCCCCCCCCACTTCAATATTCTCTCCCCCTCCTACCCTCATAATAACTCTATCCCTTGCCCAAGAATCTATACTTTCCCATCTAGGCCTTAGAAGTCATCCCATTGAGGATTATTGGTTTGTTTTGTTTTGTTTTGTTTTGTTTTTACCTTTTATTTTGGGATAACTAGAGATTCACAGGAAATCACAGAAATATACAAGCAAGTCCTGTGCACCCTTCTCCTAGCCTTCCCATTGGTTAGCATCTTACATAATAACTATTACACGACCGTGCAATATCAAAACCAGGACACTGACATGATACAAACCATAGTGCTGACTCAGACTTCACCCGTTACACATTTGTGTGTGTGTGTGTGTGTGTGTGTGTGTGTGTGTGTACTACCTAGTACAATTGTATTACACGCCCAGCCTCGTGTAACCACCATCAAAATCAGGAGCCAGAACCACTCCATTACCACAGGACTCCTTGTGCTATCCTTTTATAGCTACATCCATCCCCTTCTTCCCTCATGTCTGATATCAGCTATCAGCATAATTTCCTTTAAGTTCATCCAAGTTGTGCGTGTGAACAGCTCATTCCTTTTTATTGCTGAGCAATATTCCATGGTATGGATGTACCACAGTGTGTTTAGCCATTCACCCACTGAAAGGCATTTGTGGAATTTTCAGTTTGGGGCTATTAATAAAGCTGCTATGAACACTCCTTCACACGTTCCTGAGTGAACACAGTTTTCATTTCTCTGTGGGGGAAAGTCCAAGAATGCAATTAATAGGTGGCATGGCAATTGCGTGTGTAGGGGTTTGGGGGGCCATTTTTTTTTTTTTTTTTTTTTTTTTTTTAGAGAGGGAGATGGGACAGGCAGAAAGAGAGGCAGAGAGAGAATCTGAAACAGGCTCCATGCCCAGGGCGGAGCTCGATGTAGGGCTCAATCTCATAACCCTGAGATGGCAACCTGAGCCAAAACCAAGAGTCGGACACTTAACTGAGCCACCCAGATGCCCCTGCATGTTTAGTTTTTTAAGAAACTGCCAAACTGTTTTCTAGAGCTGCAGTGTAATCTTACATTCCCACCAACAATGTATGAGTGATCCAGTTTCTCCATAATCTTGCCGGCATTTGGTGTTGTCACTATTTTTTATTTTAGCTGTTTTGAAAGGTATATAGTGACAGCTCATGGCTTTAATTTGCATCTCTAATGCCCAATGATGTCGAACTTGAACACTTTTTCATGTGCTTGTCATCCGTGTATTCTCTTCAGAAATGTATATTCACGTCATTTTCCCATTTTCTACCTGGAATGTTTGGTTTTTTTAATATTGAGTTTTGAGCATACTTTGTATGTTCTAGATACAAGCCCTTTGTCAGATATGTGACTTGAAACTGTTTTCTCTCAGTCCATAATTTGTCTTTTCCACCACTCTTAATAGAGTGTATCACAAACAAAAAGTTTTAATTTTGGTAAGGTCCAATTTTCTCTTTTATGGACTTTGCTTTTGATGTCGAATTTAGGAGCTCTTTGCTGAGTTCAAGGTCACAAAGACTTCTCCCTTTTTTTCTAGAAGTTTTATAGTTTTATGTTTTACGTTTAAGTCCATGATCCATTTTGAGTCGATTAATGTACAAGGTGTGAGATTTAGGTCTACGGCTGAATTTTTTGCCTCTCCAATTGCCCCAGAACCATTTATTGAAAAGACTGTCCTTCCTCCACTGAATTGCTTTGGCTCCTTTGTCAATAACTAATTGAGCATATTTATGTGGATTTATTTCTGGGTTCTCCATTCTGTCCTATTGATTTGTGTGTCTGTACCTCTGCAAATACCATACTGTCCAGATTATTGTAGCTGTATAATGAGCCTTAACATCAGGAAGAATAATTCCTCCTACTTTATTCTTCTTTTTCAAATTTGTTCTGGCTATTGTAGAGCCTTTCCTTTTCCCTATGAATTTTAGCACAAGCTTTTCTGTGTGTACAAAAAAAAAAAACTGCTGAGATTTTGGTAAGAATTACATTAAGCTTATAGATCAATTTAAAAAGAATTGACATCTCTATTGTATTGAGTTCTCCCATCTACATTATGTCTCTGCAAATATTTAGAACTTCTATTTCTTTCATCAGCATTTTGTAATTTTCAGGATACATATTCTACACATTTTGTTAAATTTATAGGCAAGTACTTTTTTGCAGCAATAGTAAATAGTGTTACATTTTTATTTTGGTTCATTGTCAGCATAAAAAAAAATGCAGTTGATTTTTGCGTATTGATTTTGTATCCTTCAACTTTACTAAGCTTGCTTAGTTCTAGAAGGGTTTTTTTGTAGATTCTTTTAGATTTTCTGTATAGACAATCATGTTGCCTACAAATACAGTTTCATCTCTTCTTTTCCAGTCTATATCCTTTTTATTTCTTTTCTTCCCCTTTGTATATCTTGTTTTTACTTCATCACATTGGCCAGAACTCCCAGTACTATACTGAATAAAAGCAGTGAGAATAGACATCTTTGCCTTGTTCCCAGTCTTAGCATAAGAGCATTCAGTCCTTCACCATTAAGTATGATAGTAGCTATAGTTTTTTTTAATAGTTTGACAAGGAAGTTCATGATTGTTTCTATTATGCTGAAAGTTTTTTATCATAAAAAGGTATTAAATTTTGTCAAATGTTTCTTCTGCCTCAATTCATATTAGCATATGATGTTGGGACTGGTGGATTACATGGACTGGTTTTCAAATATTCAATCAGCCTTGCATACCTGGAATAAATACCACTTGCTCATGGACTCTCATGCTTTTTATACAGTGTTGGATTTTGATTTGCTAAAATTTTGTTGAAGATTTTTGCATATAATTTCATGAGAGATATTGGTCTGTAGTTTTTTGGTGTGTGTGCTGTCTTTGCCTGGTTTTAGAACCAGGGTAATACTCACATTATAAAGTGAGTTGGAAAGTACTCCCTCCTCATATTTTCTGCAAGATATTATGTAAGTTGATGTTAATTCGTCTTTGAATATTTGATAAAATTCTCCCAATAAAATCATCTCAGTCTGGAGATTTCTGTTTGGGTAGCTATTTAATTGCAAACTCAATTTTTAAATAGTTTGAATAGTTTTAACCTAACCTTTTAAGTTAGCCATTTAATCTTGGCTAAATTTTGGTAGCTTCTGGTTTTTGAGGAATTGGTCGATTTCTCCTAAGTTTTAAATTTCTGGGCATGAAGTTGTTGGTAATGTTCCCCTTTATCCTTGACTAGTTACAAGATCTGTTATGATATCCCTGTTTCCTTTCTGATATTGGCAATCTGTGCATTTTTTTTCTTTTTTCATCTTTGTCAACTTTGCTAAAGGGTCACCAATTTCTTTTTTTTAAGATTTTATTTATTTATTCATGAGAGACACAGAGAGAGTGTCCGAGACACAGGCAGAGGGAGAAGCAGGCTCCATGCAGTGAACCTGATGTGGGGCTCGATCCCAGGTCCCCAGGATCACGCCCCGGGGCTGAAGGCGGCGCTAAACCGCTGAGCCACCCTGGCTGCCCAAGTCACCAATTTCTACTGAATAGCTTTTTAAATTAATTTTCTCTATTGTTTTCCTGTTTTTAATTTCATTGATCTCTGTTCTCTATTATTTCTTTCCTTCTATTTGCTTTGAGTTTGTTTTTTCTTTTTCTAGTTATCTGAGATAGAAACTTTGATCATTGATTTAAAATCTTTCCTTTTTTCTAACATAAGTATTTAATGTTATAAATTTCCCTCTCACCATTGCTTCCCACAAATTTGGAATGTGATGCTTTCATTCTTTTTTCAGTTCCACATACTTTTAAAAATTCCCTTTGAAGGGTGCCTCTTTATGCATTACATATCCAACTCTTGGTTTTGGCTCAGGATATGAACCTGGGTTCATGGGCCTAAACCCTGTACCAGGCTCTGTGCTCAGGGTGGAGTCTGCTTGAGGTTCTTGCTCTCTCCCTCTAGCCTCACACCTGCATGCTCTCTCTCTCAAATAAATAAATAAATAAATAAATAAATAAATAAATAAATCTTTTTTAGAGATCCCTTTGAGTTTTCCTCTTTGACTCTTGGATTGTTTAGTAGGACTGTATAGTTTCCAAGTGTTTGGAGATTTTCCTGTTATCTATTATTGGTTTCTGGTTTTATCCCATTATGATCTGAGAACATTAAAATTTAGATTCTATATAATTTCCATTCTTTTAAACTTGGTAAAATTTATGACCCAGGATACAGTCTATTCTTGTGAGTGTTCAATGGGTGCTTGAAAAGAATGTATGTTCTATTATTGTTGGGTTTAGTGTTTCATAAATGTAAACTAGATCCTATTGTTTAAGGATTTGGTCAAACCATCTGTCTACCAGTTCTGTCAATCACTGAGAGTGAGATGTTGATGTTCCCAATAGTTGAATATTTCTCTCTCCCACCAACCATGCTATATCCCCAAATGTCATTCCTAAATCTCTTTTACCAAAGAGCCCAATATTTTCCCTTCTGGAACTTAATCTTTTGTAGGGTTCAAGGCACAGGAGTCACTCCTTTGAGGATTATTGGCATTTTACTTTATTCTTTAAAAATATTTATTTATTTATTTATTTATTTATTTATTTATTTATGAGAGAGAGAGAGTGTGCGCACACAAGCACAAGCAAGGGGAATAGCAGAGGGAGAGGGAGAAGCCAGCTCCCCACTGAGCAGGGAGCCCAATGTAATAAACTAAGTCACCCCGATGCTCCAAAGATTATTGGCATTTTAAACCAAGACCCTGAACACTGGTAAAATGTGATAAACGCCAATCCCAGGACTTGCTGAAGACAGATGCCAGAAAAGATGTAGTCACATATCAAAGTTAGTCCATGAGGCAACTGATGAGACAATTAAGTAAAGCCAAACTTAGTTCCAACCAATAGACTGGGAGTTATGAAGAGCTAAATGGAACAACCAACAGTCAGGGTCTTAACCAACAACCAAAGTCAGGAACCAAGAAGTGTTAAGATCCAGGACCTAATGAGGTCAAATGTGTGTCCCATTTAATTTCATCTAAGCCTTGACAGCCCACGACTCGAGAGGGTAAAAGAGCCTGTTCTTAGCCATGCTGTTGTTCATCTTAAAAGTATCCATACCTTTCAAAATAACCCCAAGGAATTGCTACTGGGAAAATTTCCAGCATCAGCACAGAATGCAGGGGAAGATATTCTGAGGTATATTTCTTGGATGTCCTAAAATCATATTCCATGAGTATGGTTTTACAACTTGAACGGAATGCCTAATAACCTACAAACCTACCTACTTATTTAAGACTTCTGATAAGCAGAAGTCTAGCATTTTCTAAAATCGTGCTCAAAGACACATAATATTTATCATTTTAATCCTTTAAAGTATACAGTTCATTAGCATTAAGTACATTCACATTGTGCAACCATCACCACTACCCATCTCCAGAACTTTTTCATCTTCCCAAATTGAAATGCTATATACGTTAAACAACAATCCCCCATTTCTCCCTCCCCCCAGCCATGGGCAACCCCCATTCCACTTTCTGAGAAGATGGCCATCTTGATGGCCCTTCATGCTTAACTACAAATTACGTTATTTGATCAAAGATAACTCAAAAATTATGCTGACAATTTTCTTAACCACCCTGGCAAATGGCCGGTGATTCTTGTCCTTTGAAACCAACATTCCAACCTATATTCCAAGAAACTCAGCTCAAGACCCTGGTCCCTTCCTACAAGTTGGGGAAAGGTTTATCCTTAAATGCACAAAAGCCTCTGCCTGTGATCTGGCCTGGAGCAGTGCCCTCAATGTGATGTAACAATATCCTCTAGAGAAGTGGAGGCAGAGAGTCACAAGGGGAGCTGAGAGCTCTCTTTCCTTACTCAGAATGGGAGACAACAGCTTTACCCATCTCACAACCACCCCAAAGTCAGGCCATCCCAGGCCTTTGCACCACACCACACTGAGTTGCCCCTCCCAGGCCTCACATCTTTGCTCTCCAAAGTCTCAGAATTCCCCAAGATAAGGCTTAGTGATGCACTGCCTTAAAGAAGTTCCAGGGCACCTTTGCAATCCTTCACATAACTACTTGTGCCAGTCTAATATGTGTCCAGAAAAAGATGAAACAGAACGCCCCCATATGAGATTACTGATTTATTTTATCACATATTTTAAATGAGGCACAAAGTCTACACTGAAATAAAGTGGAACCAGGGCATTTGCAAAAAGCACCACTCCCATGGTAAATGAAAGTCTAAGTACACTGAATTGGATCACTGCCTCATCAAACCAAGACGCTATGTAGTGATGATGTGCTGCTACAATTCAGTACTGGGCCCCAACAATAAAGCCGGGACTGTAATTACTATAATGACCTCCCACTGCTATTGTGTCTTTAATTAAGTCTTTATCAGTAGGCATTTGCCACTTAAACCTAACTCACTGTAACTACGGCAGCGTATCATCTACATTTTCACAAAGAATTACTGAATCCTATTTCTGTCACAAAGATGAAAGGGAATATTTTAGTTCAAGTGCCATTTGCAGACAAGCTGCATAAAGAAAAATCAAGCTGTCCTTTAGCAGCACTTTCTGACAACTGAAACTCAACTGAGAGATGCCAAGGGGTCTTGTGTGTGTGTGTGTGTGTGTGTGTGTGTGTGTTTGGGCTTCGCCGAGTTTCTCTTTAGCACAACTCCACTTCCTGTCTACATAAACTACAAAAAAAAAAAAAAAAAGAATGACATCAAATTAATAACACACTTAATTCTATAAATTTCTTGAGGCGGCAGGGCTGAAACATTCTCGAGAGGCCCTGCGATGCTGAGTTGCCCCAAAGTGCATGGTGGTGACTCACCGAACGGGGCCTAGCTCGTACATCTCAGCAAGGAGCTCTTGCCACTCCATGGTGAGGCCCTGTGGAGCTGGAAAAGCCCAACAAGGCTCGCTAGAAGTAGACCAGGCCTGAAGAGACCACATTCCAAGTTCAGGTTTGCAGTCGTAATCACTTCCTCACATCAGCATTAAAACGAGCTCTCAGATGGCTTTTTGGCAGAGCCTGGTCAAATGGGCCAGACAACCCCAAAAGAAAAACCTGTCCCAATGCAAAGCCTCGCCGTGGGTTTCAGAGGTTTTAGCCGGGGTCTCGACCTGCCGAGCTTGCCTTTAGGGGAGGAAAACCTGAACATATGCTCTGATCCTCAATCCTCTGAGGCTACTTGATTCGCTTAGGACGCAGAGAGAGCCCTCACCCAACCCCCGTCACCCCCTTGCCCCATCGACCAACAAGTCTGAACTGCGCTGGCTTCCACCTAGGGGCCAGGCTATGCTGTCATTATTTGTGCTTTCACACATCATGAGAAACCTTTTGGCTTTAAAACCTGCTCCTCCAAAGCGGCATAAATCCTTCCGGAGTCGAGGAAGGGTGTTCACATGATAGGGGTGGGTGCGGAGAGGGCAGCAGGAAGGGGAGGAGGAGTTCTAAGGGAGGGGGGCTGGGACATTTCTGGGGTCTGCGCGGCACCACTGTGCTAGAAGCTCAAGGACATAAAGTGGCCCCGCAGCTCTGCTTTACTCCAACAGACCTGTAGGCACCAGAGACGTCGATGACTTTCTGCTTATTTATTTGAAGGCTTCTGACTCCGGTTGGGGAAACCTGATGCTGCCACCAACTGCTGCCTTTTTCAGTGTCATCTTTGGCCACAACTGCTCCCCCTTTCCCTTTCGGTTCTAATTTCATTTTTAACAACATAAAGGCTTTAACTGGACACAGAAGAACTGAAAATGAGAACAAAATGGAGAGGGAGGGAGGAAGCATGCTTCCTGGAGGGACCCGGGGGGAATTCTATTCAATTTTCTCCCACATATTTGCACCCGCCAGGAGCGTCTCAGATTTTCCCACCTTGGCAGGGCCGCCTGCTGCGAAGGCCGCCCCAGTTTAGGTGTGGCCACGGCTGCCGGCTTGCTTCTACCCTTCTACCGCCGCACCGCCTGCCCTCGGGCAGCCAAGCCTGCAAAATCAGCAGAGGATCCCACCTTCGGAGAAGGAATCCAAACTGTCCTCAGCCCGGAATTCAGCAATAATTTCAAGATGTTTCACGAAGCTTTGCTTCCGCCTATTGAACAAACGCAGCCCCCCACCCCACCCCCACCCCGCCAGCCTGGAATCTGCACACTTCTGATGACATAAGTGATACCAGGAAGCTAGACTTCGTCTTTGAATACTTTCAGACACAGCCTATTCCTGCTCACTGGTCTTTGTTCTCTAAAGGGCTCTTCTCAGCTACAGACACGGCCGTGAGCCTCTGGATAACCCTGTCACCGGGTTCCTGCAGGCGCCTCTTGGCCTTGCTTGTCCCTCCTCCACTGACCACCGAGCAGGTGCGGCTGCTGCTGGACGATCGCTCCCCAGGCTCTGCACACAGCCAGGATGCATCTTGGCCCGCGCCCCGGGGAAAGAGGGCCTGGGCCTGGTGCGTCTGTGTTGATGAGGATCACTGCCGCTGTCATCAGCCCACACCCAGACTGCCACCCTCCTCTACTGAGCCTGCTGCTCTTACAGGGAGCTTAGGCCCATGATTGTTTCTGCTAACGCTCTCAGCTGCTACCTTTTCATCTGACAAAGGACTTGGACAAGCGATGAAAGACATAAGCCAAAATCTACTCTATGCCTCATCATACAAATACTTGGCTTTCCTGGGGCCAAGACACCTTCTCGTGACTGACACATTTCTAGGTTCTTTACCGCACCCTGTTATGGATGCTGGGACGTTTCTCTGAGTAAATGCCAAGATCCTCCCTGGAAGGCAAAAGAAATGTCAGACGCACTATTCCTATTAGACAACCTGAAATTATCGTACGCCTAAAAAAACATTCACTCAGAAGACTCTCTCTTAGAGATTAGGCTCACCAGACATAGAGCAATTCCCATCCCCAAAACACGGAGACAAGCCCAAAGCACTTCATAAATATTTGCTGAATGTGGATAAATGATGTGCGCATAAATGAATGAATGAATTTTTCTCTAGACAATGACCGATTTCCTTCTCCATTTCTTCTACCTCCTTATTGCCAACCACTATGTTGTTGATGACTCATAAAAAGTCATGTATTACTTTCCACGTGGGAGATGAAGGGATAAATGGAAAGCATAAGGTAAATAATACTTATTACCATGAAAGAAAAATCAGGATACAAAAACTGAGGTAAAGCTAGGCATGAGGTTAGTTTATAATACCTGTTCTCAACCTTGTCTGTGTCTGTGTGTCAGAATCCCCTGAGGAGTTTTAATAAGTATTGATGCCCAAGCCCCACTCCCAGAGATCCTGACTTAATTGGCACAGGGTGTGACCTATGTGGATGTTCTTTAAGTGCCCCAGGTGATTCTACTATACAGCCGAGTTTAAGAAACACTGGTTTACAGTACAACTAACTAGAGAATCGCAAACGTGACTCTGAGCCTCCTAGCAGCCGAGGTGAAAGAGAGAATACAATCCATTGCACAATCCAGTGTCTAGAAGAAAATCAAACTGCGTATTTTAAAAATACATTTAATCTTGGGGCACCCGAGTGGCTCAAACATCTGCCTTTGGCTCAGGTCATGACCTCAGTGCCTTGAGATCGGGCCGCGTCAAGCTCTCTGCTCAGTGGGGAGACTGCTTCTCCCCCTCCTTCTACCTGCCGCTCCGCTCACCTGTGTGCTCTCTCATGTACTCTGTCAAATAAATAAAATATGTATAGAATAACAATAAAAAAATACAGTTAATCTTGAGACAGACCAGAAATAGATTTGTCCTCATGACGCAGATATGGAAGGAGTCAAGTGGTAACATCAGTGATGTCCCTATAGTGTTCAATATTTCCTGAACACCTACTAAGTGACAAAACGATTGACAGGCTTGAAACTGTCTAATGCCAATTAACAGCTACTATTATTGAGTGCTGTTCTGCACTAAGCACTTTATATCCATTGCCTCCTTTAATCCTTACAACCACCGGAGGAGGTGGGCATTTTATACTTAACGGAAACTGAAGTTCAGGGAGAGTGACTGGCCTATCATGGCAGGTCTCACAAATGGCAAAGCTAGGATTCCAACACTGGACTAACTCCAGATTCCATGCTCTCAACCACTGTATTATATACCTGGAAATACACATGATAACAATGTTCACAGGTTTCTATCTTAAAATACACTTCAGTGTGAGATTATAGCATCATTCTAATTACCACTGAGTTAAAGCAAATTTTTAAAGAAGTTAGAACCACGTCACTTGGGCACCACTAAAATTATGGATCACTTACCCTTTACCTCAACAAAGGTAGTCCTACAAGCATAGCCACACACATGCCACATACATACCAGGCTGGTTGTTGTGTTGTCATTTCTAATAGCTAAAGACTAAAAACAATGCAATAGTGTACTGATTGAATAAATGATGGTACATTCACACAATGAAATACTATGTTACCATAAAAAATGACAAAGCTCTTTATGTTCTGATGTTAAGAATGAAAAAACAGGGTTAAAGACAATGTATATAACAGTTTACCCTTGAACAACATGGGTTTGAACCGAGTGGGTCTACTTACACATGGATTTTTCTAAAAAAATATAGTATTGTACTGTAAATGTATTTTCCTTGTGATTTCTTAATAACATTTTCTCTTCTTTCACTTATTTTATTGGAAGAATACAGTAGATAATAAACATAAAATACAAAATATATGTTAATCAACTGTTTGTTTTTTTTAATATTTTATTTATTTATTCATGAAAGACACAGAGAGAGAGACAGGGAGAGGCAGAGACACAGGCAGAGGGAGAAGTGGGCTCCATGCAGGAAGCCTGACGTAGGACTCGATCCCGGGACTCCAGGATCATACCCCAGGCCGAAGGCAGACGCTAAACCACTGAGCCACCCAGGGATCCCACAACTGTTTATTTTATTGGCTTCTAGTTAACAGCAAGGTATTACTGGTTAAGTTTTTGAGGAATCAAAAGTTATATGCAGATTTTTGACAATGCAGGGGGTCAGCACCCAACCCCCACATTATTCAAGAGTCAGCTATAATATGTCTTTTGAGTAAGAAAGGAAGAACATCAATAATATATATTCATATTTGCTTATATTTCCACTAAAAACCATCACAAAAAAAAAAAACCAGTAAGAGTCTAATAACAATGGTTGCCTATGGGAATCAGGGAATGGGCAAGCAAGATGGATAGGGATAAAGCAGAAAATAAGATTCTAAGCCCATATAGTTTTACATTAAAAATTCTGTCAAACTTGTTAAAGTGTTACCCATTCAAAAAAGAGAAAATAATGAAAAAGATAATTGTGCGAGGGTTGAAGTCCCTCTGCTAGGAAGTGATAGATCTTGAATTTACACCCAATTCTAACTGTTCCCAACTCCACATTCTTGACACTATAGTCCTCTGTCTTCCCCCAAACTCAAGCAACTTATCTGCTGTTAGCTGGTCTGCAGGACTGACCTGGATGCATAGGGCCCTGCTCCCACTCTTGGGTCTGCATCCAGAGGTTCCAAAACATCAATTCTTTCAGGTTTTTTGTTTTTTGTTTTTTTTAACTCCATCAAAGAATCAGATGGCAGCAACAAGTCAGAGTAGAAAGCCATCTGCAAAGAGAGGTAAGCCCTAATAAAGATAAATTGAGTAAGTTTAAATTTACAGCACTTGGTAATCCAAGTATTTAGAGCTCATCTGTTTAGGGGGAGTTGTGTGCTATAAGCCCTTCTAGTAACAAATAACAAATTCCAAACTCATTATACCTGTCGGCCTGGTTTATGGCCATGCCTTGGCTTATATTAAGGAAAGCATTGTTCTGCCAATACAGAGCAAGGATGCTGTTCTATAATGAATAGAAATTTCAAACAAAATCTAGAATTTCACAGCCTGTCTACACTAATTTGCAATGATATGTCAAGAAAGAAAGAAAGATTTCAAAGAAAAAGGTCATTTCCTACCCTCAACTTTCTTTTCTCAGGTTTGAAATCATCCAAAGCTACTGAGAAGATATTTAGAAGGATCATTTTCAAAGCTACAGACAGTAGAGCTATCTCCAGAAGTTATAGCTGATCTGAAAGTGTGCGAAGTTCCCCCACTGCCTGCCATGTTGGAGGAGCACATGAAGGAGATCATGGGTGGTGCCCTTGGCATTGACAGGATAGACTCTCTTCTTTCTAAGGTATTGCCTTCCGGTTTATGGTGGATCTTGCCTAACCAATTGCTTAACTAGTCTCCCTTTTCTTTACTTGGAGGGTAGAAAGGTAGATCAATGTCCCTTCCCTCTCCTGAACCTAGGCTAGCCATGTTTGCTTTGCTCCCGAGAGAGTAAAACCTGGGTTTGTGGGTTTTCAAGATCTGGATAGAGAAAAAGAATTATTCTAGGTAGAACTAATGTTATATAAGGGGCACAGATTGATAATACATTGGACTTTAAATTCAAATATGTAGAACCAAGGTCTGTTTGATACAAGATTATGAAATGAGAGACATTGTTGTCAGCATTTCTTGAGTCCCCCTGTCCCCTTTCTGGACCCATTCCCCCTTATTTCTGTTAACCTAACAAACCTTCTCAGTTCAGTTCCAATGTGGGTACCTATCATGGGCCACTTCCATGGTCTTAGAGATATGACAGGGGCTGGAATAAGAAAGCAAATTCCTCAAGCAATTACTCCAATAAAGTACAGTGAATACAACATTAAAGGTGCCTAGGATGTACAAGAGGAGCACAGAGAGGGACTCGGGGAGATCAGGGAAGGCTTCCTAGAGGAGATGACACTTGGGTCAAAGTTTGAAAATTCCATGGGAATAAGCCAAGCACTAGATTCAAGTTCAAGCCTCTGCACGTCAAAATGCCACCAACACCAGGTAGCTTTTGACTGTTCCCAGCTGCGAACGATTTACCTGTCCTGTAAATTTATCTGCCATTTTTTTCAGAGCCTAGCTTTCTGCTAGTATGCATGTATTCAACTGATTTGAGATAGTGTTCCCCACTACAGGAGGCTACTGTTCTATCACTCCCAAATAGCATTCACATATATTTTAAAATACTTATTTTATTTAAGAGAGAGAGAGAGAGCAAAGCATGGAGGGGAGGAACAGAAGGAGAGGGAGAGAGAAACTCAAGCCGACTCAACATGGACCCTGACATCAGGGCTCAATTTTATGACCCTCAGATCACTACTCTTGGGAGAAACCAAGAGTCCAAGAGCAAACTGACTGAGACATCCAGGAGCTCCAGCACTTATATCCTTAAAAATCCCTAATTCACTCCCCTACCAAGGCTGAAGGTATTTTTACCTAGGGGAAATTTCTAGTTTACCTCTGTTCTGCTCTTAGATTGTGACACACTATGCTGGAATACATTTAAGTAGGCTGAAACCACCATCACATTTAAAATGGGACTCCATGAAAGTCCATCCCCTGTTGTTTGCTCCTCCTCCTACCACCCACAGTTCCAAAGTTTCCCTCTCACACACACACATCTCTCTTTTGACCTCAAAAAAGATCTGTGTCTAGATCAGGACTAAAGCACCACACAGGAGGAGGGCACAGCAAATTCCTCATCTGGAAGCTCCTGTCACTCAGAGCATTGCAGCCACACCCCTGTATATTAACCCCCATGAGCTACTTCCATACACTGACAAAAGCTGATAGTTCATGACTTCCCATGTTGTACCCGTTCCATGTTAAACACTTTGCCTGCAACAGGACTTTTCATTCCTACAACAGGCCTAAGAGCCTAGAATGGCAACTACCATTTCCTCCTCTGAGGAACCAGGAAGGAAGGGCATTTGTTCAATAGAGTAATTAGTGGTGGGTATGAGGTTCAAACCAAGGAGTCTGACTCTTGAGCCCATGCAACAGCTGTATCTCAAGTACTTGCAGTGGTGAAGAGTGGAACCATCAGAGCCCCGACCTGGGTTTAAATCTCAGCTTCTCCACTTACTAAGTTGAATGACAACAGGCAAGCTACAGGCCCACCCCGAGCCCCAGTTTCATCATCTGCAAAATGAGACCAGTAACACAATGTACTTTGTTAGGATTGTGGGGAATAAAAGACATTGTCTTGCATGTAAAGCATTTGATATGGGGCCTGATATTTGAGGCAGGGGAGGTGTTCACGCACATTTACAAGCCTAGGTATCTCCCCCAACATCCTTGATGGCAAGGATCAAGACTATTGATGTCTTTCTCCCCAGGTACCCAATAGAGTACAGGCACTTGAAAAATATTTGTTGAATGGATGGTTTATTTTTATCTGCTATTTCAAATGATCAAGTAAGGGACTCCTCTATTTTGACACACAATAGCCTCTTTTTGTTAAATTCTATTCCATTCAGAAGTAAATTATCAAGTGTATAAAGAGATTACTCTCAAATTCTTAAATTAGCAGAATTGTATTTCTCTACAGAAAAGGAGAGAAAGTTAGCCTCCCTTCACTCTCCCAAACCTGCTTGGCCTCTCACTTGCATTTCAGCAAGTTCCTCACTTTCAAGTATAAGGATGGAAACTTCCAAAATAAAAAAAATGCCCCAGCTGGGAAGGGGAAATGGGTTTTTCACTTTGTAAAAAAATTTATGGTTTCTTGAAATGTGGATGATCATTTTAAGCTTTACTTTCTTTTGGAGACATTTGAGAAAGATTAAGCTTATCCGGAATATTTTATTTTATTTTTTTAAGATTTTATTTCTTTATTCATGAGAGAGAGAGAGACGCAGAGACACGGGCAGAAGGAGAAGCAGGCTCCATGCAGGGAGCCCGACGACGCAGGACTCGATTCCCGGTCTCCAGGATCATGCCCTGGGCCGAAGGTGGCGCTAAACCGCTGAGCCACCCGGGATGCCCTGGAATATTTTAGGAGTGTCTTCATTTTATAAAGTAAAGCATACTCTCATTGAACATAGGTAGCTCATCATTCAGAAACACCCTCAAGACCATCCTTCCACATAGCCTGCATGTGACCTACCCCTCGGCTGAAGAGCACACACCTCCTGCTCTACACTCTACCACTACTCTAGTCAACATCAGCTACCTGCCCCCCATCTCCCCACAACCCGTCCCTATTGCTGGACCCACTGGGCTAATCCTGAACATTTAGCAAATATCTGGCTTAATCAGTGCATTAGCTTCCAGGGGCTACTATGACAAAGTACTACAGGCTGAGCGACTTAAAACAACACAGGTTTATTCTCTCAAAGTTCTGGAGGCTGGAAACCAAAGTGTTGGTGGGCCCATGTTCCTACAAGGAAGAATCCTTCCGTGTCTTCTGATGGTTTCACAATCCTTTTTGCTCCATGGCTTATGGACACCTCACTCCAATCTGTCTCTGTCTTCACACAGCTTCATCCCCTGTATGTCTATATCTCTATGTCCAAATTTACCTCTTCATGTAAAGACTCCAGCCATGCTGGATTTAGGGCTTATCTTAACATGAATACATTCGCAATGACTATTTCCAGATAAGACCACATTCACAGGTTCCAAGTAGACCTGAATTTGGGGGGGGCGGAGGGGAACTATACAACCCAGTGTGGGAAGAGAGCAGTATGAGTAGAGAAACTCAGCAGCTAAAATCGAGGTATGACATGAAAAGGTTCAGGATTAAAAGCCTCCCTTCCCTCCACAAAAAAATTACAGTACCTATATTACACCATCACAGAGAGTTTCCTTTTACTCTCTTCTAGTGCCAAATAAAATAAAAACAAACCCTGTAATATTGCAAACACTGTCTGGTGGGATGGAATTTGTCAATCATCATCTCACACTTGAGTGGTCATCAGCCCCTTTATAAGCATGGCAACCAGCAGAAGCAAGGTTGTATCACAGTGAGCTGGGATCTGTGGCTGGAAGGGAGCCCATGGCACAGGACATGTAAGTACTGGGACACCAAGGACAGACATGGACCTAGTGCCACCCTGGGAGAACTGCAAGTCCCAGTGAGCCCAGAGTATGAGAGACCAGCCGCCAGAGGCAAGGCACCACAGGACAAGCAGGAGCAGAGTTCATATTCATGCTGGTTTGCATTTATGAAGCACCTACTGTATCCCGGGATCCATGCTTGGTGTTTCCACTGAGCCCTCGCAACAGCCTCAACCTCAATATGAAGAACATATCACCTCCCAACTCACAGATGAGGAAACTAGCACACCAGGGAGTCAGGTAGCTCAGAAAAGGTTGAGAAGTTAGCAGTAATGACTAAGTTCAAGCCTAGGTGCTGACTTTGGCCACATGACAGAGGAGAGAAGAGGCAACTGAATCCATGATTCCCAGTCTCACTTCTTCTGGGAGCCAGTCCAGCTCGCAGCTCCCTTGTATATGCAGGTTTGCTCTTTCCCTGCTTTTGAATTGGCAGCCGTTTTCTATCGTGTTCCCAACGTGCCTCTGTGTGTATGTTGGAGAGAGAGGGAGAAAGAGAATATATGGGTCAATATAAGCAGACTCTTAAAAGCTTATACTTTATCATTGTAATAATCATAATATATTTTACTTTACAGCCACTCATAACTGAAGCCTCTGGGCACCCTAACAAAAATAGCTAAAAGAAAAAAGGAAATTATATTAAACAAAGGAAATACGACTATAAAACCCCAATAGCCAGGAAACTAAATGAACAACATAAAACCTCCAAACAACAAAACTACAATGAAACCAAGAGGGGAAAGAAACCTTTTCACGAGCTTTACCCTGAAGGATTCCATGCTGTGAGATCACATCTGTTTAAAGCACCATAATTTATCGATATGACATCAAACCAGGAACCAGCCATTGTAAACCTTTCCCGCAGAAACTCTCAGAAAACTAACCAGGTGGTCGATGGGGGGGGTGGGGGGGGTTGGTGTCTGAAGCACGTAGCCAGGGCAACAATGGCTTTAAAATTTTATGTTCAAACACATCTATGTGAAGTTCCAAATCTTGGTTGAAGAGCAAAAATTAGTTCACTCCATGGGTAAGGAGAATTTACAAACAGAACTTTTTTAACAATAATTTCTTTTTCTGAGATAGTTCATCCATTAGTACCTATTGGTGGCCTCTCAAACTGCTGCATTAAACGGACCACTTTCAGAAATGTATCCGCTTTAGAAATAGCCACTGAATCCCAAAAACTGTGGAAGTCTTTGGGGGAGGATAAAGACTCCGATTTATAAAGCAACTGAGTTATTCAGCCTGTCTTCCCATTCTGATGTTGCAGTCATTTCAAAAACAGGAACTCCTATTGATTCATGATACCATCATGAACATTTGTTTAGGAATTACTGTTATCTCCACATTTGTGTTTCTGAGAGCAGTATTTCCCAACAATTGCTTCCTACGTTTCTACTACACACTTTTCTTTTTTCTTTTTTTTTTTTTTCTTTTTTTCACACTTTTCTATTAAATATGGAAAGTAAACCCTCTGGGGAAATATCTTTAAAAGATTTGTAGGATTAGGATTGCCCAAGGGTAGTTAGGATAGCCCAACCAAACTATTTGGTTGGCAAACTTAAGTAAAAACTCAAGTAAAATATTAAAATGTCAAAAGGTACTTCATGCCTGTGCAAAATGTTTTTCAAAACATTTGTTCATCCTGAAGTACCTTCTACACAGATTTAGCCCCCAAATTAGGACACTTACATCAGAAACATGGACCTAGAGCCCAAAGTAGCTTCAAGAGTAAAGCAGGTGATTTTTTAGAAGTTCTTTATATATTTTGAATATTAACCCTTTATTGGATATGTCAATTGCAAAAATCTCCTCTTATTCTGCAAGTTGCATTTTAGTTTTGTTGATTGTTTCCTTCACTGTGCAGAAGCTTTTTATTTTGATGTAGTCCCAATAGGTCCTTATTTTTGCTTATGTTTCCCTTGCCTCAGGAGATACATCTAGAAAGCAGTTGCTATGACTAATGTCAAAGAGGTTATTGCCTCTGTTCCCTTCTAGGATTTTTATGGTATCTGGTCTTACATTAAGACCTTTAATCCATTTTAAATGTATTTTTGTGTATGGTAAAATAAAGTGGTCTAGTTTCATTCTTTTGCACATTGCCGTCCAGTTTTTCCAACAACGTTTGTTGAAAAGACTTTCCTTTTCCTATTGGATATTCTTTCCTACTTTGTCAAAGATGAATTGATCATATAGTTGTGGATCTATTTCTGGGTTTTCTATTCTGTTCTATTGATCTATGTGTCTATTTTTGCACCTCTACCATATCTTGGCAAAAAAAATGGAAAGAAAGGAAAACTTGTGCACTGTTGGTGGGAATGCAAACTGGTGTAGCCACTCTGGAACACAGTATGGAGGTTCCTCAAAAAAGTTAAAAATAGAGCTATCCTACGATCCAGCAATCACACTACTAGGTATTTACCCAAAGAATGCAATAACACGAATCCAAAGGTATATATGCACCCCTTATGTTTACAACAGCATTATTTACAATAACCAAGATATGGAAGCAATCCAAGTGTCCATTGATTTTTGAGTGGATAAAGATGTGATAGATAGATAGATAGATAGATAGATAGACAGATAGATAGATAGATTCTATATAAATACTATTTGGCCATAAAAAAGAATGAAATCTTGGCATTTGCAATGACATAGATGAGCTAGAGTACAATGCTAAACAAAATAAGTCTATCAGAGAAAGACAAACACCATATTATTTCATTCGGGTAGAATTTAAGAAACAAACAAGCAAAGGGGAAAAGAGAGAGAGAAACCAAGAAACAGACTCTCCATTATAAAGAACATGCTGAAATTACCAGAGATTACTGGATTGTGACTTTATAATAATGACTTTATTTCTTTCATATTTCAGAAGAGACTACTATATTTATATATTACTTATGCATGAGGGGAAAACAAACTTGAATGTGTCAAATAAAAACTATCTTCTACCTTGTGTCAGGGAATATACTGACTCTAGAAGAGTCTCTGCCAGTCAACAAATGAAACGTGATGTTAAGAGGAGGCCAAAATTTGGAGAACCCAGAGTTCTCATTCAGTATGATATAAGCATGATTTCCCCTACTGAACTGAATATTTCAAAAATTGGCTCAAACCTTATTTAGAAATAGACCCTGTGGCACTGATATGTAAAGTGGAGTTGCAGCCAGGACTGAGGCATTCTGTGACAGGTTGAAAACCTGAACGGGTTCCCTGCATTCCATCATGTCAACCAAGGGGTACCAGCTTTGCCTTCCACCATGCGCCTGCCAAGTATGGAGCAGGTACCCACATTAGCACCCAAAACCAGTTTCTGGGGACTCTAATATGTCAATGACACCCCCTCATGTCAATCAGAACAAAGAGCCTTTGGTCCCTTCTCACTTGGAACTGACCAGGTTGACCCATGCTATCTGAGAGAGTCTTGATCTCCCACATTACTCAATTTAAGTATGAAGAGCCTCCATGGGCTTTCCTGGAAAGACATTTTCTTCTTGTATACACCAGAGAGGTAAAGGTACCATGACCACCCAAAGAGAAGAGAAAATGAAACAACCTCTCACATCCTGAGATTGTCTGGCAGCCAAAATGTACTTTTTAACTTTAGATGTAGAATAGAAATCAAAGCAAAATTTCATTCCAGAGAAGATTACCCATTTCTTCAACTGACTTATTTAGATTGGCCAATTAAAGCAGGTCCTACAGCTAGAGGACGGGGAAGATCACTTGCAGCTTACACCAAAATGTGCATTTCCTTTCATGGACATTTTTAAGAAATACATTCGGCCACACAAATAACATAGGAGATAACACAGGATCAGTGCTCCATGTTTAATGAAGGGAAGGAGAAAGGCTACCAACATCTAAAATGCAAGAACATCAAGAAGAAGGGCAGATTTCTTTTCTTTGTTCAGACCATTTTGCACAAGTCAAATCCCAGATAAAGCCTCCCAGAACAAGGTACTAATGGGTGGGCAGAGGACCTGGTAGCCTATGTGGCTGTCAGTTCATTTATTCCAGGAGTTAGGCTCCAAACACAAAGCTTATTTTAAAAGCAAAACAAAAGTAGGAATTTTAAGCAAATTAAATATCAACTCACTTGAGAAAAAAAATTTATGTTGCCATTTTTTTCACTGTATAATAAAAAAGTCGAGTCCGTTCCTATTTAATCTGGTAGACATCGTTCAAAAAAAGTTTGAGTTTGATTTGTGTGTGCGCATGCATGTGTATGTGTGTATTTTAAATCAACATTTGGGTTTAGCAAATTAGTACAAGTTTGCCTGTTTTCTGTTGTATGGATCAGTTCCAGATCTGTTTTTAAACACCAAGCTACTGAAGGATTATTTTTAGAATTCATCTTCTTTCTTAATCCCCTAATCCATTTGGGGGAAATGTCCAGATTTTCAACGCAACATATGAGAAAACCTCAATGAAGCAGCAAGAAAAAAATACAAAATAGACAAATAACCATGGGATATATTGTTCAGCTTTTGTTGAGCTTGAAATGTGCCAAGTTGGAAATAGAGGAGAGAGGTTTGTGATATTCTACTGGAACATATTGTCACTGTTATAACCAGCCCACGTTCACCAGAGCTGCCAATTATTCCCCAGCCACCATTTTTTTCCTTTAGATTGATCTCCTGCTTGAGGCTGTTTCACACCCATGACTCTGAAGCTTCCCTAGTGGCATGTTGGCTAATTAAGAGCAAAATCCATCTCTTGATGAAATAATGCTGCCACTGAAAAAAGAATTCACTTTTTTTTTTTTTAATTCTTAATCAGGCTGGAAGGAGCAGTATTCTAACACTTGTATTAAGCATAGGAAAAAGGTCTATAGCTAGCAATTAGCAATGATGAAAAGGACAGCGATTTAAAGCATGTTGCAGTGACATTTTTATCAAATTAAATGAGTTTGCTAGGCCCACCAGCTGCATATGCTTATTGTCATTTACTGTTTGGACAGCAACACATCAGCCACTGAGTATCACGGGGTGCTGAATTTAATAAGTCATTTTGACACTGGTGTGAAACGAGCAGATCAGCATTCTGAGGAATGTGTTCACACTCTGAACAGACAGGCAGACATTCTAAGCTTGCGAGGTGACACCAATCAACAGGAAGAAATGATGAAAGCCAGGCTAGGAAGCAGGCAGGAGTGGTGACTAGAGCAGCAGCCACAGAGACACGCCACCGTGAGCAAAGGAAAAGACACATACGCACACATACACACACCAAACCTACTATTTCTTGGTTTCGCTAGACAGACCATCTACAGAAGCAAAGGCTTTTCAAAAACATGGAAGTGTACCCATTCTAGTCACCGTAAATTTTCATTTATAATTTAAAAACCGACACAGTTCCTCTGAAGCAACCACTAGAAGCAGCTGACAAATCTTCAGATTTTCTTTTGGCCCCCTCATGTTTGAAATCCGGCATCCTGTTCAAAAGAAAGAAACAGACAAACAAAAATTCTCCTGAATGCTAGGAAAGGAATGTTTTGGTTTACTCTTTTCACCTTATATGTTTGCTCTAAACTGATTACCACGCTAGGACAGGAGGAGGTAGTGTTACTTGGTTTTGATTTACGGCGAGGTGAGGGTATACATTGCTTTTGAAACTTCCTTGGAATACGAGATGTGGAATGACATTCTGATAATCCCAGCAGCTATTTATGTTGAGGGAGAGACCTGATACCAATATCTTAACTGTGTACCTGGCATCAGAGTGAAAACACACCAGAAAGTCGAATGCCAACCACCTCTTAAAACATGCAGGTGTGATTACAGCATAACAAAGGTGACTAGTTAATTAGTTCATGGCTTCAGAAGTTTCTAATGCCATCTAGTGGAAACGGTAAATTTGATCACTTGCACATCAAAGGGGAGCCTAAAATCCCAGATAATATGTCATTATGCCGCCACATATTCAGAAAAATTCAATGCCAGAGTCCAATCTCATATATATCTCAAAAAAATTAGCTACGGTGCCTTCATAAGATTAGAATGTGCCTCAGAAAATAAGACTTGCCTGGAATATCCTTGGATGCCTGCCCACTGCAAGTGAAATAATTATTAGCACCACCCCACACCACTGCCATGCCTATACAATCATTTTCCTCATCATTGTTCTCTTATCTTCTAAACTCTAGAATCTAAAGATGGACGATTTGATAGATGTTTTTCATTATTCTGCAAATATAGTGGTTCAGTAAAATCTGAAATACCTTTTGAAGTGAATGTTTCACTGATTTTAATCTAAAAAACAGTACAAGAGGAACTAAATATATTTTGCTAGTTTAATCTCAGAAGCTGTTCGATTTTCAGTGAACTCCACATAGATTTTCCTCCAGTGAAATTCTATGGTGAAATTCTGAGTAAGAAGAATAGCCTTGGGGATTTTGTGCTTCCTTTCAAGATGGTCACCAGTCAGCTTTAGCCATGGGGCTATGACTCAGGAATCTAAAGGTGCTTCACATAATTGCAAAAACAAAAATAGGCCGTATTTTATTTGCATGCAAAGATGAGTAGGTAAATAGTCTGCATATGTCACTTTCTTCTGTATCACCTCTCAGAGTCCTCTCCAGGAGCAGGGTGGTAAGAGAAATCACTGGAACCCTGAATTCTCACGCAAATTAATGTGAAACTCAGAGCTACTCACCTCACTTTTCACTCAGTTTCCTCATTCATCAGATAAGGAAGTTGAACTCAACTCAAAAGCCCTTTTTTCTCTAAAACTATGGTTTGAAATTTCAAGACCAAAACTCAAGTCTATTTCATTGTAATACTTCTTTTTAAAAGTATTAATTTCATCATAGCTATTTTACTTTAATTACTTTTGTTAATAGTATTTCCTTAGTGTGAGTCTTGCAGCGACTTTCAGTGTTTGAACCATCATCAATTTTAAAAGCAATTATTTGTTGTGTGTTAACTACACCTGAATTTTTTTTAAAGCAATTTATTTGTAAGAGAAGAGGACTGAGGTGTGATGATAGGATGGGGGCCCTGGGTGGTGGAAGTATTTACCAGAGGCAAGACAAAGGAAATAGAAGCTTACTGAATACACTGCAAGGGCACAGCTGGCAGGACGGCCAAGGAGAGAGGGGGTGGTAAGGGGTTATAGTTAATTATTATAATTATTAGCACCACCCACAATAGTTATTATAGGGCAGAGTGAGGGGTTACATGGGGATATACAGAATTTCCCCTTTTTGGTAATTTTAGGAACTGTGCCTGGTTTTAAGTAGCCTATTGGTCAGTTAGGACCTACAGCCATTTTGAGGTGGGTCACTCAATAGGTCGATTTGCATCCAGCTTGGTGGTCACTGTGGGCCCTTTTGCCTTGCTCAAGTTTCCATTTTCCAAGCCTATTGCCTAAAAGCAGCCTCTACAAGGACTATAGTTTAAATAAACACTACTTTGAAGAATTAAAAATGGAAAGTATATTTTTTCTACATACATTCATCTTAGCATTCTTAGGCTAAATATTTTTTATTTTAGCATATTTATAAAAAAAATTTTCAGTAGGGAAAAATAAATAGCCATTTCACATGTAAAAACTGTTTTTAAAAATAAAGAAAGAGAAGAAAGAAAAAAAAAAAACCATCTGTAGTTCTAACTGCCAAAGACAGCAGACTGTCCATTCAACACCGTGGTATACTTTTCTCAGTCTTTTCCTCCTATATATCATTTACCTAATTTGTATTATGTGATATATATAAAACATATATATGTTGATTTTCATAATAGCTATTTTCTGACGCAAAAATGTAATTTATTATCGTAGAAAATTGTTTAAATATAGAAATACATAAAATTAAAATCATGCAGAATTTCACCACCACCATACAGAATTTCATTTACTATTTCTTTAAAGTTTTTTCTATGCATAATTTAACAGTTAAGAGTATATTACATATTCTGATTTTAAGTACAATTAACCCAAGAAGAGTCACTCACAAGTCCTAGTTGGAAGATGTTACAAAGAGGGTCTTAATCACAGATAATATCTGCCACTGGTAGTTTACTCATTTTTCATAATTACAAAAAAAAAAAAAAAAAAACCCTGTACACTCAGGTCATTCAAAATGAGTTCTAAGAGCAGAGATTGTTACTCAAGTTCCTTGTCAATGCAATGCTGTTATATTGCTGAAGAAAAATCAGTTTCAGTGGAGGGAAGGAAAGTGTACTTTCTGGGTTTAGTAATTCTGCAAACATACTGTCATTTAAATATTGCGGTCCTTGTTTTGGACTAGAAAAGTAGTTTTTGTTGTTTTAGAGAGAGAGAGAGAGAGAGAGAGAGAGAGCAATGGGGCAGGGACAGAGGGGGTGAGAGGGAGAGAGAAAATCTTAAGCAGACTCCACATCCAGCACAGAGCCCGATGCCAGGCTTGATTTCAGGACCCTGAGACAACTTGGCAAATTGCAAAAACTTGAATATTATCTTCACAAACTAAGACAATTCTTGGGTCGCAACATTCTCTCCTCCTAACCTTCAAAACTGTGCATTGCCATTGTCTTCTGGCCTGTAGTTCTGCAGAGACAAATCTAAGACCAGCCAGGTTTCTACTCCTGGGTAGATCATTTTGAACCTGGGTGCTTAAGAATCTTTTCTATAGCCTTATAATTCCAAAGACACAGGAAGAGTCTAGGAGTAGACTTCTTTCGTGAATCTTATCAGGACCACTGTGAATCCTTTCAAACTTTTTTCAAGTCTTCCTCTGCCCCAGGAAACTTCCTATTATTCCCTTAATTATCACTTGTTTGGATAACTGATTATCACCAGTTTGGAGAGTGCCCTCCCCCCCCAAGAACACCATCACTTTTGCTGATCTCTTTTTTTTCTGGCTCCTTGATCTATCCTTTCCCTCATCATTTTTTCTCCCTTTTTCTCTACATTCAGAGAAAAGTTTCGTTTTCCACAATATATACTCTGCACTACAAAACTCCATTACAGGCTTAAACCTGCAATTCATGTCTTAACTCTCTTACAATCCATTATTTCACTCATTTTTTTTTCCATCCTATGCTGCTGCATTTTCACCTCAACCCACCTACTTCTTTTAGGTAATAATAATAATAATGTAAATATCTTCAACCTCAAAGATCTTATTTTCCAAAGTTTTTCCTTTATTGAAAAAAAGTTTGTATGTAGAAAGATACAAATAATAGCAAATATCCATGATTTTTAATACACATGTAACACATATTAACAGTTTATCATATTTGCTTCAAATCTTTTTTCCACAAATATCAGATGAGGTTTGAACATCTACAGCTAGATGTGATAATTATTTTGAACTGATTATTTATCCTTTGGTATTTTCATACTTTTACTTCTCTTATGTGTACCTCTATGTGACCCACAATGGGCTGCAGTTATTACGTCTATGCTGCATCATACTAGAAACAGCACCCTCTTACAACGTTTCCCCCTACCTATTATGTTCTAGGGAGAGGTCACGTGGAGGGGTTCCAGCTCACAGCCAGAATCCACCACCTGAGCCTGAAACCCGTGCTTTGCATATAAACTTTTAATCTACTTAAAACAAGGCTAAACTATTGTCTTAGGTTTAGGGCAGTGTGAGAGGGAAGTAAACCACAACCCCAGGCACACTGATTCTCACAATGGACTTTATAACCGCGCTTCTCAGTGGCTCGGAGCCGAGGTAATGGACCGTAAGGTTCCTTACAGATAAATTCTCTGACCAGCAGGTCACAAGATACTTGCTCAAGCTGTTTTCCAGGAAGCAAGACGCCCACCTCCTGGGACAGAGCTTGATGAGCTACTCGCCTGTGTGAACCAATAGTTAGCTAGCCTTTACTCAACCCATTCAGGCCTCCAGTCACATTCATCCAAACTCTCCTTAAAATCTCATGAACCCCTCCCGCTTCTAGGGGGGATTTTTTTGTTTTTTGTTTTTTGGAGTTTTTTTTTGTCCTGGAAGGCAGATTGGAGCTCTTTCTCCTGCCTAGTCATTTGGCTGCCTTGCAAATTAAACTTCTTTCTTTGCTAGAAGCTCAGCCTCAGTGTTCTGTTTTTCAGTGCACGGGGTATACACGGGGTATACAGGAGCCTTCCTGAGGTTACCAGCCTTCACAGGATCCCACCCCTAGTCTCTGAGCCACTCCAGCCAGTGCCAAATAGAGCAGAAATGAGCTGTCCACACTGAACCCTGCCCAAATTGTAGATTTGTGAGCAAACTAAATGGTGCCAGCACTTTACGAAGTTTTGTGGTAATCTGTTCTGCAGCCATAGTAATTTGAATAGCTTCCTCCTGTTCCCTGTTCTGGTCCCTCCACTTCCTTAACCTGTTCTCCTAGGAGCGCGGCCTTAATAAATTGTTTGCATATGAATCCAAGAGGCCAAAGCAGAGTTACGGGGAATCCACACCAAAGGTGAAATGTACAACTTTCCTTAGGATCTCTGCTCTTTAAACGTCAATGAGATGCTATTTCTGTGGAACCAGCCACTGGGCCAAAGAAGCAATTGAGCTAAAACTAAAAGGTAGAGAGAAGCAAGAAATTTGCTCTCTGAATTCTTTTCTGAGTAGCCGTATTTATGGGGGAGCTGGAGTATCAAGAAGCATCTGGATTCAGTGACACTACAAAGAGAAGTATTTTGTAGTGTGGAAAATCCTATCTCGTAAAGGCAGTGGTCTGAAGTTTCACCTTAAAGAATGCCCAGGAAACGTTCTCCCTCCTAGGTGGGGAAAAAAAGTGGAGCAAGTGCCATGTCTTGGCTCTCTAAAGAAATGGCCAGAGTCCCTGTGAACAGGTGCCTTGCTAAACAGCTGGATAGCAAGAGCTGGGAGGAGACTGAACATCAGTCCTGAGCCTCTAGCCAGCAAGTCATACATTCACAAAACATAGAACCTTTCATAGGTAGTCTGTGGGGCAATAGAACTCTATCATCTGATGAGAGGGCTGTTCCTGATAAGGTCTTAAATTTCTCAGAAGTTTGGCCTCATAGGCGCTACCTGCTGCTCCCACTTAAAAGTAACTGATCCAGCCCACCTAACTATACTCCTCTTTACCCCTGGTGCCTGATTCTAGCCCAGGAGCCTCAACACAGTCACAAAGAACTGATGTGCTTTATGGCAGGGACTTCACTTACTGGGTCTTTTGAATGGATGCCTCCTTCTCAAGCCTACTGGCATGGTTCATCTTCTCAAGGGATTTCAAACTTGGCTACTCCCAATTTCCGACTTCTTTCCAATGTCATCACTATCAAAAACTACAAGTTCACAGCCACATCCTATAGCAATAGCCACATAGTTATGGGCTTTTCTTGGCTACCACATAGATAAGCATACTTCAGAGCACTATAAAATGAGCCCTAAAGAATATTCCAGGATGGGATGGATTTATTCTCCATCGTGGATCTTAATCATCCTTACAAGACTTCCCCTATTCCTACCATGGTGGGAAATTTGTCTTTTCCTGGCCTTAAGTTACCCAAAGGAACTGAAAACCAAAACTAACCTAGGAAATGCGGGAGGTCTTCATGGAGGACTGATTTATTTCTCTCCTGAACTCAATCTGGCCACCATCTCATGCCTGGGAAGAGAGTCTTATGCTGACAGTCTGCTAAGAGACTGAGAAATACCTGGTGTACTGCCAATGACAGTGTAACAGGACCTGTGGAAAACAAGATCTTGGGTCATCACCAGGATTGCCAGGTCCTGTAAATTAAGTAAGACTATCTCGTCCTTGCCTTCGGTGACCAAGAAAAAGAAGAAAATGTACCATGTGCAGTTGTGAGGTGCTCTGAGGAAGACTCCAGAAGGCTTCATGGAAGGTCACTCCCACGAGATCAACCACCTCAGGCTGCCCAGCCCCATAAACCTTTAAATTCTAGCAAACTTAAAGATGTCTTTGGAGCTTTGACATTTGGTTTTTCTTTTATTTGTTTTAATCTTTTTTTTTTTTTTTGCCAAAATATCCACATTTCAAAAAGTCTAAATTTAATTTAATCTGCAATAAACTGAATTACTTACCATAGAACTTGGAGTTCATGGCAGAGTGCATATAGCCTAGGTTTCAAACACCAGCTGATTTCATACCTTAAATACCGGTTTTGTGACCTTGGAGAAGTTAGGTAAACTCTCCAAGCTTCCGTTTACTCATCGTAAAAAAAACAAAGTGTTATACTGGTTGTACCTTTCCACAGAGTAATTATGAGTATTTCATGAAACACTGCATGTGAAATACTTACTTGACACCCAGTGTAGACTCAACTAATATTTAGCTATGTGGAGAGAAATCCTAACAAATTTCATTTTATCCATTCACTCTTTGGAATATTCTGGATCAAAAGTGGTCTCTAAAATGTTAGGGCAGTCTTACAGCATGTGACAGACATTTCAAAGGCACGAATGTATTAGAGACACACACACACACACATGAAATGGAATAATAACCTGGACGATCCCTTGCAAAGCATTCAGTGTAAAAAAGACCAGGCTTTCGGCCAATATGCATTTTATGTGAAATTGAAAATCCACCCCACAATATGTGCTATGTTATTCAGACCCAGAAGCTTCAGTTTGGAGACATTATGCAAAATGGAATAAACAGGATGAGTTGTATTAATTGCGAGCTGTTTGGAACTCTTTCTACAAAGTTGCCCAAAGATACAGAGAGCTTTTTCCTTTTGTTATGGATAACTTCAAACACATGCAAAAGCAGACAAAAAAGAACAGCAAACCCCTATGTTCCCTTCACTCGTTTTTTACAACTATCCATTCACAATTTTACATGATTTAGACTTTTATTTGCTTCCTTCATCATATTATTTCAAAGCTCATCCTAAACATTTTTCATTTCACCCACAAATATTTCAGTATGTGCTCTAAAAGGACTCTTTCTTAAACGCAACTACAATACCACTATCACAACTTAAGATCTTTTCTTTTTTCAAGTACTCACTATGCCCAATGTGGGGCTTGAGCTAATGACCCTGAGATCAAGAGTCACATGCTCTACTGACCAGCCAGGCACCCCTGCCAGCCAGGCACCCCTACCACATCTAAAATTTTTTTTTCACATCTAAAATCTTAATAATAATTCTTTAATATCAAATATCCAACCAATGTTCACATTTCTAATTGTCTTGTAAATGTCATGCTTCTTTAACAGTATATTTAATAAAAATTCAAATAATGTCTATACATTTCAATTGATTTGTCTCTTTTTTTTTTTTTTTCTAAGAAGGCTCCATACCCAGCATGGAACCCAATGCAGGGCTTGAAATCATGGCCCTGAGATCAAGACCTGAGCCAAGATCAGGAGTCAAAAGCTTAACTGATTGAGACACCCCTGATTTGTCTCTTGACTCTTTTTTCAACCTTAGGTTCCCTCTCAATCTTTTCCCTTGAAATTTATTTGTTAAAGGAACCAAATTGTTTGTTTTCTAAGTTTTCCAAAGTCTTGATTTTGCTCAAAAGCTTGCAATGCTATATTTAAATTTTCAAACAATTACTCTCTAAGTGAGATGAGGGGTAGAAAAGCTGAAGAAAGTATTGATCTGCTGGTGAGAGTATTTTTATATTTTTCATAAAGATTGCTGATGCAATCCACAAAATCACTGGCATGTCACTTGCAGACTAGAGTGAGGGCACCCAAGACTGTTGCACTCCCAGGTCTTCCCCTGTTTCTGGTAATGAAAACATTCCAGGCACCATCCTTCTGTGTACTTCATTATCACTCACAAAGTGATTCCTGAGCACCTGCCCCCTTCTGTCTGCCCTGACAAGCATGGGTCTGCACAACAGGAACTCAGGGATGAAGATGAGGGTGTAGAGGTGAAAGAAGAGCAATGGTGAGAGAATGAAAGGGTAAGGAAGTATTAGTTGGATGCAGCCAAAAGCAGGTGGATTGGGGATTATGGGCAAATAGGTTGGGCAGGCAGCAGATAACAAATGTGTTATAGTAAAGACGGAGAGAAAAGGCTATGGCCTGTGCCATGATCATTAGGCCTCATGCCTTCTGTTTGGGATGAGGCCACTCAGGCTGCCCTTAACACAAACTATGCTCCCCCAAGCCAGTAACATTTAGGCCTTCATTGGAAATGCAATACCACAAGACTTCCCCCTTTGCCAAACCTATTTCTTTTCCTTCCCTTCATCTAAAGATAAGCCCCAGATCATCTCCCCAGTAGACCTCCTGAACACTACTAACCTCCATCTCAGAGTCGGCCTCCTGGGGAACCCCACCTGCAATATTATATGAGATTTTCATAAGTCAAGAAGGTATGTTTAAATTCTAGGGTAGCCTCTAAAAATATAATAGAACAAAATTTAAAATTAAAAAACTAATAGAGGGGAGAAATGGAATGATAAAAATTAATTTATCTAAAATAAGGCAAGAAAAGAGACAAAAGGGAACATAGAAAACAAATAGTAAAATTTTAAAAGATGGAAATAAATTGGCCAGATGACTGCGAAACTTAGGAAAAGATACAACCATTACTATTCCAGGAAATTCAAACAGAGGCAATATCATTATTCATCAGATTTGGACAAATGTAAAAAATGATACTGTCTAGTACTGGCAAAGATTCAAGGTTATGGGCCCTCTCAGATATTGTTAGTGGGGATGTGAATTTTTACCACCATTGGTAAAAAGTGATTGGATGATACATATTTAAACTAAAAATAAAATACACTTATCCTTTGTGGCGGAAACTGGTTAGCTGATCACAAAACCTGTGTCCTTTTCCTCCTTGGCACACTGAGACTGCATTTGCCAGACTGCTTTGCAGTCAGGTGACTGAGTCCTACTCAGGTATGACAACAGAGTCACTTGTTGAAGGTAGCAGAGCCTCCACAGCCTGGACCCCTGAATGACTCTGTGGAGCAGAGATTCCTTGGCACCTGGAACCGACCTGGACTTTTATTATATCTGAAATATCATATATTCAAGGATCTATTTATTACAGCTGTTAGTGTACTCTAAACTAAAATATCTAAATATCCCATGACCTACCAAAATCACTTCTAGGCATCTGTCTTTAGAGGTAAAAAGTAACAACAGTACAAAACAACTCTATATAAGGAAACATGTAACTGGAAATATCAGAAACAACCTGCATATCGATCAATAGGGGAAATTATAATGCATCCATACAAAGGAAAATTATGTGTTTTTTATTTTATTTTATTTTTAATTTTTTATTTATTTATGATAGTCACAGAGAGAGAGAGAGAGGCAGAGACACAGGCGGAGGGAGAAGCAGGCTCCATGCACCGGGAGCCTGATGTGGGATTCGATCCCGGGTCTCCAGGATCGCGCCCTGGGCCAAAGGCAAGCGCCAAACCACTGCGCCACCCAGGGATCCCAAATTATGTGTTTTTTAAATGAGTTATCTGTGTCTACTGACCTGAAGAGACCACCATGATGTATAGTTAAGAAAAAAAATTAAGCTGATATAAATGCTTGATGCAACTTTGTTTTTATGGAGGGAGGGAAGCCATGACATACATATTTATATATATTTGGATAAGGATGGAGGTTAAGTGTGCAAAGATACAAATTAGGTTTCTAACATTAGCTACCTCAGAGGGTTAAGGATTAGTGAATACAACTTATGGGAAAGAATAAAAAGATTGTAGTGGAATGGAAGCATACCTGTGTGAAACTGAATAGAAATGCAGAATATAAAAAAAAAAAAAAAGAAATGCAGAATATAAAACTGAATCATAAAATATTGAACCAAATATGTAAAAACTGAATATGTATGAAGACAAGTATGAGAAGGTAATGTCAACTTAACATAAAATTCATTTATCTTAAATGTTAATGTTTTAATATTCTTTTACAATAAAAGTATATTGAAAAATAAAAGGAACTGGCCTAGGTCTTACCTGGAGTGAGCTGTGGATGCCTCACAGTTCACATTTTTAAAGCTGAACCTGGATTTGAGGATATATACTGGTTGGGGTTCTGGGACTGTCTTATTGAGCCCAAAGGGCCACAATACTGTGAGGGGAGAGACTTCTTTTAAAAACAAAAACAAAAACAAAAACCTGATGTTCCCATTGTCAATCATCCCGGGTAAAGTTCAAACCTGGAATAAGAAATGAGGATTCAAGAGACAAGCCTTGACTAGAGTAGCTCCATCAACTTTAGCTGCATACAAATCACCTAGGACTCTTGCTAAAATAATGATTCAGTGGGTCTAGGGCATGGCCTGAGATTTCTGCATTTCTAATAACTTCCTGGGTGCTGCCACCACTGCTGGCCCTTGGATCACTTTATGTGGCATGGGAACTGGCAAGAAGGGACTCTTTCCACTCTCTGTGAGTGTGGCAGCATGATGGCAAAACAGGAAGTTCATCTGCTGAGACACCCCAAAGATGGGGTCTGAGCCAATGCCATGATCATAAACTACTGTGCACATGCCCTTCCCTTCCATGGTCCATGAACCTTCCATGAAATCTCATGGAAAGTTACATTTTGTTCTCTGCTGTACTGGATTTATGAAAATTATGGGGGTAATTCCTAGAGGGAATGATCCCACTCTTGAGATGAAGTAGTCAAAAGTAGACTCTGTGTCCCCTGAGGTCACTATGGTGGCAGCAGAGAGGCCATCAGCAGGAAATAGCCCTGTGCAGGTGATCCCATGAAGAGTGGAAGCAGCTGAGACAGCATGGGATAAGGGAAGAAAAATTGTAGCCCTGTTTTTTCTGCACAAGGAGCAAGCAGTACTCTAGTATATCAGTCAACTAATCAAGAATTAAAGTAAAAATAGCTTAAGTAATAAAGGGGTTTATTTTCTCATGTAAAAAATCTGGAAATCAAGCAGTTTCAGGGTTGGTTGATTTTCAATCTAATGATACCATCAAGGACCCAGGTTCTTTCCATCTTTCTACTCTGCTCTTCCAGGTATGTTGGCTTTTGTCCTATCTGTCCCTTCATGGTGACAGATAACTGGATGTTTTAAGCATCATAAACTCACAAAACATGTAAGACAGAATGTCCCTACCTTGTATCCTTTTTTAAAAAAAAAAAAAAAAAGATTTTTATTTATTTATTCATGAGAGACAGAGAGAGAAACAGAAACATAGGCAGAGGGAGAAGCAGGCTCCCTATGGGGAGCCTGATGCAGGATTTGATCCCAGGTCCCTGGGATCATGACCTGAGCCAAAGGCAGATGCTCAAACACTGAGCCCCCCAGGCCCCTTGTATCCCTTTTTAATAGCAAAGAAAACTTTTCTAGAAGCACCCCCATCCCTTAGATTTCTCCCTGAAACTCACTAGTCAGAATTGTACTACCTGCCAACTTTCTAGAGCAACCGTGTGCATCTCCCTCGGAACACACCTCTACCTCCATAAAAGAAGCCAACAACCAAAGCAGTAACTGCATTCAGCTTAAATCCAGGTTTTATGAGTAATGCTCAGTCTTCTCCATCAGGCCCAGGATGTAGCTCTTAATGGTCATGTTATTCTATTATACACTCAAAATAAAAATGGAAGAAAAGAAAAAGATAACAGCAATAAAGAATCCCATTTGGAAATGGGAAGAATGGGAAATGTCCTGAAATTACTGGCCCATAACTATTGTCATAACCCACTGGGCAGGGATAGTAATGACTCCCTTCCTTAATCGTGAAGTCAGTTCCTTGGTTAGACCATCTGGCAGCCTCTCATTCTCCTTTCTGCCAATCCCTTTGTCCCTGGCTTTGCCCTCTGGAAAGTTCTCCCTTATTCAGTATCCTCTTAACCACATCTGGGATGGGACATCATCTTTCTGTGCCCTTGTGGCCTACTACCTGCCTGAGCTCATGCTCAGCACTCCATTTCAGAATTATCAACTACTAAGGATTAGTTTCATGGGAAGGTTTCAGTAGGCCAACTATACATGCTGGCTCCATGCTCATCAGGGCCCAGGCTCCTTTGCCCTTGTTGCTCCATCTCCTCACCATGCTGCTTCCAGTTCTGGAACCAAGATGGCTCTTCCAGCCCAGACAGGTGTATCCCATCCGGCAGGAAAGGGGGGTGAAGAGAAAGACATACCCTCTCTCTACAAGGCATTTCCTGGAACTTGCCCACAGCACTTCTACTCAATACACCACTGATCAGAATACAGACCATGTTAAGCTGCAAAAGAAACTGAGAAACATAGTCTTTGTTTTGGGAAGCCATGTTTGCACTAGTGAAAGAAGTGGAACAAATATTGGGGGACAATTAGTATTTTCTGTGAAAGTAGTGGTTCCTTTCACCTCCAGCTCAGAAGAGCATCAGGGAGACCAGTTAGAACTTGCCCGATGTCTGGCGAAGTCTGTGGGGCACCAGGGGCTGGTGCCAGAACACTGCGTGGACAAGCCTAAGGGTAAAGAGTGGCCACCCTTTCTGATCTGACAGCAGAGAGGGGAGGGGATGGCTCCCATGGTGGAGAGAGTCAGCATGGTGCCATCCTACAGGGACTCTGCCTACAATGAGCTCCTGGGGAGACATTGGGACATCAGCAGGATCTCTCTTTGTGAATCAGGTTGCTGGAAACCCGTGGGAACTGCAGAGGAGAGATTCCCAGACTTGGAAGGCAGTCTCCCAAGAATACACAAATGCTCGTGCCCACCCCCAAAATGAGACGGCTTTAAACCTCTGCCACAGCCAGAGAGAGCCATGTCAAATAGCATCAACACCAGTCACATCAGACCCACCACCCAGCCCTCCCCTCTTCACCCCCCACCCCCCCACCCCCTGCACCTCAACCGCAGAGCAGTCAGCAACTTTGGTGAGAGAGTTGGCAGGGAGGAAAAGATGTGTAAGATGAGAAGTAGAAGCTTCCCACACCTTCCTCCCCGACTCAGGACTGGAGGCCAGGGGAGCAGAAGAGGAGAAGCTTTCATTTTAAATAAAATTTGAAGTTTTCATTATTTCTCTGGAACTGCACACTTCATTTCAGGGGTTCTCAATCCTGGCTGTTCACTGGGATCACCTGGAGAGTTTTCTAAATTCCTGATATCTGGGCCCCATTCCAGAGTTACTGATTTCATTGGTCAGGGGAGCAGCCTGGACATCGATATTTTTAAAGAGCTGCCCAGGAGATTCCGATGGGCAGCCCGGGGCTGAAAAACCACAGTGGTGATACTAAATTAAGAACATTCTGCAAACAAAAGATTTGTAGAGCGACCAGAAAAGTGAGACAACTTGCCCTAGATCTCACCCTAGGGATAGAGAACTAGCCCCACAGCCCAGGCACGGAATGAATGAACAATATGATATTTTATGATTGCACCCTCCAGGAGTCCTCACTTTCAATCTGACGCTTACATAAATCCTACCTCTTTCAAGGAGACTGGAAGTTTCTTCAGGGCAAGGGCCATGACAGGGATTCTTTGGGGTCTCCACACTGCCCTGCACCTGCTAGACTTATTAGAGAGAGCTGAACGTATATTTGTTGCCCTGTTGTTAACCTCTGACCTCCATGTTGGGAAAAAGTGAATTGTCAGTTATGCACCGGGCAAACTAAGGTGACTCCAAGATTGCCTTGAACTCTTAGAGTCAATGAAGAAGATAGAAAGTGCAGGAGATACAGTCATTATGAAGTGGCTGGAAGTTCTGATTAAGCCATGACCAATTTGTATGGCCTACATGGGGACCTATACGAAAATTGCTCCACATTTGAGTTTTGTCTTACTGATGCGAGGGAAGGTATCACGTCCCTACCTCTCCTACCTAGACCCGGGCAGAGCAGCCTTGCTTCTCACACACCATCACCATGACCACCACCCTTATCACAGGGAGCCCGGACCCATGAATAAAGACACAGCACACTGACAAGAGGCAGGAAGAGAGCCAAGGACTTGCAAAACTCTCAGCTAAATCCAAGAGCAGCTTTAGTCTGTCAACACAAAGATGTCATGTCCCAAGTAGTCTACAGCACCAGGATCCCACAGGAATGGTTCTCAAAATGTTCCTTATTCCCCCAAGCCCACATTTATTGTACAACTCCATCAAACAGGCAGGGGCTGATTGCCAGATGCATCATGCCTCCAGATTTGACACTTGAGAAATCGCACTTTCCTGTGAATGGTCCCGAAGCTTGATATCAAGAGAGCACCCTTTCCATAACCTAAAAAGGAAAAGCAAATGATTTTAAGTGCATCCTCGTATCAAAATTGGCCTTCTCCATCACCAGCTGCTGTCTTTTGTCTGATTCGAAGACATTTTTTAAGTAGAAATAAAATGTACTCTAACCAAGCTCTAGCCCAAGCTCAGAGACAAGTCCGCTTAAACGGCATTTGGTGAAAAGAGCTTTCCAATTCCAACATATTTTTCTGGACTTTTCCCAGCAGAGGGAATCCCCCACACAAAAGGTAAGTTCAACCAAAGATGGGGTCCCTTGTTCAGACATGAAAAGCCCTGCCCCGTTGCTCCCAGAGTATGTCATCACCAGGAAGGTTGATCACCTTGTAGAGGGATCAATAAAAAAATTTAAAAACAAAAACAAAAAAACAGATCCTCTGATGCTGGCAATGTTGCTTATAGTGTCCATATTTTACCCTTTCAAAGTACACACTGGCTAGTTCCAATTGCACCAAGCCACAAGCCCCAGTGTTTGGTTTTAATCAGGTTTTAAACACTGGAGTGTTAGTTAGACAAGTGACGCAGTTGATGATGACGATAATGAGTGGCCCATTAAAGGTAATTTTTTTTTTAAGTTAATGAGCTCTCCCCAAAGAACGGCCATGTACTGTACTGAAAAATGTCCACAGGACGCACTGCACTTTCTCCCTATTTATTTAACTTTATGTGGATGCCATAAAACTTCTTTATTTGCTTTCAGTTAGCCCATAGGTTTTGACAAGATAAATTTTTATTTAGGTCTTTGCCCAGCTACAATCAGAAACTGGAGACTTGCGTTGCAGAGCCGGGCTGATAGATGGATTCATCAAAGCCCTCCCCACCCTGCTTTCCTTCCAGCAACCACAGGGATCAACAGACGGAGTTTTTTCTTAATTAAAGAAACTCAGCAACAAGGTGATTTATCGATGATGAATCTTGCAGGCCTTTTCATTGTGCGGTCACTGTTGGCCACTGTTTGAAATTTACCAACATAAATAAAGCCTCTCCATGACTAAACAAAGTTAAAGTAGCAATAAATTGAGCCTGCCATGTACTCTGGGCTAGATCCGAGGCCAACATAAATACCAGAATGCCTGACACGCTTGACACGATGACATCATACACTCCCAAACAGAACAGCCCAGCCCAAGCCAAAGCCTAAAACCTAATACAATTCCCCCAAATGAATCAAATTGCAGTGGTCTAGACTCTGCTGCGCTAAGTGTTCAACTTCTGGCTTCCTTGCTCTCCGCTGTCGAGTGATCACATTAAAAAATAATCTATACGCTGATCTAAATTTCGCTTTTTTCTGCATGATTAAATTTTGGCAGGAGTAAATCTCTGTTATTCTCACTCCCTGGGAATGTTTGGAAAGTTACGAAAAACTCAGAATTTATCAGCTTAAGGTCCAACTGCTGTGGTAGTCCCATCCCGAGGCGTGTCCACAGTCACCCTCCGCAGGAGACCACCCCACCGGCTGCAGGGGACACTGAGTGTTAATAAGGGGGTGAAATTCTGCTCACTTGAAAAAGGCTCAAGTCTGCGTCTCTCCGGAGAAACTTGCTTTGCCCAAATCGAGCAACAGGCTGCAGCTCAATGCCTTCAGAAAATGAGCACGGCAGTTACCTGGGGGCTCAACCGCCCCCCAGCCCTGTTACTGCCAGGAGAGGAAAGGGGGAGGAGGAACCGTTCAGAACGCGCACGCAGGACATCAAATTAAAAATGGAGAAAGTCTAATAACTAATTGGTGAAACCATAAAAGCTGCCATAAAAGACATTTTCGTTAAACTACTTTACACAGGGCTGTATAATTTTATGTCACTTTTTATTTATGTTGCTGTAATGAAAGCGGTACTGGTTGCTGTGGAGCTTAGGAAGAAAGGAATTGAACTATTTTTAAAGGGGGGAAGGGAAGTCCAGCTATAGGCCTTCAAACAAGACTCACTGGGAAACAGAGAGGTTGGGGAGGAGAGACCATTTACCCCTAGAAGCCTCGGGACAAGAATGTTTGCCATGAGCATCATTCTTCCACCACTTTCCTCTGTACCCCAAGGCCACAACCGCTTAGCATTTATAAAGTTGGTTCCATGGTGTTTTCACAAACTAGGGTATGAATTAGATAAACCCATGCCACTTAGATGACTTTGGGGAAACTGGGTTTTTATCATGTGAAATATGTAAAGGAGAAGGATTTGAGCTTCTGGAGGGACACAAATAAAAATGAGCCCCATTTTAACAAGGTACTGACGAATCTCCCAGGCTCCATAGGACACTACCAGAAGCCCAGATCCAAGAATTCCAGAAAGGCACTGCTTATTATTACCCAGAGGATCAGACAAGCTCTTTCCCTCTCTTGATTTCTATGTGACAACTCAGTGGGGAAAAGAGGAATAAGTTTGCAACTTAGAAAACCTTGGGTAAATTATAAGCAAGAGAAACTTAAAATTGTATACGCTCAAGTGGAGGCCACGAGCGAGGGGCTCTCTGGGTACTGATGATGCTTTGCTTCTTCTCCATCTGGGGGCCAGTTGCCAGGGTAGCTCTGTTTATGAAAATCCACTGTGCTCCTAGGTTGTGGGTTGTCTTCTCTGTGTATATTATAATCCAATAAAACATCTGAAAAATAGCATGTTCAAACGAATCTCTCAGAAAAGCTGCAGAGAGGTGGGTACTGCGCATACAAAGACGCAGAAGTGTGGTGCCGTTTCCCCAGGGAAAATGTAGGTCGCCCCTTAAGATGCGGGCCCTCTGAACTCTGGCTAATTTTCAAAGTGAGATGAGGTTGTTTTTAGAAACAATTTGCCTTCTATTAACAATGAAATCCAATTCGGCTGCGAATATTGGAAAGTGAAACACATATACAACTTAGAGAGACTGTTGAAGTATCAAACAGATAGGGCATTATTTGGGTAGACTCGACAGTCAAGGCCACTTTACACCATTACGGACCAGACTAAACAAACCTGACCCACGGGGTGACCCTCCAAGGATCCCAAAAGATTGGAAACTCGGAAAAGACAGCCCTGACCAGACTTTACAGCCTGGTAATGGCATGCAAACGACACTCTGTCTCTGTCACGCAGCCAAAGGTTGGTGTTGTATATGAGAGCAATTTCCTCAAGAATTCAGAGGAAAATGTGATACTTTGCCTTTTCTGCATGAGGTTCACAACAGCAAGTGTATTTACTAGTCGGGGACACCCAAACCTCCTGATAAATGCCCCCATCGAATCCGCCTGCCCCAGGCAACAAGTTTCCTGGCTCCTGCCTAATCAGTTGGCAGAGGCAGGCATGTCAGATGCAAGAGGAGGGGAGAACCCGCTCACCCAGAACGGCAACGGCCTCATTTGCAGGAGATTTTAAAAGCCGAGATTGTGTCTAGGAAAACATCATCAACATTCGGAGTCACTCTTCACTGGAAAGCAGGTTTTCGCTCACACCCTCACTGTCCTCAGCACATGCAACTGTCGCCTGGTTACGCCAGGGCCGAGGTCCGGCCTGCGCTTGTAATTCAATCGTGCTCACCTGGAGAACGCTGGCAGCGGGCGGCCCTGGGTCTGGCGTCTTCAGGGGCCTGTTTCCACACGTTCTCACGACGTGACTATACACCCCGCAAGGGATGATTCAGGCCTATCTTGTGGGGAATTAGTTACTCCAAACAGTCCTCCACAAGAAGTTGGCTGGGAAAGAGGAGTGTTTGCCCGTGGGGTTGGGGTGGGGGGCGGACGGGGTGGGGGGCGCGGGGAAACACGGGATGCAGAAGCTTTGACTCTATGCTCTGATGAGAACATAAACTTCTGAGATGACTTCGAACTTGAAAATCACCATGATTCATCTGGAACCTTTTACTTTCCTTACTTTTTTTCTCTACAAACCGGGTGGGGGTCCTGACTTCCTACCCTATGCCTGTGGCTGCTACCCAGAGGCCCCTGAGACCCAGAGGAAGGGATCTGTGTCTCTGTCTCCAGAAGCGCAGAACCTCTTTTCTCTGGCCCTCCACACACCAGCTCTCTCAGGACCGCCAATGCGGTGTCCAGGCCCACGGCCCTCTTTGAGAACAAACTGTATCTGTGGATACACAGATAGGAAAAGACATAACCCCACGCGGGGGGCTTAGAGGCTGCTCGTGACCTCTTTCACATATCCTCTTTACCTCTATTTAGAAACCAAAATTTAGGGCTGATTTGTCATCTTTTTGAGATGCTCCCTGGCCCCACATAAGTTCAAACGAGATGCACCTTTCGGCCCTTACTAGTGCACGCTCCTGTCAAACGGTTCAAGGGACCCTTATTTTCAGGGGGCTCATAAGCTTTGTGTCGGACGGAGGTGGCAAATGTGTAACATTTGTGTGTTTGAAAGCACATGCAACTTGATTTTTTTTTTCTTCATTAAAACAAGGATCCTGTTTCCGACAGATGAAAAGAAACATAATGTGACTTCCATGTGAAGTGTACCCAGAACGTGGGGATGAAGAGAAAGCATCAGAAGCATCTCCACAGAAGGAGCAGTATCCTTCCTGCCCTGGAAGCGGGGAGGACACCAGCTCCGTTTCGGCCCAGGCATTACACAAACTGTCTTGGCCTCAAGATGAACAAGGCCTTCCCCGGGAGAAGCCACCAGGGACCTGGGAGATTCACTTACCTCCCAGGAGAGAAAGGAAATGCCTTTTCTTCTTCAGCAGCACTAACATGCCTGAGCAAAGACCTGCTCCCGCCTCTGTGTATGTTCCACCAGAAACCAGAAGCGAGGTGGAAAGGCCCAAGAGCCAGCCGGCCCAGCAGCCCCACATCCCTCAGCCCCACCGCCCCCTTTCATCTCTGTGACAGTCACTTCCCAAACGACCCCTGGCCCCACGTAAGTTTAAAAGAGGCGAGGTGTTGCTTTCAGCCTGTACCCACAGCACATTCTTGCCCTTTATTCAAGGGGCCTTTATTTCACCACTCCCCTTGCCCCACAATCCCCTCCGGGGGGAATTCAGTTACGCATATTGCATGAAATGAGGACCACAGGCCCGGCCTCTACAAGCTGCTAATTGAAAACCATGTCAGAAGTGGGAGGAAGAAGCAGAGGGAGGAAAACAACAACCCTCGACAGAACCCCTCATATTGTGCACAGCAACACGCCCTTCTAGAAGGGCAGGCCTTTCTCCATCTCAGGCTTACAAGAGTCTTTCCCAGCAATGGGACTTGAGGATGGAGGCTCTGGGAGACAGTGTCTGACAAATCAGAGAGGGCCACAGGGATGCAGCTAATGGGCCTCCAGACCCCTGCCCAACTCTGAGGCCCACTTGCTCTATGAGCCCCGGGTGCCCACGGCTCTGAACACAGGCTGCCTGAGTCAAGGCTCGGCCCTTCCACTCTCAGCTGCAAGATCCCAAGCGAGTGACTCGACTTCTCTGGCCCTTAGTTTCCTGCTCTGTAAAATGGGAATAAGAACTGCATCTACTTCATAGGGTCACTGTGAGGATTAAAAGTGATAATGCATGTAAGCATTTCACACGATGCCTGATGCAGTAAGTGATTAACTGGTTAATGTCTTGATCTTGCTTAGAAGAGCGAGAGTGCTCCCCTGGCCAGACTGCAGAATGACCAGAACTAGGGGAGGGAGAGAGAGAGCGGAGACTTCTGTTCCACCCCCATTTCATAAGTAGACGTGGTACCAGTTCTATGGAAGCTTCCAAATGGGAAAGGGAACAGGAACGTGTGCGTGTGTCGAGGTGGGGCAAAGAAAGTGCTAAGATTTCAGTGGAGGCAGAGCATAAGGGTAACAGGGACGAAAAACAAAGCTGTTATTCTTCAGTAGTCGTTTACAGAGCAAGCATGTTCTCGGTGCTTTCGTGGATGTTCAAACAAAGCTCTAAGGTAATTATGATCATCCCCATTTTCCACAAAGAATCTGAGACTCAAAACAGGTAAATAAGCTCCCCAAACCAGCTCCTCACTATGGCACTGAGAGCTCTTTCTGAGTCTCTAAACCCTGACTCCTGCTGTGCACTCTTACTGGGGGTTCCTTCCTGCTTCTGGGGAGGAGCAAGAAATCCTTGGGTGACGGTCTTAGGCCACCTTCTTTGTTCACAACAGCAGTCTCCAGTCCATATTTCCTTGTCAAAGATAGGTGGAACTGTGACCGAAGCAATAAATGGAAAGCTTCAAATGCTTCCCTACAAAGAGCTTTGGCTGAGGCATTAGCACCCAGATTAAGAATATAAAAAGCAAGTAAATGAAAATACGGTGATTACAATGGTGGTGACTCTATCAGAGGACCTCCAAAATCACTAGCAATTATGTGATACGAAAACGCCTCCATTATGAAAACTGCGATGATTTTGTGTCTACTGATGAGGATAATGACTAATATATTCTGTCAACAGACATGACAGCTGTCTGTACATATTTGGAGGCATATATTTTTAGATGCTGTTACTGTACCTCTAGCTATTTTAACTACTAAATTTTGTTGACACGATGCAATCCAGCAACAAGGAGGCTTACGGGAAAAGGTTAAAATTCCTATTTCCAGCTGTTTCTCTTCCTTACGTCATTTTTGTCTCATTATTCACTAGGGTCCATAAATCTGCCACTCAGATCCTGGGCTAAGTGATGTGCTACAAGGAAATTGCTAATGTCACTAGGAAACAAAATAAAATTGAACACTGGGTTCACAGAATTCAGCATCCAGAGTGTTGTCATTCTAGCACGCTCTCTCCCACACTGACCAGAAGAGCTTCTGTCTCATGAGGGACACGCGCTTTACTTCCTCTGTCCTAGCTCCCCATTTTCCATATTGGGGGGTGGGAAAGGAAAGGAGGTGGAAAGTTTTGCAAGATGGGCTCTAATTTTAAGACAAAAGCCATCCCATTAAATCTTAACAGATGTTTCTCAAGTTTAGAAGATTAAGAAAGATTTCAGCATCAAAAATCAAAGAAAATACTCCATGACCTTAAAAAAGGATAAAACACAAAGCTCTAACAAACCCAAAGTCCACTTTGACAGCTGTCTCTGATGGAATTGACGAGGTGCTATTGATGTTTGGATTAAACCATGCCTCTGTGATCAAGTACTCAAACATGGGATAAAAGACGAATATATTCTTTAATCCTACCCACTAATTTTGTCTGGGCCCTGAAAAGCAATGGGTACTGAACAAATGTTGAAAGTGGCTTCTCTTCTGTTTATTGACAAAGCTATTTTTATTTCATTAATTTGCCACGTATCTTATCAGCGTTTAAACCAACACAAGGAAATCCATACAAGGTACTGAACTCTCCACAAACAGATCACTGCAGCTTCCAAGGCCACTAAAGGTAAAATCAATAGACGATGATTCTAGAAAGTGAGGAAGATGTTACAGGAAAATGTAATAGAAAAATTGAGTTCCTATTTATTTTTTCTTTTTCTTTTTCTTTTTTTTTTTCTTTCTTTGCTAAACTGTAAAATCACATTGGGAATTCCAATTTTCAGCCTGGCAAGTTTTGAAAGAAAAGAAGAAAAACTTTCTTTTCTTAAAAAAGGGAAGGGTGAAGAGGCAATTAAGTCATTAATTACTCTCTTTGTCTCATGCTATCCAACCCATCAAACTTGGCCTCTTCTGTCTTCATCAAAGGTGGAGCTCACTCTACTTTACAATAAGTACCTCTTAATAAGACAATCTCATGTCTCAAAAGCTGTTCTATGAGGAATTTAGATGAAGAGAAATTAAAATAACACTTAGCAGCAGACCCCAGAGTTTGACAGCTGCACAGCGCCGGCTATCACGAAGGCCCTCAAATGAGCAGTGAGAGGTTCCACGCACAGGGACACCGGTGAGAAACAGTGTGCCGTGTGCAAAGGGCAAGGAGTCCTGGGCAGGGGGGAGACAGAACTGACATCAATGCCAGACACTGGGGACCAATCCACACCTCCCTTCAAAGCTGATCGGGGAGAAGCAGGTCTTTGCAGAGGGACCCTGAGAAAGTGACTGGGGAGATGACGTCTGGCAAAAAGAGTTAGATCAGTCTTCAGACCTCTCCAGGGGGCTGGACCCACCTCGGGAGATTTGCTGCACAGGGGGTCTCCACCTCTACCCTTCTAGTATGTCTTCAGCCCCCTGCAGATTCCGTCTTCTAGACATAGCTTCCATGCAGTCAACTGGTACTTACACGAAAGATGCTTCCATGGCATGAGTGAGCGTATATACTCCTTTACAGAGCGTAATGAGCTGCTTTGGGGGGAAAAAAAGAGTCCTTAAGAAAAGTGACAAAGTATTATGCACCTCAGTTTGCATTCTCAAGTCAAGTTTCCTGTCGCTGATCCAGATGGAAGCATTCGTTTTATGAGATCTTGAACCAGTTCTCCCCAGTGCCAAGGGAACAAAGCCACAACACACAGGATAGTTGCACGTGCAAGCAAGGAATGAGCAGGAGGGTGCATTTTAAAGCAATTTTTAACAACTTATAACAGATGCTCCCTTTTCCTAGCAACTTCCAAAGATCCAACCAGGTTACATTCTGAGAACCATGCTGAGAAGATTCAGCTAAAAATGGATTGACTTCACCCTTGGACGCTTTGCCTGCAAGATACTGGAATGACATAAGCACTAGTGTGATAACAACAGCTTTATTTTTGTGTGTTGCTATGGAATTTCGAAAACAAAACAAAGAAAACCACTGATCAGTGATTGTGACAAAACTTCTTAGCCACAGCATTGAGAATAGGGCCTAATTATTTCATAAACACACTTTGATTTGTTTACTTCAACGTCAAATTAACTCCAAATATGTAACAGCCGACACTGATTTGAAACGGTACAAGACGCTGCTGCAGAGCAGTTCCGTGTACCTTGTGGAAATCCCTCTCTTTTTTAAGTAGATTCATTTGTAAAAGTCTCTCTCTAGTATACCCTACATGCAAAAGAGGAACCACATATGCAATTTATGGAAAAGAAAACTGTTTCCACAATGGAGCGTGTGTGCGATGCTGTGTTTTGGCCTGCTCTCATTTGCCCCTTTATGGTAAAGAGGAACGTGTTTTGGAAAATTAGCAGCCCACAACTACAGAGATGCTGAAAGATGCTATGGGAGCCTAGGAAAATTAAGAACTACGAAGAAAAGAAACTTTTTAAATTTTGGGGGGGAATCACTGTGTGTTGAACGAAACAGGAGAAAGTCAAGAAAGGGAGAGACAGCCAAACCCGTGGTAAGGCCTGCACTGGTCACTCTGTCACCAAGTGTTTATTGAGTGCTTATTCTGGTCCTGTTCCTTTCTATACAGAGCTGACTACTTGAAGCAATCTACAAATATTAACCCACATATTCTTAATAGCAATATGGGGTAGGTACTATTAATATCCTCATTTTAGGGAAGAGGAAACTGAGGCATGGAGAGGTTAGTGATTTCCCCAAGAACACACTAGTAAATGGCAGTGTTTGGCATTCAGATCCAGACACACTGTCTTCCCAGTCCACACTGTGCTAAACTGCTTCTGCCCACCATATTCTCAACCCCGGGCCCTAAAGTAATAACACATTTCTTGCCTTCAAGAAGCTTCTAGTCTAGAGGACAATTACAATATAGTGTAGTATGTCTGTGAAAGTGATAAGCACAGGGTGGTGTCCTAGGAGGCCAAGGGAGGAAAACCCAGCCTATCTTAGAGTGGGCAGGGAGTGGGTGGGAGATTGATAAAGACTAGTAGATCTGGAGGAGGGTTTCTCAACCTCAACACTATTGAGGTTTCAGGCCAGATAATTCCTCATTGTGGAGGGATGTTCCACACATTGTAGAATATTTAGCAGCATCCCTGGCCTCCACCCACTAGCTGTCATTAACATGTCCCTCCCCCAACATGACCAAAAATATCTCTAGACATTGCCAAACACCTCCTGAGAACAAAACTATCCCTGGATGAGAATCACTGATCTAAAGGAGGTAGTGTCCAAGGCAGACTTGAATGATGAATGGTAGTTATCAGAAAGAAAAAAGAATTGAAAGAGAGGTCCAGGCAGAGGATGTAGTACAAAGGCCCAGAAGAAAGAGAGAGGATTTCAGTCCTGGGAGCTGGAAGTAATTCCACATGAATGGCTCACAGAATTGGACATAGGGGATAGGAAAAGTGAGTCCGGAGTGCACACAAGACGCTTATAAAAGGCCTCCTACTGTACGTTTTGGGAGTTGGACTATAACCTAATGCAAGTGGGGGCTATTAAAGGGGGATGACATGATCAGATTTACATTTTAGAGCCCTCACTCTAACCTATGCATAGACAATGAATTAGAGAACAAGAGTGGAGACCGGCCAAAACACTGTTACGTTTCTACTTTCTTTGCGTGTTGATCACTTTTCTTATTAACCATAATCTTAACATTTGAAATGAAATGTGTATTTTCATATGTAAAAAGATCTTATGTCTCAATAAGAAAAAAGATCATACCAATACCAAAAAGAGTGAACAAGCAATTCACAAAGGGGAAGTGCAAATGGCCAGTAAATGTAAAAATGTGCTATTTTTCCTAAAGATCAAAGATATGCAAATTAAATAATGAAATCCCATTTTCCATCTATTGTACTGGCAAACAATTTTTCAATTTTTCCATCTATTGTACTGGCATTTTTGCCAGTACAGATGCAGTTACTGCATCTCTTATTGCAGTACAGAGAAACTGCATTCTCCTACACTGTAGAGGGAGACTATACTAGCACTGCTTCACTAGAAAGCAATTGAGGAAAAAAAAAGGGTTTTGTGAAAAATTAAATGACAAACTATTTAAATGATCTAAACATCCAATAAATGATCAGTTGACCAAATTATAGCAATTCTGGGTAATAGGATACCATGTTTCCATTAAGATTGATTTTATAGAAATCTATTTGTTGAGATGGAAAATTGTTTGACACATGGCAAAAAATAAAAACATGAATAACATTTAGTGTCAGTGTGAGACTGGCCGCAGTGTGACAAAGCTGGCTACCTGCCCCCAACCCCAGGGTCACACTCTTGATGGACCCAGGTCTTGAGGCTGAGTTGGCTTGCCTAAAAATTGGAAGTGGAGAGCAGTGTGTCAGCACAGTCATCACCTCCTGGAGCAGTGATCATTAGTACTCCCTGGGCTGGCACAATCACCTTGGGTACAGACTTCACCAACAGCTTTTAGAGCCATGCTGCAAGAGCAGTCTCCAAGCACAACCCCTACACACAAGGTCATCGAAGGGCTACTTGTAGCCTCCCCCATTGTGCTATCCACTGACATTTCACTGGAAGTTTATAAGCAATCAGACTGCGTATATCAATTAACCTTTAAAAAAAAATCCGTTTTGGTATATTGGTCCTCTATTGCTTGGAGAGAAAATCTTCTTATCCTGGATTTTGGGGAATTTTTGAGCCCTTAAAGAGAGTAGAAAAAGTCCCCAGAGCCACTAGTGCCTGACACATGGTTAGTGGCAGTAAACATTAGGTACATGAATGACTGAGGTGAAGTAACTAGGGCAGTCTGCCACATTCTAAACCTAACTTCTACAGAGGATATAAACTTATACTTGGTGTGATTTGGGGACCCCAGAACAGCACAATAAAGTTTTATCTTTCTCCAAAATTCACATCTATCTAAAAGGGTCTCATATCCTGGCGCATATTTACTGGATTCAAATATAAGATGAGGCATTTCTTTGCACCCCAGAAATTAGCTTTCAGAAAAGAGAGTTAGAAGTAACTTATCCAAAAAATACATAGGAAATGTCAGTACCCATATTTGAACTCAGCTCTGAAACCAAAGATCATATGAGTTTAGAAAACTTTCATGAGTGGTATTTGGGTTCCTACTTCACCTAAATTTATGGTGCTAACTATACAACTTGTCACTCATTACTACAGAATCTTTTCCTGTGTCATTTTACTATTTTACATGTGTTCCCAGCCCTACGCCTCAACTAGATTTAAAATTCTTGAAAGGTTCTTGCAGGAAAAGCCTTTCCTGCCCCTTTCCCATTCCTGCAGACCACACATACTCTGCTATCCCAGTACCTAACATAATGCTTTACACAAAGTAGGTACTAAATAGGTACTTACAGAATAAATAAGTGCTAATAAAGATTTCTGTGATGTGCTTAAAAATCAAACCAAGTCCTATTCATCACTGAACAAATAAATTCATCTTTGTGCAATAATGAGATGGGGGGGCACCTGGGTGGCTCAGTCGGTTAAGCATCTCTGTTTGGCTCAGGACTGATCCTAGGGTCCTAGGAGCAAGCCCCATGTTGGGCTCTCTGCTCAGTGAGGAGCCTGCTTCTCCCTCTCCTCCGTGCACGTGCTCTCTCTCGCTATCTCTGTCATGATGTCTGTTTTTCTCTAAAATAAATAAATAAAATTTTAATAATAAGTTGGGGAAAATATTTTAAATCTAAAGACTGTAGAGAAATTGGAAGACAAACAGCAAACAGGAAAAAATGCTGCTGTGTAACAAAGGGTTAAAATCTTCATTATATAAATAGCTCACACAAATCATTAAGAAACACACTAAGTTTCCAGTACATAAATAAACCAAAGGGCACAGCAAAAAAATTCAGAAAAGAGGGATTAAAACTAATTTGCAAATGTAGAGAATTGCATATGCCTTTCAGTAATCAAATAAATGCAAATAAAGCTATAAAATGCCATTTGTGCATGTCTAATTTGCCTAATTTTAATTATTATTTTAATAGTAATGCCCAATGTTCATGAAGATGAGATAAAACATACTGATAGCAACAGGATTTAAGAGTCTTATAAATTAACATGTGACCTTAGGCTCAGTAATCCTGCCCTTATAAGCCAATGTCAAAGAAATAATCCCAAATACAGAGGAGAAAGTATAGCTGGTAACCAGGAAGGAGTACCTAGTGTCCAGGAATATAGACTTGTAAGTCAGATGTATCTGGATTCAAATCCTAGCTCTACCATTTCTTAGTCAGGTGACTGGGCAATATGCTAGCTTCGGTGAGACCTAATTTTCTATCTGTAAAATGGATATAATGATAGTGTCTAATCATAGAGTAGTTAAGGAACTGAATGAAAGAATGTTTGTAACATGCTTAACAAGGTCAAGCATATACAAAAGGCTCCATAAATATTAACCAGTATTATTATTATCAGAAACAAAAAACTTTATGTACAATCATATTCGTAACATATGACAAAAAAGGAAAGAATCTGAATTTCCAGCTGTGGGGGTAGAGTTAATTGAACAATGGCATAGCCATTCAAGGACATGGTATGCAACCTTTAATTTCATGATTGTGTTTGGACTGTAGAACTTTAAGATATATGTATTTATGAGAAGTATCCAATAACATGGAAGAATGCCCCCATAACCACCAAGATCTGTTTCAGAAACTTGGGATATAAAATAAGTCATCTCTTTTATTATTGGAATTAAACTGATGTAAGCCTCCATCTCACCACTAAATCTCCTTCTTCCATCTCTGGGCTTTTTCTTCCTATTATAAGCCCATCCATGCCCAAGGGATCAGCTTGGGTTACTCTCACACTGTGGCCAGATCAGAGCTTTGCACAACCCACCCAACTCACTCAGAGCTGGAGGACTCCATACTGAGTGCCTCAAAACAATATGATAAGGCACCAAAATTATTTGGAAAACAACAAAAATTAAATGAAAAATACTATCAGTATTTCCACTATGCAAAAAAAAATTATAATTTAACAATTAGTGTATTTCATTCCAGGATGTGAACAGATTCTTTTTGTCAAGTTATTATTGTACTGTATAAAAAAAAAAGCTGGGGGATCCCTGGGTGGCTCAGTGGTTTAGTGCCGCCTTCAGCCCAGGGCGTGATCCTGGAGTCCCAGGATCAAGTCCCGCATCAGGCTCCCTACATGGAGCCTGCTTCTCTCTCTCTCTCTCTCTCTCTCTCTCTCTCTCTGTGTGTGTGTGTGTGTGTGTGTGTGTGTGTGTCTACTGAATAAATAAATAAAATCTTTAAAAAAAAAAAAAAAAGCTGTATCATCCAACCCTAGAAACAAAAGACAACTCCATCCTGCCAAGAAAGGATTTGCCCAACCAACTGTACCATGTTGAGCTTCCATGGATTCCCACAAAATCTGCAGCAATCTCTCTCCTCAATCCTAATAGGCCCCAAGTGGCAAATGTACTGAAGAAACTAAAGAGTCTCTCTCCAGAGGCCCTGGATTGATAGCAGCACTGCCATTGTTGTGCCTTCCTGCACACTATCAGCAATCCTGCCTCTCTGGATAATACCTGCCACACAGGCATCTGTGTCATCCATGGCCCCATTGTATTTTTAAAACTAAATCTCTTAGATATGATGAGATGAAGTTAAGACATCACAGAAGGTATGTGTTCTTATTATTTGCTTAGAGGATACTTTATTAGTCTCCTTTGCAAAATTGAGAAAGCTGATACATGAATATCGTAAAAATGGAAATAAAGTCATCTAATGGGGCAAAGAGCACTCTAAGAGATGTACTCAGTTATTCCATTACCTTCTGTCATGAGCAAATTTGGTTGTTCACAAGTATTAGGTTCTTTCTAGTCAACATGGGTAACATCCAATAGTTAGAGGTGGGTATAGTCTATAGATCTCTTCCCTTGCCATGTGAGTAAAATGAAATTAAGTCTCAGACCAAAGTCTGCCACATATACAATTATTCATTTAGCAAGCAGGCCCCCAAACACTCACACAACCTAGTCTGTAAGCTTGAAGAAGCTTTCTGTCTTCACTGAAACTTTTAGGTTCACCAAAAGCAAACGTGACAATAATCTAGCAGCAGGTTTCAGCTGATTTTATAATTAGATTCATGAGACCTTATAATTCATGAGGCTGGGCACAGCACCATTTCAGAATGAAACCACTGGCACCATCTTTAAAAGTACAGACTATGAACTAAATTCCTATGCCCCATTTATGCGAGGGTGGAGGGCCTCTGCAATATTTCTGGCCGATCCATTGATCTTGAACACCACTAGTTTCACCTGTGAAAAGTGACAAAATCTCCAGCATTGATTAGATAGAAAGAGAGCTGAAGTAGGAGAGCCTGGGTGGCTCAGTTGGTTGTCTGACTCTTGATTTCAGCTCAGGTCATGATCTCAGGGTACTGAGATCAAGCCCCACATCAGGCTCCAGCCTTAGCCAGCAGTCCGTTTGAGATTCTTTCCCTCTGCCCCTCCCCGACTCCCCTGCTCATGCACACACACACTCTCTCTCTAAAATAAATAAATCCCGAAAAAAAAGAAAAGATAACTGAAGTCTACCTTTGTTGTGCAGGCTTCTGATTAGCAGCTTTCAAAACACTAACTACCTACACCAGAAGTGTAAGCTCCCTCCTCCTAGGGTAACAGACTGTTCCTAGGATATAGACAAAAATAAGTTTTCTTACACATATCATATATACCAACATAAGGGTGTTTTTGCATGTGCACATGCACACAGAAGTAGATAGATAAATAGGTAGCTAAAGATACAGATATATAAAATCAGGGGTGCCTGGGTGGCTTAGTCGGTTAAGCGTCTGCCTTTGGCTCAGGTCATGATCCCAGGGAACTGGGATCAAGCCCCACATCAGGCTTCCTGCTCCTTGGGGAACCTGCTTCTTCCTCTCCCTCTGCCTGCTGCTCCCCCTGCTTGTGAGCTTGTGCACTCTCAGTCAAATAAAAAAATAGAATCTTAAAAAAAAAAAAAAAATAGGCTATCTGGGTCAAAGTATTTTAAAGTAAATTATAGGCAACATAATATTGCCCTCATATTAAAAACAAAAAGGCTTATAAAATCCAAATAAAAGGAGGAGGTAAGTGTGGGACACTTAAAGACTTCATTTCATTTTTAAGGATGAGTTTTAAAATCATTTCATTTGAAAGAAGCCTGAATACATTAGACACGTAGGGAAATAATCTATTAGTATAATCACTTACATCTGTCAAATGTGCCCTGATGTATAATATGCTTTCTTTTATTCCAGAGGATCCCAAAGAAACAAAACTTGAAGTTACAAAGGGAGGAGAAAGAGTATTATCATCCAGTGTTGAATCCTGTCAATAAATATATATATTCAAACCACTCATAGGTCAAATGATTACCATCCTGTAGGATGGATGCTATAGAGGAGAGACAAGTTCAAGAGAAGGAGGAGCCCATGCTGCTGGGAAAATCAAGGAACAGAATCTGAGGCATCACAATTGAGCTGGGTTTTGCAGAAGTTTGCCCGGGTGAGAATGTTCACTTTGCCTCCTTAGTCTGTCAAAGGACGAAGATGGAGCACCTGTCTCTCAAAGGAGTGAGAATTAAGAGGGACTATGTATTTAAATCCTGATATGGTATCCATATGCAGGAATCCATCTTACAAAGTCAGGAAGCAGGCTGTAAACAGCTCTACACTAAGATTCAGAAGCCTTGAACCCAACCTCAGCTGGCTACCTTACCCTAGGATTAGTCTCTTTCTCTCTCTCCACTTGAGTCCTACTTGGTGACACTGTTCTTTCTCCCACAAAGACCAAGTGGGATCAAAGATTGGAATTGTGTTGAAGAGTTAAGCACTTTGCAAATACTAGGTATTATTTTCATCACAAACAGAAGATACTTTCCTGAGTCCAAATATGCTAGAAAGGAAAATTCAGGAGCCCAAATACGCTAGAAAGAAAAATTCAGGGCGTCAGGGTAGAAAGAAAAGAATCAACCTGTTCCTGTTCGGTGGCAGAAAATAAGAAAGCCTTCAAAGGCTAGGCCTTGACCTTCCAATCCCCCCCACCCTCTTTGGCAGGATGCTCTAGACTCTGATAATTGGGCCATGAAAGAACTAAGGCAGATCTAAATGTGTCCCTTGGAATACAACACTGAATGGGGAGGGTCTCTAGCCATTGAAGGTCTGGCCTGAGGGTCACCCATCGCTCTCTCTTCCAGGTAAAAAGAGAAAAAAGTCAGTTCTGGGGCTAGGGTGGCCTCTCCATTCTTTGCACAGAACCAGGAGTACTGATGAGAGCTTCCCAGTAAAGGTAAGAAGTCAAAGGTGAACCCCCATGCCACTTAGTCCCTTAATCCCCATTTTAAGCCCAATTTAAAAGTCTTCAAAGCGGATGTGTGATCAGAAGGAAAATGTCATTTAATTGAAAAGACTGCCTTTCAGGATCAGTTGGTGTTTCCCCCAAGGGGCAGCCATTTTAAAGCATCCTTCTTATGGGAGAGTCTCTTGGGCTTTATTTTATTTTTTTTTTTTTTATGATGTCACAGAGAGAGAGAGAGAGAGAGAGGCAGAGACATAGGCAGAGGGAGAAGCAGGCTCCATGCACCGGGAGCCCGACGTGGGACTCGATCCTGGGTTTCCAGGATCACGCCCTGGGCCAAAGGCAGGCGCCAAACCACTGCGCCACCCAGGGATCCCTCTTGGGCTTTAATGACAGCATCGCAAGTGTCCTGGGTTCTGGCAGGTACCAGGGGCCTGACTGGCCTTGAAGCTTATTTAAAATAAATAGATGCTTGAAAAGAAGAGACTGACTAAATCCCAACAAAGCATTTGAAATGGAATCCCCTTTAAGCTGGTTACCGATGGTGCATGAGTAACAAACCCTCATTTATTCGCAACATGAAGCCATTAACTGTTCACTCATGAAACAGGCATTTATTGAGCACCTACTATGTGCTGGCACTAGAGTAGTCGTTGAGTCACCAAAAGTGAATATGATGCGGTGATGGCTCTCAGAGAGTTCAAAACGTAGTAAGGAACTAGAGAAGTAAACAGAAGATAACAATGCCTCATTATGAAGGCTTCCAGGAGTGCACGGAGGCCTGACCATCCCTTGGGCACACTGTAAGGGGCAGACCAGATTGCCTAGAGCAGTGTGTCTTGAATTTCACTGTGCACACAAATCAGGAGTTCCTGTTAAATGCAAATTTCTGACTCAGTGGATCTGTGGTGGGACCTGAGAGTCAGCATTTCTCACAGGCTCTCAGGAGATGCTGAGGATGCTGCTGGTGCACAGACCACACTCTGAGCAGGAAAATCAGAGAGAATGCCAACAGGTGAGCCAAGTCTTGGAGAATGAATAGAAGTTAGCCAGGGTAACAGCAAGTTGAAGGTGGGACGGGTCTCATGGCCCAGGTACAACCGTGAGGGGGTGGAGGGTTCAGGCAGGCCCAAGTGCTTTAGTTCGGCTTGAGTGGGAAGTGCGAGGCAAGGGTGGAGCAGAGGACAAGGAGAAAGGCACAGGGGCCCATGTATGTCCAGTTGTGGCATTTGGACTTTATGGAAAAGACAGTGAGGACCATTAAGAAATGTTTGAACTAGGAAGAGATATGACCAGATGGCATTAAAAAACAAAACAAAACAAAAATCCCTCAATCGAAAATGTAGGAAATAGGGTTCAGTGGTTGAGCGTCTGCTTTCGGCTCAGGCCGTGATCCTGGGGTCCTGTGATTGAGTCCCACATCAGGCTCCCTGCAGGGAGCCTGGTTCTTCCTCTACCTATGTCTCTGCCTCTCTCTGTGTGCCTCTCATGAATAAATAAAAATCTTTAAAAAACAAACAAACAAAAAAACGTAGGACACAGACCAACCAGGGTTACAAAAGATAGAGAGAGAGACCAGTAAAGAGGCCAAACAGAGAAATGGATGGAATCAGGAGATATCAGTAGAGAACATCAACCCATACCATTTCTCCACAGCTCAAAATAACCTTCCCAAGAGTTAATTTGCTTTGGTCAATGGCTTTTCCACATCACCAACATAATTTTGAAACTTTTCTGTCTGGATTTCAAAACATGCTACCACCAGTTTGACCTTCATCTCTCCACTGGACGCCCCCCCGCCCCAGGAAGTCAACATGAATGCCCATTAGCTATCCTCCTACTAATCAGGGCTGAGATTCATACCTTCCAGGCTCAGCCCCTCCACCATGCTTGCTTAGCTCTCACTGTCCAGCTCACCTAGAATGGCCTTGCTGCTCCTCTCCACCTGCCCACTTTCCAATGTTCTTCTCGGTCACTGGTAATCTTTCCCAGACTGCCACAGCCCTACTGGTCTGTGTACTGCCTGCTTTGTTCTGTTTGGCCTCAATCTTAGAGGGTCCCATGATTTTTTTTTAATGCCTTCTTTTATTTCATTTTGCTTTTACAAAATAACTCATCCTTCAGAAGTGTATCTATAGCATTTATGTACAGATTAAATAATAATAATAAAAGGAAACCTGCGCACCCTCCTTTTGGGTTCAGAAGCAGACATTACCAAGCTATCTGAAGCTCCTGTATGCTTCTTTTGGTGGTCTTGGTGTTATATTTTGTTTGTTTTATTTTTTTACTGTTGTGGCTAATCCTAACAACACAACATAACTAAGGAACAAGAGACATCCTCTATCTCTTTTGCCTCTTCCCCAGAAATTGTCATGATACTTTCTGTACTAAAAAATCTGGGCATGCAACCAGCCAGTATGAGTATTATTTGTGGGAAAATGACAGCAAGTAGTTTAAATCAATCCTGCTTGGAATAATCCAAAGCACAGAGTCATCAACCCCTTAGCATTTAGCAGACTATCCATCCACTAAGAAGACGGACCCTCGGTGAATATTTATTTAATTGAATTCTGGTTTTACTTCATCTAGTGGATATAGCATAGATTCTGATCAATGTCAGACATAAAACTACTGCACTAAGCAAATGACTTCCAAAGCAGGGCTCAATCCCCTCCCCCACAAGGCATGCATTTACACCCATTAGGGTATAGGAAGAGACATTACAGCTTCTATTTATACTTGGGTTTTTCTCAACCTTTTAAATGTTTTGATTTTGGATTTATATCTTATGACGGATATAATAGATAGCATGTATGTGTATATGCCTCATGTACTACATAGGATAACATACTACACGGTATAGCAGGTACAGCGTGTAGCATAGCGGCATGTTGGAGCAGGGGGCCAAGGCACCATACTCACACCTAACTAGAATAGACAGCAGGATTATAAAGTGAAAAACCCAAAGTGGGTTCTTCCTGTGAGCTTCTAGGACTCATTCATTCATTCATCCATCCAAAAACGTATTTCATTGATCTCCTCATGTGTACCATGCTCTGTTGCCCAAATTGCATCAGACAGAGGCAACAAAGGTCACACCCTGTCCTGTCCTGCTGCCCATGGGACTCAGGCTACTTCATGGCTCAAATAACTGGTGTATAACACTGAGTCACTCAGAGTGAGCACATACACATCCGAATATGCACACGCCCCCCTCCCCCCATGAGAGGATGAAGATGAAAGAAGTCAATCAGACCCCAGCTCCTAATCCTGATCACACCCAGCCTTCTCCACCAGCAAAGACGGGAACTACCTTCCTGACAGATGCCTAAGAGGAAGCTCTTGCCCCTCAAAAATGCCTCCACCCTACTCTAGGTGTATTAAACTACTCTAAGAAAAAGAAAGTCCTACAATTGATAAGGAATGTGATTTGATTTGATTTGATTTTTTAAAGATTATTTGAGAAAGAGAGCACGGGGGGAGGGGCAGAGGAAGAAGGGGAGAGAGTCTCAAGCAGATGCCATGCTGAGCATGGAGCCCAACGTGGAGCTCAATCTCAAGACTCTGAGATCATAACCTGAGTCGGACGCTTAACCAACAGGACACCGAGGGGCTCCAAGAACGTGATTTTAAATGCCCTTGCCATGGAGTAAGGTAACCTATCAAGCTGGCACTGAGTTGTAAATGACTTGTATCCAATGCTCTCTAGAGAACCAGTTTTGCTGGAGGGAGAGACAGAAGAGAAATTAACACCCGAGAACCAGCCTGTGGTGCCCACAGGTGAGGTGAGAGGATCTTATCAAGCAAGTACAGGCTTAGAAAGAAGACACCAGGCCATACTGCACTGGGACAGGAAAGTTTAACTTGCCAGTTTTGCCAAGAGCTAATTGAGGTCCAGCACTTGCTCACTGGTCTCAAAACCTTAATTACTATAAAGAATGTTAGTACCAAAAGGAAGCAAATGCCTAGGGGAGGCTAGATTGAGGCTTCCTGACCACTGGTCCAAACTCCCATCCAATGAGCTTTCAGCAAACCTGGAGACAGGCAAATAAGCAAAATGAGATTTTAAAACTCTCAGCCATGTTTTCCTATTGAAACACTAGCTCGATTTTACATTCTAAATGTTTTGAACCACTTAGCTCCAGCTCTTCCTCTGGGTTTGGTTTTGGATTTGGTTATTTTTTGATGCATTTTTTTCTTTCCCCCCCCTGGGATTTCAATGTAACATTCTTAGCACTTCCGAGTATTGCCAGAGGTGAGGAGGCAATAGTGACAATTCTTGTCCATAATCCATCCCAGAGGTGAACCTGGAAACAACGCACTGTTGTTGTGCTAGATTAAATAAGACAAAGAAAGAGACTTTGCTTATTCTGCAAGACTTGAGGTTTAAATGTCCTAAGACAACTTGGGGGAAAGATAGAAAGAACACCACCTAAATGTACCTTCCTAATTCCCAAGAATAAGAAACTGAAACAGCCAAGGAGTTATATTGAACCCAGGCACAAATACAGTTGGCAGCACTCATCTGCAACTTATGGAGAGGTTATTAGCTCAATCGCCTGAGTTTCTATAAAGATGAGATTTCATTTTAAACAATTCTACTTCAAAATTACTGATATTAAAACTGTTCAATCCAAATCATGGGCTCCCTTTTAAATGTGTAGAGATATCATTTTAACACATTGACTTTTGAAAACAATTGCATATATAACATACATATATATATATATATACACACACACATATAATATACAGGTATACCTTGGAGATATTTCGGGTTTGGTTCCAGACCACCCCAATAAGGCAAATATCAAAATCAAGCAAATCAAATGAATTTTTTGGTTTCCCAGTGCATATAAAAGTATGTTTACACTATACTGTAGCCCATCAAGTGTGCAATAACAGTATGTCTAACAAAACACAACGTATATAACTTTAATTTTAAAATACCATTTTACTGGGGTGTCTGGGTAGGGCAAGTGGTGATCACTTACTCTTGGTTTCAGCTCACGTCATGATCTCAGGGTTGTGAGATCAAGCTCTGTGCTCAGTACAGTCTGCTTGAGACTCTCCTTCTCTCTCTATCCTTCCCCCTCCCCTCCTCTGTTTCTCAAATAAATAAATCTTTAAAAATAAAATAAAATACTGTATTACTAAAAATGCTAGCCATCATCTGAGCTTTCAGCAAATCATAATCTTCTTGCAGGTGGAGGGTCTCGCCTTAATACTGACGGCTGCTGGCTGATATGGGAGGGTGGTGGTTGCTGAAGGTTTAGGTGGCTGTGGCAATTTCTTAAAATAGGACAATAAAATGTGCTGTATCCGTGGACTCCTCCTTCCACAAATGCTTCCTCTGTAGCACGTGATGCCCTTTGAGAGCATCTTATCTGCAATTGAACTTCTTTCAAAATTGGAGTCCGTCTTCTCAAACCCTGCTGCCGTTTTATCAGTTCAGTTTATGTAATGTTCTAAAACTGTCATTGTCATTTTGAAAGGAATCTTTTTTTTTCCCCTGAGGTGTAGGTCTTAACAGCGGGCTTAAGATATTCACTAAACCACGGTGCAAACAGATGTGCCTTCATCCAGGCCTTGCTGTTCCATTCCTAGAGCACACGCAGAGTAGATTTAGAATAATTCTTAGGGGCTCTAGGACTTAGAGGATGGCAAATGAGCATTGGCTTCAGCTTAAAGTCAGCAGCTGCATCAGCCCCTAACAGGAGAGTCAGCCTGCCCTTGAAGCTTTGAAGCCAGGCAGTGACTTCTCCTCTCTAGCTATGAAGTTTCTGGATGGCATTTTCCTCCGATAAAAAGCTATTTCATCTACATTGAAAAATCTGTTGTTTTGTGTGGCCACCTCCATGAATGATCTTAGCTAGACCTTCTGGATAACTTGCTGCAGCAGCACTTGCTGCTTCACCTTGCACTTTCGTGTGTGGAGACAGCTTCTTTCCTTCTATCTCATGAACCAATTCTGCTAGTTTCAAACTTCTGCAGCTTCCTCACCTCTCTGAGCCTTCATAAAATTGAAGAGTTAGGACCTTGCTCTGGATTAGGTTTTGGCTTATGGGAATGTTGTGGCTGATATGATCATCTATCCAGCCCACTAAGACTTTCTCCACATCAACAATAAGGCTGTTTCACTTTCCTACCATTTGTGTGTTCACGAGAATGGCACTTTTAATTTCCCTCAAGAACTTTTCCTTTGCATTCATAACTTGGCTAACTGGCATCAGAGGCCTAGCTTTTGGCCTATTTCTGCTTTGGACAGGACTTCCCCACTAAACTTAATCATTTTTAGCTTTTGATTTAAAGTGAGAGACATGCGACTCTTCTTTTCACTCAAACATTTAGAGGCCATTGTAGGGATACTAATTGTCCTATTTTCAAAATTGTTGTGTCTCAGGGAATAGAGAGACCCAAGGAGATGGCAAGGGGATGTGGGGGTGGGGGGAACAGGGAATGGCTGGTTGGTGGAGCTATCAGAATACGCACCTTTATTGGGACACCTGGGTGGCTCAGCGGTTGAGTGTCTGCCTTCAGCTCAGGGTATGACCCTGGAGTCCCAGGATCGAGTCCCACATCGGGCTCCCTGCATGGAGCCTTCTTCTCCCTCTGCCTGCATCTCTGCCTCTCTCTCTGTGTGTCTCGTGAATAAATAAAATCTTTAAAAGAATACACCCCCTTATTAAGATCACTATCTTATGTGGGTGCAATCCGTGCTACCCCAAAACAATTATAATACTTAACATTATAGATCACCATATCAAATATAATAATAATGAAAAAGTCTGAAACAGGGTGAGCATTACCAACCTGTGATGTGGAGACACACCGTGGGGCAAATGGCACCAACAGACTTGCTGGACACAGAGTTCACTGAGTTCACCACAAACCTTCACTTTGTAAAAAATCCAGTATCTGCAAAGCACAATAAAATGAGGTATGTCTGCGTGTATAAAATACCAGTTTGTTAGGACTGTCATAACAAACTGCCATAGACTGGGTGGCTTCAAAAACAGAAATCTGTAGGGCGCCTGGGTGGCTCAGTCAGTTACACGTCTGACATGGTTCAGGTCATGATCTTGGAGTCCCAGGATGGAGCCCCACACTGGGCTCCCCTATGAATGTGGAGTCTGCTTCCCCTCTCCCTCTGTCCTTCCCTCTGTCCCTCCCTCTGCCCTTCCCCCTGCTTGTCCTCTGTGTCTCTCTCTCAAATGAATAAATAAAATCTTAAAAAAAAAAACAAAAACAAAAACAGAAATTTATTTCCTCATAGTTTTGGAGGCTTGAAGTCTGAGACTCAGGTATCAGCAGAACTGGTTTCTTCCAAGGCCTCTCTCCTTGGCTTGTAGATGGCCATCTCCTCCCTATGTCTTCATAGGTCATTCCCTCTGTGTGTGTATCTGTGTGCACATTTCCTCTTCTTATAAGGATACCAGTCATATTGGATTAGGGCCTACCCATATGATCTCATTTACCTCTTTAAAGACCCAACTCCATACACATTCTAAGTTACTAAGGTTAGGTCTCAACATACAAATATTAGAGAGACACAAATTGTGCGTATATACATATAATGTTAATATGTTAGCCATATATATATATACACACATATATTATATATGTTATATAATTAACATTATATAATATATAAGTAACATTATATATTACATACATATATAATATATATATAAGGCCTGCACATAGTGTACTGTGCCCAGATAACAAGCATCTTTGCCTTAATTGTCACAGAGATTCCTATAAAACCAGAATATGATGCATGTGGCTGTGTTCCTAGTCAAATTCTAGTACATTCTTAACAGAAGTGATGAGGGTCTGTAGATTATAACTTAGATTCATATAAAGGATAACACACATACAGCATTAGGATAATTTCCCTCAAAGGAACAGCTACTCTTTAATTCCGAACATTTTAAGACATCCAGAATCACTTTCCCTAAGCAATTATGATTTTACAAAATGCTGTCAAGACTATCGCAAAGTTTTACTGCCCAGACAGAGCTAAATGCCTGGAGCTTTCGGTGGTGATTTATTATTTACTCTGGAGGTAAGTTGCTAAGCAAGATTTATTCGGTAAGAACAGAGCCATCCGTAACAGTACAATATATGTTTGACTGTGAGGAGGATTTTTTTTTTCACCCTTTCTCAAGAGAGTTTATTCTCTATAATCAGAAAAATATATCTGTATATATAAGTTTTTATCCTTTTGTGAAATCGAGAGCACCAATATGCATTTGACAAACCAGTGTAGCTTCAAATGTTCTCATGTGACCTTTAGCTCTGAGAAATTTTCAGTACATTTTCATAATAAAAACAGTAGGAAAACAGTATCAAAGTCCACTGATAGAATCCAATGGGCACCTGCCTTACCTGTACAGGGCTTTTTTTTTTTTCCCCCAGTTGCTCCATTGCACTACAGTGGCCTCATCCACACATCCGTATCATCTCAGAGACTCAGATTCCTAAGAAAAAGAGAGCAGTAATCATGCATATTTGCCAACTTTGGTTTTCAGAATTGGTAACGAGTCCAGAGACCAACTGCCGGCCTACTTCTGCCCCCTAGTGGTCGTAACGTCTTGTTGCTTTCTGCAAAAGGAGCCTGGAGAGCTGGGAGCCCTGACAGTGGCCTGCGGGTCTGTCCCCCCACTCTAGCAGCTGTTCCCCAAGACACCCACTGCCCGCCACCCGCCCTTTCACCAGGTACCGAGAAGGGAGGTGGTAAACTCACTCACCTTAAGGTGACTGGGACTAAAATCTCTCCTTCTGCCCAGACTGTCTGCATTTTAACAAAGGCACTGAAGTGAGAAGGCAATGGTGCTTAACTCGAAAGAAAGAAAAAAAAAAAACCCTCGCTGGAAATTTAGGCTTAGGGAAAAAGGAGTTTTGTCTAACGGTTTTGGGCTTTGCTCTTTTTATTTTTTGGAGGCGCGCCTTTGAAGAGTCACTCAATGCCTCCATTTTTTATTTTTTTTTAAAGATTTATTTGAAAGAGAGCTCATGCAAGTGTGTGCATGGGGGGAAGGGGCAGAGGGAGAGAGACTCTCCAGCAGACTCCCCACCCTCCCTGCTGAGCCAGGGGCCTGACCCCGGGCTCCATCTGGGGACCCCAAGATCACAACCTGAGCAAAAACCAAGAGTCCGATGCTTAATTGACTGAACCACCCAGGCACCCCTCAACATCTCAATTCTTTGACAAATCATTGCCCCTGCTATCATTGGTGGGGGGGGGGGGGGGGGGATCAATAGAGAGCCCAGGAAAATGCTCTATTTCCCAGACTTCTCACCATCCTCAGCTGCTCCAACCCCTGTGCCCGGCTGGAAGGTGTGGCTCTGGGGCAACCACCGTGTCCAACAGGGCAAATCACCCTGCAGACATGAAGTGGGTGGAAACATGAGCGAGGAATGTTCTGGTCAGGCTCCAATCACCCTCCCGCAGCTGCTAACAGGACTCCCTGCTGCAGTTCTTCAGCAGGTCAGGGAGTTTTCAGGCAGGTAACTAATCCCCAAGATGGCTTTTGCTCAGGAGAGGCAGGGTTAAGCAAAGGGAGTCAGACCAGGCGGCAGGCTCTGGGAAGTTGGGGAGGCCCCAAGCAGGGTTTCTGAACTCCGGCTTGGGTAGGTCATTAATCAAGCCCCTCCCAGGTGTTCAGAATTGCTGTCTTCCTCATTACGAGTAACAGCAGAAGGTGGCCCCTACCACTGGGGCCCACGTCCACGCTAGACAGAACCACAAAGAAAATGGAAAGAATGCAGGGAGTGAGGGCTGTTCCGTGTTGCTGGTACAACTTGCTGAGAAGCTATAGGGTCCCCACACACACACCCCAACCCACCATCACCAGCTCCCAAAGACCTGGGAGTGCATGGAGGCAGAAGCTGGGCGGGTGTGGCTGGTGGCTAGAGTCAGGGCACTGATTGCAGTGCACAGTTCCATCTGCATGTGGGAACAAGATATGAACAGAATCTGGACTCAGACAAACCCAAGTTGGAATCCCAGCTCTGCAGCTGGCTAGCTGTGCAAACTTTGACAACTTCTACTCCTTCCTTTAGTTGTCAGCTCAGAGAAGGGACACCCTCTTTGACCAAAAATTAGGTCAGGTCCCTATTTGTGAATCTCACAATCCCTTAAAACTTTTATTCATAACATATATCATCATTTGTAATTTTACCATTTATATGTTGAGCAATTTGTCTGATTTCTCTTTTCCCTACGAGAAGACAGTGACCACGTCTCCTCCATGCACCATCTTTTCCCAGGGACTAGAACGTAGAACGTACTCAAAGATTTAAGAAGTGAATGAATTACACTCAGCCTTTGTCATCTATACAATGGGTTGATAGTACTTCCTTATAGGTTTATTGTGATGATTTGACGAAAGAGCGGTTTTGTGAAAATTGTACCCTGTGTCTGACACAGACGAGATGCTCAAAAAGGGGCCATGCCCCTGCCACTATTCCACTGGGGACCCACCTAGGAGGATGGTTGTCCCTGACCACCAGAGGTGCCACTGAGCAGGGAAATTAGCCAAAATAGGAAACCAGAGACCTGAATCATCCACAAATTCTATCACAAGTCCCTGAATAATCAAAACTAGTTGGCACATTACAATTCATCGCCTCTTCTCTCTAGGTGTCCCTTGATGGCAGGAAAAGTTATCTCCAGCTTCACTTTCCTTTCCATCCCAGATAGAGAGTAGCCAGAGGGACTGTAAATCCATTCCTAACATTTTCAGTTGTTTGAGTTATGTTCTACCAGAATTAAGAAGGTGACTTTAAAAACATGAAGGAGAAATAAAGGTTGCACTTCCCAGAGCAGAGTACAGGTGTAAAATGAAACTGAACTTTTAATATGAAACTGCTCTGGAGGAGAAAGGACTAAGAATATTTTTATAGAACACTTGCATTGTGGGTAATTTTTTTAAATCCAGGGTTCAACTTGCATGACCCTGAGGCATAAGTCTACCACTTAATGACATTTATAACTCTGTAACAATACGTTTTGTATAAATTACTGCTGAGGCTTAACATTTCTGATTATGATATATAGAATAAAGTGATGTCATAAAGGCGAAGTTTGTAAGTTACGATCTGTCCTGTTGCTTTAAATAAGAGGATTTCTGGAGACAATTGCCTTGATGAATATAAACTCAAATGAACCTTGAATCTCTTCAATTATTCTTATTTAGAATTCATTTTCCTTTGAACTTTCATTTAACTCAAAGCACAATCGTTCCATTATAAATCAAATGTGAGCTTGTCTTTCCTGCAATAACAAGTATGCTTTAAATAATGAAGCAACACCTATGATCATAAAAGATAATGTTTCAATGCACCAAAATACAAAAGGTAAAGAGATTTATTATCTTAGTTCAGCAACGATGAGTTGAATATTTTTGTAGCAACAGACATCTCTATTCCAGACAACACTTTTTATTTGACTCTTTAGTGGATTTCCTTTCCCAGAAGACTGGGGTGCATTATTATCAATGAGAAAAATGGAAGATTCAACACACACAATGCTAATGGTGGCTGAGAAGCTCAGATCTCTCCTTGCTTAGTTTCCCTAGTAGGCTAATGGATAGAAATATCTCTCAACTTCCCTGGCCCTCTTTTCCACAATGAAAGGGATGGGCTGAATCATCCTACATTCCTCCCGAGCTCTAAAGACTAAAACTACATATGCCTTTCCTCTTGCACAGAATTGTGGTGAGGAACAACCAAGTTAACGGATGTGAATATACTTTAGAAGGTATAAAAGTGCCATACATAGTACCTGATGGTTTTCACTCCATGTTTCATAAATACCTTTACATGTCCATTATACGAACTATGCTATCCAAAATAATATAGAAAAACTCCAGAGCATCTCCAGGCTGTTACAGATGAAACAGTGTGATAAAGAGAGTCTTCCGGGGTCCTCATAATAAATTCCTTTGGGTGGAATCGAAGTCTCGCATAGTAATAGGTCAAGTGGCAGGACTAGGAAGAGCCTACTTTCCCGTTGAAAATCTCACCAGCAAACAGGACACAGAACTAAGCAGGTAGGCTGGGCAGTTGGAAAGCTCTCTTCCTGTTATCTCTTTATGCATTCCATCTTCAAAGCATTGTGACCTGTCTTCAATACACCCTCGGGTGTGGGATTTACATTTTTAATATTGGCATTTATGACGTGGTGCTTCTTCCCGGTTAATTGGTATCAGAGCAAAATGTTTGCCTCTCTCCTCAAATAAATCTCTTCAAGAGCTTCAATCACACATTCTTTTGTTCTATCCCTCATTTGAAACGGGCTCTATAAAGCCGCCAGACCACAGTACATAATCTTTTGCCTCTCACATTTTTAAATCTGGGGGTTTATGCTTTAATGGCTTTGATGTGCTTACTATTCAGCCTGTTACTTAAACCACGTTCCTCCCCATCCAACACCCAGCTCTCCCTCAGACTTACAAGCCTGTACCCTCTGAGGCTGAAAGGATTTATTTATCATCCAGAACGTTTCCATAATTTTGGAAACATATGTTTTGAAATTGCATTCCAATATCTCATACTATGTTCTTTGTCTTGCATCTGTTCTGTAAAAACAAACAAAACACACATAATTATATTCCAATGACTGCAAAGTCTACGTTTTCCACAAGAGTTGGTTCTTCCACAAACAGTAAGTCACACAACAAAGGCACTTATATACCCCGTGGATGTCATCTGAATCACATTCTTGTGTTAATTAGAGCTAACCACTGATAATGGTGAACTTCTACAACTGAGAGACCCTGACTCCTTTCCAAAATTATTACAATTTTACAGGATAATCTCGGTACTGAAAATTAGCTATTGTTGAAAGCCAAAGTCTTGACATACTACTCAACCTGGCAAAGACAACAACTCAGGAATCTTTCATACTCCTAGTGTATGACTTGCATTAAATACTCTTTAAGAAATTCACTTTTCTCCCTGTAATAGCTTAGTGGAAAGATAATCAGTCAATGCACAACAAAAAAGACCCCTCACCCTGCCCACTAAAATAGATAAATAAATACACAAACCTCAATGAAATATAGGGAAATAACTGACCAAAACATATTCCTTTTTCATATAACTATTCCACCACATACCAGCTTCCTCTTGCCTAAGTCTTTCATGTCACACATTCTCACACACACACATATACACAGGCACCATTTAAAACCCAATCATTAAAAAATAATAAAAATAAATAAATAAATAAATAAATAAATAAATAAATAAAACAAACCCAATCATTTTGCATATACTGTGTTTTACTAAAATATCTGATGTCAAAATTAGGTAAATTTGCATTGAAACATTCAAAAAGCCACTCAAATCAAGAACTACTTTTCAGGCTACCTCTTAAAAATAAAATGTCACCATGGAAATGGTCTGCTCCCCTTAGGTTGCTGGCCTTGTTACCCATGATCCTTATATTCTTAGGTAATAAAATCAATTTTGGAACTGAGAAGAAAGATAGGCCTGATGCCTACAGCGGTGCACTGGTAGATATATTTAACAACCAGCTTCCAGTGAGTAAGAAAGCCTCTGACTTGTAGCATTTGCTAATTTCTGTGATATAAACGCCTCCGTGGTGGACAGTTTCCAGCTACCAGTGTGATGTTGCTAATGGGCAGAGCAGAGAGTATCTGCACCATTGGCTCTTGCAAGGTGGTACAAGCTGGCTCCACCATCTCATGCCTATGACTCTTCTTGGAAGTTTAAAAATGGTCCCAGCACCTTTGACATCTAGCAGCAGCTCTACAGGTCATTCTTAATGTTTGCTCTCAACCAGTCTGTTTCTATGATGGTTTTCAGACATCACTGCCAATGTCCTGGGCTAAAAAGCACTTTATACCCATAAATCACAGGTGGAGCAGCCAGTAGTATTACCACATTCACTCAATATATAACATAACCCAGAGACACCCTGGCTCCCACGTGACCCACTCTCAACATAAAGAAATATTTGAAGGAAACACAAAGAAGATTTCAGAAGCCTTGAAAAACAATATCATCATCATCGTGTTTTCTTATGAAAGTTTGGTGCCGGTGCTGCTTCACCCAGAAATCTTCCCAATCAACCCTCCTTACACATCTCATTCTGTCTCTAGAGTCTTAGTTATGTTAAAGGCTGCAAACACACACCTGCTCCTCTCTCCCACCATCTCCCTTGCTCCCCTTGTACATGCACACATGCGTGTGGGTACACACAGGCACAGATCCTACATAGTGCCCCTCATTCAAGCCACACAACCCTTATGTTTGTGCCACACTTGCTACCTATGACTGCCCCAACAGTCACAGCACCCTGGGAAGCTTAGTTCTTCTCTTGGTCATACCGCTTTTCTCCAATTCCAGTGGATGATATTCTCTATTTCACTGCAGTAACATGAAGGTCGTTGTCAATGTGGTTCCTGTGGCACCACGATAATAAAGATAATACAGAACATCGACTCGTTCCCACGCTACCCCAGGCGGTAAGCTGAGCACCTTATACATAGAGAGGCTTGTTGAAGTCATGGAGCCAGGAGTCAAGGCAGGCAAGGTGGCACAAGAACCCATCATTCTCCACCACCATACTCTACCAGTTCTTAGATCCATCTGAAGAAAAGCTACTGCGAGATCTTGGCCAAGTCACACTTGCTGTGCCTCAGTTTACTCATCTGTAAAATGGGGCTGATAGGAGTCCCTACCTCACAGGGTCTAGAGGAAAATTCTGAGTTAACATACATACACCGCGTAGAAGGGTGCCTGGCACTTAAGAGCTATTATGCTAGCTAAGTGCAACTACTAAGTGTTAACCAGGACAAACTGGCTCCTCACAGCCTATAGAGTCCCATGACTTTTACACGTCTTCTGTTAAGAGTCCTAAGGGTTGGCAAATGTTTTCTGTAAAGGGTCAGACAGTAAGTACTACAGGCTTTGCAAGTCACATACAGTCTCTCTGTCACATAATCTTTTTAGGATTAAGTCCTTCAAAATGTAAAAACCATTTGTAGTTTATGGACGAAAACAGACCACAGGCTGGATGTTGTCCTATGTACATAGTTTGCTGATCCTGGGCTAGACAGAGAGAGAGAGAGAGAGAGAGAGAGCCCTGTTTTAAATACCTTATTTTTTTTTACATAAGCAAATATATGAACTCTGAAAAAGACACACGTATAACAATCACACATTCCCTCAGCAAATGTTCACTCGTCCCTTATGTGCAAGGTGCCATTCTGGATGCTGAAGCCACAAGGATGGAGATGTGCACCCTTGACCTTTGGGATTCTCATAGCCCAACGGCAAGATAATCCCAGCATAACGTGTACTGAAGTCTTGAATAAAGGAGGAAGGGATCTGGTCTGGTTAGGGCAAGTAAAGGGTTCAAAAAGAAAAGGATCCTTGAGCTATACCTTGAAGAGGCAAGGAGTTCACTTGGCAGACAGAAGTATAAGAGGGCAAGGAGATTGCAGTTTCTAGCATCAGAGAAGGCCCGTGAGGTCCATGAGAGGCAGATCAGGAAGGGAGGGAGGGCCTAGTCAGCCCGCTAAGGCACTAGGACTTCATCCTCTAGGCCTCTGGTTTTCAGACTCTGTAACACACAAGTTTGTCTTCAGACAAAATCTAATCTAGAGTCCTGTGTGCAAAACAACCCTGGGTGAAGCTGGGTGGTAAATCCCAAGCACTTCCCTCCTGCTGGACTTCACCACAGGCAGCTCAGGGCAGACTCCCAGCCTCCTGGCAGCACAGCTGGAAATCCACAGCTCCTGGCAACAGGCAGCAGGCTCCGGGCCTGGGAAGTCCTGCTGTAGTGACTCGACTCCATGCAAATTCTTCTGAAGTCAATAAAATTCCATGTATCTATTTTTATCTTGAACAGACATCCTGTTCTTCCCCAGCACCGCTGCCTGTGCTGGTCGCAGGCTGGCCCCCACGCGGTTTAACACTTCATTAGGTAGCATCTTGTGTGGTTATCTAATTGCTTTTTGAGCATCTAGATGAACTGGCAAAACGGCAGGAAGTGCAACTTGCTTCTCTTGTATCCCCCTCAACAAGCCGCATGGGGCGAGGAGGTGCGATTGAAGTGAAGGTCTCCTCCACCCTAAGATTCTAAGACTCCCCACAGGAGGACAGTATTTTCAAACAGAATAAGCACAGTAACATGAGGAAACATCTCCCAAGGCAGGCATTGAGTTAGTGCAAGTGGAGTATCTAGTGGGGAGGGATTTGTGTGTCTCAGGACTGAAGGTTGGGTTGACCAGATATCCGAGTTCCCGAAACCGCATTGCTTTGTGTCCTTATACAACCCCTCTGCCCTCACATTTTTATAATTCCTTTTCATCTCTACTCCCCAGCCCAATCCCCCTCCCTATATCAGATAACCATGCTATTGTGTTTATATATATGTGTGTGTGTGTGTGTGTGTTCTTTGTTGTATAGTGTGCATATATATCTTAATACACAGAAATAGTATGTTCTCGTGGTTTAGATATCATCTCATCTCTTCCTTTTTCACCCAGCATGTTTTTAATATCTACCCATATTGACAAGCAAGCCTCTATCCACTTCTGAATGCTGCAGACTGTTGCATAGTCTGTACCCACTATACTGTCCATATCCAGCCTGCCAGAATGGACAACTAGAATGCTTCTGACTCCTCCACCCCAAACAGTGCTGTGGTGAACATTCACAAGCTCCCACTCTTTACGAATCTGCTTATATGCCCAGGAGCAGGCAAGTAAGTCACATGGCATGAGTATAAGTACTGCCAGGGGCCTCTCCAGAGAAGCCGCACGCACCAGTCCCCTCTCACACCAGCCAGGCCTGGGGGTCTCTGCAGCTCGCATTCCTACCAACACTGAGCAAGATTCAGTGTTATGGATGGAAATGTGTCCCCCCAAAATGATACACTGAAGTTCTATCCTCTAGAATGGCTCAGAATGTGGCCATATGTGGTAATAGGATCCTTGCAGATGCAATTAAGTTAAATACGATCATCAGGATGGGCCTTAATCCAATATGACTGGAGTCTTTACAAAAAGGGAACATTGGACACAGAGGCAGACACCCAGAGGGAAGATAGTATGAAGACAAGGAGAACACCATGTGGAGAAGAAGGCAGAGATTGGAGCGATCCATCTACAAACCAAGGAATCCCAGAGATGGTCAGCAAACCACCAGAAGCCAGGAAAAGGGGATGGAACACATTCTTCTTCACACTCTCAAAAGGAACCAACCCTACCAACACCTTGATGTTGAACTTCCAGCTTCCAGGACTACAAGACAATACATTCCTGTCACTTAAGCTACCTAATTTTTGGTATTTTGTTATAGCAGCCATAGGACACTAATACACTCAGCTTTCCAGGGTCTGCCAGTCTGGTGGGTATAACATAGTATCAGGTTATTTTTATTTTTGTTTCTCTGATCACTAGTGACTTCAAACATTTTCTTCACACGCTTTTAGTCATACGGGCTTCCTTGGAAACTGCCCATGTCTATCCTTTGGCCCACATTTTTATAGAGATTGCTCTCTTTTTCTTGTTGATTTACAATAGCTCCTTGTAAATTCTCAATATGAGTCCCTTAGCGTCTGATACTTTACAAACATTCTCTTCTCCAACTATCATCGGTCTGTTAACTCTATCCTCACTGGGTAAGTGCTAACTAATTACTAACAGGACAGAATTACTTAATTTCTCTTTAATCAAATTCATCAATTTTTCAACTGTAACTTGTGCAGTTGGGCTTTCGCTTAATAAATCCTGCCCTACTCCTATGTTACAAAGATATTCTCCCACAAAATGTTCTACAGGCTGCATCTTGTCACCTGTAACACATAGAGTCTATATCTGCATGTGGTGTGAGCCAGAGGGCTGTTTAAAAAAAACTCTGAACAACAAGACACCCCAAAATGTAGCGGCTTTAAACTAGAACAAACCTCTATGTTGCTCACATGCCTGCACTGTAGGTAGGGATCAGCGAGGATGGTTCATCTTTGCGCCACGGAGCGTCAGCTGAGATGGCCTGCCTGAGGCTCCCTTCTGGAGGCAAGTCCATGCAGGCTGTCCACTGGAAGTTCCGCTAAGGCTGAGGGCTGGGGTCACAGCTCCTTTCTACTTGCACCTTGCTTGTCACAGGCCATTTGGACTTTCTCACATTCTGATGGCTGAGTTCCAAGGAGACAAAAAAAAAGGGCAACGACTGTACCACTCTGTATAACCTAACTTCAGAAATCACTTAGCATTACTTCCACAGTAGTTGAAACTTGCCCAGAATTAAGGAAAAGGAACCCTACACCCCACCTCTCAATGGGAAATGTGTCAAAGCTACACTGTAAAAAGTTCACATGGGAGGGCAGCGAATGTTGCTATCGTCTTTGGGAACAGAATCTGCCATAGGATCTGATTTTATGAGGTCATTTTTATCATTTCTTAAATTCTTCCATACACATGGTCTGCCACCGAGTTCTCTACTCTGTTACACTGCTCCATCTGACTGGGTTTGTTTTTTTGTTGTTAATTTTTTTTGTCCCCATAAGGCTAGTAATGTGTTCCTATATGACAAGGCAAGTTCCCTCCTTTCATTCTCTTTTTTCAAACTCGTGAGTTATTCATAAACCTTTCTTTTTCCATACGACTTTTTAAGTACATCTATCAAACTCATAAAAAATAATCTTACTGGAATTTTGTTGGGAGTGCCTTGACTGTATGAATTAATCTGGGAATAATAAACATAATTTTATACTGTCAGACAACTTAAATACATACAAATTACTGTTACTATTCAAGCTTCCTTTTATAACTTTTAAAATTTTTAGTAAATTTCTGCAGTAGAGAAATGTCTATTTTTTTTGTCAATCCCCAAATGTTTCATAGATTTGGCTGCTTCCATGAATAATATTCTTTTTTTAAGTATATTTTCTAATCTGTTTTTGCTGCTGGTTAGAAATTCTATTGATACTCATAAGCTAATCTTAAATCTGGCACTCTTGCTTAATACTAATAGTTAAATCTCTTGCTTCTGCTTTCTAAACAATCACATTATCTGTGAATAAGTACAGTTTCATTTCTTCCCTTCTAATTCACACCTTTTGTTTCTTTTTCTGTATTTGTAGTCGTGGCTAGGAAGTCCAGTTGTGTGCTAACACTACTCAGTGATATTAGAGATCCTTGTCTCATTCCTGATTTTAAATGGCCTGCATCTTTCTCCACTAAGTATAATTCGTGCTTAAAGTTTTTTTTTTTTTTTTAATTTTATTTAATCATGAAAGACAGAGAGAGAGGCAGAGACTCGATCCCAGGACCCCGGCATCATGACCTGAGCCAAAGGCAGACACTCAACCCACTGAGACACCCAGGCATCCTTAAGTTTTCATTATAAATAGGTATTGAGCTTTATTAAAAGCTTTTCTGAATCAGTATACTGAGATAAATATGTGATTTTGAGTGCTATCTCAATTTTTGGTACTTATTTGTTTATTAGAGCTTTCTTTGTCTTCTTTTACCAACGTAGACATTAGTCTTCTCTAAATGTTCCTGTTTCATATAGGATTTCCAAATTTAGTAGGTTAAAGTTATTTACAATTTACTTCTCTTGTTTTTTATAACTCTGTATCTATAACTGTTTCTGTTGAAAAAAAAATTCTATTTTTTAATTGAATTTTTTCCTGGTTAGTCTTTACTAACTTATATACTTGTTAATTATTAAATAGTAATAGGATAGTTTCTGCTATTGATATTTCCAAAAATAAAAACAATCTTTTGGTTGTGGAGTCTTCTCCAGACTTTATCTACCTCCCCATCCTGGGACTACCTCCCAGGTCTCCACTCTTTGACATAAAAGAGAAGTCAGAAGCCTGAGCCTGTGTCCCTTTGTGTCACCACTCAAGCAAGCCTTCCAGGGGCTACCAATCCACAGGTTACAGGGATAATCTTCTTATCCATTCCCTAGCAAGCAGTGCCAAGTAGTAAACAATTACTGACTGCCTGCTGCATGCCTACCTTGTACAAAGCAATAGAGACTATAATCATTTCCCCCCCGAAAAAATACATGGTCAGTGGAGAGACAACAGCAAACACCCAAGAATACACATGAACATGAAAGGAGAAGGAACTCTGAGCAGGAATCTGGAAGGTATGAAGGAGGTGATTTCAAGTGAGAGCAGTGCAGAGGTCCTGGCCAGAAACTTGAACATGTACTTCCTTCTCCTATTTCCTTATAGACTACAGATCTGCCCCAGGAACAGAAGAGGGAGGAGAAAGGGTAAATAAAGAGATGGGAAGAATAGGACAAAGGGCAAAGAAAAACAACACTATCCTAGTGAAGTCAAAGCTATTAATATAGGATGTGTCTAATTATGACAGCTAATCTGTGTATCCTTTCTCGCATAGCACTTACACAGGAACTACCTCACTGATTCCCCCACAGCCCAGCTTTACAGATGTGGAGCCTGAGGTCCCCAAAGACTGTGAATTTCCTAGACTTACATAACTGGCAAGTGACAAAGCTAGGATCCCCAAAGCCTGGCCTTCTGACTCCAATATCACTCTCTTCCCTCTAAACCATGTGGCCTCCAAAAACAGCAAGTTATAGGATAGGCAAAGGGGAAACTGACTTCCAGATGTTCTTCTCACCTCTGCAAGCCTTCATCTATTCTGCCACAGTCACTTCCTCCCAACCCCTCCCCCCAAACACAGGAAGCTACAATGAGTGGAGAGTCACCTGATATGCTTTCTAAAGAACATGCTATCTTTTACTTGCCAAGAAGTTCAGCAGGGCCTCTGTGCTGTCAAATATCTTGTTCTAGGAATCCAAGGGTCAAACTGGGAAGAGATGAGGCTGAGGCCATCTCCAACCTCCCCTGAAGATCACTACCTGTAGGTGCACGTCTAGGTGCTGTGGTGGATACAAGAAAGGTCTTGAGAGCCTTATGATGATGTCTGGAACATGATATGTCTGGCAAAGTAATAATTACAGCAACAATGATAAGAGCTAACACTTCTTGAGTGCTTGCCATTCACTGCCATCACGACAAGAGTTTTTAATGGCTTTGAATCTTGTTTAACCTTCATGACTGCCTAGTGGAGTAGGTTCTAGTCTTCCATGAGAGGCTGAGGCTTAGAGGTATAAGTTATCATACCCAGGGTTACACACTCAACAAGGGACAGAACCAGGACACAGACCAGGTCTGCCCAACTCCTGGCACCAAACCACTATATACACTGCCTCTTTGCTCTATCAATACCTGCAGGGGGATATAAACACTAACTGACCGATACAACTAATGCCTGCCAGCACCCGGAGTGGTGAGGGAAAGCTTCAAAGAAAGCAAGCCTGATGCCATCCATACGAAAGTAAAGGACAAAGAGTCTGGGTCACACACAGGAGAAGTACTGGGGGCAGATGGAACAGGCCTCCTTGGAAATGACCCATTTAGTCACAGGCCTCCTTGGTTGTGGGGGTTTTTGTAAAGATTTATTTATTCATAAGAGACACACAGAGAGAGAGAGGCAAAGACACATGCAGAGGGAGAAGCAGGCTCCCTGTGGGGAGCCCCTTGTGGGACTCAATCCCAGGATCCCAGGATCACATCCTGAGCTGAAGGCAGACACTCAACCACTGGCCACTCAGGCTCCCCTCATGGGGTTATAAAGTGCAGTGGGAGATTGAGGCAGCGTGACTGGTGGCATGGAAATCATTATTGTTGATGGCCAATCCTTCAGACTAACAAATTTAGTAGTAGGTGAAGAACAGATGGCAAAGGAAAAAAGAGAAAAGAAAAGAGACCACAGTCACCAGAGGTACTTGTGCTAAGTATATAGGAAGTCCATAAGAGAGGTGCCTGGGTGGCTCAGTCACTTGATTTCAGCTCAGGTCATGGTCTCAGGGTCCTGGGATGAAGCCCTGTGTCAGGCTCCACGCAGAATCTGCTTGGGATTGCCTCTCCCTCTCCCTCTGCCCCTCCTCCTGCTCACACTCTCTTTTGATTAATCAGTCAATTCTGGGGGAAGGGGAGAAAGAAAGAAAGACCATGAGCAATTTCTCCCATCATCTGATTATTCAGTCTTAGGTATCTGGGACAAAGTTTGCATCCCCAGAGTAGCTTTATCTAATATTCCCAGTCACCTCCCTCAGAAATGAGTCATATGTACAGGACACAGGTAGGAACAGCTCTCTCCATGCAAATAAAGGAAAAAAGGATTAAAAGAAAATGAATCAGTGGTTGAAGTGGACATGGGTGTTTCCAGTCAGTTGGGGATCTCACTACGGCATGGGATCCTCTCTATCTGATGGGAAATGACCCATTTAGTCTTCTCCCATTCCAGCCACACCATGATTCCAGCATGGTCAGCTGCCCACAATCCATCCAATTTGCTTGCTGGGAACCACCAAACAGGGTGGCCAGGGGACTTCCTGTTGGGCCGGGCAGGCATTCCGTCTGCCTCAAGTTTAGGGATGGAAATGCGTTTGCAAGATCTTGTCCATGCCCACCAGTGCACTCACACTGCCAACACCACCCACATAGCCTGTGTCCTCCACACCATTGCCACGGTATCCAAATCTTGCTCAGGGAACTGCGACCTCTAACAAACAAGTATTACAAAGAGAATCTGCCTCCCAAACATTGAAAATTATTATTGATCAGGGGGAAAGGATGTACCATCGGCCAAATTCCACTAAGTTTTTTGTAGTTCTCCATTATTAAGAAGTCCTGCTTCGGGGTCACAATTTTAACTGTTTTGTTCTAAGCTTAATATATATATAGTTATTTTACCACTTAAACTATATAAGATGGCAACCACAAAATTGAAATTCTGTCGTTCAAAGGGTTTTATGTACTCCTCTAACTAAAACCAGCTTCACAATAAAAAGATCCAGTTTTACAAGTGGGCCCAACCCAAAATAGTAACTATGGCCTTAAGGGCTATTATCCCATTGCCGTACGAAGGATTTAGGGTATATAAATGCCCATTAACACGACTAAGCATAATAATCTGATTTATAAAGTATCCCTTGCCAGGGCCCTTGTAGCACCCTACAATTACACCACCTCAATTAAAACATCCTGCAAGCCTAATAGACTTACCCTGAAAGAAACCGCCCTGTAAAAGCATGACCCACCCCAGCAAAAAATCCTGACGGAGGGGGTTCAACAGCAAGGTGGTGGCAGCAAAAGGGGTTTTCAGATGGAAGGAGAGCATTTTAAGTATCTAATTCCCACGCTCAACGCCTGCCAAAGTACACAGGAGTGAATAACAACCCCAAAGCAAAGAAGCATTAATGAGGAGGGTTGTCCGGGTGTCCATCTCAACCTTTCTTAGTAGATTTGGCATTTGCTTGATAAAATTAGCACATCTGGGTTCAGAATCCAAATGACATTTTCTAGTGAAAAGCAAGAGGAATCCTTCTATTCCCAAGACCTGTTTGGGGCATGGAGTTTGGAAACTGTCTCTCACCTTTTGCCACTTCAACCCCAAATCACTAAGCACAAATTGTAGGGTCTCAGCTACAATTGTGTGTGTGTGTGCGTGTGTGTGTGTTGCAGGGGATGGGAGTTTTCTTGTCTGTCTTAACTGCTATTAGACAATCATAGCAAAATGAAAAGATTCCTCTCAAAATTTACCTACTATTATACATGTCATTAGTTGAAATTTCCTAAAAATTTGCTAAAGTTAAGTATCTCCAAAGTCAGCTCAATGTGAATCTTAGTGAAGAGGGAACACTCCCTCGTGAGTATACTGAGAGAAAACCATGCAGCAAGGGAGAAAAAAGATTGGGGGATGCCTGGGTGGCTCGGTGGTTGAGCATCTGCCTTTGGCTCAGGGTGTGATCCAGGGGTCCTGGGATCGAGTCCCACATCTGGCTCCCCACAGGGAGCCTGCTTCTCCCTCTGCCTGTGTCTCTGCCTCTCTCTGTGGGTCTCTCATGAACAAATAAATAAAATCTTTAAAAACAAAAAAGACTGGTTTGGAGACAGGCAGAGGTGCCACAAGCGCTATGTTCCATCCACCACGTGCCTCATCCCCTTAACATAGCAAACTTTCCATTAATGTTAACATTTGAAATGCTGGTGAGGGTTTAGCTAGACAGGTACTCTTGTACCTCTGGTAGGAGGATAGACTATTTGAGTCTCCCTGAAAAGCAATCTTCCAACAGCTACTAAGAGCTTTTAAAATGCCTAGATCTTTTGATCTTGCTTCTGGAAATATATTCCAAGGACATCAGCAAAATGTGGTCCAAAAGCAAAGCACGCTGATGTCCACTGCAGCGTGCTGAATCTAGAAAGAGATGTGAAAGGATCCGATAGTTCAGCAATAAGGGAATAATCACATAAACTCTGGTAAATCTCAAAGTATTATGTTGCCTTTAAAAATGATGTTTGCTTCTGAAAACACAAAATAAGACTTAAAGAAAAGGAAACAAAAACTGTCCTCTTGCATTAGAAGTGTTAGTAGTGTAAAGATGTCGATCTTCTCCATTTTATTCTATAAGTTTAATGTCATCCCAATCAAACTTGCAAAAAGAATTTTGTTTCTCATTTTGTCGGGAGGTATTTGACAAAATGACTTCATTCATAGTCATCTGGAAAAACAGTCTATATGAAAATAGCCAAGAAATTTGTTTTCAAAGGAAGAGTAGTATAGATACTCTAGACTTCTCCATTATAAAAATACATTGTAAAAGCTACAGTAATTAAAACAATATGGCTCAAAAGCAGGACTAGACAGACCAATGGAACAGACTAGGAAATTCAGAGGCCAAAGTATACATAAGAATTCAAGTACAACATAAAGGAGACATTCCAAATCAGAAGGGTAAAGATAGATTATTCAACAAATGGTATAAAGCAACTAGCTCAATGTTTGAAAAAAAAATTAATTAGACCCATACATTACAATGTTTATTGTAACATAACAATAACATGATTTTAGCATGAAAATAAAAACACCTTTTAAAAATTGCTAATAGGGAAGATAGGTGAATCGCCTAAATTATTCTGGAATAATTTAGACTTTTTTTTAATTCAGACTTCTTACTATGAAATGAAATAATTGAAGAAAAGATTAAATTGAAGAAAAGATTAATAAATTTGATTACATAAACATTTTAAATGACTGTAAGTAAAAACACCATAATTGAGGTGAGAGACAAAAATGTATGCAATTTCTTCTACTGCCTATGGCAAGCAGCTACTTTCCTTACTGTCTGAAGACACTGAACATATCAATAAGAAATTTACCAGCAATGGGCCAAAAAATGTACAAAGTTCAGAAGTGAATTTTGTAGAAAAAGAAATACAAGTAGCCGATAAATGTACAGCCTCAATAATAATGAACTTCCTGTTTGTTTGCTTATATGTTTGTTTTAGACTTCATTATTGATAAGGGAGTGAGAAACCTGAAGGCTTATGTTTGACTAGTGTGATGTGAATGGATCACCAACCATTTATTGAAGGGCGATTTTCCTATACCCTTCAACATTTTAAATGTGAGCCTTCCCCTTAATCCAGAATTTCCATTTCCAGGAATTAATTCTACGTAAACACTCATACTTGTGCATAGAAATATATGCGCACTGACGTTCAATACAGCATTGTTTGTGATAGCAAAAAATTGGAAGACATCAATATCTATTAGTAAGAGTGTGGCTAAGATGAGGTTTCCATAAGATGGGATATCTTGTAGCAGTTTAAAAGAATGAGGTGGATTTGAACACAGTAACATGAAAGATGTCCAAAAATCATGTTGAAAAACTGTATGAATAATATGAAACATGCTTTATATGCCGATGGATGTAAAATTAATGTCTGGAAGGAGACCTAAGAAGTTGTTTGGAAAGGTTACGGGAAGTGAGAGGATGAGGCAGATGCAGAGAAAAGGGGTGTTCACTTTTCTGTCTTTTTTTATATTTCTTTTTCCTTTTTAAAAAAATATTTTTTTTATTTATTTATTTATTTATTTATTTATTTATTCATCAGAGAGAGAGACAGAGAGAGAGAGAGGCAGAGACACAGGCAGAGGGAGAAGCAGGCGCCATGCAGGGAGCCCAACGTGGGACTCGATCCCGGGTCTCCAGTATTACACCCTGGGCTGAAGGCAGTGCTAAACCACTGAGCCACCTGGGCTGCCCTTTTTCTATATTTCAAGGGTCTTTTGACAATGAACGGGTATTACTATTTAAGCCACAAACTAACAAATAGTTTAAATTTTAAAAATTAAAATTCAAGCATTGTAACATTTGTAGACTCATTTAAAGATTCAGAGAAGTGATCATAATGTAGTAGAATAGGAAAAACCAGATTCCATAATTATGTAGAGAATATACTCTCCACTGTGTTAAAATTTATTATCTAAATATGCACATAGAAAAAAGTCTATCGGGAAACACACAGAATAGTAGTGGTAGACACCTCTAGTTACGATGTTATGATCTATCTTTACTTGATTCTTCATGCTTTTACTTTTCAAATTTTCCAAAATTAGTATTATAGGTATAATCAGGGGAAAAAAATGTAATGATCAATTCAGAATTTGCTAAGCTAATTATTATGTATCCTATACTAGACCAGGAATCAAGAGGAGGGAAAATGTGGGACACAATCCCCTCCCTCAAACATTTTACAGTTTCACAGATAAATATGTACATAAGTTAAAGACGATCAGTTCATTTGACTTTACAAACTTGCAATCACATGAAATGTACAGCACAGTGACTACACTTAATAATACTGTGTTGCATATTTAAAAATTGGTAGGAAAGTAGATCTTAAAAGTTCTTATCACAAGAAAAAAGATTTTGTAACTCAGTAGAGTAATGGATGTTAATCAGACTTACTGTGGTGATCACTTTGCAATATATCTAAGTATCAGATCATTGTGTTGTGCACCTGAAACTAATATAATGTTATGTGTCAATTATACCTCAGTAAAAATAAACCATTAGAGGTCAAGACGGGATGACAAAGAGCCAGGTGCTAAATTGAATCTTCTCAAACATCAAAATGTATGAAAGAGACAATACGAGCAACGGCGAGGGAAGATGCGATGCTAGCCTCAAATACTAGTAGCTCCCTAACTAGGCAACGAGGGGGATGGCCTAGGGAAAGAACATGAGAATTCTCTGCCACAGACCGACTCAGAACTATACACATGCTTGATTCTGGGCATCAGGAAGTCTAACCTCCTCAAATGCACCAATATCTGACATTTTACCATGAAGCTTTATCCCCTTATCTCATATTGTCGATCCCTCTTGAGAAGGAATGGGCCCAGGAAGGCCAACAGCTGACACGGAGGGCGCCCGTCCCGCCTCCCTGCGCCGGTGGCCGACCCCACTGATCAATGTGAGCACGGTCAATGTCCCTGGAGAGCATCTCCGACTCCTCAGCGCGGCACCTCCGGCAGCTACCACCCATCAAGCAAAGGGGACGCAAGCGGAAAACTATTTGCCATCCCTTGCTAAATTGGCAGTAAGAGATCTGCATTCGAGTAAGAGTTGAGAATTTTTCAGAGCTCTATCACATCCATTATTCCATTACAGTGGGACGGATTTTCCTCTTCTTTACAGCGAAATGGAGGACTTAAGAGTTGCCACCAACGGTTTGAGGACGCGCCTCTATTAAGAAGCGGGTCCAGATTATGATGTGGAACCCAGTCCTCGTTCCAAACCCGCTGCTCTTTCCCAAAGCGTCCCCCTCTCACACAGCAGAAAGAAGAGCAGGCCTTATCGGGTTCCGAAGCCAGCTGAGGAGCCTTGGGGAGCACTGAGAATAGGAAAGGGCCTCACCAAAAAGAAGCAAGACATCAGAACCCAGAGGCTGGGGACGTAAGGGACACCGTAAGTTTGCCAAAAGCCAGCTCTTCACACTGAGGGAACCAGTAGATATACCTCCGTTCCCAACCATGACCAGTATCTGACTGGAATGCCACCAGGAATCCCATTAGGGGAAAGCACCGTGGGCAGCCGCACAAAGACCCAGCAGAGCTGGGGCTGCGGAGGTGAGTCCCCGCGCCTCAAGCTGACATGCAGATTTGGGGGTTGTGCCAGCACCCACGCAGCTCCCATTCTACTCTCCAGGCTCCAAAGGACCAGAGCCAGCCTGATGGGCGCACCCAACGGCTCCTCCAAGTTCTAAACACCCAGGGGGAAGAAACCACAATCTCCTAACCATTTCTCTTTTGGTGCTTCAAACTGGACTCTCTGATCCCCCGGGGCTGCCCCAGGAGCTGAAGCTTTTCTCACCTGGCTCCATGTGGGGCCATGCTCAGGTTAACTGTCCTGAGCAAGGGCCTCCCCTCACAGTGAGTGTGACTGTGTTCAAGCAGGTGTGTGTGTGTGTGTGTGTGTGTGTGTGTGTGTTTCCAAGGACACCTATTAACTCACCCTCCAATCCAATCTGACCCAATATTGAACATGCAACAGTCCTAAAACTGTTTTTGAAATACCAGAATTAGATAGAGTGTTGAATATGAGGTTAACATACAGATTCTTGACTTTAAAAGGCTAGATTTTCACAACAAACATGCGTTGCTATGGAGATGGCATAAGCCTATGTAAACTTCAGGCATTCATATTCATAGAAACTCCTGAAGCAAGACCAAATGTTGGCCCTAACATTCCTGCTCTTGCCAACTTCCAAAGAGTGCACAAATTATGCCAAAAATAAATGGGTGTGACTAATACAAGCTTAGAACTTTTTTAAAAATTTTACCTTGAGGGCAACATTTGTTGATATAGGAGCTGGGTGTGTAAAGCATACTTCCCCCCTCTGTAAATCCATCCGTTTTATTTACACTTCCTAAAAGACCTGTGTGCACATTTTTCCCATAAATTGTACAACTGCTAGTAATCACGTATCATTTCAATCTGTGCCCTGGTTCTATTTTAACACTGCCTCTCTTCCTTTTTGTTTGTGTTCCATTAAGCACATACTAGAGGCAGAGCAGTCAAGACTTAACTCCTCTGGTCCCAAGTACACACTCCAGGGCTGCAGAACTATCAACAAGCTTTTGCACAGGCGACACCTCCAAGGTCTGCAAGCCTAGGGTAAATCCTATTACGAGCTGGGGGATGTCAAATTGGTTTTTGCTACTGACCTTCTTTCTCGTGACCCCTTCCCCACCCCACCAGGCCCCAATCCCAAATCCCTCGTTTCTCCTGCATGGAGGTCAACCTGTAAGACAACTGTGCTCTGCCCCGAATCTACTCTATCCTGGACTGGAAACTCACTGCTAATTACTGTAGTCACACTTCTTAATTCAACAAGCGCCAGACGGCTGCCTGCCATCTCCCCAGTGGGATGGGTCACCAGCTATCTCACGCAGGTCACTAAGTCGGCATTTATTTCCTGATAGGAGATGGCGTTACAAGGTAGCTGTTCCAACATGAATGGTAATCAACAATAATTAAAAGTGATACACCCATTCTGACTCATATGATAGTGTTAAAAAAAATTTTTTTAAAGGGTGGTGGAAGGAGGAGAGAGAAAAAACTGCTCAGCCGAGACATAAGTTTTTTCATCTCAACTTAGAATTTCTGGGAAATGAATATATGTCTTTGTCTTCTTCTTTTTAAAAAAAAAAGGCTCCACGCCCGACAAGGGGCTTGAACTCATGACCCCGAGATCAAGAGTCACATGCTGTACCGACTGAACCGGCCAGGTATCCCGTCTTTGTCTTAATTCACACAGAAATATGTCCGTGTTGTGGCCATGTGAAAAGCAGTGAATCTAAATTTTCCTTAAAGGAAGAAAATATTCATTCTCAAAGGCGGAGTCCCTTCACCAGAGGAGAGAGAGCCCAGAGAGAGCAATAGATCAGGGACCGGGCAAAATCTGCCCTCTGCCCATGGGGGCCAACACGACGGTCCACGGCTGATGCCAGCTTTCAATCCCAGAAACAGTAACTCCACTACAACAACCCTTTGTCTTCCAGAAGTGATTTAACTTGCCCTACATGAACTGACTGCAGCCCACCTAGATTCTCAGCCCTGATCTGGAAGGTTCTCTCTAAACCACTAGCAGCCCCAGCCTGGCACGACTAACTACCAAGCCTTGCTGGCCGATTTCCTCCATATCTCCCCGTGGTATATACACAGAGGCTGTGTGCCACCAGATCAAGACTCAGTGAAGCTTGGTTTTAACCACCGTTGGGATTATCCCTCATCTATACCCTTCTCGCTGCCACCACGGTTGCCCTCTGCTGCCCTCATCTTAAATCAGGTGCCCCAGGTCCCTTAAATCAGACCTGAGACCATGACTCGCTGGCCAGTTGTATATCAATGAAGAGTTCCCAGGAGAAGCCAAGAAGGAAGTGGAGGAAGCAGAACGAGACAAGGGCAAGACCTGAGCTCGGGTGTGGCCCTACGTCTCAGCCTCGGCCTGATCCATGGGGTGTTCTGGAGCACGAATCATCTCACACTCAGACAAGGGTGCTGGGACCTTCTTACTCCCACTCGGTGAGTCACTTGCCTCCAGCCACCTCAGACTGGATGTCAACCCCCAGGCATTCTGGCTCTTGGCACTGTATCTACTCAATTCCAGTGGCCCGAGGGCATCTTGTGAAGGCCACTGGTATCAACCAGGAAGCAAGTGATGTGAGGCTGGGCCACTGGCACTCAAAAGGATCTCAGCGGGCACCAGCAGCATCTATTACACCCAGGGAAGTGAACACTGGTAGTATTTTAACATTAATTTCTTAAAACAATTCTTTCTATGAACATCTTAGAGATCCAAGTGTGAACTGAGGGTAGAGAAAAAGTCACATCTCAGATTGTACCTACAGGAAAACACCAAAATGTAAAATCTACTTAAATGGTGTCACACGTAGACCAGGAAATAAGAATGTGAGACCTGGGCTCCTGTGTATTAGAATGCTATGGGGACAAGGTGCCACTTTATTCACCTTCCTGCATGGTCACCAGCCAAGCAGGACTGTCCAATTCCCTCAGTATGGCAAACTTTTAAAGGGCTGTCTCTCATGCCCAAGACATCCTCCTGCCCTTTGACTGCACCACTATATCACATCTTAGATACTTCAAACATTTCAGGGAAGACAGAGAAATAAAGGGTAAGAACTGCAAAGCCTTCGTACTCCCCACATATGTTTCAGAGCACTGAGCCTCCTCTTACTGACTTACAGTGCCTGAAAAGATCTGTCCGACCAAGAGGAGTGTGCTGGTGTATTCCTGACGCCTACCACTGGTGCAGGAGGAGGAAGTAAAGGCACATCCGTGCAGGAGAGACTGCCCTAGGATCTCGTCTGCTCTTGAGAGTACATCTTCCTTCTCAATACCTCTACTCTTCATTTCACAAAAACCATATTCGCAAAAGAAAAAAGAAAGTAATGGGTTTTAGAATGCTTACAATGTTCGGTATAAAGTCTGGAACTGGAAAGTATACAAAAGGAATTGGGCATGCCGTTTGTTCTAAAGAAACAAACCATTTCAAGAATGAACCATTACAGTCCAAGAGCAACGCTCAAGACATACATCATAAACTGGTAAGAGAAAAATAAATTCACAAGTGTCAACATATACAGAATTTAAGATAAGCAAGAGCTTATAACATGGTGGATCTAAACGGGCTTCTGGGTGTTCATGAAGCAAACGCAAGACTGTTCTTGAAGTGTGGGAGAAAATGGGATTTGAGAAAAGCTCTGGAAGGGTGAGTTGAATGTGGATGGGAAGACCAAGGGAGAAAGGGCTTTTCACTCAAACGGGAAGAGCAAGAGAAAAGAAGTCACATCCTGGGAACATCTGGCAAAACTCTTGAAGGTTCTAAAGATAGTTTTTTCTATGCCCCACACAGAAACAAGGCCGGCCCACACCCCTGAGCAGCTGCCAGGAGAGGCCCTTCAGAGCTGGGGCTGCTCTCAAGGACCGGTGGTACTCACCCAGCCTGCTGTCTGTGAGGCCAGATGATGGGACCTCAGTGACCACCACCGCCACCCACCCCCAGGCTTTTCCTGTGCTGCCCAACCTGGCCCCAGGAGCTCCAGCCAACACATGGCCTCCAGCTAATACTCCAGCATGTTCAAGCCACCCCCAAGAAAAGGATGAAAAGAGCCCGGTGAAGGAAAGGCAGCAGGGCCTTCCCCTTCCCACCTGAAAACAGTGGGAACAGCTACCTTCCTTTAAGACAACAAATCACCACCAGCCACCTCTGGCTTGCTTCATGATTTATTTTCCAGCATTCGGCCCCATATTTAATGAAATCTGACCAGCAGTCAGAACCCTAATCAGATCCAGGACCAAAGGCCCCAAGCCCTCTCTTCCAGACTCCACCTGCCCCGGCTTCAACCCAGGCGGGGCTGACCTGCAAACAGAAGACAGAAGTGTAGGCCAAAGGAGAGAGTGCTCAAACTTGGACTAAGGCCCCTGTTTCCCCCCAGCTCCCCAAATTCCCCCCAGCGTGCACCCCTCTCTTTTTCCTGCAGAAGCAAGCCCTCCTCCCTCTCACTCAGCCAAGCCAAATACGCAGGAACCAATTCAGCTTTCCAGAAGTTGAAGATCAACTCCAAGCTGAGACTTGTTCTAAAATAATTAAGGGGGGGTTGAAAGGGTAGAGAAAGAGATGTGGGAAAGAGAGAAAAAAGTACGGCTATTGGCTCCCTGTCATTTGGCACTGAACATGACAAAACAAAGTTTACAGTTTTTAGAGGCTTTGGGGGGGGGGGGGGAGGCCCCTAATCCACACTGATTTTAAAAACAACTTTTCCTCCTATTCACTCAGTGCATGCTGGTGAGGGAGGGGGGAATTTCGTTGCTCTAAGAACAAGAAACTAATAAATGGTACCTCCTTCCAAATGCCCCCTCAATACCCTGTCTCCTGGGGGATGGGACCCTTCAAGAAGACTGCCTCTCTGACACTGTGGATTAATTACAATAACAATTTGCGTTTGTGAGGAGCTTTTAACTTTTCAAAGTGCTCCTCCATCTATCATCCCACTTTATCCTCCTGACAGCCTGGTGATGCAGGTGGAGCCGGGATTATCAGGGCCAGCCTTCAGTGTAAGCAAAGCAGATTATGTACTCAGCGCATCTGGGGGCCCAGAATGGGCGCGCCAGCCTCAGAGAATCCCTCCTGACAAACTGCACCTGAAAATCCCTCTCACAAAGAACCCTTCCGTTCCATGATGCAGATAAGGCTTAAGGAGCAAATAGCCTTTGGAAAGATAACCCACTGACCAGTGTGTAATGCGGGGCACAACCACAAGTGAGCATCTCCTGAGAGGAACTTAATAGGGGAAGAAAATGGGTCGCCCAAAGGGAATGGAGGAAAACTTAGTTTAGGTCACAATTTTGCCTGCGGCCACCCCTAAGAATTGTTAGCCCTATTTTATAGTGGGAAGAAACCAGGAGGTCAAGTCACTCCTTCATTCATTTATTCCTTGATTCAAATGTTTTCTTGGTGGCTCCTATGGGGCCATGTGTCAGCCAAGCCTGGTGGCACCAAATGAAGACAGAGACCCTGCTTCAAGGAGCTCACAGCAGGGCAAAGGAGACAACATGAGTATGGGTTGGTATTTTGAAATACGCCCCACCTACCTCTCTCCTCACTCAGGCAACAGGAATGGCCTTTTAAATTCACCGTCTGCAAAAAATGATTTTTGATTTCAGAATAGGTATTTTTTTAAAGATTTTATTGATTTATTCATGAGAGACACAGAAAGAGGCAGAGACATAGGCAGAGAGAGAAGTAGGGTCCCTGCAGGAATCCTGAGCTGAAGGCAGACACTCAACCACTGAGCCACCCAGGCGTCCTTCTGAATAGGTATTTTAGACACATAGCAGAAACTTTTTTAGAGTGAAAGAGAGTTTAGAACTCTAAAATCTTGGTTTTCATATCAAAAGCCAACTTCTGATAGTCTCAGAGCATAGAGTTAGTATCATTTGCCATAGAGTGGTGAGGAATACACAACAATGATAGTTTTTCTTTCCACCAGAAAGGACTCATCCCACCAGCTGTTCAGAGCAAGAGACTCTGGGGTGATCTGATCATGTGAGTTTCTCAGAACACTGGACCCTGAAAGGTCTGGGAGGCTAGAAGTCCTGAAAATCCTTGTAATTTGACCATGTGTTGTTCAACCACAGGACTCATGCTTTAGATGTGTCTCTCTTGAAACGCAGAGGGAAGATGTGATTTGAGTCTCTACAAATGATGCATTTTGTTTGTTTTTGTGTTGAGTTTTGAAAAATACCTTGGTGTAACCAATGTCACATATAATGAGATTAGAATTTTTTATCGGTGGATTATTTTTCAGCTCAGTCACCTTTGTTATTGCAGCTAAAAAATACATATTATAAACCTACCATCTTAACCATTTTTTAGGTATATAGTTCAGTAGTCTCAGGTATATTTACATTGTTGTAAAACAATCTCCAGAACCTTTTCATCTTGCACAAGTGGAACTCTAAACCATTAAGCAAAAGTTCCCTCCCGGCCATCCATCCAGTCCCTGGAAACCCATTCTTCTACTTTCTCTATCTATGAATTTGGCTATTTTAGGTACCTTCATATAAGTGGGATCTTACTGTTTTTGTCCTTCTAACTGCTTTATTTCACTTAGCATAGTGAAGCAAGGTTCACCCACGAGGTAACATGTGGCAGGCTTTCCTTCCTTGTTAAGGCTGTGTAGTATTTATCGTAGGTATAGACCGTATTTCCTTTAACCATTCATCCATAAGTAGACACCTGGGTTACTTCCACCTCTTGGGTATTGTGAATAATGCTGCTGTGAATATACTGTGCAAATCTCTCTTTAACACCCGTCTTTCAGGCAGCCCCAGTGGCCCAGCGGTTTAGCGCCACCTTCAGCCCGGGGTGTAATCCTGGAGACCCGGGATCGAGTCCCACATCAGGCTCCCTGCATGGGGCCTGCTTCTCCCTCTGCCTGTGTCTCTGTCTCTCTCACTCTCTCTGAATGAATAAATAAATCTTAAAAAAAAAAAAAAAAAAAGACCCTTCTTTCAATTCTTTGGGATATATACCCAGTAGAATTTCTGGGTCATACAGTAGTTCCAACTTTAATTTTTTTGAGGAATTGTCACGCTATTTGCCACAGTAGTTGTACCATTTTAGTACCACCAACAGTACACAAGGGTTCCAACGTCATATCCCAGCCAACACTTTTTTTTAAGTAGCAGCCATCCTGACAGGTGTGAGGAGGTGTCGGTTGTGGTTTTGGTTCATATTTATGAGATAATTAGGGATGCTGACCATCTTTTCATATGCTTAGTTGGCACCTCAGTAACCATCTTTAATAGCATTGATTTTATAAGCCCTGAGATTTTGTTTCCCTGTTCTTAGGCAAGTCCCAGCTGCCAACTTTCAAATAGGATATCCCAGTGAAAAGGAGTCAATTTCTCTAATGATGTACTATATGTCTTTTTAAAAAAAAATTTTTTTCTAAGAATCAGTTTTTTTACTTTAACATACCGACTAAACAGTTTCTCAACCTTAGCACTATCAACATTTTAGAGCAAATAATTCTTTGCTGTGGGGAATGTCTTGTTCAATGTAGGATGTTGAACAGCATCCCTGGCCTCTAGATGCCAGCAGCATTCCCTACTCCACTGTGATGGACAAAAATAAATCCAGATATTGTCACATGTCTCCTGGTGGGGCAAAATTGTCCCTGGTTTTCAACCACTGGATTAGAGTCAGCAACCTAGCATGTTCAAAGTTGGCCAACATAATAATCTAAAACTTTTGAATCAGCATTAAAAATCTTGGAGATACCCCTGAAAAAAATCCAGATCTTCAGCTTTTTTTTTTTTTTTTCCAGCTTTTCCTAAGAAAGCAAAGGATCAAGCCAACTTGGCTTATATTGCCCTGTGGCAATAATCTGCTGGGTAGAAACCACTGTCCCACCTAAATTTGAGGTTATGACCTAAATACAGCCCATAAAACAAAACCTATTTGAATATTGGATAAAGCTGTCTCCAATTTTTTTCTATTTTGTTTAAAGATTTTATTTATTTATTCATGACAGACACAGAGAGAGGCAGAAACACAGGCAGAGGGAGAGAAACAGGCTCCATACAGGGAGCCTGACGTGAGACTCGATCCCGGGTCTCCAGGACCACGCCCCCGGCTGAAGGCGGCGCTAAACCGCTGAGCCAGAGGATTATTTCTCTCAGTCTCTGTTTCTGTCTCCTATGCGGGCTCACACTCATGCACACACACACGCACAGCAATATGGGTCTGACAAAAAAAACAAACAAACAATGGATTAGAAGTCAGGAGAGCATGGTTCTAATCCCCAATTCATATTCTGAAATAATTCAATTCAACAAATTCAATTCATTAAACACCTACTGCAAGCAAGGTTACAAGTTCAGTCCCAGAACTCATCTGGGTTTTAGCTTCTTTAACCCAGCTTACTGGGTTCTCTGACTGAACAGGTGAACTCCAAGAGCTGTTTGAGCTCTAAAACATCCATGATCCACACCTGGTGACCATATCCAGCAAAACCTCTGCAGCTTCAGGACAACTAAGGCTGGGAACAAAGAGGAACAGTACTCATTAGTGGCCAGAAGAGAATCCTTTTTAAAAAATAGAATCCTGGGGCAGCCCAGGTGGCTCAGCGGTTTAGCGCCGCCTTCAGTCCAGGGTGTGATCTCAGAGACCTGGGATTGAGTCCCATGTCGGGCTCCCTGCAAGGAGACTGCTTCTCCCTCTGCCTGTGTCTCTGCTTCTCTCTCTCTCTCTCTCTCTCTCTCTCTCTCTGAAGAAATAAATAAAATCTTTAAAAAATAGAATCCTTTTTCTAAAAATATAGTTACTTTTCACACATCTGCAGTTGTGCATGCTGGGCTGTAATGGGCACCAGTGGCCACGGCACACAGATGGGTCTAGCACTCAGAACCCCCATCTCGGGGGAGCACACGGTTCCAGGTTTGCTCAGCTGCACAGCAGCCTCACCTGGCAGCCCACATCTGCTGAGCTATCTGGTAGGTATAGAAGCCTGGCCATTTCACCCCATGCAAGATGCTCCAGGGAAATACTCTCCTGGTTTGGCCAAGGCTCTCAGGCTCGCATCACAGTTCAGCATCTTCTCCTGCCTAGTCCTTCACAGGAATTGAACCCTGACAACATCTTGCACTCCAAACTTAGTATCTTTTCCTGGAGAGCTTCTGCAGTTAGCTATTTTTGGATAGTCGTGCACGCATGTATGTGTGTATACGATTTTGTTCTGAGGTCCACCTCTTCCCAAATTGACCCAAGAATAATTCCTGATTGGTCTCTAGCTCTATGCAGTCAGTGTGATCCCATTCACCTCAATACTGACTGGCTTAGGAAGAGAGTATGATCCACTCCTGGCGAATGAGATGTGATAGGAAGTCTGCTGAGAGGTCTCTAGAATGTTTCCTCAATTCTAAAAAGCAATGTAAAAGAGGAATACTCTTTTGCTTGGACATGGTTATGTCCATTTTGATGCCAGAACTCTGAACCAGCCATCTTGGACCAGGAGAAGGTACCAAGCTCATTGAGTCAAAGTGTCCAGAATATGAGACTAGAATATAAGGATGTTTTTGAGGTGCTGATTTTGGAACCAATCCTGAAGGTACCCTCTGTCAGAGTTTTACATCTTCTTGCAATGTAAGATGACAAAATATCCATATTTAAACCATTCTGTAAGTTGCAGTCGAAAGCATCCTACACGATGTACAGGCATCAAGTACGGCCTGGCAGAAATTCTTGTAGGGTCTTTTCTAACAAATACCTTTAAAAATTGTAAATACTTTGCAACTTTTTGTATGTGAGTTAATTGAAAGTTTGTCATCAAGAACAATACAAACGTGCTTTTGAAATCCCATTTCACTTGTAATAGCTTAAAAGAATTTGTCAAGAAGAAACAAATTTCATCCCAATTTCGGCGAATTATTGTGGATTGTCAAAGAATTTCAAGTCCAAGGTAACAGCCTCATAATTAAGTGCAATCCAGCCAATATCACTAACCCAGCCTGCATCAAAGTTATGCCCTGAACGTCTACTAGTATACGTTTTGGTAGCTCTTATCCTCTTCAAATCTCCAGGGTGCCATTTCCAGGCATAAACCTAGAATTCACTGAACAGCTCTCTACTTATACATTGTAATGCTCTCTTCTACAAACAGGGAGTAGTAGCTCTCCCTCAGAGAGGCTGTGTCTCTGTTGTGTTTTCCAAAGATATAACTTATTCATGACAAGCCATTCAACTTCTTGCAGGCTAAGAAAAAGCAAGACCCTAAATGGAAAGAAATGCAAGTTTTTGCACACAAGGCCATGCGTACAGGTCAGAGTGGCAGTTCACTTGTGATCTGGCTGGGCCAGCAGAGCTCCAGCTCCCCGGCTGGACATGGACAATCTGTCTTCCATCTCTACCAGATTGTGGTTTCCAGGATCTGGGCTCAGAGACTCTTCCCTATGCCAATTCCCTTTGGCAGGAAAGACACCTTCTGGCAACACCATTACTATTCCCAGTCCTTTGCTTCTGCCAACCTCTTCATGTTTTATCTATTTTTATTTGAATTGGTGATCAAGGGATTAACCCAGCTTATACAAATTCCATCTTCCAAAAGCCATTATGGTGTAGTTGCAATTGTGATATTTCACTCTCCAAATGAATCGAATTGGATTTTAATGACAGTAGACTCCATTAAGTAACACCTGATTGGGTTATTTCCTGGAAATTTCATCTTCATTGTTTTCTCCATCCCTGTTACCCAAAAAAACATAGCAGGAGAGCTATCAAGGACTGTTGCCAAGCTATATTGAATCGTCCTTGAAACTGTGGTCACATTTTTTTCTGTTTCAAACAAGTCAAACAAAACACTTCAACACAGTATTAATTTTCATGGAAAAAGGGAAAACAATATTTTTTTGTACGTTACTGAGAGTTATAGGGGACTATCATTCTTCCCAAGAAGCTCTCACACAAGAAACTCTCATGTGAGGTGTATAATTTATATGTAATTTTCTATTTTTTAAATAACATTAAAGCATTTTTCTCACTAGAATGGAAAAGTAAACTTGATTTTGTATTTATGTACCCCAAATTAAGTCTAAGTCAAGTGAAGGGTAAAACAGTGACTCTGAATCAGTCTGGAGAAGTCCATTTTCCCTCTGACAGTACCAGACTTTAAGTAGTTCACATCCTCCCTAGAAGTATTTAGGATCTTGACAGAGTCCAACAATACAAGTCCCAGGGGGCCAGGGTATGTTTGTCTTGTCCCCACTGTAGTTCTGGGGCTGCACGATATCCTGCCACTTAATGGGTAATCAACACACGCTTGTTGGAAGAATGAGTAGATGAATGTCTGGGAATACCTGAGAAGTGTCCAGACTCTGGATAAACTTACCCAGTTGGTATTGTACTCAGCCAATCTGCTACCCATTCTACTCTAGTAATCAGTACCTATCATCAGAAAAGGGAAAATGGTGAAACCATTCTGCATAAATGGCCATATGTGTATAAAGCAGAATGGGACAGGTGAGAGAAACAAAGAATAGCCACTTTATCTTTCACCCCCTGATTCAAATCAAAATAAGATAAACAGATAAACATTCTAAATAAAATATTCATAATATGAAATTGAAGGTGCAAATTAGCACTTTTAATTAGCCAGGATTTCTTTATTCTTTCCTAAGAGACTGCCAAATCACAAGCAAATCAGGAGATAACAAAGATTTATACCACCATCCCTTCCCAAGATTAACATTTGGGGCCATGTCCTCGTGTGGCAAATTTAAACAAATCTAATGCTAACCTGCACTGCAATAAAGAAAAGTATTTATCAAGCACCTACTGCGTATGATACCCTTTAAGGAATATCGAACACAAAAAATACAGGATACATATTTACACCATTCAAGGAACTCACACTTTAGCTGGGAAGATAAGACACATGTAGAAATAACAATAAAGCCCCACCATGATTGATTCAACAAGGCAAAGCATAAAAATGGACAAGTTAACACGCAGAAAAAAAGTGCTACACTTTAGAAAACTGCATTATAAATCTCCTTCTACTAAAGAGAGCAAGCCAAATGCAAGATATTTTAAAGCAAATCCTAAATAATAAATTATATATTTTAATGGGCAGCTGCAAAATTATTTTATTATAAAAAAAAGTGCCAAATTAAGGGTATTAGCCATGAAAAGACACATTCCCAAATTTCCTACGGAAGAGGGATTTTCTACCCAATGCTATTAAGTATTTAAGAATGTACTGTTTGCTTTTTTACGTGATGTATCTGTTCATGTATTATATCTATAACTTAAGTAAATATTTTTTAAATATTTAGGAAGAAAGCCTAATTTAGTTTTCTAATCACCTCCTAAAATCTACTTGGGATCCTTTCTCAACATTCTTTATGTTAATAGACCATATTAAGCTGAATTTGGACAAATGTTCAGAATGGAATATTTGAATAATACCCTTCTTATGTTTTGATAAGTGCTCATTCACATACGTAAGACAAAACATTACAAGTTGGAAAATAAATGAATTCTGACACATCAAAAGCATTTTCTTTCCTCTGATATTTTATCTGTTTGTGGTCTGGGTTTTTAAATACAGGAGAATGTTATCGTGAATTCCAAACGTAATTATGTGTTTCTAGAAAAGAGCCGTCATTATTTGATAGCACAAATGGCTTTGGTATGATATCCAATGCCACTTCCCCCACTTTGTTCTCGTAAGTCACCCTAATTGAACACTTGGAGGAATCGCAGGCCCTGTCCACATAGGCAAAATGAGAAATGGCATTAAAGCTATGATAGAACATCCTACTAAGAGATTACTTCTGTGGGATAATTAAATCAAAAGCTGGACTTAAAGGTGAGAGACGAATACTAATCTCATACTCTTCTCCCAAAAAGAAAATTATATCATCCCAAAACACAAGGGGTTTGTCTTTTACAAGATACAGAACAAAAAAAAAAAAAAAGGGATCAAGGATCATGTCCTAATCTTCCTGATTTCACTCCAAATGGAAAATAGGCCTAGGGAATTCTGAATATAGCATCATATTAGGTTAATACCAATTCACTCCTTCAACTACAAGATTAATACATGCACACTGGGCAAAATGTGACATATATATAAATTTCCCTGAGCACTGGTTTTGTTTAAACAAGTATTCTACTTGGCTACTTACTAACATCCTAAACAGAGTTTGTGGAATTTTTTATATCTACTCACATCCATTCTGGCCTCCATAGGGGGTGCCAACAGCTGGAAAACAGGTGCCTCAGAAAGTTCCCATCTGCCTGGGCCTGTGACCAGCATACAAATACTCCCCTCTTTGAGCTAACAGATCCGGAACAATAAAAAGGGAAATTCTTCTATACCTGTTCCCTCCTTCCTGAACAGAAACCTTATCTTGAGGAGTAGCCAATGGCAGAGGAGCCAGCAAAGGCCACTCACAAAGGGAGTTGAAATGGCTTCTCTCTGGGTGTGTAACCATCCCCACACTACTCTTTCCATCACAGCTCATGGGAGTTTCTGGGTTATAGGAGAATGCTAACAGAGGTCTACTCACTTCCTAACTCAAACTGTCACTTCTACAATGGGCTATATATTCAGAGCACCATTACCCACATGGATCCTAAAACATCAGTGTAATAACAATTCCACATCCTCTGGAAGATCAGAATCTGCTCAAACAGAAGTAAGTAAGCAAACCAGGCCAAAAGGAGAGTGGATGCAAGCAAGAGAGTGGAGAAAATGGAAAATAAAATTCTACATGGTACAATCCCTATAACAACTATGTGTCACAAGATCATACTCAGGCCGCTCCTGCATGCCCACCCCAGGAACTGGAGGGGTACCCTATTTACATGAATACCTCTGAGTCTCTTTTAACCTAGATGATATGAAGGTTAATTATTAGAAAACTAGACACTGACAATAAACACGTGTGTGTGCACATGCACACACATAAATACATGCTGATAACGGCTGCCTTAGAAAGTCCTGGAATTTATCCCAAGGGGAAGAGGGTCTAGAGTCTATGTCCAATTTTGAGTCACAGATTCTTTAGAAGAAACAGCAGAGAATTGGGTGTGGCACAAAATTTACTACCCAGCCCCAAGAGGACTCAAAACTTTCTCAATAAAGGAAGTGTGGTGCAAGAGGGAGAGGTAGCAATACTGGAAGAGCCAGACCATCTAGGGTGAATTAAAATAGCCATCCCTGGATTTAAAAAATAAGACCCAACTATAGATTGCTTATGAAAGATTCACTTCAGCTGCACATAGACTCAGAGTAAAGGGATGAAAATAGATATTCCCTGCAAGTAGAAACCAAAAGACTGAAGGGGTTGATGTATTTCTATCAGACAAAATAGGTCCCTAAGCCAAGAACTGTAACAAGAGATAACAAAGTCATTAAATAATGATAAAAAGATCAATTCATCAAAAAGATGTAAATAGATAAATATATTTGTACCCATTATCAGAACACCTAAGTATATTAAGCAAATATTAACAGATCTGAAGGGAAAAAACAGACAATAATACAATAATAGTAGGGGACTTTAATACCCACAATAATACAATAATAGTAGGGGACTTTAATACCCACATTTCAATACTGGATAGATCATCTAGGAAAAAATCAATAGGGAGATGTTAGATTTGAACTTCACTTTGGACCAAACGGATCTAACAGATATATACAGAACATTCCATCCAATAGTAGCAGAATATACATTCTTCTCAAGTATACACAGAACATTCCCCAGGGTAGATCATATTATATGTCACAAAATAAGTCTAGTAAGATTGAAACTGAGAATAAATGAAATCTGGGCATCCCTGGACGGCTCAGCGGTTTGGTGCCTGCCTTCAGCCCAGGGCATGATCCTAGTCCTGGGATCAAGTTCCACATCGGGCTCCCTGCATGGGGCCTGCTTCTCCCTCTGCCTGTATCTCCACCTCTCTCTCTCTCTCTCTCTCTTTCTCTGTTTCTCATGAATAAATAAATAAAATCTTTTTATAAATAAATAAATGAAAGAAAGAAAGAAAAAAAATGAAATCTTAAAAAGACTGAAATCCTACGAAAGAAAGAAAGAAAGAAAGAAAGAAAAGTGAAATCTTAAGAAGATTGAAATCATACCAAAGTATCTTCTCCGGCCACAATGGTATGAAACTGGAAATCACTAATAGGAGGAAAACTGGAAAATTCACAAATATATGGAAACTAAACAACATACTCCTGAGCCACCAGTGAGTCAAAGAAGAAATCAGAAGGAAAATTTTAAAAACACAAATGAAACAAAAAAATAAAAATGGAAATACAACATCCCAAAACTTATGCCATGTAGCAAAAGCAATTTTAATAGAGAAGTTTGGGGGTACCTTGGTGGCTCAGTCAGTCCAACTCCTGATTTCAGCTTAGGTCATGGGATCAAGCTCCACATCAGAGCCTGCTTAAGATTCTCTCTCTCTCTCCCTCTCCCTCTGCCCCTACCCCAACCCCCACCACTCTAATGTGTGCTCTCTCTCCCCCAAAAAAATAAATAAATAAAAATAAAAGAGACATTTGTAGTGATAAATGCCTATGTTAAGAAAAAGAAAGATCTCAAAGAATGTAACTTTACACCTCAAGGAACTAAAAAAAGAAGGAAAAACTAAACCCAAACCCAGAAGAAGAAAGGAAATAACAGGGATCCCTGGGTGGTGCAGCGGTTTGGCGCCTGCCTTTGGCCCAGGGCGCGATCCTGGAGACCCGGGATCGAATCCCACATCGGGCTCCCGGTGCATGGAGCCTGCTTCTCCCTCTGCCTGTGTCTCTGCCTCTCTCTCTCTCTCTGTATGACTATCAAAAATAAATAATTTAAAAAAAAAAAAGAAAGGAAATAACAAAGAGCAGAGCAGAAATAAATGAAATTAAGACCAGAAAAACGACAGAAAAAAAATCAACAAAATTATGAGCTGGTTTTTTGAAAAGATAAACAAAATTGACACACCATCTCGCTCAATTAAGCGAAAAAGAGGTAAGATGAAAATCAATATAATCATAATTGAAAGAAGAGACATTACAACTGATATCACAGAAAAGATCATAAGAGACTACTATGAACAATTACATACCAATACACTGTATAACCTAGGAGAAATGGATAAAGCTCTAAAAACATACAACCTACCAAGACTGAATCATGAAGAAATACAAAATCTGAACAGACCAATAACAAGTAAGGGGATTGAATCAGAATAAAAAAAGCCTCCCAACATATAAAAGCTCAGGGCCAGAGGCTTTGCCTGGTGAAATCTAGCCAACTTTTAAAGAATAATTAATGTCAATTCTTCTCTAACTCTTCCCAAAAAATTTAAGAGGAGAGAACACTCCAAAACTCACTTTATGGGGGATCCCTGGGTGGCGCAGCAGTTTGGCGCCTGCCTTTGGCCCAGGGCGCGATCCTGGAGACCCGGGATCGAGTCCCGCGTCGGGCTCCCGGTGCATGGAGCCTGCTTCTCCCTCTGCCTGTGTCTCTGCCTCCCTCTCTCTCTGTGTGTGTGACTATCATAAATAAATAAAAATTAAAAAAAAAACTCACTTTATGAGGCCAGCCTTACCCTGATACCAAAGTTGGAGGAGATCACTACAAGAAAAGAAAACTACAAACCAATATCCCTAATGAATGTAGACACAAAGACTATCAACAAAACATTAGCAAACTGAATTCAACAGCACATTAACTGGACCAGTCACTATGACCAAGTGGGATTTATCCCTGGGATACGAAGATGGTTCAACATATGTAAATCAACAAACATGATATACTACATTAATAGAATGAAAGGTAAAAATCATATGATCATCTCAATAGCAAGTGATACCAGAGAACAGAGAGTTAAAGAAATGGATTCCCTAGTTCTATGCCTGAGTCAATACAAGTCTGAGGTGCATGTGTGTGGAACAGACCCAAAGTGTATCAAAGGCTTTGAGGCCTGGCCAAGCCCCAGATGAATCCCTGAGTGGCACATGTGCAGGAAAGACCCAAATAACATAGCAAAAGTGTTGAAAACTGAACTCATATTGGACTCAAAGCCCAAAGAATGTGGGCCAGACTGCCCACTCCAAACCTAATGGTGTTGACTACCTGCTAAAAAACAAAAGTAATCAACATTCTCCAAAGAATCTCAACAGGAGTCAGATGTGTGCAACATAATATTCAAAATATCCAGGATACAAACCCAAATTGTTCAACATGGTAAAAACTGGGGGAAAAAAAGTCTAACCAATTCTCAGTGGAAAAGAGAGAATACTCACCAGCTGTCACCCCTAAGATGACTTAGGTATTGGAATGATCAGGTAATGATTTCAAAACAGCTACTAAACCATGCTCCATGACCACACTATAAAGGTAAATACTATTAAAATGAATATTTCTTGGCAGAGAAATAGAAATTTTATTTTTTTATTTTTTTAAGATTTTATTTATTCATGAGGGACACAGAGAGGCAGAGATATAGGCAGAGGGAGAAGCAGGCTCCCTGTGGAGAGCCTGATGCAGGACTTGATCCCAGGACCCAGGGATCATGCCCTGAGCCAAAGGCAGATGCTCAACCACTGAGCCACCCAGGCGCCTCTAGAAATTTCTATTAAAAAGAGCCAAGTGGAAACTTTAGATCTGTAAATACATAATACATGACATGAAAGATTCATTGGGTGGGTTTAATAGCAGAATGGTGATGACAGAAGAAAAGGGTCAGGAACTTTTGGATAGATTCATAGAAACTATTCAGTCTGAGAACAGAGAAAAAACAAGATTGAAAAAAAAAATTAACAAACTCTGAGGAACCTTCAGGACAATATCAAAACATTCACTACCCTGGAGTCCCAGAAGAAAAGGAGAAAAAGGCTGAGGCAGAAAGAAAATGTATTTAATTTAATGAAACACATAATTTATAAATCAAGAAGCTCAGATGAACCCCAAACTTGATACACTTAAAAAAAAAATACTCACTACAACATAATTGAACTGCTGATAAACAAAACAAAGCAAAACAAAGACAATGTCTTAAAAAGATACAGCTAGAAGAAGATCAACAGATGACATTTAGGGAGTGAATGGCTGCAGATCTCTCCCGGGAAACAGCAGAGGCCAGAAATCAATAGACAACCATCTTTCAGTGTTGAAAGAAAAGAACCATCATCAGAAACATGAAAGGCTGGGGAGACATGTTATCAGAGGAATCCTGGAACTACACAAATAAAAGCAAGAGAAATGATAAATATCTGCAGAAGTGTAGCAAACTCATTTTTCCTCTTAAAGTCATTAAGGTATTTATGACTATTGGCTACAAAAATTATAACATTATCTGGTAGTTTTCAATGTAAGTAGATATAATACACATGACAATTATGACATTGAGGTGGAAGCTAAAGGAAACAAAAACAAAGAAGACAAACAAAAAACAAGTAAGAAAATGTGAACATTAAACCAACTATATAAAATGTAAATGGTTTAAACATGCAATTAAAAAATTGAGACTGTCAGACTGGATCTTTTTAAAGAGCCATTGATATGCTATGTACAAAAAGACTTATTTAAATGTAGTTATAGAGATGGATTAAAGTTAAAATGACAGAAATATATATTGTGCAAGTGTTAATTTTTTAAAAGCTTTAGTGGTTATATTCATGTCAGAAAAAGTAGACTTTAGAATAAGGAATAAAATTTTGACCAAGGATAAAGAAAGACATGATAAGAGAGATGATAAGAGGGTCAATTCTCTAATAATACAATAATCCTAAATGTGTATGTACCTAACAATAGAGCATCAAAATATATGAGGCAAAAACTGATAGAATTAAAAGGAGAAATAGATCAAGGGTGCCTGGGTGGCTCAGTCAGTTAAATGGCTGACTCCTGATCCCAAATCAGGTCTTGATCTCAGGGTTGTGAGTTTGAGCCCCACACCCAGTGTGGAGCTTACTTTACAAAAAAAAATAAAAATAAAAGGAAAAATGGATCGCAGAAGACCCTTAAATAGCAAATAAACACATGAAACTGTACTCAACATAATCATCCACTAGAGACATGAAGTTAAAACCATGGTGAGATACTACACACCTATCAGAATGCCTCCCTCCCACATAATCCAGCAATAGCAAGTACTAGCAAGGTTAAGAAGCCACTGGAGCTTTCATACATTTCTGGCAGAAACTAAAAAATGGCACGGCTACTTAGGAAAACAGCTGGCAGTTACTTAAAAAATTAAATATCAACTTACTATATGACTCATATAGTAGGCAATCCCATTCCTAGGTATCTGTCCTAGAGAAGTAGACATTGATGGTCACACAAAAATCTGTACATGAATGTATGGAAGCTTTATTCATAGTTGCCAAGAACTATATAAACAACCCAAATCCCCTTCAGTTGGTATAATCAAACACACTGGTACTTTCATGCAGTAGATGCCTACTTAACAATAAAAAGAAACAAACTATTATTGAACCTCAAATGCATCACACTAAGTGAAAGAAGCCAGACTTAAAATAAGATAGCATACCGTATGATTCCATTCACATCTACATACCCTGTAATAGGCAAAACCACAGGGTCAAGACCAGATCAATGGTTGCCAGGGGTCAAGGGTGGAAGAGGAGTTGACTTCAAAGGGACAGTATGAGGGAATTTTGCAGATGATGGGTTCATATCTGGATTGTGATGGTGACTCTACACATTTGCCAAATAACTGTATATATTTGTCAAAACTCATTGACCTGAATACCAAAAAGAATGGATTTTACTGTATGTAAATTTTAGGATACATTTTGTTTAAAACAACAACAACAAGAACAACAGTGTGGTCTGAGTCTAAAGCAGTGGTCTTAAAGTCTAGAATTACCCAGAAACCATAGGTCAATTTAAATCAGAATCTCTGAAGGTTGGATACGTGTATCCATAATTTTACAAACTTCCTAGGTGATTTAAATATATGGTAAATAGGGAGAAACACTGTGCTCAGAATGTGGGCCCAGGACCAGCAGCAGCAGCACATCACCCAGGAATATGCTAGAAGTGCATATTCCCAGCCCTAGTGACTCAAAAACTCTGGGGATGGGATCCTGCAATCTGTGTTTTAACAAGTGTTCCAGGTGTTTCTGATTCTTGCTTCCATCTGAGATCAGCATCTACATTTCCTACAATGTCATGAAAATCTCCACCTGTGTGACCCTTGCCCTGCCTGGCTCCTAGCCTCTTCTCCCTGTCAGAGCCCTTGATCCCCCATGTGCAGAGCAAGCTCTGCCTCAGTGTCCCAAGTCTCAGCCATTAGACTCCAACACAAGAAACTCAAGAGGCCAATGTGATGGACACTCACCAGCACCTCTTATTGCAGCTGTGACCTTGAACCTCAGCTCCTGGCCCATATCTTGTTCATGCCTCCTGAACCCCCTATGGTAATGTGAATTCTCTTGAGAATGAGGGCTTTAGCCTTCCTTTTTCCAGCCCAGTGACTGGGATGCTGTTTTTAAACGCAGCCCAGCAACTAAAGGTTCTGCAACAATCTACCTGGATTTGGGGTGTGCTCTGCTGCTATATTTATCCACCCATCATGAACCTCCATGCCATTTACTGTTGTTGCCATACGTTTTGGAGCCTGTTCTGCATGCTCAATAAATTTTCTTCTAATAACAACATCACTCAAGGCATCTTTTTTTGTTTCCATTCTAACCTGCTTTGGAATTTACAGCAGCGTAACAAGACTTCTCACAAACAAACATGTTCAAGGTCAAACATCCTCAGGTCAAATTGGTGGCAAGAGTTATCATCTTTTAAATCTCTATTTCCTTCACCCTTTGCAGACTTTTGTTTTCGTAAATTATTAGAACTTCAGATGTTATAATAAATTTAAAAAGATGCAAGTCAACATAACTTGCCTTTGATGAGCTATCTGCAAACAAAGAATGGGAAGAACATGCCCTGACTACTCTGACATAAATTACATTGAGTTCTTAGGTCTGAGAGGAAAGAAAGAGAAGAGGAATGGGGTACAGACTAGAGCTATCAGATCAGTCTACACTGGGATGGAGCCAATATTTACAAAATGAACGCCATTCTTCACAATGGTCATGTAACATCATGCCAAACATCTCCTGGTTGCTCAATAATCAAAACTGATTTTACACAGTCCAGTGGTTCTATCTGGCAAGAAGGAATGAAAGAAATTTATTTCTTTGGGATGAATAATTTAAATGTGTCTACTCTTCACTTTCCATTCTCCTTGCCTGGTCCAAATGCATAACACCATCCACCTGAGAAGTATTGCAGCAGACTCTAGTTGGTGTCTTGGTCGTATTCTCTCCCATTCAAAACCCCCTCCGCTATCCTAGTATATGATCCTCCGAAAAAGCATGTGAGATTGAGTTACCCTCTGCTAATAACCATCTGATGCTTCCTAGTCAAGGCAGTCAACAATATGACTCCAATACACCCCAACTCCTAGAACTTACCTCCCCCAGCAAGCCCTGCTCTAACCACCCTGATGCCTTCCCCCCCGATCTACACTGCAGCCTCATGGTTCTCCCAATCCCCTGAGCCCCTTCCCCATTTCTCCCAAAAGCATTTCCCTAATAAATTTCATGAGAAAAAAAAATTTCATGAGCATCTAATCCCATCTTCGTGTCTGCTTCTCAGATAATCTAAACTAATACAAATAGAAAGTGAAAAAACAAGGTTGTAAAACTAATCCTAGCCTGTAAGTGTCAGAAAGCATCTCTCCAAATGAAATTTTCACACAAACATTCCAAGATTCTCAATCTTCTCAGAACCTAATTCTTTCCAGTGATCAGATCAGTCCCCCCAACTTACAGATGGAAATTCTGAGCCTCAAGAAGTTATCTGAAAATCATATAGCTATTAAGGGATGAAATCAGAGCCCTCGACTCAAAGTCCCAGTGCTCTTTTAACTACATGTTAGTGAAATTGAAAGAAATCATGGTGTAAATGGTATATTAGCATCTAATGTGAGATGTTATAAACCACACTTCTCCTTGAGCATCTTTGCAGTTAAGTGAAAGGTGGAGCAGATCTGTCATACTGAATGCAGAAGACAGAATAATGGTACCCAAAGATGCCTTTATCTTAACTCCCAAACCTGTGATTATGTGACCTTCTGTGGCAAAAGGGATCTTGCAGATGTGATTAAGCTGGGCACCTGGGATTATCCTGGTGGGCCCAGATGTAGTCACAGGGATCTTTATGAGAGAGAACAGGAGTCTTGGAGTCAGAGATGATGGGATGACAGAGCAAAGGTCAGAGTGTCAGAGAGATCTGAAGATGCTACTCTGCCAGCTTTGGACACGGCTGGGGTCCACAAGCCAATGAGTGCAGGCAGCCCTGAGAAGCCTAAAAAGGCTGGGAAACAGACCCTCCAAAAAGAACCCCCAGCGCTGCTGACACCTTGATTTTGGAACTCTGACTCCAGAACCCTAAAAGAATAGATGTTAAAAAAAAAAAAAAAGGAAGAATAGACTTATGTTGTTTTCATCCACTAAGTTTGTGGTCGTTTGTTACAACAACAATAGGAACCTAATACACAGAATGCTCTAAACACCTGTCACTGTAACATTCACCCAACACTTACACACACACACCCTTATAGATTATACACATCATCACCTCCCCAAGCCTTGGGTGTTACTGTAGCCTCTACCTGGACTTGGAGCCTCATGGTTCTTGCTGGTGTCCACCACCTCCTCTCCCCAGTGACTGCCCAAGATACCCCCAAGGACCCCCGCTTCCAATTCTCAGGCCTGTGGCTCTGATTCATTTATCAATAAATCTGTGCTTTTTATTAAGCAATTAAGAGAAAAGGCCCAGATTTCCCTGAGCCATGCCTGAGAGTTCCACAGAGGGGTCTTTTATGCAAGATGGAAAGTACACTGTATCAAGACCCGAAGATAGCACAACCCCCTTAAAGATAAATACACAAATAAATGTAAACTTCCTCCAAGGAAGCTTGCAAGCAAGGTTTATATAAAAGTAGACCACCCACAGTAGCCTTCTGATCTATTTAGAGACACACACCCCCAAAGAAAAAAAAGCATCCTGGCCTCTTTTGGAACCATACCCGCCCCTGCTTTGGAAAATTTCAAGACTTCAGGTACGCTTGGACTTATGTCCGGGGGTATCTCTGGGACTTAACAAGGAAGGTGGAGGAGACCTCCAGACAGGACATTCTGAATACAGTAACCACCTCTGAAACCTGTAGACACAATAGAAACTAAAAGACAGCTGACAAAATCCTAAGGATATTTCAGTGGCTCGGATTGACGGCCTCGGTGACAACGTAGTAACTAATTTACAGGATCACTGGAGTTAATAGCAATGGTTCTGCGAAGCCATTAGCCTCAGCAAAATGTCCACTGCCCTCTTTCCACTGCCTGGTTCCCATTGATCTCTGTGTGGTTCGTGCTGATAAGTGTTAGGAAAAGGAGAAAATAACTTCACGATAGCCCCGGCAGCTCCAAGCTTGGGACCCGACCACATCATTCTCCCCTGAGCAGGGGTCACGGAATCGAACACTTTATGTAGTTGAACAAATGAATTTATAAACCGCCTGAGAGTAGGATGCTTGATTTAGTGCCTCATTGGAAAATTAACATCCGAACTCCCTATCCCATCCTCAGTTGATGATCAACTTTAAATTTAAACTGGTGGATTTGTTTTAAGATTTTATTTATTTATTCATGAGAGACACACACAGAGAGAGAGAGAGAGAGAGAGAGAGAGAGAGAGAGGCTGAGACACAGGCAGAGGGAGAAGCAGGCTCCATGCAGGGAGCCCGATGCAGAACTCGATCCCGGGTCCCCAGGATCACATGCTGGGCTGCAGGCGGCGCTAAACCGCTGAGCCACCGGGGCTGCCCTAAACTGGTGGATTTTAAGGATTCTTTCACACAGCTAAAGGAAAATAAAAATGTTTGTGAAAGCCCTGGAAGAAAAATCATTTGTTGAGCAAGGATACCAAATATTTAGAGAAAGCTCATTGCCCTTTATTTAGAGCTTCATAGAGATCTGATATCCTTTTTTAAAAAACAACAACAACCCTGAACCTTGCAGACAAAAATATCAAAGATAAGGACCATGAAGGATAAAATTGACAGGCCTGACTATATACAAGATTTTTTAAATTTTGTAGGTCAAAGATGTTAAATAAAATTTAAATATATACCACAAATGTTTGATGGGCAATAGGATGGTATTCTTAGCCTACAAACACCTCTTTGCTGAGTTAAGACACAGAACCAAAAGAGTAAGTCTGGTGAGAATAACCGGTCTACTTGGCTCACTCCTCGCCCCTTACTTTTACTCTGCTGCTGCTAGGCCGGGAGGCCTACCTGGTCCAGTGCTACCTGTGCCTGCTTGGCCACACCCATCTAATTCTAGGCTTTCCTTTGCAACACAATGTCGCTCTCATACTAGGCTATACCTCCAACTTTTCCTTTATTAGCAGTAAAGAAGGTGTCCTGGCCTTTGTACTCTTGACCTAGATGGGGAAGGAGGGTAGAGCTTGTTGGGTCTCCTCAGAGATTCCAATGTCTATCAGTCAGAACTTTGTGTGAAAAGAAGATAAACCTTCTCTGCGGAATTGAGGCAAAGAGGCCTTTATGAAGAGGATAAGTAGTAGGAATGAGAGAACTGTTTCCAGATTTGACAGAAGATTGAAGAGGTAGACTTAGGGGAGGTCAGAAAGTAGGATATTCCACAAGGGAGTCCCCAGGAGAGTTTGGGCCAGCACACCACCTCACCACCATTGCTCCCACTGTTCCTTCCATTCTTGCACACTGCGCCCAAAACTGAAGAAAGGATGACCAAAGAATGCTTACCCAGCGTCTATTCCCCAATTTTCCCTTCCTAACTGAGCCCAAGGATCCATTGCTCCTCTGTTCTGTATTTAGAGAAAGTGGATCCCACCCCCCACTAACCCATTTCCCTGATCACAGTCCACGAGTAAGCGAGCTACCTGGGGTGGACCGGCCAGGTGAAGACTTGGAATACGGGGGGGAGGTGGGGAGAACACTGTGTTTGGCACCCCCCTGACATGGGCTGGGAAGCACATGGCCCTGGGAGCTGTTGGCGGTCTTAAATTGCAGCTGACACCACAGAAGGCTAAACAGAGGGACCAACAGAGAGTCACTCAGTCAAACCAACCTGAAGCCAGATGGATGCTGGGCAAGCCCAAATGATCAATGTGTACTGACTATAAAGAACAAGGAGGAGGACCAGATTCAGACTGACTGAGCTTGGATCTTGGATCTATTCTTTAACTGGCTCACCTGCTAAACTTAGCCTTTCTGAACCTCGGTTCTAAAATCTCTAAAATCAGGATAATAATAGTACTTCCTCCTAGGATTACTGGAGGCTGAAATGGCATAATCCATGTAAGACACCCTGTCAGGCTCAGCGTAACTGCTGGAGACATCATTACTCCTGTATACCAAAATGGAAGCGCAGATGTACCAGATGTCTCTTGCAAGCCCCTTCATATTCCCTGGGCCTCACCTGTCTCTCGGTCCACACAGACCAGTTCCTACAGCACCAAACTCAGGCCCACATGGGTCTTTCTTCCGCTTTTTCAGTGATGCCCCACTCAGTGTTCACGTATGCATGGCCGAGAAATGCAGGTGAGGCAATCCCCCAGAAAGCAAGCGTTCCACTGTAGGGGGATGACAGCCAGTGGATAAGTGCTTCTCCTTTCTTCTCCCAGACAAATGTCCGGATGCAGATTTCACATGACAGGGGCCTTTAGGCAGAGTGGATCAAGCACCCAGCTGCTCATAGCAGGGCTCGGATGGAATGTGCATCCTTCTCCTGCTCTCCCTTCCCTGCCTCAGCCCTCAGTGCCTCGTGCCTTGCTCCGGTCTCCCCTCAGCCTCTTCTTTCTGGCACACCCACACTGACCTCGGGCTATCTCTCAGGAACTCATTTTCTATGCTTGGTTTTTATTTTTCTCCCTTCTCCCAGTTTCTATTTCCTAACCGTTCTTACAAGGAACACTCCCAACCCTCACAATTTTTTTAATTCCTTTTCTCCCCCAAGCTTGTAGCCACATCCTCAAGGCTAATTTTCCTTTGTCATGAAAGCAATATGAAACTAGTTAGGGGAAAGTATGGAATTACAACATTAAACGTGGCTAGCAAACACAGAGTCATCTGGCCCAGGAGGTGGGGAGCAGAAGCAGAAGAGGGCAGGGGACAGGGACCGCGGTTATTGTCCCCCGATGCTCTACAGCCAGCTCTGAGATGGTTTCTCAGAAAAGCAGAGTCCCATGGAGATGGAAGGGAGACAGGAAAACAGGGATGGTGGGGGGGGGCATCTGCCTTCCTTTGTTCTGCAGCCTGGGTCCCTGAGATGGGAATGAGGAGCACGGCCCCCTTCTGTTTCAGGCCTTCTGTTCTGCGGAGGTGCTAACTGGCTGGCAGGCCCAGGTAAAAGGCAGACTCAGAGGGGAGCGAGAGAAGGCAGGAGAGGTGACAAACTAGGTGTGAAGGCCCCTCACAGAGCTGGAGAGAGCCATTTGCCTGTGGCTGGACAGGCAATTGGAAGAATGCACTGAGCTGCACAGATCCTGCGAAGGAGCAGGCACACGTCCCCAGCATCTTAGAAAGGCAGGAAGCTCTGAGGAAGACAATGCAGAAAGGCCCACCCCGTGTGTCCACATCACTAAGCAGAATTTGGGCCGCTGCTGTTTCAGTGTCTACCTGCTGCTGCCTAAGGCCCAAAGCCCCAGATCCCAGGATGCGATCCAGGCTCAGGGCACTTCCCGTTCCTCGCGTGTCAGCCTGGCTCGGCGGCAGAGACCCATACCCCGTAGCCAGGGCTGCTGTGCACCACGCTGGGCTGGCCGGGCTGGCCGCTCAGACAGCATGGGGGACTCAACAGGGTGTCCCCGGATTTGATAACAAGGTTAGTTTCTGATGCAAGCAGGTAAAATCCTCATAAATCAGCACAAAATGGTGAGAAAAGCCCCCTGAGCCCTGCCTTCTAAATCTAGCTAAGTCTCTCAAAGTGTAACATGGGTATTTTTTTAAATGCCCACAAATTATCTTTTTTTTTTTATCGTGTTAAGACACACATAATATAAAATCTTCCATCTTAACCATTTTAAATGTACAGTACACGTGCTAACAATACACACATTTTTGCACAGCAGGTCTCTGGAAATTTCTCATCTTGCAAACCTAAAACTCTGCGCCCTTTGAAAGACTCTTCCCCCTCGTCCAGCCCATGGGAACCAACATTCTACTCTCTGTTTCTACAAGTCTGACTACTCTAGATGCCTCATATTAGCAGAATCAATAATAGTTATTTGTCTTCTTGTGACTAGACTTATTTCATTTAACATAATATCTTCGAGGTCCACCTATGCTGTACCAGGGGACAGGATTTCCTTTCTTTCAAGTCTGAATAACAACATTCTGCTGTATGTACAACGAGAGACCTTGGTGCACCACTCTACTGGGGAGCGGGGAGAAGGAACGGACTTGTGAAAATGCACCTGTGCTGATCCAGTTCCTTGAGGGAAGAAGAGACGTTACCGCCCGTGGGTTCAAATCTCTGAGTAGTGCCATCTATTTGTTCACTGATTTACTGATGTATCGAGTATGTATCGAGAACTACCAATCCCCCACCTACTTGATGTGTGGGGGGAAACAGACTGAGTCTCCATCTTCCTAATGCTTCTTCCAGCCCGGGGGCGGTGTGGTGGGGAGACACGCACCAACGAGCCCAAAAATGCCCCAATCCAATGCCCAGTGACAGGAGTACTGGGTGTGGAAGGAGCCTAAGAGAAAGGCAGCTCCCCGGGCTTGGAGGAAGGGGAAGGGGGCTGCCAGGCAATGAGGAGGGCTGAGCATTGGAGTGGGAACTAGTGCAGATAGAAAAGTTCGAAGAACCAAGAGAACATCTCTGGTGTGATGTACTAGGAGAAGTACCACCTCCCAACCTTCCTTACTCAAAGAAGACTTGAATCTAATCAAATCTCTAGGCCAGAGTTCCTTAGCCTTAGCACTATACATATTTGGGGCCAGATGATCCTTTGTTGCCAGGAGGAAGGGACTGCCCTGTGTACTGCAGGATGTTTAGCAGAATCCTGGGACTCCACCCACCTAGTTGTAACAACCAAAATCATCTCCAGATATTGTCATATGCCCTTTCAGGAGCAAAACCACTTCCATTTAAGGAGCAATTTAACAGTAGTGAGGACTTGAGGAGTGGTTTCTTCAGGAAGGGTGCTGGCTCTGTTTCTCTGTTTCTTTCATGAATTGCCTTTGATCTCAGGGTCGTGAGTTCAAGTCCCACAGTGGGCATACAGCCTACTTAAGAAGAAAAAGAGGGACGCCTGGATAGCTCAGCAGTTGAGCGTCTGCCTTTGGCTCAGAGTGTGATCCTGTGGTCCCAGGATCAAGTTCTGCATCAGGCTCCTTGCAGGGAGCCTGCTTCTCTCTCTGTCTGTGTCTGCCTCTCTCTCTGTGTCTCCCATGAATAAATAAAATTTTTTAAAAAGAAGGAAAGAAAGAAAAAGAAAGTTAAAAAAAGAAAAAAGAAAAGCATCACCCTCTTCCTTAGATAAAAATGCCATTACCTTTTTGCCTACTCATAAATCAGAGACCATCCTATCACTATAAATCCCAAAGATAGTCCCAACTCCGAAGGAAGGATACCTAATCAGCATTTGGGATATACTTATACTAAATAATATTTAGAATATACTTACATTAAAAAAAATGTATTCATTGTTTCTCTAAAATTCAAACTTCACTGGGAATCCTGTATTTTGTCTGACAGCCAAACGAACCACAGGGTTGCTTGAGTATCCTCACAACACAGCAAGCAGCTAGCTTCCCCCAGGGCAGGCCATCCAACAGAGCCAGGAGGAAATTATAACATGTTCTGTGACCTAGTCTTGGAGCTCTTCTCTTTTCCTTCCCCCAAATTCTACATTCATTAAAAGCTTGTTACTATGTCTAGCCCACAGCCAAGCAAAGGCTAAGTAGGCATCATACTTAAATGGAGAAGTATTATAAGAATTTGTGAACCACAACAATCCGACATCTTTTTCAGGCAGCCTCCCATCTGGTCCTTGCGACACACTCACACATCCTGTGTCCTGTAACCTTGGGGGATGGGACCAATCCACACCCAACAATGCTCTCCTGGCTCTGCCAAAAGCAGCCAGATAGGCTTGTCTGGGCCCTTGGTTTCCAGGTAGCAGTCCACACTCTGCCTGGAGTGCACACCGATCTTCTGTGTCACCCTACGGAGAGTGTTTTTCAAAGTTCTCCTAGTGGTCTCCAGCCTGGTTACAAGGAAGCACCCTCAACTTTCCAAAAGAGGGGATTTGGGGGCCCAGACACAGCAACAGTCCTCTCCAAAGAAACCCCTTCAGTAAGTTTAGTTCTTTTCTTTCTCTCCTTGCTCACTACTTTTTAAAAATATTTTATTTATTTATGTAGAGAGTGCACAGGGCAGAGGGAGAGGGAGAAAGAGAATCTCAAGCAGACTCCCCACTGAGCCTGGAGCCCCTGAGATCATGACCTGAGCCTAATTCGAGTCAGAGACTTAACCAATGTGCCACCCAGATGCCCCTCATTCACTACTTTTTAAGGACATCCAAAGGTCAAGGGGCAGGTTCCTAGAGATTTCCTTTGAAGTCAAGGCAGAACTGTCTCCCACTCGCTTTGCCAGAAAAAATCTCAATCTAACATATTTCATATTGGGATATAAGAGGACTTCATTCAGGGTAAAGAAAGCACCACAAACCAGAAAGAGGGAGGGTGTATTCACACATCATGTGAACAAGATCAGCTCTTGGATTTGAGAAAATCTTCAATTAGATCTTCACTTTGCATCATATGCAAAAAAAAAAAAAAAAGGAAAGAAATTCCATGTACATTAAGCCAATTAAAAAAATTAACAACTGGAATGCTTTTAAATGGATAATTAACTAATACTGAATAATAGAGAAACTTCTAAAACTGAAGGCATGGGAGGTGGGGGGATGCACAGAGCAAAAAAAAAATCATTAGTTTAACAGTTCTTTTTAACGAAAACACTTAATAGACGTTGAGAACTGACCACTAAATTGAGAATCCTCTCCTAGGATCAGAAGTGCTAGAGAGCGCAAGAAAACAATCTACGTGTTATGTGACAGACCAAGATATGCCTTCCTGTAATACTCCACGAGTCACCTTGAACTGACTATGTAGCATGCTATAAATTCTGCAGTGACAAAAAATAAAAATAAAAATAAATAAATAAATAAATAAACTCTGCAGTAAAATTGACCTTTTCCACAGAAAAAAAAAACATATTTATAATTAACAGAGCCAGAGAGCGGGCTATATTTTTGGTCATTCATTTCACAAGAGCCATGTGAACCCAGACCTTGCCCAGCACTGTTCAGGCTCACGGCGCCCAGGGGTGAAACAGACCATGGTCCCTACCCCGTGTGTTTTACCTTCTTTGGAGGCAAAGGGACAGTAAATAAGTACAGGAATTAACTTTTTTTTTTTTTTTTTTTTTTTTTTTACATTGTGAGAAATTGCACTGTATTTTTACGACCCGGAACAGTTTTCACTGAACTATCGTTTTCACCATTTAGCAGGGGAACCCGGTGAAAGCTGTGGTTTTCAACATTGGCTGCGCGACGGACCGATGTGAGAAACTAAAAAATACTGATACCTGCCCCCCCCCACCCCGCCCAGAGATTCTGAAATACTTTGACTAGGGTGTTGCCTGAATATCTGGGTTTTAAGATCTTTTCAGGTAATTAATTGTAAACGTGAAGCCGGCCAGCCGGAGAACCCCTGGAAAGGATATTTAAATATATAAGCACTAGATGTCGCTATCCCCAAAGTTTTGAGGAAGAACAGTCCTAAAATGATCCATGACTAAATTCCCACATAGATGAATTTTCTTCAGTCAGGAATTGGACCCCAGGAAAATCTCAAGAACAAATGTTCCCCAATTTCTCTTTGAAATGAAGCAAGTCACACGAAATCCAAGTGCATTCGTTTCCTACGGCTGCCGTGACCAAATACCACAGACTGAGCGGCTGAAACAACAGAAAGCTGAAAAGCTGGAAAAGCTGTTCTGAAAGCTGGAAAGTTCGAGTTCCAAGGTATCATCAGGGTTGGTTTCCTCTGAGGTCTCTCTCCTTGGTGGGAAGATGGTCACCTTCTCCCTGTGTCCTCTCATGGCCATGCCTCCGTCCACGCTGTCGGTGTCCTAATCTCTGCTTATAAGGACACCAGTTGTCCTGCTTGAGGCCCTGTTTCGATTTAATGACCTCCTTAAAGGTCCTGTCTTCAGATATAGTCACATTCTGAGGTACTGGGCTTCGGCCTATGAATTTTTAAGGAATATAATTCCACCAACTACACCAAGAGATCAACACCACAACCAATCCAGTTGATGAATTGCCAAAGAACAGTTTGCTGGCACCAACAGCTCCACAGATCTCTCACACGGTGACTGAGAGAGAGAGGCCTTTTTTCTTTTTAAACTCTCCTTTCCAAGGGTCACATCTGTTGTTCAGTTTTAATCCAAAGTTTTCTAAACAGCCCCCACACATTGAGGTTTAAAGTATTCATTAGGTTCCTCAACCCTATTTCCTGAACCAAGATACTTGAGCTTAAAAAAAAAAAAAGAAAAAGGAAAAAAAAAAAAAACAACAGCCTGAGAGAAAGGGAACGGAGTTATGTTGATTGTTGTGGTGGTAACTATGTTCTCATTATTGTTTTTACAACACGACTGAAGCATGTCCGTTAGAAAAAAGTTAAAGTATAATACAAAACACTTAAGTCACCTAAAACTCTATTACCAAAGTAACACTCAGAATATACCCATCAGGACTTTTCCTCCCTATATACATGTGTGTGTCCTCAGAAAAGGAACCATATGGTTCATGACCTGCTTTTTTTTTTTTCTTTACATAACAAAATACCCTGAACACTCTTCCATGCCAGTAGTAATGCAGGGAAGACTCGGGAGAAGGCAATCTAAAACAATTGTATGTGTTCCTGTATTTATTTAGGTAAAAGTTATACATGTACATAATTGAAACTATAAACTATGGTGGAAGATATAAACAAAAAGGAAAACTCCTTTTCTCCATTCCAGCTCCACCCCCACCCCCCACCCTCGACTCTTCATTCTAAGATAAAACATTAAAAATTAGGACTATCCTGGGCAGCCCAGGTGGCTCAGCAGTTTAGCGCCGCCTTCAGCCCAGAGTGTGATCCTGGAGACCCGGGATCAAGTCCCACACCTTGGGCTCCCTGCATGGAGCCTGCTTCTCCCTCTGCCTGTGTCTCTGCCTCTCTCTCTCCTCTCTCTCACTCTGTGTGTGTGTGTGTGTGTCTCTCATGAATAAATAAATAAAATCTTTTTTAAAAATAAAATAAAATAAAATTTTTTTAAAAAATTAGGACTATCCCGGAACCCCATGGTTTGAATCCCATATCCTGTGAACATGGCACTGCATTAGAGCTGTGTGCTGAAGAATCGTTATTTTGGGTTACTGAAGTCCTCATCTACCATAGAAAGTTAAAAAAAAAAAAAAAAAAAGAATGCCTACAGCCACCTGTCAGGGTGTCTGAATCCCACCACTAAAGGCACCCTTTTGGAGCCTTTTGGAGATTTTTTTTACTTAAGGTTGCTATGATGGTTGCCTCGGAGGCATGACTCCTTTAACAGTTAACACACTCCCACACACTTTCCTGTCTGGCAATATTATTCCTGTCCATTGAACACAACCTGAGAGAAGTTTCTAGAACTGCTCCAATAGTTGCTAAAATGCATATGGCTGCCTGAATTTAAAGTAGTTAAAATGAAAAATTTAGCAAAACCATGGATCTGGTGCCCCCTTTTCTGTACCCCCCTTGCTGTTACTGAGCAACAACTGACCCCATGCCTAGAAGATGGATCCCAGCTGTCCAGGGACAAGGCTGGAGAGGTGCTGGGGAAGCCATGGGTCTTATCACAGTGCCTACAGTCAACTCAGCCCCCAGGACTCTGTCATTAAATCCAATCTTCCACATCTCAATTTGCATTTTTGTTGAAGAGGAACCATTTAGGACCTCACCAAGAATCCAGAGTGGCGTATGCACATCCAAGCCAGACTAGCAAGAAGGGACCCCTGGGAGCAGGAGCTCCCACCTACAAATCCCAAACACATTTCTCTTCTACATCCTGACCTCACACAGCCTTCAAGGACCTGAACCAAGACCCCAATGAGCTCAGGACCCTCTTCCTCTTGGTACCAATCCCTTGTTGGAGTCCCACACCCAAACCAGAACTGAACACGCCCGCCTCTTGGTGGAATGAAAGAAAGCCTTCCACTGGTGCCAAAATCCCTCAGCAAAGGAAGAATAAGAGGAATCCCTGCTTTGTCAAGAAAGTCACACTAAGCCTTGGGGGAGGGATTTACTCAGAGAAGAGGGTGTCACACACTATAAACAAATGAAAATAGTGTCAGAACATGGAGCAAGAGAGAAGTTTTACCAGGCTTTTCCTGGCAGGAATGTGTCTAAATGGTCAACGAAAAAATTTCTTGACAGTGGTCCCCACGCTGGTTCAGAAGCACCAACAACACACCAACCTCACTTGAACTTCAAGCTGCTGCATGCTACACTGAGCACATGGAGAAACCAAATACCTTTCACAAAAGCTAAAACAAACCAACACCTCCTCCCAGCAGCTCCTCACAAGCAGACACTCAACTGACTGTTTTCACAGCAAATGAAATATGTGCTGGGAAAAGTTCCTTCTGAGTTTCAGCACAAGCTGAGCAGCATCTGGCTCCTGTGAGTTCAGCAACACAATTACTGTCTCCTAGGAAGCATGTCTGGGTGTTGTCAAGCCTTAGAGCAGGTGCCTTTAGAAGTCATCTGGTGGCTACCTCCTGAAGGAGAGAACTGAAGCCCAAGAGGTAAAGAAACACCTAGAGGTCAGAACTAGTTACTGGCAAAGACAGAAGCAGAACCCAAGGGCCAACTTTTTCTTTTTTTTTTTTTTTTTTTAAGTCAGCTCCACACCCAGCATGGAGCCCAACATGGGGCTTGAACTCCTAGCCCTGAAATCAAGACCTGAGCTGAGGCTGAGAATTGGACACTTAATCGGTTGAGCCACCCAGGTGCTCCTTATGGAAGCCAACTTTTTTCCTTTTTAAGATTTAAAAAATTTATTTATTCATAAGAGACATACCCACAGAGAGGCAGAGACACAGGCAGAGGAGAAACAGGCTCCCTGTAGGGAGCCCTTTGGGGGCCACGATCCCAGGACCCCAGGTCATGCCCTGAGCCCAAGGCAGACGCTCAACCACTGAGCCACCCAGGTGCCCCATAGAAGCCAACTTCTGACTGAGCTGTTCCCACTACCCCCACACTGCTCCCATCACCCAGAGAGGAGAGAGTGTGATGTTATAGGAGATTTTTAATTTTTACTAGATTGAGCCGAGATTTCTTATAAGAACAGCATTTTTTTTCTAAAACTGGAGTTATCCAGAGCAACCCATAAGCTTACTGGAAACATTAGGGGCTTAGCCATGGCCAAGTGAGGGGTCAAGTAGCCAAATGGGGCAGATGTCCCTCCAGAGGAATTCTGGAGCCTCAGAGCCAGTGGGAAAGTCAGAACCAAGTTCTCAAGAGAGAGTTAAGAGCATTACCAAGGAGCCCAGTCTAATACCAAAGGTATAGAGACAGAATGAGGAAAAGGGTGGGAGCCTACGATTAAAGATCAGGTTGAAATGAGATCAGATGGAGTGGGAAGGGACGGGACTCCAGGAGGAGCACCACTCGCTTTACAAAGTCTAGTCTAAGGACTAGAGCCCCCCTGGAGTTGTGCAGTGCATGGGCTGCACACCTACACGTGGTGACATGACCAGAAGCGAGCAGGTACCATGATCAAGTAAACGTTGCTCTGAACAGCTTGGAAACATCTGTGGCTCACCCACGTTGGTCAGTGGCTGCATAGTACAGAACGCTACAACCTGACTTAAAGATGAGGTCCCAGCAAACACAAGATCTATACTCCTTGCTAATTTGGAGACTTACACTAATCCATGGGTTTAAATGTGTGATTAATTGAGGTAGTTACGTTCACAAGTGTGATATGAAATCCTTTTTCTTTTTTCTTTCTTTTTTTTTTTTTTTTTTTTTTTAGATTTTATTTATTTACTCATGAGAGACACAGAGGGAGAGAGGTAGAGACATAGGCAGAGGGAGAAGCAGGCTCCATGCAGGGAGCCCAATGTGGGACTTGATCCCAGGACTCCAGGATCAGGCCCTGGGCCGAAAGCAGATGCTCAGCCGCTGAGCCACCCAAGAATCCCATGATATGAAATCTTAAACACAAAACAAATCCAAGAAACAATATGTAGGGAAATTATCTCTGAGATATTGAAACATTATTTATAAGTTCCTAGCCAAGCCAGCCCTACTCAATTAATGTCATTCACTGTGTACCTGGGAAGGGGGAGCCACCACCACTCAGGTCAGAGAAGTCATGGATGCGGTTTCAACACAGAACTGTTAAGATCCATAAAGAGACAGCAGTCTTGAAAGCCAGGTTTTACTCAAAAAGAAAAGGGTTTTCTAAATTTGAAAGCTTCCTTTTTGACATCAAGAGCAAAACCTAAGATCTTAGTCCAGCATTTTACTATAAACCCTATGTAAAGAGGAGGCTAGATCTGATATAACATAGCTCTTACCAGGGCAAAAAGAAAAGTGTAAGCGGAAGGTAGGAAAAAGTGAGTACAAGACAAGGGTCTGGGTCTCCAAGGAGAGAAGCAACCCTCACCACCTCGGGCTGGAAAGCTACTCTGGGTAATGTGAGGGTGAGCCCTAGAGAACCCGGGCTGCTGTCCCAGGTGCAGAAGAGACTGGCACTTTGGAACAGGAGCAGAAGGGAGGCTATGGCAGGGTGGGTAGTTGTTCAGTCTACACTGGTAAGTAGGAGAGCCGACGGTTCCTAAGTGTCACATAAAGGACTCGGAAATGCTGGGAGAATCAGTAGACCCAGACTCTGGGAAAGTCAGGATGGAAACAAGAAAAGATCGTGAGAGCAGCTGCAGACAAAGCCAGATGCCAGAGCTAGACAGACAAGACCCAGGCCTCCGCAGAAGCCCCCTCGGGATCAGACCAGACCAGTCCTGCTGCAGTCAGTCAGACCAAAGCCCTGGATGACCCCACAAAGCCCTGAGGCCTCCTTGATGCTGGAAAGAAGACAAAGTAATTATAGAAAATGGTACATACTTGGCTTACTGGAACCATGATATGTAAATTGTAAGCCCACTACCGCTTTCTAATGGAAACGTATGAGAAAACACAATTGTCTTTACAGACCATCTTTCCCCATCGCTTTGTGAAAATGGCCCAGCTATTAAATTACCTTAGGTGCCCAACCTGAACCATCTGTCCGCATCCAGTTATTTGTTCTGCGAAGTGTGGTTGCATTATCCACACCAGGTCACTGCCTCATGGGGAGCAAGAATGGGTGTCCAAGAAGGAGATCCATATTTACTCTCGCCTGTTCCTTCACAAAGGCTTTGTTTTAGTCTGTTCAGGCTTATCTAACAAATACCAAGCCTGGGGGCTCAGAAAACACACATTTCTCTCTTAAAGTTCTGGAGACTAAAAGTCCAAGATCAGGGTGCCAGTATGATCGGGTTCTGTGAGAGCCTTTCCCAGCTTGGAGAAGGCTGCCTTCTTACTGTGTCCTCACGTGACAAAGACAGATCATGTCTCTTGTGTCTCCTCTTCTAAGGGTACCATGATGGTTAGTTTGATGTGTCAACTTGACTGGGCTCAGGGATGCCCAGACAGTGGTTGTTAAACATTATTTTGGGGTATGCCTGCGAGGATGTTTCTGGATGAAAGTACCATTTGACTCAGTAGACTGAATAAAGAGATCCACCCTCACCAATGTGGGCAGCACCACCCAATCCCTTGGGAGCCTCCAAATGAAACTAAAAGGTGAAGGCAAAGTGGATTCCCTCTCTCTCTCTTCTTGCACTCGTATGCCTCGGACATTGGAGCTCCTGGTTGGCAGGCCCTCGGACTCCGGGACTTCTATCAGCAGCCCCTAGGTTCTCAGACCTTCAGATTCAGACAGAATTACACCACCAGCTTTCCTGGTTCTCCAGCTTGCAGATGGCAAGTCGTAGGATTTCCAGCCTCCATAGCTTCATGAGCCAATTCCTGTAATAAATCCCTTATCTGTATGTATCTGTATCTGTTTCTATGTATCTATCATCTATCTACCTATCATCTATCTACCTATCCTATTGGTTCTGTTTCTCTGCAGAACCCTGACTAATATAGGCACGAATCCCATTTATGGGCACTTCACCCCTGTGATCTAATTACCTAAGTTCTCACCTCCAAATACTATCACACTGGAGATTAGGGTTTCAGCAGATGAATTTTAGGGAGACACAAGCAGTCTATAATATAGGCTTTGAGTAAAAGTTACACCATGCCGCCAGGCAAATTCCCAGATGCCCTGTGGAGTAGCCTAATCTGGCTTCTTGTCCCCACCTCTCAGAGGTATTGGTGGCCACGTTGGCCCATTATAAGTGGGAAAAGAGTGGGGACTTCAGTCACCATGGTAACCTAGATAACCCCTTTTATTTTCCTGCTGTGAAAATACAAAGCAGGCTCCAGGCCAGAAATAGGTGGTGGACATCCTGGGGTAAAGGAAATTTTCTTAGCTAACTTGGATAAAAGCCCCTATGCTGCCCATTAGCAAGGATTTTGAAGATTCTAGAGTATTTAATGAATGCATGTTGATGATACTTTTAATGGTCTTTGAGCTTTTCAGAGAAAATTGTTATTTCAAGATAAGACACCTTGTTTTTAATCTCTTGGGATTAAAGTATAGGGACCAGAGATTTCCTATATGTTTTCCTCTAATTTCAAAAGTGTTCATTATTTGGGAGGAGAAAAATAGGTACTTTCTCTTAAATTGCTCAGGATTATGTGTCCTGAAGAGTTGCATTTTCACTCTGATGAAGCTAGTCATGACCCAACTCAGGCTCCCAACCCAGAGAAGGGAAGTCCCGAGCATGCAGGGGAATGGAAGACAGCAGCTGCCTCAAAGCCTTCGTCCTTTTGAAGATGGTCTTCAAAGTCCCAAATCCACAATGGGGAGGAAGAGAGGGTGGAAAGAACATTAAAAAGGAGAGTAATTAAGAACAAGGATTTTCCTCAGTGGCTTTAATTCTGTCTCCCTACTTCTAAAGCTGTACAAACGTACCAGTTTGCTTCTCCGCCAAGTGTGGCACGTATAGTGTGTACCACAGCTGCCATTCCACCCCTGCCAGCCAGACCCCTTGGTGGGAAACTATAAAATTTAGTGTCCTAACCATGACACTTTTAAGAGAGAAAAAGAGCACTCTTTATAAATACACTAAGATAAGGGTCAACAAACTATGGCCCATGGCCAAATGTACAGCCACCTGTTTCGTACACCTGTGAACACAGCCATACTCATGCATCGCCTAGTGTCTCCAGCCACTTTCACACTACATCAGTGGTATAGTTGTGACAGAGACTGCATGTGGCCTCTTGGCCCTTGAAGTCAAAAATATTTACTCTGTGACCATCTGTAGAAAAGTTTGGCAACCCCCATGTTGCTGACCTGGGGACCACATTTTGAGAACTACAGGTATTCCTATCCACCTGCAGAATGATTTCAGGGTTCCTAAGAAAGCCCTGTTACAGATGAGCTTATAGCACAACAGAAGTCAGCCCCAGATGCCCCCAAAAGAAATCTGCCTTTCTCACGAATTCTGATATGACTCCTGACTTCTGGTTTGGGGTAACGGGCATGATGCCTCCTTGAGGCCCAGGAGGTGGGGCAGTGGTTCGGAGTGACAGGACAGAGAAAGAAAGTCCTTCCTCACCAGTAGAACCTAAAACTCTGTGACTTCCATACAGATCATAGAGCCAACATTCCCTCCTTTTTTCCTCCCCCACCAAATTAAAGTGTTAAGATTTCTCTCCCCCTTTCCCACTCAGCCTATTGTGATGCCAAAGTTGACCCTGATACTTTTATTTTTATTTTTTTAGAGATTTTATTTATTTATTCATGAGAGACAGATAGAGAGGTAGAGACATAGGCAGAGGGAGAAGCAGGCTCCATGCAGGAGCCCGATGTGGGACTCGATTCCAGGACCCCAGGATCCCCTGAGCTCAACCACTGAGCCACCCAGGCGTCCCCCCACCCTTCTCCTTTTAAAGCTGATTCTCTCTGTATGCAAATCACAAAGGACCTGAGCTTTGCCCTACAGCTATTCTTTGCAACTCTGGCCTGGGTCTCTCTCTCTGTAAGATAAGTTCAGGAGGATGATCAACAGAAAGAACTCCATGGTTTTACCAACCATGGACCTAAGTGAAGAGGTCCAGATGATGATGGCAATGATGGTGATGATGATGATAATTTGTAGCAAATTTTAAATGTGCCAGACGCTGTTCACATTTATCCATACAATTCAGTGAAGTCATACTGCTATGGTGATCAGGTAAGAGAGCGACTGAAGCTAAGAATGGTTGCCCAAGGATACTTGTTATGCATTGAATTGTGTCCCTCCAAACTCATATGTTGAAGTCCTAATCCTCAGAAGCTCAGAACATGCTATTTAGAGATGGAAGTTTAAAGAAGCAATCGAGTTAAAAAGAAGTCATCAGGGAGTCCTTATAAAAATGGGAAATTTGAAGACAGACACATAGAGAGGCAATGTGAAAAGATCTAGGGAGACAATGGCCATCAACAAACCAAGGAGAAAGGCCTGAAGCAATCCTTCCCCCATGATCCTCCCAGGGGCCAACCCTACCAACACCTTGATTTCAGAATTCTAGCCAGAACTGTAAGACAATATACTTTTGTTGTTTAAGTCACCCAGTCTACAGGACCAGCAATCCTGGCAAAGCAATGCAACACCCAATTGGTATTTAACTGAGATGTAACTGACCTCTACCAACGGGCCTCTGAACAATAAATACGCCTGCCACCTGGCCAAGAAGATAGAGCAACTGCTCCATTTAGGCTCTCCCAAGATGTGGCTGGAATTTGCAGCCAGTTCTGGCACCAAAACTAAAGCCATCAATGATGGGAACACTGGGGCCTGTTGCTTCATCCATATTCCTTGCCCTCACCCATCAAATCCATTCCACCTCACATCTTCCCCTTTCTTTATGGTGTTTTTCCTAGCTGGTGCCTTGGGCCACGGACAGCCACTGTGTTTCTCCCAGTCTGTTCCTCCATCCAGAACATGTTGTAACCTTTCTTCCCATGTAGACAACCTCCTCTGTTTCTCAGCCTTTCTGCTGAATATGTCATCCACCTCCTGCTTTCCCATACTCCCTTGACCCAAGGCAAGAAGACACAGCAAATAGGCATCCCGCTCACAGTTTCTGCTTCCAAGATATTAGTCTTTCACCCGTAGCCAAGCTTCTCCTCCTCTGACACTCCCAACATCTACCACAGCCAGTGTTCCTCTTTCTAGGCCATGCCCACCTCAACGGAGAACTTTGGCATCTGCCATCATCATAAGAGATTTCAACATCTACTGTAATGAGCTCATTCCATCTAATATCCCAGGTTCAAAGTTCCTCAATCCCCCAGGACTTTTACCTCCACACTATCCTCCATCCTCCCAGCCTCACCCACTTGAACCATGTCACTTCTAACATTGAAAACCATGGCCTCTTGCCTTTAACCCTTCTGACTTCCTCCCTTCCACTAGTTCTATTCTCTGCCCTACCCTCTACTCTCAGCAGAAGGCATGCATTTCTGACTGCCTAGCCAAGACTCTTCTTTCCCCCGCTGTTGGATTCCATCCTGCCCCCCTGGAAGTGATGGCCAGCTACCAGCTTTCTCTCATCAATACTCTTGTTTTCACCGTTTTCCTCTATATGGTCCTTTCCATATTGGCAGTATTTAAATGCTGCCAATTCTCTCTCATCTTTAAAGAGAGGGAATTCCATATGTACATTTTTTTTTCTGGAAGATATTTAAGAAATTGATCACAATTATTACTTTTTGAGAGAGGGACTAGTGTTTTGGGATGAAAGGTGTGGAATTTTACTTTTACTTTTGTACATTTGCTATTGCATTTGATTTTTTACCACTTATATGTAATATGTTAATTTAAAATAGCAATTGATAGATAATGATTTAACCATTGCCTCCTCTCCTTTACAAAAAGCCCTCCAGGAAAAAAAAAAAAAAAAAAGCCCTCCAGGGATGCCTGGGTGGCTCAGTGGTTAAGCATCTGCCTTCGGCTCAGGATATGATCCTGGAGTCCCGGGATCGAGTCCCACATCCGGCTCCCTGCATGGAGCCTGCTTCTCCCTCTGCCTGTGTCTCTGCCTCTCTGTGTCTCATGAATAAACAAATAAAATCTTAAACAAAAAAGAAAGAAAAGAAAGAAAAAGCCTTCCCTTGGCCTCATCCTTCAGTCTTCAGAGTTAACCTCCTTTAGTGCCCTTTGGTCTCTGCCCTGGAGGAGACCCACGCAGGCTCTGGAAGCAGGTTCAGGGCCACAGGAGCGAGGAATTGTGGGTTCACAGAACCCAGAGCAATCTGGGAGATGTGGGCTTTGCATGAGTACATCCCTTTATCCCATGGTCTCCTCACCTCTTGTGAGAGGAAAGGGGCTAAAAGAGGGCCAGAGGTGCAGTGCCCAGTTCAAGGACCCCTTCCTGCCCACGTTTGATGATGGTGCTTTCCATGTTCATGTTGTCACTTATTTCTAGAATGCCTGGCCTCCCTGGAAGATCCTTAGTCATTCTTGAGACACAGCTATATCATCACTGGGGCCCTGGGGTTGTAAAAGGCAGTAAGACACAGTTGCTCCAAGAGGCAGGGAGCCTGGTGGTAGTGACAGCCAAGTAAATTGGCAAAATACAATGTGATGAGCACAACGATCAGGATATAGCCAGGGTGCTAAGGGCATGGGAGAACCAAATCATCTGGCCTTGGGGGGCTTCAAGGAGGGCCTCCTCACATAAATGACCCATAAGACCAGGAAAGCAGGCCAGATTTAACCAAGCAAAAGGGAATGCCCCTAGCAGGGACTTCTCCAGTGTTCTACCATCAGATATGCTCAATCGTTGCTGTCTCTCTGACAACAGCATTGAGGAGCACATGGTGCAATCGTAGAAGCTGAACATGCCAAACGCTTAATGCATTTCATGCATGACAGGTTGTATTAGACATGCTAATCATTGCCCTTAATGCCCTCACCCCTTTCAGGGGGAGTAGACCTTAACCATGATCCTGTCGTCTGCAACTCTGTCTCTAGTTGGAAGAACGGAAGACATGAAAGGGCCACATGCTGACTGGTGAGTGACCAGGGGACAGGGTGGGAGGCCTTGAGGGCTGGTTGAAAGCAGTCAGGAGAAACTGCTGACGTGAATGGAACCAGAGACACAATGTCTTGCGCTGACCCCCCAGGCCAACTCAGAACCCCTCGTAGCCTGGCCTGACTGCAGCTGGTGAGCCTAAGCCCTGGGTGACTCTCTGCCAGGAGCAGAGACCTTCGCCATGGCTCCCCTCTGGGTCAGGATCAAAGTAGGGGAAAAGAGATCCCCAAACCAGTTTGTTCCTTGTAAACTGGTGGGAAGCTTGGCTGTTGGCAAACAAACCATGGGCTAAAATTTGGTATTTTAATTACCTGCACTTTCTCTTTACTCGATTTATTGTCCAGCCCCCAGTGGCTTCAAATCCCTTTTGCAATACACAGCAAAATATAACTCTGTCTCGTACCATATTTTGCAGATCATGGTCCTTGGGCTGTTTCAATTAAATAATATTTGCCACAACATATGTCTTTTCTTCCCGCATGTTTTCTTCGTGATCACCACAAGAGGGAGCCAGCAGGTCCTCGTTTGGACTTGACTTTCTCTGCTCCTCAACTCCAGGCACCCCAGCTGGCTGAAGGTGAAAGATGGAACTGTTACAAACCCGGTACCGGTAAACCAAACTGCAGTTCTTGAATTTTCTGGTGGGTAGCACTCTGTAGAACACTAGGATTTGGGGGCAACTTATTTAAAGGGAATAAGAAATGAAAATCTTGGGCATCCTGCCTTCAGCCCAGGGCGTGACCCCGGAGTCCCAGGCCAGGATGGAATCCCATATCGGGCTCCCTGCATGGACCCTGCTTCTCCCTTTGCCTGTGTCTCTGCCTCTCCCTCTCTGTCTCTCATGAATAAATAAATAAAACCAAGAAAGAAAAAAAAGAAAAGAAAAGAAGAAAAGAAAGAAAAAAGAAAAGGAAAGGAAAGGAAAGGAAAGGAAAGGAAAGGAAAGAAGGAAAGGAAAGGAAAGGAAAGGAAAGGAAAGGAAAGGAAAGGAAAGGAAAGGAAAGGAAAGGAAAGGAAAGGACCTGGTTTCTGAATGGAGAGGTAGAAACAGGAAGGGACCAGAAGCAAGCTAGGAGACTAAAAGCTGGCTGTGATTTGAGGCAACAAAGCAATGACAATCACTCTGAATTCAGCACCTCAATTAATCCTTGTAGTTTCATTACAGCAGCACTTACATACACTTAAAAAACAACAGAATGATGGGATCCCTGGGTGGCGCAGCGGTTTGGCGCCTGCCTTTGGCCCAGGGCGCGATCCTGGAGACCCGGGATCGAATCCCACGTCGGGCTCCTGGTGCATGGAGCCTGCTTCTCCCTCTGCCTGTGTCTCTGCCTCTCTCTCTCTCTCAATCTGTGACTATCATAAATAAATTAAAAAAAAAAAGACAGAATGCACATGTGGGAAATATTATATATTTTATCTACAGGTAAGGCTTGTTGCACATGTCACAGACCCCTTGCAGTAATTCTGCAGCACTTTCCACCCTGCCCTGGCTCCTTGGCAAAGAATACGACAAATATAAATGTGTGACTGTAAAGAGAGATGTTATGCTTTCCGTCCACCAACAGAAGAATTGCCCTAGCACTCCTGCTCCACTGCAGTGGAAATGGGGGCCTCTCCCTAGGTGGGCTGGGGTAGGGCTGGGGCAGGTCCAGGCAGCCTTTAAATCCTAAGCTTTGGCTTTTCCATCTCCCTCAAGCCTGAATTTCTCATGAGACAATCCTCCGCAGCCTCCTGAGCTCTTGTGGCTCAACATGCCATCGAGGGAGGTTAGAATGACAGAACTGTGAGTGACCCAGATGATTCTCCTCCTTCTCCAAAGCTCCCTTGCCAGGACACCCTCACTGAGCAGGACTTCCTGGGGCCGGATGTGGGGGCTTTTCTGAAGAAATCTGCAGTCAGCTGTGAATAATCACTGTTGAGCAAGAGAATGAGCTCTGGACTCTTGGTCACATCTGAGACAATCTTAGCTACTCACACAAATCTGCCCGCTGGAGTGAGAAGCCACACGGTTTTAGAAACCAAGAGGCCCTCTGAGCAGCACCGCAGGCCATCTGAACTCCCCAGGATGGAATCGGCACAGGCCACATGGGGGAGACCGTCCCACCCCCTCTCCCCATGCATACAGGCCTTGGTTAAGAACAAAGGCCACCATCAGGCACTATCGCTGATGCTTTGAGAGTCCAGGAGATGCACCGTCTCCCTGGGAGCTTTCAATCTAGGAGAGGAGAGGCATGAGCCCCAGTGGTCCTCTTGTCTCTCAACTGGCCTTACTCATCTTTTAGCCTCCCACTTAGCCAAGCACTGTGTCTGGCACACAGATGATGCTCCCAAAATGTTTGCTGAGTATTATGCATAAAATGCAAGCGGCAGTCCTGAGAGGGAGAGAACGTGCACTTGCTTTGGGATCCATTTACAACAAAGTTTCTCAAGAGTGACGCTATTGACCTTTTGGGTCAGATAATTCTTTATTGTGGCTGTCCTGAATATTGTAGGATCTTTAGCAGCATCTTTGGCCTCAGTAGAACCTCCCGCTCAGCTATAATTGAAAGTTTCTCCAGCCATTGTGAAATGTTCCCAAGGGCAATGTCACCCCTCACTGGGAATAACTGGGTTATAGCCTTTAAGTCATCCCACTACCCAGTCTTTCTTCTAGGGATTTCTGAGATTTCTCTATCTTGTTTCTATGAAAAAAATTATGCTTCCTGAAATCTGTTACCTCAGAACCTTATTCTCCTTTCAATATGTCGAACAAGTAATATGCTGAGTGAATTCAAATTGAGTTGGAATTCAAATTAATGGAAATAGTTGCCAGTGATTCCCTCATCCCTACTCACTTCCACAGTCCTTCATTTGTCACAGGGACATCTTAATAGGGACTACTTGGAATCAACCCTATAGTACTGAGCATCCTGTGACGTAAGTACCCAGTATGGCACAAGGGGGCCCCCGCAACAACACTTCCCAAGAACTGCTACAACGAGCTACTGAGCACTTGAACTGAAGCTCAAGGCAATGAGCTTGCTCCCACCTGATGGAGAGATCGAGCTCAGCGGAGTGGTATGTGCCACTCTGAGAAGATCACCTACTCCTCCTAAGACCCTGAAGCCATGACTTGAAATGGTGAGGATTTTAGGTTACATCCAAATCTAGCCCTGAAACCATTTTCCAAATTTCTGTATGTCCCCTGCCCCACCTCTCGCCTGTAAGGGCCCATCCTAGAGATCCTAGAGATTTGGGTACATGTCCCAAAGCCCCAAAGCCCTGATTTTCAAACATCTGACATTGAGATTCACTGGCTGACCCAGTGAGGATCACTGCAACATAGCCTATTCTTCTAAAAGGATAGAGAGAATGAGTGGAGAGAAGCCCCGTGGCCCAGAAACACTGGTCAGCTGTAGAAGTGACCCTGGGGAGAGCCATGCACAGGCTCCCCATCAGGGGTCCTCTGCTGTTCTCAGCTCGCCTGAGTTGACTGTGACACAGAGACATCCCTCAGACCCTGTCCCAGTTCCCGGTAGTGAGTCAGTTCAGCCCAATGCTCTAATTTAAAGCTTATTCACAAATTATAATTTTAGTACAATAGGGCACAGCTTTAAATAAGATTATGAGAAACCCACCCACCTATGACACGCCAGTGGGCTGCTCATCTCCCAACTTTGGGTGGACATTCTGTTAGTCATAGAGAAGCATCTGGGCCCAGCTCACTTGTCTCTCCGCTTTTTGTATCTCTAGACATTTTACCAAACAGACACTGAGTCAGAATAAGTGGGTTTAGCAATTAAAATTTGTGTGGAGGCTGCCTTGAAGAAGCATTTGGTGGATTTGGAAATAAATATTCCTGCACAGCAAATCAAACACTCATTGTAAAAACCTGAATGTAATATGCATGAAGACCAGCTCGAGCTGGAATCTCGCGGCATAATCTTTTCCTCCTTCAGCAAGGAACACAAAGGACTTCCACTTGCTTGCGGGGAAAGCTGAGTAATTTAGAGTAGAACTAGAACTGTCTCTGAGCACAAGGAGCAGTGAGATCCTGTCAAAGGAAGCTTCTCTCTGCTTCTGCATAAGCACATTTCCATCAGGAACCTTGGTCAGCAAGGAGGACCCCGGACGACATCCCACCCGCTAAACCCAGGCCATTAAAATGAAGCACGGAGCCCAGCAATCTGATCACACCCAATTTCCAGTCCATCTTCTCCTTCGGGCTCCGAGGGGAACTCAGGCCTGGCATGTTTCTGCATCCTGAAAGCCCCTGCGAGGCCAGTGGGGGAGACCCTCTGCCGAACCTTTTCCAGGCACGTGAGGGGACGAAAGGCCACCTTCTGCAGCACCGCTACCTACAAGCCTGGAAGATGTTCCTCCAGGACGAACATCTTTGTTTTCTCGTGTTGTTGTGAGAGCCAGTAGACCTCCCGTGGCTACCTGCTAGCTTTGATGGGAGTGGGGTAGGGCCGTGGCTCAGTAAGACCAAGCCTTGGCTTCCGTTTACACAAGGATCACTGGCTAGCTCTTTTATAAAGTTCCTGGATTACTGACTGCACCTCCACCCCCAGCAGCTGGTGCAAACATCTGCCACCCAAAAGCCAGGCAGACACACACACACATACACACATACGCTGTGTTGCAGAGCCTGGCATAGCCTGTTCCAGGCAGTGCAGCTCCCACCGGAGCGTGAGGGCTGACAGTGTCCAAAAGAACAGGGCCTGTAACAGGAGCAAATGCCATAGCAGAGCCAGTCACTGCACCTGCCAGGTTTAAATGAGGTTCTCTCATTTCCCCACCTAGATGTCCAACGCTGCACAGGGCTGCCAGGGGACCTGTGCTTGAGCTGATTCCTGCTCCCCAAGCTGTCCCCATCACATCCTAGGATATCAACAGCAATGCACAGTTAGGTCTCCAGTCTGTAGGACTTGAGGCCCATGGCTCTTAGCATTTTTAAAGCCACAGAAATGCTGAAAAGCTGATAAAAGCCAATGTTTCTTCCCTCGGAAAAGTGCACTTCCACACATAATTGACCATACAGTTCCAGGGGATTCAGAGAACCTCTGAAAACCATTCCTGAAGCACAAAAAAAAAAATCTCTTCCCTGGTTACTGAATTTTAAAGTGCAAGAGCATTCCTTGCTCCCATCTAACCACCTCACACCTGCCCCACTCCAGGTAACCACAATTAAACCATCTCTTGCGCTGGGATAAAGTAGCAATATCATCTAAACTGGCCCAATGTTAAGGCCGCATGTAGCAGGCCCTTTCTATGTCCTACAATAGGCAACACCCCTCAGCAGCTGTGAGTGAGGGGCTACTCCATGCCAGGCCCTCTAGAGGCTCAGAGAGGTGAAGTACCCTTCCTGGCCAGGCACACCAGCTCCCAGGCATGACTGCTAACGCCCCAAAGGCCCATCAATTGCTCCAAGCATGGTTGGCTGGAGCAAATGCCTTTCTCTAAACTGGAAGGAACAGACTGAAATCTCAAAGCATTTGGTGAACAAGTTGTTAGAAATACAGGTTTGCTTTGTTTGCTACCGGGATTGTCTTTGTGTTCATTTGCCTTCTGACTTCCTGTTCGGAGTGGAAAACGAGCACGTACGTTTCTAGAGGGCCCGTCCTTCTGAATTTGTAACAGATTCAGAACACACTGACTTCAAGGAGCATGCCTCTATCTCCTGGTACAGATAAGAGATACACGTGATGAATAACAACAAAAACTTGGATTGATACGGAAATTGGTCACTGATACGATACTGTCTCGGCTGTCATCACATAAAACTAGGAAAACCAGCAGTTTAACATCTGTGTTTTAAAACATGAGTTACTGAACAAGCTTAGTGAGGTCATCAGAGGAGCAAGCACTCAGAGTGACTCCTCTGTGCCTGGCACTGTGCTGAGCCCTGAAGAGAAGGAGGTGAATAAGGCAAGTCCTGTCCACAATGAACTCATCATCTGGCAGGGAGGAGGGGAAGGCATATGATTAAGTGGAATAACAATATGATAACTGCTTTACCAGTGATATGACCAAGGTGCCAAGGGACAGAAGGCAGGAAGTGAGTAATGCTGAGGAAAGGAGAGGCAAAGTCTCAGGGGGTTTCTAAGGGGCCGGGTCAGGGCACTGTGAGGGAAAGGCATAGGGTGTGTGGAGACCCACTGGGTGGCAAGCTGGGAACGAGGGACCAGGACCGGCTGCTGGAGGCAGACACACAGGATGTGAGCCAGAAGAGGAAGATGGTAGCCAGATTATGAAGGCCTTTGTCATGTATGAGAAGTCTCTAAGAGATTCTTTTCCTGGAGAAAGGATTCAATCACATTTGCACCGTGACAGCAGCAGGAAAGGTGGAACCCCCTGGGGGAATTAAGAAGCAGGAAATGGAACAGAACAGTGCCACACCGGCTTCAGTCAACAATGAACAAGGTAGCGTTTCGGTTCTAGAAGGCCCCCACAAGCAAGCCCTCATAGAGAAAACCAGCAGAGTCTGAGGACATGTGGGATGTTGAGGCAAGGCAGAAAGAGAAGAATGAAGCGCCTCTGAGGTTTCTAACTTGGAGAGTTGGTAGACCAAGAGTCTCTTAAGAGAGGAAGAAAGCAGAACAAAGCACTGGTTTGGGGGCTAAGGAGACAGAGACGATGAGTTGTGTTTTGGACAGGTTGGTTCTGAGGCAGCCAAAGGAGAGTAAGTCAATCGCCTGAAGATGATGGCGTCAGAGGGTTTGAGCCTAAAGCGTGAACAAGAGTCAGGAACTGGGATCCCTGGGTGGCGCAGCGGTTTGGCGCCTGCCTTTGGCCCAGGGCGCGGTCCTGGAGACCTGAGATCGAATCCCACATCGGGCTCCCGGTGCATGGAGCCTGCTTCTCCCTCTGCCTGTGTCTCTGCCTCTCTCTCTCTCTCTGTGACTATCATACATAAATAAATAAAAATTTTTATAAAAAAAAAAAAAAGAGTCAGGAACTAAGTATGGAACCTCAGGAGCAGGAATGTTTACAGGGAGCTCAAGGAAAGAGCTAGAAGGAAGCTTAGGATGGAGAACTAAATGCAGGGTATGGACAAGACATCTTCCTAAAAGGAGCAAATATCAAAAGCTATAGCAAGAAGAACGGGACCCAGAAGGAAGTCCTTGGGCCAGGGAGCTAGGCCTTCCTGTCTGGCTGTTCAAGTTCAGCAGAATCTCCCAGGACTGGGAGCGGAGGCAGAGCGTTTACACCACTCTGTAGGGAATGTTGGCCAAGGAGGGAAGGAGAGGCCACCCAGCCTCACAGCAGAGCTGGTGCTCCTCTACAGCGAGTGACTTAGTGCAGGCCGGGTCACACAGCCCCACCAGACTCACCACTCACCACTTGTGTTTGGGTAGAGCCACAGAACAGGGCACGTATGTCCACACTGGCTGATGTCGAGACTGAGCGCTGGCATGGCCCAAGATTACTAGGTAAGGACTTCAGTGGTCCTGAAATGTGGGGTGAAAATGATTACTCAGCATTAGAGTGAGGAGGTGAGGCTCCAATGGGCAAGAGGAAGAGGAGGAGTATCTGCTAAGAAAACACAAAACCAAGAACGAAAGTGGCAAAGGGTCTGGTTGGTTTTGATAATACCTAGATGACATTTCTGGGAAGCAGGCATTCTCAGACACCACCAGTGAGGATTTAAACTGGCATAATTTTATCAACAAGTAACCAAACAACAAACAACATTTAAAAGATACAATAGGAATGGGCAGCCCGGGGATCCCTGGGTGGCGCAGCGGTTTGGCGCCTGCCTTTGGCCCAGGGCACGATCCTGGAGACCGGGATCGAATCCCACATCAGGCTCCCGGTGCATGGAGTGTGCTTCTCCCTCTGCCTGTGTCTCTGCCTCTCTCTCTCTCTCTCTCTCTCTCTGTGACTATCATAAATAAATAAAAATTTTAAAAAAATAAAATAAAATCTAAAAAAAAAAAAAAAAAAGGAATGGGCAGCCCGGGTGGCTCAGCAGTTTAGCGCTGCCTTCAGCCCAGGGTGTGATCCTAGAGACCTGGGACCGAGTCCCATGTCGGGCTCCCTGCATGGAGCCTGCTTCTCCCTCTGCCTGTCTCTGCCTCTCTCTCTCTCTCTCTCTCTCTCTCTCTCATAAATAAATAAAATTTTTTTAAAAAGATACAATAGGAGGAAATATATATTTGGTCTTGATCCTTTCCTGGCATGGAGCTGCTAAAACCCTTGGGATTTCCTAAATCAAGAGGAATGGTGTCTTTTGTTATGTTAATAAGGTGACTTTTGGAAAACCCCTAGGTCACCTAAAGGGGAGGAAGGCTAGTTGCCAGGGGAAACAACCTTGTGATTAGAAGGTTGGAACTTTTAGTCCCCCCTCCAGGGACCTGAGAGGGGCTGGAGATGAGTTCAGTCACTAACAGCCAATGATTTAGTCAATCATGGAGATGTCATGAAGCCTCCAGAAAAACCCAAAAGAAAGGGTTCCAGGAGCTTCCAGGCTGGTGGAAGTACTGGGAAAACATGGAAGCTCCTTCACCTTCCCTATGCATCACTTCCATCTGGCTACTCCTGAGTTATATCCTTTTATGATAAACTGGTAATATAGAAGGTAAATTTTTCTCTGGTTCTATGAGCCCCTCTAGCAAATTAATCAGAGAGGGTCATGGAAGCCTCTGATTTACAGCAGGTTGGTCAGAAGCACAGGGAGAAAATCTGAACTTGCTATTGGCATCTGAGGTTGGGATTAGGGGTTAATTGTAGGATTCAGGCCTCAACCTATGGGATCTGATGATGCAATCTCCAGGTAGAAGGTGTCAGAATTGAGTTGAATAGTAGGACACACAGCTGGTGTCAGAGAATTGCTTGGCAGTATGAGGGGAAATTCCACACATCCAAAGAGGAACTGAACCAGAATCATGGTGGGGAATCAGATTCATGGTGATTGCATACACTTTAGTCCAGTGATTCAACTTGCACAAACTTACCCTATATAAGTCATAATGGATATCTGCAAAGATTTAACTACAAGAAAGTTCACATTAGCTTTGTTTGTAAGAGTAAAATACTCTTGTTTATGAGTAAAAAGCTGGAAACAATATAAATTTCCAACAATAGGGAATCATCATACATCATGATACATCACTATAGGATCATCATACATCACTATAGGATAGAATACTATGCAACCATTTAAAATGTTGGGTAGTTGACTATTTAACAACCCAGAAAAATGTTCACAATGTGCTATTAAAGTTTCAAAAATAGTTTACAAAAGATAATGAGTACACATATACACTGTGTACATATACTCATATATACTCAGCCAAAAGACGAAAAGAATATGCACCAAAATAGCAACACATTCATATGAAAGACCAGGGAAATATGTACCAAAATAGGAACAGTAACAAAATTTCTGATTGTTCTAACTACAGGTGGTTTTAATTTACTTTTTGCTTCTCTGTATTTTTAAAAATATTTATAATAAACATATATAGCTTTTGTAATTAAAAACATAATGAAACATAATAAATAATATAAAATAGTTTAATAGATAAAAAATAATTTAATATAACAAAATATTCTTTTTAAGTATAAAAAGTAATAGAACTTGATCATTAAAAATTTAGAAAAGTATTAAAGCATATTAAGGAGGGGTAGCCCTGGTGGTGCAGCGGTTTAGCGCCGCCTGCAGCCTGGGGTGTGATCCTGGAGACCTGGGATCGAGACCCACATCGGGCTTCCTGCATGGAGCCTGCTTCTCCCTCTGCCTGTGTCTCTGCCTCTCTCTCACTCTCTCTGAATGAATAAATAAATCTTTAAAAAGAAAAAGCATATTAAGGAAAAATTAATTATTCCATTTCACAAATTCCTCCAAGTCAAACTCCCCCATAGGGAATCACAAATAGCTTTGTTTTATTATTGTAAACCTTTTCTTTTTTTTTCTTTTCTATCTAAATATATGTATACTTTTAAAAGTAATTGAAGATGTTTTTATTTTAGCTAAAGTAGAAGATTAGGTCAGGGGTCAGCAAACTTTTTTCTGTAAAGGTTAGGACAGTAAATATTTTCAGCTTTGTGGATGGTGTCTGTTGCAGCTACTCAACTCTGCCATTGTAGTGCGAAAGCAGCCACGAATAATATGTAAACAAATGAGTGTGGCAATTTTCCAATAAAACTTTATTTACAAAAACAAGTGGTGAGGCAGGCTTGGCCCATGATCCATGGCTTTCAGACTCTTGGACTTCAGTGAACAAATAAACAAACTAGAAATGCCAACTTTCTGAACATACTGGCCAAAGAATATAGTTTTTTTGGTTCCTGTTTCGTGTTAACATCAGCTACAGTTCAAACAGCCATGTTTCTGGATTGCCACGTAGTATTTCTTCCTTTTTAATGACAGTAAATAATGATGACTTTTTTTATACACTTCAGCCTGGGCTCCATATTGCAAGTGCCACACTACCCACTACTCACAGCCAGGCTAACTGGATCAGGGCCCCATGCCAACATTCTGAAACCGACCACCTTGGTACCACTCATCGAGCATGTGCTATGTACAGGGCACTGTGCTGCTAATGCAGCCTCGTAGTAATTGTGGTCAGGGTCCATGTCTCGTTCACCTTTTTATTTCCAGCACTTAGCACACTGCCTAGCAAACATGGATCACTAATTAGAGTTGAAGAAATGAGTGAGCCAGAACCAAAGTAAGGATCCTACCCTCAAGTACTGTGGCCTGGTAGTGAGAAAGGCGCTGGCACACAGTGGGTGCTCAGTAGACAGGAGTCTCCCTCACATTTATATATAACAAATTCTATAGCAGCAACTGCTAGTGCCACAATCATGAGTACTTTAGACAAATGTTCCTCAAAGTTCTTTGTGAATTTTAATCACTTGGGCTTTGGTATTAAAAGGCAGATTTTGATTTAGGAGTTCTGGGGTAAGGCCTGAGAGTCTCTGCCTTTCTAACAAGTTCCCAGCAGATGCCAATTCTACTGATCCAAATAGTAAGGTTATGGGAGGTTCAAGGCAGAGGTCATGACTGAGCACTGAGGAATCGGGGAAGCTGCATGCCAACCCAAAAGCCTTGGAAATGTGGCCACTATTGAGAAGCTTAGCTGAGAAGCTTAGTTGAGAAGCTTAGTTATGCTAGGTAAGAAAAGAAGCCTATGTCAACATGGGCCTCACAGGGAACTCCACCTGTGCAGTCCTTCATGGTCCAGGATAGGTCCTCAGTTCTACAGACCTATAAACTGAATTTTATTGATCTTTCTGGCATAACTAGATTGCTCTGACCAGAAAGCACGCCAATGGCTTCTACTGAGAAAGAAAAAAATAGGCTAATATTGGGGCAAGAGCTGAGGAAATCAGCCAGGACAGATAAGACTACTGTTTCCTCCTCTATCAGTCAAAAAAGATTCTACATTTCAAGTGACCAAAGCTCAAGGGGTAGAGTGAACTCTGGAAGATGAAGCCCAGCATTAATACTCCAGGTTTCCATTTGGTAGGGGTACAGGAACATTAGCCTCCTGGTCTAGAAAACCAAGGCTCTTTGGGTCAGGTGTATGCATCAGTCAGAGCTCAGGAAGGCCCTCAGAGTTGCTGAGAGAGACACTAGGTGCAGGTCCCAGAGGAAAGGGAACCAGCAGTGATCCAAAAAGCAGAGACTCGGGCGGCCCAGGTGGCTCAGTGGTTTAGCACCGCCTTTGGCCCAGGGCCTGATCCTGGAGACCCAGGATCGAGTCCCACGTCAGGATCCCTGCATGGAGCCTGCTTCTCCCTCTGCCTGTGTCTCTGCCTCTCTGTCTCTCTCTGTGTCTCTCATGAATAAATAAAATTTATTAAAATAAAAAAAAAAAAGCAGAGACTCAAGCACAGGGCTGGCCAGCAGACTAGCTGTACACAGGGAGCTGTCCCTGATGAAGACAGGCACCCACAGCCCTTGGGACACTCAGCACAAAGAAGACAATTTCCAGACGCACACATTAGTGGGGAAGGAGCTAACACACTGCCACCCCGGGGGCTCCTGGATTCCAGCCTGGCCTTGATGGAGCCTGACGTAGGTAATGATTCCTGATGGCTGCTGGGGCTATGACTGCTGAGCACTGATACAGAAGCCATCAGGTAGCACTGAGTTGAATCCTGCTATCCCATCTCCAGATTACTACATAAAATGTGAAAGCCAGTTTATCATGAGAAATGTCATTGTCAATTGTGATAGGCAAGCCTTCAGTATATCCCCTTCTTGGTGGAAGAAGCTGAGCTAGGATGCAGAGGTTGCCTAGGGATCTGCATTGTCCTGGCCGAGGTTGTCCCTAGACCTACCAAGCCCCCAGAAATCCCACCTAAGACAGGAATGAGCCCCTGGGTCCTAGTTGGCCACCTAGGAAACGCTAACCTTCCCTGTCTCTCCTCGCCCTAATCGCAAGCACAAACCCTCTGTTTTCATTGCCATTAACAACTTAGTTCTTCTTTATTACCCTATCCCTATGTTTTCACAGCATGTCATGTGTTCCCAACTACCCGGTTCTTTTTCTTTGGTTACATCTTGAGTTAGATGACTCCTAATAAGTGTTCTTTAACTTCACCAATAAAATATACTGGATGGAGATTAACATTCAGGAAGGTTGGTGTAAGCATGTCTCCCCTCTCAACTATAATTTGTTAGCTCTTATTATCATTGTTCAGTCAATAAATATTTATTGAGCACATATTTTATTCCTTACATGACACTAGGTAGAGTAGACCCAAATGTCAATAAAATACTCATTTCATAAGTAGGAGTTCCTAGCCCAGGGAGGGAGATAATATGTAAATGAGCATAGATAACACAGATACCATAAGAGGAATAATGTGGTTTTGTCCAAAGAATGGAGTTCAGGAGAGTGTAAATGATGCCACCCAGAGAACTGAGCAAGGGAGTGAGTCATGGGAGAGGCAGCAACTTTGAGGTTGAAGCTGGAAAGATAAATAGTGAGCCCATCATTTCTAAGACACTCTTTTTCACATTTCCACATTTCCAAACTGGTATGTGTCATACCATCATTGGCAGCCAGGTAGGTGGGTAACCATGTCATAGTTGTTATCTAACACTATCAGGCACAATCAGGAAAGTGCTGGCATCAAGACCTGCAGAAGAGCGCACCTGGGTGGCTCAGTGGTTGAGTGTCTGCCTTTGGCTTAGATCATGAACCCAGGGTCCTGGGATTGAGTCCCACATTGGGCTCCCCACAGGGAGCCTGCTTCTCCTTCTGCCTATGTCTCTGCCTCTCTCTGTCTCTCTAATGAATAAATAAATAAAATCTTAAAAAAAAAAAAAAAGACCTGCAGAAGAGGTGTCAGTAGCTTAGAAGAAAGTCCCAAAGAGGACAGTAGAGCACTCTTAAGAACCATGATAATAGGAGCGCCTGGGTGGCTCAGTGGCTGAGCCTCTGCCTTTGGCTGAGGTCGTGATCCTGGAGTTCTGGGATTGAGTACCTGCAGGGAGCCTGCCTCTTCCTCTGCTTATGTCTCTGCCTCGCTCTGTGTGTCTCTCATGAATAAATAAATAAAATATTTTTCAAAAAAAGAAAGAAAGAAATGTGACAACACCAAGGCACCTGATGGCAGAGAGCATGATGCCCCATGGGAAACCAGAATTAAAAAGTGATGAAGGGGGATCCCTGGGTGGCTCTGTGGTTTAGCACCTGCCTTTGGCCCAGGGCGCCATCCTGGAGTCCTGGGATCAGGACTCCCGTGTCAGGCTCCCGGCACGGAGCCTGCTTCTTTCTCCTCCTGTGTCTCTGCCTCTCTCTCTCTCTCTCTCCTGCTTCTCTCTCCTCCTGTGTCTCTGCCTCTCTCTCTCTCTCTCTCTCTCTATCATGAATATATAAATAAATAAAATCTTAAAAAAAAAAAGTGATGAAGGATAAGAGTGCGCTTGTTGTGCTGAGCACTGAGTAATGTATGGAAGTGTGGAATCACTATGCTGTGCACCTGAGACTACTCTAACACTGCACATCAACTATATTGGAATTAAAATTATAAAATTGATTTTAAAAAATAAGTGATGAAGGGCCACCTGGGTGGCTCACTGGTTGAGCATGTGCCTTCAGCTCAGGGCATGATCCCAGAGTCCCGGGATTGAGTCCCACATCGGGGTCCCTGCATGGAGCCTGCTTCTCCTTCCTCTGCCTATATATCTCTGCCTCTCTCTCTCTCTCTCTCTCTGTCTCTTGCGAATAAATGAATAAAATCTTTAAAAAAATAAATAAGTGATGAAAAGATAAAAATGTTATGCAATTAGATAATGTGATGACCTCACAACCTGTGAGTAAATGAAGACCCCCTAAATTATACACTTGGAAAGGGTGAATCTTCTAGCTCAACTTTCTTTTTTAAGTGGGGAAAACAACTGGGGAAGATTAGAGATGTTTTGGAAGTGGATGGCAGTGATGGTTGCACAACAATATAAATGTACTAAATGTCACCGAACTGTATACTTATAAATGGTTAAAATTGTATGTTTTATGTTACATATATTTTTTATCACAATAAAAAATGTAGGGGGACAGATCCCACTATGAAACTCTTCCTCATCTATGCACAAAACTATATGCTGATCAACTTTCACCTCACCAAGAGTTCTGTGCAAATGATGTCCATATGAGAGGATCTCTGTGTATTACAGCTACAGGTGATTTAAGAGTAAAAATGAATGCAGGAAGTTGTGAAATCAATAAAATATAAAGCTAATCATTATGAACTTCCCCAGATAGCAATAAGAGAGGTAGAGGTGGATGCCAAGTATTTCTTGGGGCAAAATCCTAAAATTCTGGGTTGACCACACATGTTCAAACCAATAAAACCACTTGCTAGAGCGCCCCCAGCAGGTGCTGAAGTCAGAGCATCTGGCTCTCAGTAGCCAGCCCCTTTTAACCGCCTCTCAAATGACCACAGCAGGGGCCTCACACCAGAGCCTAAAAGCCTGGAGGACCAGAGCAGCAATTGTGACAGTAACAAAGATCAGACTTGCAAAGTTGCAAAGAACTGGTCCCAGGTCTTCCTTCTAGAAGCAGAAGACCAACTCCCTATCATTCCCTCCTCCAAGCGGTCTATGCAGCCCCTCTCTGGACCATCCCTACAGCCAACTGCAGACATGACATGTCATTCCCAACCTTATAACAGCAGTGTTTTTCTATCCAGCTTGGATATCCACCTGCTCTGAGCTCACTATCAAACCAAGAGCCACAGTGAAAAGACACAACACTCACCATGGACACCAAATTGCTCAGTGCCCTAAAACCCTTTTCAAATAAATAAGTTCGGGATGCCTGGATGGCTCACCAGTTGAGCGTCTGTCTTTGGCTCAGAACGGGATCCTGGGATCCAGGATTGAGTCACGCATCGGGCTTCCTGCATGGAGCCTGCTTTTCCCTCTGCCTCTGTCTCTGCCTCTCTCTGTGTCTCTCATGAATAAATAAATCTTTAAAATAAATAAATAAGTTCACTAAGATCAGAGCTCTCTGTTTGGAATGATCTATGGGTGATAACTCCTCTCTAGGGACTTTATTTAGCTTAGTTTTCAAAATTGGCTAGCTGATAGGAAGGTGCATTGCCAGGCCCCAGTGTCTGACCAAATCCACAAACAGCAGTTAGCCTTGGCCCCTTAGCTATGAACAGCCAGCCTCCCAGGCATCAACCACAAACTTACCTGCCAGCACCTCTCCAAAGAAAATCTTACTAGAGAAACTGCCTGGTCCAAGAAACTTGGACCAACAGAGCAGAATACCAAGCTCAAGGCCTCCTGGGTTCTTTTGAAGCAATGCAGTGTTTAGATTGATTTTTACATTTCACATGTTACTAGAAGGCTAGTTACAATTTTTGTTTCTCATGAAGTCCACTAATCTGGCTATACCTTGCTTGTTTGTTTATGGATGTGTGACTGAGGTCAGCCAATCTGCCTGTCTTACCTTTGTCGTCTTCTCAGAATCGATATGATGCCCATTCTTAGGAGTATGGGCTTTTGACACAGAGACCCAGATGTCACTGGAGTTTTATATTTTTTCTTATTACATTTTAATCTCAATTTTGGGTCGTCATTCTGACTTATTAAGATGGTTTTATACCCTATTTTTATATCTCATATATTAGCTATCCCTTCTTTCTAGCTTTGTGTCCATCCAAATCCATGTCAGTCTCTTCACCAAAGTCACTAATTTAAAAAGTTGACTGTGATGGTTAAAAAAAAGTTACGAAAAAGAAGCAGACTGAATGTAAACAAGAAATACTTTAATCAATTTATTTTATTGATATGATTTTTAATGTATGCATAAAAATTATATATGATTTTAAAATGTCTAAGAGAGTTCTTTTAGTAAGCATAAAAAATCCTAAGTGATAAAAAGTTTATAAGATCATTTAAGTCACAGCATGTTTCTTCTTTTTATTGGTATAAAATAATAGTATGTCTTGCAATCCATCAGGTCTTCAAGTTACTGAGCTCCAGTAAGAATTTGCCAAGTAGGACAAATGAGGAAGAGCTCTCAAAAGATTCTTGCATGTACAGAAAGTGGGACCTGGAAGAGAATGTGACTTACCCAGGGGATTGCTGGTTGGTGCCCATGCAACATGGTGGGAAGGGAGAGATGAGAGTGGGAATATAGGAGATAACCGATTTTAAAAGAAAATGGTCCATACCACTTTGAAATGAGGGTACCATGAAATGAGGGTCTCATTCATTAACAAACAGGGAATTGGGAATTTGTGACCAGAAGAGTGGTGACTTAAGATATGGCAATGAAGGGATGTTTCTTAAAGACCACTCAGGCTTCTATGTGGGTGAAGAATGGAGGAGCTCAAATCTGCATGCAAATGATGGCATTGCCTTAGAGCTGGACCCTGGGTGAAATGTGACAGAGATTAAAGTCTAAGCAGTGACAGTTACAATGAGTTGTTACTCATTAGAATGGCCAGGAATGAGTGACCATTAAAAGTAGGAAGTGAGGGTCAGGCAGGCAGAGGTGACTAAAGGTTTTTAGCTAGAGTTACAAACCGGATGTGGCCTTTGGCCAAAGGCCATCCTCACTAGAAGGCAGTACTCTCTCACACTTGCTCTCGTTCTCTCTCTTTATCTCTCTCTCTCTGACTGGACTTGTTTACTCCTTGCCCTAAGATGTGAGAACCCACACTTATTTGGGGCTCACAGGCATCTGTACTTGGATCACACATGGTTCGGGGCGCATTAAGGACCTCAGTAGGGGATCCCTGGGTGGCTCAGCATGGTTTAGCGCCTGCCTTTGGCCCAGGGTGTGATCCTGGAGTCCCAGGATCGAGTCCCATATCGAGTCCCACATCGGGCTCCCTGCATGGAGCCTGCTTCTCCCTCTGCCTGTGTCTCTGCCTCTCTCTCTCTCTCTCTCTCTCTGTCCAAAATGAATAAAATATTTTTTTAAAAAAAGGACTTCAGTCAGCTCTTCAAAGCTTCATTTACACTCTAGGAATTGTCCAGGTGGAAGGAGCAGTGTGAGTTTTTGTCCCTCAAACATGGCAATCCAGGCTTTTTGGAAATGTATATTTAGGGCTGACTCCATCAGGATGGAATTTGAGTCAAATATTTTCATAATCACTTGTTGCCTTTTTGCCACTTAGCCCTAACAATTCTTTTCCGGTCAAATGTGCACCACTTCAAGGTAATCACCATCTTTCTCCAGGGCCAAAAAACAGTGCTCACATTCACATGTGTTGACTTGCAACTAGGCTGGAAGAGAGGAAAGGGCACGGCAGCTTGCTGACACGCACGGTCCATCCTCCCGGACAATGGGGCTTCTCTCACTCCAAAACCGAGGCCAGTGAGTTTGGAAGGTTTGAGAGGGTTGGAGGCAGAATGGCATCACAATGAAGTGTTTGGTTTTAGAATCTGGGAGACCTTTATCTCTGGTCTGCCACTTATTAGCTGGTACCCTTGGGTTGTCAGTTTAATCTCTAAGTCTCAGCTGGTTTGTAAAATGAGACTGGGAATAACACCCACTTCACAAGGGTTCTTGTGAAGATTAAACAAGATAAAATGCTTTGCACAGTGCGTGACATGTTATAAACACAAAATGATGTGCAGTAAGATGAAAAAAACCACTGTGGATGAGTTGGAGGTGGGTAGTTTGATAAGCTTCTCTATCTCTCCAACAGCAAGTGCAGGCAGAAAGATAGGCTCAAGCAGTGTTTCTCAAACTTTTGAGCAAAATCCCCATAAGAAATACTTTTTGTATTGTAACCCAGAACGCATAACAGATACATGATTGGAACAAAACAAGTTTTACCATATAATTACCATGCACAACATGGGAGGCACTCTGAGACTTGATTCTTCATTGGTCTATTCTGTTTCATTTATTTATTTATTTTTGAAAATTTTCAAACCTACAGAAAAGTGGGGCACCTGGGTGGTTCAGTCAGTTAAGTGTCTGTGTTTGGTTCAGGTCATGATCTCAGGATCCTGGGATCGAGTCCTACATTGGGGTCCCTGCTCAGTGGGGAGTCTGCTTCTCCCTCTCCCTCTGCCCATCCTCCCTCCCTGGCTCGTGCTCTCTCTTCTCTTTCTCTCTCTCAAGTAAATAAATAAAATCTTAGAAAAAAAAAAAAAAGAAAGAAAGAAAGAAACTACAGAAAAGTTGAGGGAATGATACAAAAACACTCTTTACCTAGAGCAGAATTTCCCAACCTCAGCACCACTGACATCTCAGACCAGATGATTCTTTGTTGTGAGGGCTGTTCTGTGCATTGAAGGATATTAGGCAGTGTCCCTGGCCTCTACCCACTAGATGCCAATAGTACCCTCCCCCTCAGTTTTGACAACCAAAATGTCTCCAGGTTCTGCCAAATGTCCCCTGGTGGGCAAATCTGTTCCCCTATGAGAACCATTGACCTAGACTTACCAATAGTTAACATTTACCATATTACTTTATCTTTCTCTCAATACACACTCACACACATATGCTTCGAGATATATTTTTTTTGGTTGAACTATTTGAAAGCAAATTACAGACATCATGGCACCTGATACTTAAATAGTTCAGCATGCCTCTCCTAAGAATGAAGCCATATTACACCCAAAAAATTAACATTAACAATAATCAGTAATATCTTCAGTAATATCTTTTTATTTTCTAAATTGATCTCATGATCCATTTGTGTGGGTCATGACCCACAGTTTGAAGCTTAGAAAAGGAAGATTCCAAGGGCATATTTGCAGGAGTTTCACCAACACATTGCTGTTGTTCCCTCCTCGGCTGCCCGGCCCTGCAGGGTACCCAGGAGCTCTCCCAGGCGCCGGTGGTGTGTGCCCTGGCCTGTCTTCCCAGGGTTGGAGGGAACTGCCGAGCTGGCGCATGGTGGCCTGACCACATCACAGGCCCCGGCTTGGGTTCAGGTTCAGGCAGGCCGCCCACCCTTTCCCTGTTTGCTAAGCTCCTTTCCTTTACCTGCACTGGCTCCAGGAAAGTGGTTATGAGTTGGTCCAGAAATGGCCAACAGGCAAGGGCTGAGACACATGAAAGTGTGTGAGTCACTGGCCGTCTTTGATTTTCCTGACCTTATAAACCTGGCCTTTGTATCTAGCGTCAGGACCCAAAGAGCAGCGAGACTTGGAAAGTAATACAACCACAAGCAGAGGGGGAGCTAACTAGCTTACCAGAACCCCCTGCAGGTCTGGAAAGATCAGTGAGGAGCAAGAGTAAAGAATAGCTTCTCCCACAGGCCCTGAGTAGCAGCTTCCATTATCCTGGCAAGGAGGGTTCTTTTGTGTTTGCTCTTGCTTTTGTTTTCTTATGAAGGCTTGAGACCTGGGGCACCTAGGTGGCTCAGTCAGTTGAAAGGCCAAGTCTTTATTTCAGCTCAGATTATAACCTCAGGGTCCTGGGATGGAGCCCCACATCAGGGCTCAATGGGGAGTCTGCCTGAAATTCTCTCTCCCTCTCCCACCCTACCTCTCCACATTTGCATGCGCACTCTTTCTCTCTCTCTCTCTCTCAAAATAAATAGATAAATCTTTAAGAAAAAAAGTCTTGATACCTGTGTAGGTCAGACTTCCTTGAAAGCCAAGGGTTTCTCTAGTTTGAAGATGAGAAGTAGGGAAGTTACTCTGGTATTTGAAAAGAAAGAATTGACTACAGTCTGAAAAGCCAAGGAGAAACCTCCACTGGAAAAGACTATAAGTCTCGGAGGCAGTTGCTATGACAATAGCCCATCACTCCAAAGAAGACCCCAGAATACAGGTTCCACCTCCCCAAGCCAGAGTGCTGGAGTGATATACCACCTGACAAGAACAGATGAATGGTGAAGTTCAGTGATGGGGTCATAAAGAGAAATGAATTATCCCAGAAATGAAGAAATGCCATCTCCATGGCATTCCATAGGCTGCTCCAGTGTATCAGTCCAAGGCTGAAGAAGACAATTCCAAAGCAGCCATCATGGCAAGTATAGAGATAAGAAGCAGCCATGGATGGGAGTGCCACAAATATTCACTGGTTGGAAACTGCTTTCACATACTATTACGCACACAGTGCCTTCAAGGTGTTTATGACAATCCAAAGTTATCTCATTTAGTTTTCTATCTGTCCTCCATACTGGATTACAGGGACATGAAATCCTTGTCTGTTTTGTTCACTTCTGAGAATAATGCCCAGCTGACATTTGAACAATGAGAGAGTGAGCAGGCAAGTAAGCAAGTGTACATGGTCTCTCCTCAAACTGTAATGAGATGGATTCAATTCACCCAGATTAATAGAGGAAGAAAGGAAAGCACAGTGATGTCAGTTCATTCAGTTAATCAGTGGTAAGCCTGGGCCTTAAAACCAGAACTCCTGATTGTGATCCTCACATTTGCCTAAAATAAAAAAGACGTAAAATTTGTCTTGATCACTTACTTCTCTCATGCCCCTAGGACTTACAGATTGTCAGACTCATAGGACAATCCCAGGGCTGGTGGCTTTGCATTCATCAGCTCAGGTCTAAAGTCAGCCAGATGCTTTCTCAATCTGTGGGGATCTTTCTTTGCACCATTCTCATAAAGGCACAGCATGGTGAGCCCAGGGCCTGAGAAGTGACTTCATTTTGTCTTCGGCATCCCCTGCAACCCTCACCCCACCCATAAAGATGGGCACGCATCACCCTGTGAATGCTGAAGATGCCCATCCAGGAGCTGACACCCAAGCAGATCATGTTCTACAGTCAGAATAGTGTTGCTGGTTGACATTAGAAAAAATAAATTAGATAATATTAAATTCTAAGAGGCCCAGAGGAATAAAGTGACTCAAACAAGGTCACAAGCAAGTTGATCTAGGTAAATTAATTGAATGTGTACTTAAAGGGAAAGTGAAGAAAGAAAGAAGAAAGAAAGAAAGAAAGAAAGAAAGAAAGAAAGAAAGAAAGAAAGAAAGAAAGAAAGAAAGAAAGAAAAAGAAAAAGAAAAGAAAGAAAAGAAAGAGAGAGAAAAAAGAGAAGGAGGGAGAGAGGGAGGGAGGGAGAAGAGGGATGGAGAGAGAGAAGGAAGGAAGAAAGGAAAGAAAGGCAGAGAAAGGATGCAGGAAGAGGAGCAGAGGAGAGGGCAGGGGAGGAAGAAGGAAGAATGGAGGGAGAAAGGTAAGGAGGAAGGGAGGGAGGGAGGGAGGGAGGATCCCAGAGAGGGGAAAAAAGACAGTATCCTGTGGTGCTTCAAGCATTTCAGATTAGTATGTGAGAGAAGAAGCATTTAGGGACATTTAGGGACAAGGGGACCTTCCCAGAGCCTCTCCCACTACTGGCACCAGTGATCACTCCCCTGCCTTCCCCCAAGCAGCTATGACTTCTTGTCAATTGATCCCACTCCATCTCTTTTAAAAGCATCAAGGATTATGCTGATTTATCACCACAGAATGCAAGTCTCAGATATCACAAGGATGCTGTACAAGAACAAGCTAAAAACAGAACTGAATTCTGTATCTTCCTTCAAAATTCCTAAAATTGGGCAGACATACACACACACACACACACACACGCACACGCGTGCTTTGCTCCCCCGGCCTCATTCTTGCCATTGCTGCCAGCAATTCCCAAAGCCCAGCCTAGAGACTCACTGCACATGGGGCTCCCTGGGGATCAACCCCAACCTCATGCATCTGTGGCTGAGCCCTGCACTGCCCTAGTGCACCCTGAGTGGATAGAGCTGTGAGGAAGGGCATCCTCTGTTGATGCTGTCTGTCCTAGGCTCTAGCTGGTGCTTTTACAGTACTGTTAAGTACTGTTTAGTACTTAATCTTTCCAACAAGACTGCAAAAATCCCCTTTTAACAGATGAGGAAATTAAGGCTCAGAAAGACAAGGTACTTTATCCAGAACACAACTAAAAATCTGCCTCTGAAACTCTGCTCTTTTCATTAAACCAAACTCCTAACTCATCATTCTAATTTATTTCAAGCTGAAAACACATAGCTTTCAATTCCCCAAAATAAAATTGGCCATATTTGCTTCAGGCTGGATAATGAAAACTTTAAGATTTAATTTCATCATGGATAATATTAAATTTTCAAATTTGGGTGAAAAAGTCAAGGACCAATGTTAAGACTAATCTCAACCTAAGGGAGACCCCCGTGGACAGAAGACTGAGCACTTGCACATACTCTCAGGAAGAGCCAGAATGTGACTCTTCACCAAATCCAGCAGTATCGCTGGCTCTCAGGCATTATTAGGTCCTCCAAGGTTTATAACAACAGCCTCCCCACACCAGGCTGTGGCTGCATCAGGCGAAGCATGAGCAAAGGAATATGAGAGCCTGACAAGGGCTCTCATTACTAACTAGAGAGGATTCAAGCTTGCCTCTGTCTGGAAAGCATTCTTACGTTCCAATGTGCTGTTCTGAGTGGGAGAAGAAAAAGACACAGGGTAAGGGCAAAAGTTCTGGAGTTGGATATAACGCAGGGAACGTGCGTGGGGTGGACTCCACCATCAAATGTCTGCTCATCAAAAAAAGTTATCAGCCAGGGATGCCTGGGTGGCTCAGTAGTTGAGTGTCTGCCTTTGGCTCAGGGTGTGATCCCAGAGTCCTGAGATTGAGTCCTGCTTTCAGGCTTCCTGCATGGAGCCTGCTTCTCCCTCTGCCTGTGTGTGTCTCTGCCTCTCTCTGTCTCTCATGAATAAATAAATACACAAATAAATAAATCTTAAAAAAAAAAAAAAGTTACCAGCCATTGGCCCAAAGAGATTCCTAGGAGAGAAGAGCAGGGCCACTCAATGATTTTTTACCAACCTAGTGGTGCCAGAGACTCACTGAGGGGTAAGCAGGGCTGAAAGATGGTCTCATTCTACTGAAAAGCACCCAAGCCTGAGGCACGCACCAGAATGCAAGTGAATTAAGTTGCAAAGAGAAACTCAACCCCACATGGGCACCCATCTCCTACATTGGCATAATCTTAACCTGCGGCAACTTTTTTATTTGCCATGAGCCATCCACGTCACAAAGACCAGAAACGCTCAAAATCTCTTTGATCAGCACTTTCATTGTAGAAGACAGGTGTGAAACCAAATTGCAGCAGAAGATGGCCTGATGAACAGACCAAAGGTGATTTGATGAATCAAAAGTTTAATGGCCTCACCCTGAGAAGAGCCTGGTGCGGGTTGATCACTCAGGGATATTTTGCCAAGGAGACTGCCAACCCCTTTCCCTCCCATTCCTGCAGCTCTGTGAGGCCAGACATAGTCTAGGAGAGTTTTAGTGAAATTCCTCTCCCCTGTACAAAGCAAGGACCACATCAGTGGCATTTCTCTTCTATGGCTGGGCAATCCTGCTTCAAAGACTACTCTTTTCCCAGATGCCATGGGTCATTTGTTCAGGCTACAGTCAAGTCCTACAGGCCTGGGTACTCTCTCTTGTCTCTCTCTAGTAGCTTATTTATCCCTCCCTCATCCAACATCTGTGGTTCCCACAGAGATCATTTAACTTCCTGAGTTCAGGGTTCAGGTTGGCCCCCCAGGTGCTGATAAGAATATTCTCACATAGAAGAAGAAACTGTAGCAACATCTGAAAAACACATCTGGGATTTGATCTGTCCAGATTATTAACACAAAGTCTCTGTAGTTCACCACATTGGCTAAGAAGTTTCTTTAGTGAAATTCTTCAGTGCTTCATTGGTTAAGATACAGGTTTGGCTACTTCAGAAAAAAACCAAAACAATCAAGGTTTAAACAAAATAGAATGTAATTTCTCTTTCACATAATATATATAATATAGAACTAACACCATGGCACCATTTGGGACAAGGGGTTTATATTTTATTGCTCTGCCAACCATAGTCATAATCTTTATCTTCATGATCTAGGATGTGGCCTGGTAATGTCCATGCTTCTATCACTAACGGCAGGACAGAGGGTGATGGAAATTCAAAGTAAGCTTCTTCCATTCATTCCGTTATTTATTTAAAAGATATATTCCTTTATTTTAGAGACAGAGAGAGAGAGAAAGAGAGAGAACAGGGGGGAGGGGCAGAGAGAGAAGAGGAGAGAGAATCTCAAGCAAACTCCCTGTTGAGCATGGAGCTCCACCTGGGGCTTGATCCCAAAACCCTGAGATCATGACCTGAGCTGAAATCAAGAGTCAGATGCTCAACTGAGCCACCCAGGTGCCTCAGCTTCCTCCCTTTAAAGACATGACCTGGAAGACACACACATCACTTCTGCTCACCCCATGGCCATAACTGAGTCTACATCTGAAGTCCACATCCTAGCTGCAGGGCAGACTGGTCTTGTAGTAGTCTTTAGCTGCGCAGCCTCATGCTCAGCTGAAAACTGTGTATGTCTATGTAAAAATGGGAGAATAGATATTGTCTCTGCCCGGGTGCTATTATTTCTCCTTTCCACATCTCCATTGCTTTCCCTTAAAGGCCCACGGCTCCTTAATGAGACTTAGTATAGCCTAGTATATAAAATTAAATGAGAAATATGCTACTTATGGAGAGCAAAGATGTCAATGGATTCAGACATGATTTTAATAAGTCAAAGTTCAATGTACTGTATCATTCTAAAGTTCAAGATGAGGGGTGTTCTTCAATTAGTACCTGGGAATGGGGAGCATGTTTGCTTGAGAGATGGTTTCATGTGAGGAAAGAGTAATAAGCAGGAAAAGGAACTTGGAGTTCCACTGGACAGGGCCCTACATGGCAAGACTAAGGGGACTGCTTTCTTTCTTCATGCTGGATTTCATTTTTGTGTACATGTTCAGGGTTACAGAGCTTCATTGTGTTTCTCTGTAAGTAACTGAGTGTACATAGATAAAAATCTTTAGATCCTATTTGTTCCTGAATGAGGGTCAGCTCTATGCTTGGCTATCATGGACCGAAGTCTATAACCTGATTGCCTACTACAAGCTAGCTCTATCATCAAACTTCCTCCATCCTCCCTTTATTATCAGTGAAATGTCCTGTCCTGTTTTTAGCTGAAAAAGCAATCTCTGAGCTCTGAAAAAATAAATAAAATGAAAATGAGATGTAATTATGTATGGTTGCAACCATAACCACAGGCTTGGTTGGTATAAATGTTGCAATATTTTATGGGTCAGCTTCTGATCCACCACATGAAACATTTTTTTTTAATTTCAAACACTTCTCCCCACCTCTATTGACTACATAATCATTCAAACTATTGTTCCCAATGGACCAGAGGGGGTTACGTGTGTGTGTGTGTGTGTGTGTGTGTGTGTGTGTGTGTGTTTGCAGCATCCAGATAGGAGGGAGGGGTTTAACTAACATATCATTGCCTTCTGTGGAGAAAGAGGGGACATGTATAGTCACCCACTTTAATATTAGTTCCAGCTCATTTTTCTTGACCAGAACACCTCACTTAATAATTAGCTCAACTCTTTCTGTGGCTTCATATATAAACATGCCACATTTCAAAGTACATGAAATAAGTATAGTAAAGTATCTGTGCAGTTTAAGGAAACTGAATTCCCAAATTTTATTCTCTGGGCCTGATTGGGTTCCATTAGCCTCCGGTATTCTTTCAACAACAACAAAAAATTGTCCCTACCATTATAAAATTCATGTAATAAAGATGTTTAACCAAAGAAAAAAACAGAGAAAATGAGCTCCCACAGAAAGAAATAGGAAGGAAGGAAGGAAGGAAGGAAGGAAGGAAGGAAGGGGAAGGGAAGGGAAAGGAAGGGAAGGGAAGAGGAGGGGAGGGGTGAGTAAGGGATATATGAGGAGATCCCCCATAAACACCAAGCTTGAAGGCTCTCCACATGTATGCAAAGGTCACCCTCCCTCCCACAGTAGCTTCTGAAAACATCCACTTCTCTTTTAAATACAAACTGTCCAGCCTTTCTTTCAAAAACTACCCCTCCACAAATAACACATGTGCTTAGAGTTGGTCAACAAAATTGATCATTTCTGCATTGGTCAGCCCATATTTGAAGAATCTACAGGCTGGAAAGGCCCTGGCGGCCAAAGGGGGGAACTTCTGCCTCAAGGAAAGATGGAATCCAAGCCAGGGATTCTTGGCCCCTGTTTAATAGCACATAGAAACCTCAGAGTGTTGGGAAAGAAAAGAAAACAAACAGCTGAAAAATCAGATTTTTCTTTCCCCCTCTGTAGACGTTTTTTGAGTTACAAAAAAATCCTTCGATGTTTTGCAAGGTCTTTAGACCTCTAAACAAACCAATTAATAATTTTATGAGCAAATCAACTTGCTTGTCACACAGTAATATAGTCTTAAACTAACAATGACATTTTGGAGCTGTAAACTCTACGTTTGTTTTATGTTGTACACATTCAGATTTTCCTCAACTTCACACATCTAACAATACCTCCCATTGTTTCTAGTTATGTAACATTCAATTTGACAGAAATGTATTGAGGTGCTGCTCTGTGCCAGGCACCACACTAGACTCCAAGGATAACACGGTGACGTGCCCGCATAAAGCTTACAGTCAGAGGACATGGGCTTTAAGCATCAAAGCATAAAGAACTCCGTTTCTTCTGTTATTGCTCTCAAATCTCAAATCAATTTGAATCTGACTTAACACAACCATGCCACTGCCGAGGGCTACCTTGGTCCTCCCCGGGCGTGCAGATGGCGAGGTGTGTCATAAGTGTGCTCCTCGGAAGCCGCGATGCCACACCCACTTTGCTCTGCCTTTCATTTCAGGGCACGGGTCCAACCTCCAGCTGCCAACCGGCACCTCTGCCTACAGGCTTTCCCTGCCTGCCGGAGCGTGCTCTACTAGGTCATTAACTCCCACCACCGCCACCAGCATCGGCCCTCGAGCGGTAACTGGCAGGAGGTGGTGGCCAAATACCCCAGCAACCTTGCGTCCTGGGAAGCACACGTAGAAGGCGTGTTTTCTGCACTGGCCTCCACAGCTTCCGAAGGAGAGCTAGCTCCCTCCACAGGGTCGGCCTTCTGCTAACTTGCCTGATAAAGTGCCCTTTGCTGGCTGCCTTCCCCTCCCATCTTACTTCCTCATTCCCCTGCAGTAGTAGTTTCCTAGCACATCTCCTACATAATGTACTTGAGCTCAAATCCTTGCTCCGGGGTTGCAAAGAGCCTGCCTGATGCATCTGCTTCATAAAGTCAATCAGCATTCAGGGGCAGCTACTGAGCTCCGACTGTTTCATTTTTCTGATTTAATTTACTCATTTTCTCTCTCTTTAAAGAAAGAAAGGTGGCAGTGTCTCCTACACATGGTGAGCTTTTCGAGGCAAGTACACTAAATCACGTGGCCTTTCTTCCTCTGAGCCACTGTGTCGTGAAATTTGCCATCATGGCCACACAAAATCTCTTCTCTTTCCGCTGACACCTATTTCCTGTTATTCTGTTCCCTGGTGACAGAGGCCTAGAACAGGGAGAAGGATGGGAATGGGGTGAAATGAGCCACTGGCATGCCCTCTCCACAATAGGAAAGGACAAATAAGTCCAAAAATCTCATTTTTGAGTGATACAAGAACAAACGACCCTTTATAAAGGTCACATGGAGTCCGCATTCTTCACTCCTCTCTGGAACTCGCAAGATCAAACTACATTTCTGTTGTCTCCACAAAGGGGCATTTGCCAAGAAGCCACCGAAGCTCTCTCTTGTTTATTTTAGGATGTCTAACTTAGCAAGAGTCAGAAACAGTTTGATCAATTTAAGTCAGATACGGGGATTTAGTAACGATGCAGGAGAATCTCATAGACCAGCCAAAGGTGTGGAAGAACAGAGATCCAGTTGAGTTTGGGAAGAATAGAAACCCCTCACAATGGGCTCTGCCCCTTTTCTCTGCTGCTCTCTGTAAACTGACTTAATGCTTCTCTCTCATTAAAGACTGTTTTTCTTCAAGTTTTCTCTAAATTGCTATAAGCAACAAAATCTATATGCTTTAAGGAGAAAAGGATGTTTGAAAAAACTTGGATGTCCTCAGATATTTGGCTGGCAGGTACCTACATGACCTTACTGGCTGCTCTCACAGCCACTTCCGTTCTGATTGGTCATAGAATCCACTCAGGTGGAGTCAGTGCCTGGCCATACTATTAACTAAGTATCCTAAAAATCACCCTGATGAACTCACAAAATCATTGAGTGTGAAGAAATAGGCTTTATTTTTTTTAAGATTTTATTTATTTATTCATGAGAGACACACATAGAGAGGCAGAGACACAGACAGAGGGAGGAGAAGCAGGCTCCATGCAGGAGCCCGATGCGGGACTTGATTCTGGAACTCCGGGATCACATCCTGAGCCAAAGGCAGACAATCAACCGCTGAGCCACCCAGGCATCCCAGAAACAGGCTTTAGACTGAGCTTCCCAGAGCAACTCCCAGAACCCAGCAGAAGAACTGACACCAACTCCAGAGCCACTCTGCCTCTCCCATCCATCAATGCCATCAAGATGGAGCCCACTCAGCCAAACTGCTCGCTTACATAATTCCCAAAGTCCCTCTTTGGTTGATTATCTGGTTGGGATAATCTAGGCCATCACTGTACACTCTTTCTGCAGAGAAAGCTGGGAAGCGTAATTTGGTTTATTTATAGTTTTTGGAACCCACCTTGAAATGGCAAGATTCATAAAATATGGCATATCAAAATGTGGAAATATTCACAAGATTTGGGCAGCCACACGTGACAGTGTTCATTATAACCCACAAGGCAGGGGAAGAAAAGGCCACAAATGATACAGCTTATAGTATCAGCCACTGAAGAAAGACTAGCCTATCTCCAATCTAGTCTAAAAATCCCAAGAAACAGATCTTTGACCCAAACCATTAAGCACCCCTCTGAAATAGTTATAGGGCCATGAAAGAACATGGTTCCTCCTGAGGGAACCACATATGTTTTGGGGTGGAAGGGTAGATAGATGAGGGATGGCAACCTGAAAAATAGAGGTTTGAGGTCATTCAAAATAATAAGTAATCACAAGATTAGTTGAACACTATGTAAGGGATCACTGAAGGATTCACATTCAAAATATTTCAGTAAACTGGGTGTCAACAAATATGAATCGCCCAAATAAAGGTGAACACTGGGGGATCCCTGGGTGGCTCAGTGGTTTGGCACCTGCCTTTGGCCCAGGGCACGGTCCTGGAGTCCGGGGATCGAGTCCTGCGTCGGGCTCCCGGCATGGAGCCTGCTTCTCCCCCTGCCTGTGTCTCTGCCTCTCTCTCTCTCTCTCTATGTCTATCATGAATAAATAAATAAAATCTTTATAAATAAATAAATAAATAAATAAATAAATAAATAAATAAGAACACTGGGGCAGCCCGGGTGGCTCAGCGGTTTAGCACCACCTTCAGGTCGCGGCGTGATCCCAGAGACCCGGGATCGAGGCCCCACTTTGGGCTCCCTGCATGGAGCCTGCTTCTCCCTCTGCCTGTGTCTCTGCCTCTCTCTCTCTCTGTCTCTCTCATGAATAAATAAATAAAATCTTTAAAAAAATAAATAAAGGTGAGCACTGGGGAGTAGCAGTCCAAATGAAAATTAAGCACTTACAAAGATGCTAATCATCATCAGTCATTAGGCAGATTCAAATCAAAGCCACAAGAAGATCCCACTACTTATCCATCAAAATGGCTAAAATTAAAAAGCCAAATACTGGTGAGGATGTGGAATTCCTGAAACATTCATGCTTTGCCGTGGGGAGTACAGATACTTTAAAAAATAATACAGCATCCAAACCTCCAGTTACAAGTCACAGTGATGAAACGTATAGCATAGGGAACATATTCAGTAATATTGACCTAACTTTTGTGCGATGACAGATGATAGCTACACTTGTCATGGTGAGCATTTCATAATGTATATAACTGCCGAATCACTGTTATACATCTACAACGAATATAATCCTGTATGTCAACCATACTTCAATTAAAAAATAAATCAAAAAATAAAATAAATTTGAAAATGTAAAAGAATACCATTTGTTTTAAATATATATTCGCCATCCTCCTCTAAGAGAAATGAAAGCATACATCCATATGGAAACATATATATAAACACACATAGCGGCTTTACTCATAATAATCTCGACTGGAAAGAGTCCAAGGGTCCATCACCTGGTGAAGTGATAAACACATGGTGATACACCCATACTATGGAACGCTACCCAGCCACAGAAAAGAATAAATGAGTGATACATCCTACAACATGAATGCATCTCAAATGCATTGTGCCAAATGAAAGCCAGTTTCAGAAGGCTACAAACTGCATCTCTTTTATACGAGATTCTTTTTGAAAGGCAAAACCATGGTGATAGTGGTGGTCAGGGGCCAAGAGGTGAGGGAAGGGGATTGACTATAAATAGGAAATTTGGAACTTTAGGGGGTGATGTTCTATACCTTGATTTTGATGGTGTTATGCAGGTGGGTGTACATTTGTCAAAATTCATCAAATTGTACACCTGAGATGGACAAATTTTATATCATGTAAATTATACTTCCATAAATTTGACAAAAATAAAGAAAAACAAACTGCTCACCTTTCCCTGCCTTTTCTGAAGTCTTCCATTCTTGTGTGTGTAATGTCTGCAGCATGAGATATCCTTTTTTGAGTTGTGTTTTTTCCAATTGTTACTCCAATCATTACTCTTTCCTACTAAAACGCAAATTCTCTGAGGGGAAGGAGTCATTGAAAACCAACCTAAGCCAGTTTGGTTACAGGCACCATTGGTTCTTTTTGGTAGAAGCAGTAGCTGCTGAAGTTGGGAGGATTCGCAGCCTCCTCATACCCTCCACATCCCGTTATGTTGATGGGGAACCTCAAACCAAATTCTCCCACATATACACACATACTAAGAAACAACTTATTAACAAGTAAACATAAAGCCTGTTTGTGTATAAAGCCTGTTCTATAAGCCCTGTGAAGTCTAAGCTCTCTACCCTTTGAAATGTTTTGACCACTACCTTATATAAAAGATTTATCTGAGAAAGACAAGGCCACATCCCAGAAACAAGATCCTGTTACCCACACAGGTGGCATTAGGTAACCAGACATCCTCCTAAACCAATGACTGGATTTAAGACCTTTTAAGGATCAAGTGCCTGTTGCCTGCTCTAAGGATGCAGGATGCAGGCTGTGCTAGACTCTTCTACCCAAATGTTTCTGCTAGTGGCCCTGAAACATTTTCACCCACCTATACATGTATCTCATATTCAGTTCATCAACTGAGGCCCACTTTTATAATGCAGGCTACTAGCTATTACTCTCACCCACAAAACCCCCTTGTGATATTCACTATGCTAATTAGCGAAGCATAAGGCACTGAGCAAGGTATGGACCGTGTTAGTGTTTGTAGCAGCTGCCTGAACTTCCTGATTAGGATGAAGCTGGTCACGCCCTGGACTGGGTGTTCTTGGCAAGAGCTGCTACCCTTGGAGCTGGAACCAAAACAAATAGCACAAACTTAAGATTCTCTGTCTATGCTGAACTTTTTGGAAGTAAATTACAGACATCTCTCCAAAAACATATCCTCTCTTCCTTTAAACTCTTCATAAAATTTCTGACTTCTAATAGATGCTTAGTAACTGCTAATGACTTAATGTTAAGCAAATTAAGATTCAAGGGTTTTTAAAGGGTCAGGCAGAGAGGAGGGAAGGCAGGAAGTCTCTGGCCTTGACCCTCCTTGCCTTTTTGAAGGTATAGACACTCAGCCCTGAGCTTGCCTCAGCTTCTAGTATAGCTTTTTGAGAAGCTTTTGGGGCCACTCAGGCGTCCCCCCTTTAATTCTTAATTCCCTTAAAAATAAATAAGTAGAACCTAGAGAACTGCATGCACCCACTCTACATTCTCCTGGCCATAATACCACAGGCCTAGAACAGTTGGCCCTCACTGAATGTATTTTGAAAAATAAGAAAAGTAGCACAAAAACACACAGACCTGCTACTTGATTTTGTGGGATGGATAATAATGCACCATTTATATCCACGTTTTCTCTACTTTATGTCCAATGGTCATATGTGCAAATTTACCAAATAAATTTCATAGGGATGGCCAACGGGTACAAGAAGCATAGGGTCATAACAGAAAATTAAATTCCTGACCTTTTTAACATCATCTTTTCACTGAATTATTCTTTTGTAGACAATGAGAAGAATATGTAGCTTGAATCTTAGGCAATGTATTTTGAATCTCAGGCAATGTCATCATACCAATGAAAGTAGGAAGTCCCTTTCAAATATTTTATCAACATTTTTACTCAAAAGAATAAGGACAGAATCATTGAATAAAGCATAGAAGAGAATAAGACAGACATGGAGAAATGTGGAGCATTTAAATCAGACCTTGAAAACCAGCAGCCCAAAAATCTGAACTATATATAGTTCTATATATATACATACACACACATATAGTTCGGCCTACACAGTAGTGACCCATTCCTTGATTTTAATTTTTTTAATTAGTAGCTGATATGTAAAAATTGGGATATTTCATATGAAGTCAGATCTCTTTCTCATTAAAATATTAAATAATATTGCAATGTTGAGCCACAGCTCTCTCAAGGCCCTGATCCTGAATTTCCTTTAGCAGGATTTCCATCACTTTCAGCACATGTTCTGTTTCTGAAAATTACCATATTTCCCTAATACCATTTTTAAAAATTGGAACTTGAAATTTCTAATTTCAAGTATATTTTCTGAGACACTATACAAAACAAAATCCAGAATAGCATTCTAGAACTAACATGGTAAAAATTCCAAACCATGAAAATGCAGGACTTATGAGTAAGAACAGAAAAGTTTCAAATCAGGTGCATTTATAGTACAGACCAAGGATAAAATACGCTAATGTATTCATTTTGGTGCATCTACCATAATTGGGGCCTTCAGCCATGCCAAATCACAGAGATAAATTTAGAATCAATCAAAACCATTAGGATTATTAGTTCCTACGTAAGAAAAGCAGGATTGATAAACTCCTGCCTAAACAGAAATCAGTTCTTTGGCCTACATCTGCTCTTCTACACCATAATTGCAAAATTCCTAGTATGGATACATCACAGCCAGGAAATGGAGATGACCCAAGCTCTGAACCAAAAATTGGAAGGGACCGCACTAATTTGTGAAACCCAGTATTGAGTTGAAACCAAACATCATTTTTTTCTAAATTGTGGACTCACCCAAAAAGATTTCTATGAAAACCAATAAAATTCAATTAAACTGATATGAACTACAACTGAACCAAAGTTTTCTGAAAGTTAAACCAGAACACTAGAATATTATCTGAACCAAACTAGTATTTTGTTTGTTTGTATCTTCCTCTGCTAAGTATCTTTAGAGGCCTTCATACTTTTGTCCCGGTTACTATACATATCAAAACTATAGGAAACATATTTCAATCAGTCATGAACTCTTTCCAACTCTGACAGAAACTGCTAGTTGCCAACAAATACCCATTCCATTCTATTTCTTTAACAAAACCCAGATTTAGTCAAGAAGACGATCTATCCAACTTTTTTTTCCTCGCCTCCCTTGGATTCAAGGGTGACCACATCTCAGTTTCAAACTATGAGATTTAAAAAAAAAAAAAAAACAAACTATGAGATTTAAGCAGATGTCAGGTAGAACTCACAGGAAACTTTGTTGCCATGGACCCATTCTATATTCTTCCATCTTGGAATTCAAGTACATAGCTAGAGTTCCAATCATAAGACAAAGATGGAAGCTATGCACTAAGATGACAAAACAAAAATAAAGACACGGAGATGCTGATATCCTATGGGTCCATTCCGGCTCCAGACTTCTTTCATAAGAGAGTTAAACAACCTTTATTGTGTATGAGCCATTGTTTCGAGGGTTTTCTGTTATATGTAGCTAAATCTTATTCTAACTTATAAATTAAGTATCCTAACACTATAGAAAACAACTCAGTATATCTTTTATTCAACAAATATTCATTAAATATCTACTATGCATCTAGCATGTATTAAAGATACTGACATATTCCCTGCTCTCATGGAACACAGAACAGAGAAAATTTGGCTAGATGATTAAATCCCAGACTCAGCTTCATTGCTAACTAATAATATCTTTGAACTTGGAGAAGCTACTTCATTTCTCATAAGCCTCAGTTTCTTCATATGGAATATGATGAAGCTTAACCACATTTTTCTCAGGCCATTCATTTCAAGCTTTCCCATTGTATGATACAGTTGGGTTTCCACAGAAAGTCAATCATTTTCTCACTCTCCACGGAAACCTATCTCACCCTCAGTCTCAGAGGCCAGTAAATACAATCCCAAATGAACCCCCTCCAACCACAGTTAGCAAGGCCAAGGCTGGACGGACGATCAGAAAGTCTGAAAATTCCCTTCTGAAAAGTCTGAAATTGGAAGATTTCAATACTGAGCCAAGGTCACGTGGAATGGGGGTCAGGGTAGGTGGCATGGCAAACCAGGAGCATGTGTGAACCAACGTTTGGGGAGCAGAGGCACGGGGCAGTAGGGAAAGTTGCCTACATAATGAAGCAGGAACCTGCAAAGGAAGAGCAGACACGAAAATCCAAAGGTACCAAATTGGCAGCCTGACAAGGCAGATCTAGTCCTTATTTGGATTCTCATTTGGCTCACATTTTAATAATTTGGATTAGTTGTCGACATTTTCAAAAGAGGAAGTTTTGCATAACATTCTGAATTTCCAGCATCTTTGAATTAGTGGGAGAGCTGATGACACAAGACCCTCTTATTGCACAGCCACAGGAGACCAGAGCAGATATGTCTAAACAAGGTGAGTTATGTCACCACCTCCCTCTCCCCTCATCTTGCACCATCCTGTCTCCTTCATTTCCCCTCCCTGTGGGGCTCTGGTTGGTAAGTGAGTTTGAAGGCTCTGTTCCAGGCAGTGTAGCCTCAGAAGAAAACGACCAGCTCAGCCACAATCGTCCAATTTCAGTGTCCCCTGTGTAGCCCCAGCTCTGTTTCAATGACCTTCTAGGATATTTATGAGATTCCAGAGTCAGCAGTCAGGAAAGCCAAGAAACCCCTAAAGGCTCAGAAATGGTCAGAACCAGGTACTTCTGAGGCAGAATGTTAAGGAAGGACTAAAATGAATGTTGGTTGAAAACCAGATTAATAGCAGCTCACAGAGACTACCACTTAAACTGAGATGGAGCAACAGAGACCAGATTTAGCCTCCGACCAGACACAATTAATAAAACAGGCAAAATAGATGCAACAATTGTTGTCAGGACATTGGCTATTAGGCAACAAAGTACAGCTATTGCCGAGAGACAGGAAATAAAGAAGGTGCACCCCATGACTACCTCAGCAGACTGCCTTGAGATAGTTTCTACTTCCACCAAAGACTAGCAGAACACACGTTCTCTTTAATGCAAAAAGATCATTTACCAAAAGAGCCCATAATCTGGGCCATAAAACAAGTCTCAATGAATTCAAAAGAACGTAAGTCAAACAATGTATGTTCTGAGACCAAAACGAAATTAAAATAGAAATCAATAAGGGACGGGCGCCTGGGTGTTTCAGTCAATTGAGCATCTGCCTTCAGCTCAGGTCATGATCCCAGGATCCCGGGATGGAGCCCCGCATCAGGCTCCCTGCTTATTGAAGCCCTGCTTCTCCCTCTCCCTCTGCCTGCCATTCTGCCTACCTGTGCTCGCTCGCTCTCTCTCTGTCAAATAAATAGATAAAATCTTTTTTAAAAAAAGAGAGGAAACCAATAAAGAAAACATACCTTAAAAATCCCAAATATTTGAAAACCAAATATTATAATTCTTAACCCATATGTCAAAGAAGAAATCAAAAGAGCCATTAGGAAGTATTTTGAACTGAAGGACAATAAAAACACAATACATCAGAATTTGTGGGATACAACTGAAGCAGAACTTAGAGGAAGATCTATAACACCAAAGGCTTAAATTAAGCAAAATAAGAAGAAAGTCTCAAATCAACAACCTTAGCTACCTTCCAACTTAAGAAACCAGAAAAATTAGATCAAATGAAATCCAAAGTAAGCAGAAAAAAGGAAATCATACACCAAAATTTAAAGAAACAATACTAATCCTATACACTCTTTCAAAAAATTAAAGAGGAAAAAAGGAAATCTATGAAGCCAGCACTCTCTGATACCACGCCAAAGGCACTGTAAGAAAGAAAAACTACACACCAGTGTTCCATATGAACATGGATGCAAATTTCTTAAAACAAAATTTTGGCAAATTGAGTCCAACAGTATGTTAAAAGAATAATATATTATGAGCAAGTAGGATTTATCCCAGAGTTGCAAGGTCATTTAACATTTGTAGATCAATCAATTTAACCCAAGATATTAATATGTTACAAAAGAAAAACCATGTGACTATTTTTGAAAGGTGCAAGAAAAGCACATAACAAAATCTAACTTTTATTTCATTTCAGGGATCCCTGGGTGGCACAGCGGTTTGGCGCCTGCCTTTGGCCCAGGGCGCGATGCTGGAGACCCCGGATGGAATCCCACATCGGGCTCCCGGTGCATGGAGCCTGCTTCTCCCTCTGCCTGTGTCTCTGCCATTCTCTCTCTCTCTCTGTGACTATCATAAATAAAAATTTTAAAAAAAATTTTATTTCATTTCAAAGTAGGAATCGATGGGAACTTCTGCAGCCTAATAAAAATACCTATGACAAACCAACAGCCAACATCATACTTAGTGGTGAAAGACTGATTATCTTCCCCCTAACATCAGAACAAGGGAAGGGGGATGCCTGGGTGGCTCAGCAGTTAAGTGTCTGCCTTTGTCTCAGGGCGTGATTCCAGAATTCTGGGATCGAGTCCCACATCGGGCTCCTCACAGGGAGCCTGCTTCTCTCTCTTCCTATGTCTCTGTCTCTCTCTGTGTCTCTCATGAATAAATAAATAAAATCTTAAAAAAAAAAACCAAGGATGTCTGTTTTCATCACTCATATCCCACATTGAACTAGAGGTCCTAGCCAGTACAATACGCAAGAAAAAGAAACAAAAGGCATCCAGATTGGAAAGGAAGAAGGAAAACTGTCTTTATTTACAGGTGACATGATTGTCTATGTAGAAATCCTACGCAACCTACAAAAAAAGCTATTGGCATTAAAAATGAGTTTGCCAAAGTTTCAGTGTATAAGAGCAATGTAAAAAATCTAACTATATTACTTCATACTAGCAATAATAATGACAAATAGGATTTAAAATATAATACCAGTTACAATTCCATCTAAAAATATGAAAATCTGGGGATCCCTGGGTGGCTCAGCGGTTTCATGCCTGCCTTTGGCCCAGGGCGCGATCCTGGAGTCCCGGGATCGAGTCCCGCGTTGGGCTCCCGGCATGGAGCCTGCTTCTCCCTCTGCCTGTGTCTCTGCCTCTCTCTATGTCTACCATAAATAAAAATAAATCTTTAAAATTAAAATTAAATAAATAAATAAAAATATGAAAAAGATGTGCAATAAAAACTAAGAAATGAAAGAATACTTAAATAGAGATATACTGTTTTTTTGCATTGAAATATTCAATATTGCTAAGATGTACATTTCCCCCATGATCTATAGATACAATACAATCCTAGTGGGCTTGAGCAAAATAAGTCAATCAGAGAAAGACAATTATCATATGGTTTCATTCATATGTGGAATATAAGAAACAGTTCAGAGAATCATAAGGGAAGGGGGGTAAACTGAATGGGAAGTCATCAGAGAGGGAGAGAAGTCTTGAGAGACTCTTAACTATAGGAAACAAACTGAGGGTTGCTGGAGGGGAGGTGGATGAGGGGATAGGGTGACTGGGTGATGGGCATTAAGGAGGGCACATGATGTGATGAGCACTGGGTGTTACACCCAACTGGTGAATCACTGAACACTACATCTGAAACTAATGATGTACTTACTATATGTTGGCTAACTGAATTTAAATTTTTAAAAAATCCCAGCAGGCTTTTTATGTTATACATTATATTACCATATATGTATACATTATACCCTTACATTTATTTTATATTGTTAACTTTTACATTAACAATATAAATGTAATTTTTTAACTGACAAGCTCACTCTATCATTCACTTAAAATGCAAAAGACAGGGCGGCCCGGGTGGCTCAGCGGTTTAGCACCACCTCCAGCCCAGGGTGTGATCCTGGAGTCCCAGGATCAAGTCCCATGTTGGGCTCCCTGCATGGAGCCTGCTTCCCTTTCTGCCTGTGTCTCTGCCTCTCTCTGTCTCTCCTTTGTGTATTCTCATGAAAAAATAAATAAATAAAATCTTTTTTAAATATTGCAAAAGACAATGCAACAATTCAGCTTTGAAATGTGGAGGGCTACCTAACTTCAAAACTTAGCATATAGTTATAGTAATCAAGACTGTGTGGTACTAAATTCAAGATAAAGAAATAAAACAAAATAGAGTATACCAAAAAAAAAATTTGATGGGGAAATCAAAGTCTTTTTGACAAATGGCCATGGAACAGTTGGATATCCATATACAGAATACAACTTTGACCTACATCTCATACCATATAGAAAAAACTCAAGATGGATCACAGACCTAAATCTAAATAAAACCTAAAAGTATAAACTTTTAGAAGAAAGCAACAGAAAATCTTTCTGATCTTGAGTTAAGCAAAAAATTCTGAGGTACAGCACCAAAAGAACAATCAATAAAAGGAAAAAAATTGATATATTGGATCTCATCAAAATTAAGAACAGTTGCTTTTTGCAAGACATTGCTAAGAGAAAAGAAAGACAAGCCACAGACTGAGAGTAAATACATGTAAGTCACACACATTTAATAAAGGATTTATATCCAAAATATGTGAAGAAATCTTAAAACTCAATAAAAAACCAAAATAATCAAATTTTGTAAATGCAAGAGATTTGAACAGACCACTCACCAAAGAAGATATACAGATGACAAACACATGCAGAGATGCTCAACATTGTTATCCATTAGAAAATGCAAATTAAATCATAATAAGATACTGCTAAACACTTACTAGAACGTTTAAAATTCAAATGACCAAATCAAGTGTTGGCAAAGATGTTGAACAATTAGAATGTTTTCATTCATTGCTGGTGGGAATGTGAAACAGTGTAACCACTTTGGAAAATAGCATGGCAGTTTCATTCAAAGTTAAATATACACCTACCATGTGGCCCAGTCATTTCATTCCTAGGTGTTAACCAGAAGAAAGATGAAAAACCATGGGGACGCTCGAGTGGTGCAGTTGGTTAAACATCCACCTCTTGGTTTCTGATCAGGTCAGGATCGCAGAGTCAGGAGACTGAGCCCCTCATCGGCTCTGCACTCCATATAGAGTTTGCTTGAGATCCTCTCGTCCTCTTCTTCTGCCCCTCCCTCTTGTGTACTCACTTCCGCTCTCTAAAATAAATAAATAAATAAATCTTTTTTAAAAAAATGAAAAACTTATGCCCAAACAACAACTTGCGCGTGAACACGCACAGCAGCTTCATTTGTAATAACCCCAAACTGGACACAATCCAAATGTTCATCAACAAATGAATGGATAAACAAATTGTGCCATATCAATACCATGAGATACCACTTAGCAATAGAAAGAAATGAACTATCAATACACTCAATAGCATGGATGAATCTCAAGATAATTATACTAAGTAAAAAAAGCCAGAACTCCTCTCCACAAAAACAACAAAAAAACATATGATGTATGATTCAATTCATACAAAATTTGAATAGAAAAATGCAAAGTGATCTATAGTAACTGCAAATCAATAGTGTCTGAGGATGAAGACAGAATAGGGGTAATTAATATATTCATCATCTTGATTGTGATGATGATTTCATGAGTGTATACATAATTATGATATTATACATCATAAATAAGTGCTATTTATTTCATGACAATTATATCTTAATAAAACAGTTTAATCCTAAGGCTCCAAGCAGCTCTATCCAACTAGTCCACTGGTTTTCCATAACCCTGACATTAGATTTAGGTTTACTCTCTGGAGGAAGTTAACAAAGGGCCTGGGCACTGGAAGACAGAATGCCCAAAAGATGGCAAGGGAATTACAAAAAGAAACAAATAGGAAAGTCCACATACTGAAGGATGAGACTTACAGCCCTGCCCACCTTGTCTCCTGGAACCCTGGCAACCAGGACTATCACATCCAGGCAGAAGACTGGAAAACTCTTCTCTAAGCAATCTTATTGGCTCAAGAAGAAAAATAAACATTCTGACATTGGGGGTTCCCAGAAAAAAAAAAAAAGAAAAAAACAGTATAGCCAGGTAACCCTACAATGAAGCTCACAACAAACCCCATCTGTGAGATCGTGAGGTCAGAGCTTCTGATTGGCTTTTTAATATCCCCCTCTTGAACATGAGCAGACAATTAAAATTAGAATTTGTCCTGAGAACATGGATAGAAAAGGTGCTTAAACCTTTTCTATCCCTAAAGCTAGGGAACATTATTAAAATAGAGAAATTAGGGATCCCTGGGTGGTGCAGCGGTTTGGCGCCTGCCTTTGGCCCAGGGCGCGATCCTGGAGACCCCGGATCGAATCCCACGTCAGGCTCCCAGTGCATGGAGCCTGCTTCTTCCTCCACCTGTGTCTCTGCCTCTCTCTCTCTGTGTATCATAAATAAATAAATAAATAAATAAATAAATAAAAAAAATAGAGAAATTATTGTATGCTCTAGGGGGTGTCATTAGAAAAGGCCAAAAATAATTTGCCCAAGGAGCAACAATTTATGCCCGTTATTAGGATATGCAAAGATATACATCAAAAGAACTAGCTGGTAAAAAGAAGTAGTTGCCTCTTGGGAAGAAAAAATAGGGACAAGGGAATTCCTGTAGCAACAAGAATTGAGGGACTCCATTTAAGATCACGCGCCTAGGGATCCCTGGGTGGCGCAGCGGTTTGGCGCCTGCCTTTGGCCCAGGGCGCGATCCTGGAGACCCGGGATCGAATCCCATATCAGGCTCCCGGTGCATGGAGCCTGCTTCTCCCTCCGCCTGTGTCTCTGCCTCTCTCTCTCTGTGACTATCATAAATAAATAAAAATTTGAAAAAATAATAAGATCACGTGCCTATGTAACTTTTGTAAACATTGTGGGAAGGGGGGAGTGTAAGAAAATCGATTAGAGATGACTAAAGTTCTTGAAAAGTCAAGAGATAAGATGACACGTTTGCCAAGACATTCCCAGTTTTCATCTGTTAATAGTGCTTGTTTACTCCCCAAATGTCTGTTTGGCTAACTTCATAATGGATGTGTCAGACTGAACCTCTCAAACCCACCCATCAACCTTAACATCACCTTAGCATGAGACATGGTGTCCTCCCCTGGGATCCAATAGGAAGTACGCAGCACCACCTATGAAATATCCTTGCCGAAAACTCAAAACAAAAGAGGGGGATCCCTGGGTGGCTCAGCAGTTTAGTGCCTACCTTTGGCCCAGGCCGTGATCCTGGAGTCCTGCGATCAAATCCCACGTTGGGCTCCCGGCATGGAGCTTGCTTCTCCCTCCTCCTGTGTCTGTGTCTCTGCCCCCCTCTCTCTCTCTCTCTCTATCATTCATAAATAAATAAATAAATAAATAAATAAATAAATAAATAAATAAATAAGAACATTACAACAAAGACAGTTATTGGGGCTGAATGGTGGGTACGTGGGTGCTCAGGCACAGTAGTCCCCCTCCTTATCCAGAGAAAACGGTTTCAAGTCCCCCCCCCCCCTGCCCCGTGCATGCCTCAAACTGCAGGGAGTACTAACCCCTACTCGTGCGTACCTATGACAAAACTTAGGGACTCCAGTGGGGGGGGGGGGGGCGTTCAGCAGTTGAGGGGCCGCCTTCGGCTCAGGGCGCGATCCCGGGGTCCCGGGTTCGAGTCCCGCACCGGGCTCTCCACGGGGAGCCTGCTTCTCCCTGTGCCTACGTCTCTGTCTCTCATGAATAAATAAATAAAATACTTAAAAAAAAAAACTTAGTTTGTAAAATAGGTGCAGTAAGAGATTAACAATAAAAAGTAGTAATAGGGCAGCCACGGTTTAGCCATGATCCTGGAGTCCTGGGATCGAGTCCCACGTCGGGCTCCCTGCATGGAGCCTGCTTCTCCCTCTGCCCGTGTCCGTGTCTCTGCCTCTGTCTCTATGAATAAATAAATAAAAAAAATCTTAAAAAAAAAAAACTAGTAATAAAAAAGAACAGAACACGCTGTAATGAAAGTCACGCAAACGTGGTCTCTGTCTTTCCAAACACTGACTCCTGAGCGTGCCTTCCGCCCGCGATGCTCTGAGAGGACAAAGTTACCACGTGATGGGGCGACGTGAGTGACGTGAGTGACGTGAGTGACGTGACGTGACGCGATGTGACGTGACGTGCAGGACGCAGGCGCGTGAGGCAGCGTGAAGCTCCTGCTGTGACCTTCTGGTGACTCCTGAGGAGGGGGCGCTCCCGTCCGCGGCAGCTGACGGGGTGACGGAAGCTTCCAGAGCCCCCGCAGCGGAGGGGTGCGGGGGCTGCTGCGCCCGGCTCTCTACTCTGGGTACGTTTAAAATTTTCCAAAATAAGAACTTAAAGGGAAGAGGTTAAAAAGAAAAAAATCTTAGAAATTAGCAGGGGCGCCCGGGGGGCTCGGTGTGTTGGCAGCTTCCTTCAGCTGGGGGCGCGGCCGGGGTCGGGTCAGGTCAGGGTCGGTCTGCACGGGTCTGCTTGGCGCGCGCTCTCTCGCTCTCTGTCAGATAAATAAAATCTTTTTTTAAAAAAAAATTTTTTTAAAGAAGAAATTAATAAAGTAGGACTTCGTGGGAAGCACGTGGACTGGGAGTCCTGAGTTCGGGTCACGCCCCGGGCTGCTCCACTAACCGGCCCGGCCCGTGTGAAGCGGACAGGTCCCATGTGGGGCCTGTGGGAGGACCTTCCAGGTGAGGCTGTCAGGGATGCGGCGACCTGACCCGAGGAAGGGAGCGGAGCAACGGCCCTGAGGACTCCGCGCTTCCCGACGTCTTGAGCTTGCGGTGGAGACGCTGGTGGTGAGTTCCGGCCCAGGGCGCGCTGGGTCCCCTCCTGAGCCCCTCGACTAGCTTGCAAGCAGCGAGGTAAACTGCCTGGAAACGTCGTCGGAACGTTCTGGATTAGGAAGTGCCTGCAGACCCAACGACCCAAGGAGGCTTGCTAAGCAGCTGCGGCCTGTTCAGTCGTCAGGGAAGTGTGATTTGCACGTCTGTATTACAAAAGGGCTTATTTTCAGCCTTTCCAAAAAGCAGAAAGAGGGAAGCGTGCCTAATAAGGCGGCTGGCATCTGAGGCAGAAGGTGGCTCTTCCTCATCCTCTCCTTTCCCCTTCTGAGCCTGCACCTGCAAGCGTGCGCCTGAAGCCCTCTGTAGGATTGGAACGAAAGAGCAGACGGGAAGAGATCAGGTCCGACAGGGGTGGAGGAAACCAGTACCTACCACCTCCAGGGGCGAAGAAACGACAGAAGCACCGTTTTCGTCTCCCCACCCCGGCCGGGCCCTGCTGCCACGAAATGTTCTGTTCACGTGGGACTGGCTGCCCAGTGCCACAAAGGAAACCCTTATGAGAGAGAGCTCCTTGAGTTGCCCTTGGAAACAGCATCCCAGAGATCTCTGTACTCTTGCCCTGCCACCGTTTGTAGAGCATCATCCATCGTGAAGGGATGGATGGCAACTCACACTCCAGTTCCCTCTTCGGCACCCCCCCGCTCCCAACTAAAACCTCAGCTTCTCTCCCTCAGCCTATCACAAGGGCCTGTGAACAGCCTTCGGTCAGCGGGGTGGTCTTCCACCTTGGTCCCCTTTGCTTTAGGCCTGAACCTCTTGGCCTCTCGGACTCCGCATCTCTCCAGTCTCCCCAGACCTCTTTTGTTACTCGGGGGCACTCCCAACCCCTGCGGGGACGGCTGTGGGAAGTGCAGCCCCAGGTAGTGGATCCCCCAGCCTGAGGTGGGGAGGAGATAGAGCAGCCCCAGGAGGAGTGAGGGGATGTGGTCCCCAAGTCTTGTCCACCGGAGTCATCAATCGAGGCAGCTCAGCACATAGTGCAGAGTCAGAAGCCAATGAGGATCCCGAAAGGCAGAGAGAGCCTCAGGTAGCCAGCAGAAGGTGAACCGGGTCATTTCCGGAGATGAAGCATAAGTGCCTGAGGTAGCTTTACACCCCCCCCCCCAAACATACACACACACACACACACACAAAGTTTAATGAACACAAGTAGCACAGGGATAAATTCTCCTGAGAAACTACCTAATCTCTTTCAGATTAAGCTGCTGTGTTAGTTTGGACATATTTGGTTGGAACAGAATGCTGGGCTAACCGTGGTTTAAGCAAGAAAGGCGTTTTAGTATCTCCGGGAACGAGAAGCTTGAAGTTGAATCCTGTCTGCCGCGGAACAGCAAGAAGATGTCAGGATGCTGGACTGCCGTCTCCACGGTTCTCCTGGCCTTTCTCTCGTGGTCATAAGATGGTTGTCATAGCTCCAAGCATCACATTTTCAAGCGCTATCACCCAAGACAAACAGGAAGGGGAGAGGCAGACCTCTCCGTCCACTATACTCTGTTGTCAGAGCAAACAAATACTTCCTCTGAGTCCCCAGCAGACTGAGTCCCATACCTGCCTGTAGGCAAATCACAGGCACAGAGAAGCGGTGTGACAGACTTGGCTTAGACCACGTTCGAAGTCTGGACCTTTCTTCACTGAGCAAATGCTGCCCTTTGACACCTGAACAAAATTTGAATCATTCGCATGAAGAATTGGGTGGGGGTAGGAAACGGAACCCACAGGGTCTATCACTGCTGAGGTCCTCTTTGTCTCCCTTGTTTGAACCTCCTCCCACCTCCCCAGTGCAAACCACTTTTATCATTCCAGACTTTACATGTATACACACACAACACACTGTAGTAGACAGTAGACTTGGGGTATTTAATAGACTTACGGTAGCGCGCACGCATGTTTGTGATAAACATGCCATCCTACTTAGCATCTTCTTGCAATTTGCTTCGCCACTCAATATATCTCAGTGATCCATCCATATCAATACTTATTGATCCATTCTATTTTTGTAACAGCTGTATAGTGTTTCCTAGTGTGGACATATCGCAGTTTATTCAGGTACTTCCCTACTGATAGCCTCTTGGTTGTTTTTAGAGTAGCTGCTAAGCACTTCTGTGGATAAGTGCACAGGATGTTCTCCCGTTGCCCCTCCAGATCCATCTTCCTCTGCCCTGTGTTCAGATTGCTGATCACCATAAATAGCATGAGCCAGCTCTCTTGCTCTCTGGCTCTGGTTGGGTGAAGCCTCTGTGAGTGGCAGGAAATCCGAGAATCTCAGAGAAGTTAAGAGTGTTATCCCCCTCGTTCACTTCCTGCCAAGCTGCAGGTTGGCATGTGTTCCTCTACTGAGGCCACAGCTCCTGTCCAGGGGATGCGCATCCCTACAGCTAAAGCTCTTAGGGGGCTCCAGTATCCGCTCTTGTTCCCCTGCTACTTCAGGCCCAACAGTGGTAGCATTTCTCCCTGCTGCTGACAGTCCCCCTCCAGGAGCTGTCTCCTGGATTCTGATTGAGCTGATGACATTCATTTAAAAGAACAAGAACCATGAAGACCCAAACTTTCCCATGCATGGCTCCATTTGTCTACTAATTTGCCTCACTATTCCTCCTAGTGTCGCCCCTTCCCAGCTTTTACTTTGATCTCCTCTTTATCACTTGGTCTCTGTGTAAGCAGCATCCCAGATGACCCCCACCCCAATCCACCCAGCTCCTGGACTCGACTCTGCATGTTACCGTATGAGGACACTAGGTCCTCATCCTGACTGACCTGTCCTCGTATGGGGAACCCACTAGGTTTTTAATAGGCAGCTGCTTAGTGGGAGCTAGAAAACATTCTCCATTCTCACAAAGCAGGACCAGGAATGTGCATGTGGTCTCCAACTACAGGAATGTTTCTCCAGAGACATGACAAGAGCCCAAGGCTCCCTCTCACCTCTCTCAGCTCCCTTACACTTCACTTCTTGCTTCCTCTTTTTTTTTTTTTTTTTAAGATTTATTTATTTATTTGAGAGAGCAGGGGAAGAGGGCTGAGGGAGAGGATCTCAGCTGTTGGGTGGTAGAGTCAGAATTTGAACCTTAAGTTACTAGACTTCACAGCCCCTATTCATTTGCAAAGAACTCTGGAAATTTGTTGACTAGTTACTAAACCCATCTCAGGGCCTAAAGTAGAGAAATTACTTCATGTGGAGTTTAAGAGGAAGGATGAGGTAAGCCTGGGTGGCTCAGTCAGTTAAGCATCCAACTCTAGTTTTTGGCTCAGGTCGTGATCTCATGGGTCTCGTAACCGGAAGAGTTCTGACTTGACCACCCAACAGCTGAGAGGCCTCGTGCAAGTTATTTATCTGTTCTTGCCTCCATTTCCTCATTGTAAAGTTGAAATTGTAGTATTACTTACCTCTTAAGTTGTTTTAAAGATACATTAGATGTATCTAAATATATATCTCAAAGGTCTTAACATAAAGCCTAGTCTGGGGAGAGTCCTCTCATACGTGGTAATAGATATTATTCATTCAACACTATATAAATTGCTGTGGAAGTAAAAGCCATGGTCCGATCCTCAGAGAGTCTGCAGTCTACACTGGAAGATGAGAAGAACATTAATGAACAACACAGGTGACCCTATATTTTTGAGGAGCAAGTTATATGGCATGAGTTCCAGGGCAACAGTATTGGGATGATTCTTTCACATATCTGAACTTTCATGTTGCCTGACAGGTTCCTGAGGGTAAACACCAGGCATTAATGCCTCTTGCATGCCCAGGGCTTAGCACACAGTAGACATTTGAACAGTCTGTCTAAATACCCAAGGAATACTTGGATCACACATTAGAACAAGCACCTCATTCTTTACAAAGCACTTTGAAACTGAAGCATCATTTCATTCCCATAACAACCCTGTACGATAATTACTATTGTTATCATCTGAATTTTCCAAAATAAGGAAACTGGCTCAAAAAGCTTAGCACTTTAAGTCCCACAGGCATTTTATAGTAGGAATGGTCTGGGACCTAAGAACTTTGACCATAAATATGGAGCTTCCTCCTACAAAGGGCCATACAAGCTCATAAGCTAAAAAAAAAAGTCTATCTTCTGCCAAATGTCTTTTTCTGCCTCCAGTATGCTCTCTTTCTAAACCTTTCTCTGCTTTCTTTAGCTGATACTGCTGGTTCCATCCATCTTCCTTTAGCTAAAAGGAATCCAATTCATTAGGATTTCTTTTCAGGGAGGCAGAGACTCTACTGTTTATCCAAGCCCCTATCAGACATATAAATGCACAATATAATCATTAAACTCTGAAATACATGACACAGTCATAACCACACACAAGCTGGGAAAAAGCTCATTACCTCCAGTGGGAGATACTGAACATGCTTAGTACTTTCTCCTTACAGGGTCAGGGCAGAATATTAGCTCCCTGATTAGGAGAAATGTTTTATTTTGCCCAGAAATTCTTCTAAAAGCCATTATATTATTGATAAATCCTAGGTTATTTGTATGCTTCTGAATGCATTGGAAAGCAATGTTTTAAAAATTTTTTGTTTTATCATGGAAAACACTGCACACCCTTTGGGGAAAGAAAATCAACCAAAATGAAGTGTGTAGGGGTGCCTGTGTGGCTCAGTTGGGTAAATGTCTTACTCTTAATTCCGGTTCATGTCATGATCTCAGGGTGGTGAGATTGAGCCCCACATTGGACTCTGCACTGGGCATGGAGCCTGCTTGAGATTTTCTCTCTCCCTCTCCCTCTCCCTATGTCTCTCCCTCTCACCCCTCACCCCACCCCCAACTTGTGCACGTATATGCAGGCATAGTCTCTCAAAAAAAAAAAAAAGGAAAAAAATTAAATGTGTAAAGTAAAAATTGAAAATGCTCAAGAAGGGATCCCTGGGTGGCGCAGCGGTTTGGCGCCTGCCTTTGGCCCAGGGCGCGATCCTGGAGACCCAGGATCGAGTCCCACGTCGGGCTCCCGGTGCATGGAGCCTGCTTCTCCCTCTGCCTGTGTCTCTATCTCTCTCTCTCTCTCTCTGTGACTATAATACATTAAAAAAAAGAAAAGAAAAGAAAAAAAGAAAATGCTCAAGAAAATGAGAAGACAAGCCACAGACTGGGAGAAAATTTTTGTGAAAGCCATACCTAATATAGAACTGCTGTCCAAAACACACAAAGAACTCTTAGAACTCAACAATAAAATGAACAACTCAATTTAAAAATGGGCAAAAGACCTGAACAGACAACTCACCAAAGAAGATAAGATGGAAAATAAGCATATAAAAAGATGTTCAACATCATTAGTCATTGGGGAATTGCAAATTAAAACAATAATGAGATACCACTATACACCTGTTAGAATGGTCAGATCTAAAATGCTAACAGCACCAAGTACTGGCAGGGATCTGGAGCATGGAATGGAATGAAAATGGAAACTCTCATTTGTTGCTGATGAGAATGCAAAATGGTACAGCCACTTTGGAAGACAGTTTGGCAGCTTCCTACAAAACTATACTCTTACCATACAACCCAGCAATTGTGCTTCTTGGTATTTACCCAAATGAGCTGAAAACATGTCCACACAAAAACCTGCACATGGATGTTTATAGCAACTTTATTCAAAACTTGGAAGCAAACCAAGATGTCCTTGCCAAAACTTAGAAGCAACCAAGATATCCTTCCGATGTGGGTTCACTGTAGCAAATGTAACACTCTGGTGGGGGATATTGATAGTAAAGGAGGCAGGAGAGGGGTGGGGCTGGGGATATATGGGAAATCCTTGTACCTTCCTTGCAGTTTTGCTGTTAACCTAAAACTGCTCTAAAAGTCTATATTTTTCAGAGTGAAAGTGATTTCCCCTCAGCTTCCCATGTGCAATCCCACTCCCTATATGCAGTTGTTGTCAAATGTTTATTATATTTTCTTCCAGTCTTTTTTCTCACACACACATAATGTATAAGAATATGTAAGGCCTTTTTTAAAGGTCAGCACAAGGTCTGTATATACAATAACAGTGTCTTGTTATAATAGTGGAAATACTTCAAAGTACCTAGTTGTTCAAAATGGGGAATAGTTAAGTAAACTGTAACAAGTTGTTAACTTGTAATACAAGTTGAACAACTACATAATGGAAACTACTTTGGACTCTAAAGAATCTAGAGAAGGAGGAGGAATGGCACCTCTAGAGAAGAGTAGAGGTGATGGTGATGGTGGTAGTGGAAGTAACAGTGGCAGTAACAGTCATAGCTGTTGTAATAGCAGCAGTAGTAAGAATAAAGTAGTAGTAGCAGTAGTTAGAGTAAATAGTGGTGGAGTAAACTAGTAGTAGCAGCAGCAGCAGTAGCAGTAGTAGTAGTCATAGTAACCATAATAGTAATAGAATAAAGTAGTAGTAGTACTACTACTAGTAGTACAGTCAGAACCGGATTTAAATTCCTGTCTTCCTGTTTAAACAATTACCAAGCACTTGCCAAACCTTAATTTTTTTATCTGTACCACAAAAATAGTAGTGCTTACTACTAAATCAATTAAATTGATAGGCTGTATGTAAAGTCCTCAACAAAGTGTCTGGCACCTAATAGATGCCACAGTCCCTGCTCAAGGGTAGACCCTTTTCTTGGTAATCAAGTCTAGCACAAAGTCAGCAGTAAAATAAATGCTAGCTGAGTTGAACTGGAGTAGAATGCTATAACTTTTTAAAATCAATATTGTATTTAGAGACATGATGTGAGATTTGGGATATCAAGAAAGACAAGACTTAACAGAGGGAATGAAGCACTGACACAACATAGAATGGTCTGGGAGTTGAAGTCAGGGAAGCCTATGCTCTCCTGCACAAAGTGGAAGGACCATCACAGTGATCTGGATGCCAGAAGCTGCAGCAAGACTGCCCATCTCCCCTGATAATGAACTTTTCTCTGTGCTGCTATCATGGCTCTCTGTTGACTCTCTGAGAGAAAAACAAAAAAAACAAAAAACAAACCTGTGCCAAAAAAAGAGGCAGAAAAGTAAGTTCTGATAAAGGAGAAGGAAGGAGGGATACCTGGGTGGCTCAGTAGTTGAGTGTTTGCCTTCAGCTCAGGGCATGATCCCTGGGTCCTGGGATCAAGTCCCACGTCGGGCTCCCTGCATGGAGCCTGCTTCTCCCTCTGCCTATGTCTCTGCCTCTCTCTCTATGTCTCTCATAAATAAATAAAATCTTAAAAAAAAAAAAAGAGAAGGAAAGAGGAAAGTCATTGCTGAACCTATAGAACACTGTAGGAACATTCTTTAAAAAGAAAAACAACTCTAATTTTACATTACAAATATGTGCCCATTTTTGAGGAGAAAATCATCCACAATCTTACCAGCAAGAGGAAGCTCCTGTTAAAACCTTGGTCTTCCCTCCTTCTCATGAATCTTCTCCTATGCTGCATACATATATCATACACATATGTGTAAAATAGTATATATGTATGTGTTTTCTGTATATGATACCCTCTCATCATGTCAATAAAAAGTCACCCATGACATCAGTTTTAATGGCTGAATAGAATTCCAGTGTCTGGCTAAACCATACTTTATGTAACCAGTCATCCATTGTCAGATATTTGGGTCATTTCCAAAATCTTGCTATTATAAACAGAGCTGCCAGGAACTTCCTTAGAGCCATACAGTGAACTTCTGATCCTCTTTCACAGAAGGATGAAAGAGAACAATGGGCTATTTGCGAAAGTTGACTTCAACTCCAAACCACAATCCCCCTTCCCCACCCCTGGTGATACCCAGTCCTCCGGAGTCCAGCTGGAGGAATCCACGGTCAGGACCTTAGATTCCTGAGGATTTGCCCCACTCCCAGAAAGAGTGTCTGAGACTTTCTGAATGCACACAATTAGATTTGAGGGCCCTGAAACCAGGCCAGCTCTAGCCCAAACTGGGAAGCAGATGAAAGAAATCTTGGCTCCCTTTCAACTCCTTCTTTGCTGTTTCCTTTCCCTAGCACTGTCCAGCCCTCCCAAGAGGCAACTACCCAGCATCCCAAGCCCCTGGGTCCAACTCTCCCCATCTGATCCCACTAATTTCTACAGCTGTGACGACAGCCAGACCACACCTTCTGCTAATGTACACTCTTCAAGAAGCTCCATTTAACATCTTGAGTCAACCAACATGCTTTGAAGTAAACACTGCAGGAAGGCCCAGGTGAGTAAGACTTATCCCTGCCCTCGGGGAGCTTATAGTCTATAGTCTACTTCGGTTTCCTAGGGCTGCCATAACAAGTGACACAAACTGGGTGGCTTGAAACAACAGAAATGTATTGTCTCACAGTTCTGGAGGCTACCAGTCAAAAATCAAGGTTTCAACAGGGCTGTGCTCCCTCTGATGGTTCTAGGAGAGATTCCATTGTTGCCTCTTCCCCACGTCTCATGGTTGCCAGTAATCCTTGGTGTTCCTTGGCTTACAGCTATACCTTTGCAATCTCTGCCTCTCTCTACCCATGGCCTTCTTCCCTGCACATCTGGTCTCTATGTCCAAATTTCTTATGGGACATAAGAAATTCTTCCCATAAGAGGAAGCTCTTATGGGACACCAGTCACACTGGATTTAGGGCTTACCCTAATTCCATATGACCTCATCTTGACTAATTACATCTGCAAAGACCCTAATTCCAAATATGGTCACATTCTGTGGTTTCAGATGGACACGAATTTTGGGGGGCATCCTACTCACCCCAATTTGTGCTCTCATAGAGAGAACGATGAATATAAAAAATCAGGAGCACCTGGATGACTCAGTGGTTGAGTATCTGCCTTTGGCTCAGGTTGTGATCCTGGGGTCCTGGGACCAAGTCCCACTTCAGGCTCCCTGCAGGGAGCCCTCTTCTCCCTCTGCCTGCGTGCCTCTCTCTGTGTCTCTCTCATGAACAAATAAAGTCTTAAAAGAAAAAATATATGTATATGTGTATGTATGTGTGTGTGTGTGTGTATATATATATACCAAAACTGTAGGCATCAAATTACTATCATCGCTTTAAATGGACCAAGAGAGCTAAAGTATGGGGATATGGAGTGTGCCCTGCAAGTATCTCCAAGTCACCATCTTGTACCTCCTAGTCTGGCTATGCCTATGAGCCAGCCTTGCTGCAAGTTCCCAAGAGACCCTCTAAAACTGCCCGTGGAATAAGGAATACTTGAATTCCTTCCAATGCTGCTCACAAGCCCGTTTTTTTCTGACCATAAGTTCCAGAGACCGTTGTGGCAGGGCAAAGATAGAATGTAATGAATATATAAAGGCAAAACTGCAACACCTTTTCCCTGAATTTGCTATACTTTTGGTACATTTGTCCCCTTTTCTTCTGCTATCTCATGTTTTAAAAGTGGGAGGAGAAAAAATAAAAATAAAAAGTGGGAGGAGGGCAGCCTGGGTGGCTCAGCAGCTTAGTGCCACCTTTGGCCTGGGGCGTGATCCTGGAGACCCGGGATCGAGTCCTACGTCGAGCTCCCTGCACGGAGCCTGCCTCTCCTTCTGCCTGTGTCTCTGCCCCTCTCTCTCTCTCTCTCTCTCTCTCTCTGTCTCTATCATGAATAAGTGGATGGGATCTTTAAAAAATAATAATAAATAAATAAAAAGTGGGAGGAGGTACCTGAAGCAGCACTGGGCTCTTTGAACCCAGGAGCTTGCTTGTTCGTGCCCCTGCACTGTACTGCTAGCACAGCCGGGCTGCAGACTCCTGGTGAGACAGTTAGCCAGGAGCCTTTCTCACCAAGACCTTGGGCGGCAGTCTCTGCCTTTTCAGAGCTGGTCTTCAGCCCTGCAAGCACAGGGCACAGGCTGGAATTTGAGAGCCACTCATCCCAACCCATCCCTTGGGTGTGAGAAGCCCACAGGGTTCTCTTCAGAGGCATTTGCTCCACTGCTAAATCCTCCCCTTAGACAACTTACAGGGTGACTGTTGTTTCTCCACTGGTTTGTATGGATGACAGGAGCAACTCATAGCAAGTGTTTTCATGGTCCATACCTCACCATGTCCCCACACGTCCAGTGGAGACTCTGACCCTGTCCCCAGGCTGTCTTCTGTAGGCACTTTTCACTCTTGGCATGAGAGTTTTGTGTGGAAGTGCAGGAGAGGTCAGCCTTTGGGAGCAACCCTCAAGCAATGAATAACAGGAGATGGTGAAAAATGCCCCAGATTTTTTGCACTTGGGAGGAGGGGGCATAACTCTGACTTTTGCTTTCTGAGGTCTCCCAGAGGTCCCAGCAGGACTGGGCCCTGGTTGCCCACAATGTAGTCTGTTTATTAGAGTATCATGGGTTATCTCCCTTCCCTACTTCCCTCCCTGGGCTTCCTGGCATCTCATCCCAAACAAACTACTTGCACTCAAATCAATGTTTCCAGGCTGGCTTCAGGACAGTCAGGACACACGGTTGCATTAGCATGCATTTCTCTGTTGGGTAACGAGTTCCCCACAGAGAGGCACCAAATCTCACTCTTCTGAGCACTCATTTGGTCCCTGCCAAATGTGTTATATGTATTACCTCATCTCAATAGAGTTCAGCACTATCATTATTCCCATTTTACAAATTAGGAAAATGAAGCTCAGAGAGCTTAAGTTGCTTGTCCAAAGTCATGCAATCTAGAAGAAGGAGCTGAGATTTGAACCAAGGCAGCCTCTCTCTGTAGCCTACACCATTGATGATTGCCATTGGGAATGGTCTTCAGTAAATGTTTGTGGAAGAAACAAAGATGCTAGCAAGCAAACCTGACAAGAATTGGTACAAAGTACTCATTATTTGGATGCTGGAGATAGGGCTCAAGACCACTTAATTTCTTGAACATATTTAAGACCCAGTAGAAAAAAAAAAAAGACCCAGTAGAGACAGAGGCCATTAGAGTGTCCTTTCCCAAATTTTCATGAGTTTTTTTTTCTATTCATTTATTGATTCAAGAAGCATTTATTGATTCCTACTGTGTCCAAGACACTGGACTAGGCCCTGTGCAGGCTACAGAGAAATGTAATGTAAATTCAAGGAGGTTTTTTTGGTCCAACATCTTAGTGAGCCTGCAATGAGAGCAGCTGCTCTCTGAGCTTCACTATGCTGCAGGGACATCAAGAAAAAAGATCCTGGAAAGTCGCCCAAAAAAGACAAAAGACCCAGTGAACAAATCTGGGGGCAAGGCCAAAAAGAAATGGTCCAAAGGCAAAGTTCGGGACAAGCTCAATGACCTGGTCTTGTTTGACAAAGTGACATATGACAAACTCCATAAGGAAGTTCCCAACTCTAAGCTTATAAGCCCAGCTGCTGCCTCTGAGAGACTAAAGATTCGGGGTTCCCTGGCCAGGGCAGCCCTTGAGGAGCTCCTTGGTAAAGTTTTTATTGAACTGGCTTCAAGGCACAGAGCTCAAATCATTTACCCCAGAAACACCAAGGGGGGAGCTGCCCCAGCTGCTGATGAAGATGATGCATACACAGGTCCTACCAGCTGTATGTTTTGGAAAACGAAACGTTATTAAATCATAAATAAAGCAAATTCAAGGAGTTTATAATCTGCTGGGGGTGGAGGAGACAAAAATAAGGCAGAAGTAGTTGAAAGGATAAATTTTAAGACTAGAGCCATCAGGGATGGTGAATGGCATGACAAAGACACGCGAGCCAAGCCACAATGCAAGGGGATTCCAGACAATTTGCTCCATCATTCTGCCCTGCCCCCTCCTCCAAGTCAAAGCAAATTGGGGAGGAAAAGGTAATGTTTACCAGGGGCAAAACCAAGGTTTAAGAGACAACTGCTGAGGATTATAGATACATGGTCATTCGCAACTGCTTTTCAAGCTAAGACACGCATAAAGGAATACAAATCACATACTTAAAGAGGTCACCTTTCCTTCAGGTCTCAAGGCTGATTGAGTAAGTGTGACCGCCATGGCTTCTGCTCCGAAAACTTGGCACCAGAGGACACTGTGTAACTGCCAGCCCTCACTGTTGTGCTTGGATCACACTGCCTGGAGTCCAGGAGTCAGACTTTGGGGATTGGAGATATTTCCCTGAAGGCTTGGCAACCGAGACCTCATTTACAGCTCCTGTTCTGGGAGAGTATTGCTTCTTTACTCACCTTCAACTTCTCCCCAGTGAGGGAGTGGGCAGGCCAGATTGGCACACAGGATGAGAAATGGAAAGAGCCCAGCCACACACTCTGCACAATTTGGTAGAGATCAGGCATGGAAAGCCTTGAAGACTCTGGGCTACTGTGGGTAGAACTGGCTCAAAAGAACCTCACCCTTGGTGGCTGTGTCCAGACCTAAGAGCCCCCACTATCATCCAGCTACCCTCAAATTAGCATACTAAGTAAAAGCAATGTCTGCTATGCAAACACAGCTTCAAGACCTACCACCAAGCCTCAACCAGTAGCTGCCCCCAGGCCTCTTCCAAATAGAAATCCTACAGGCACCATTCTTGCCAGCTCATATGGGGCAACCAGAGTTTCACAGCCATGGCTATTGGAAGTCAAAGGCTGGATCCAGGTTCCAGGAGTTTCCAGGGAGTTTTGCCATTTACTCAGCAACAGTCTGAAGCCCAACTACCACCAGCAGTTGTTGAAATGACACTTGTGTAGCCAGTGAGCCCATGTGGGGATCATATCATGGCTTTCCCCACACTCTGCCACAGATCAGGCAGGGGTAGGTAGGGGTATTGGTGTGGGTGGGGCTGTGAGTACCAGGGACTGAGAGCAGAAGCATAAATGCTTCCCCATTTCCTCTTCCTCACCTCCCACTGTTCCTCAGATGCATTTCATAAAGCTGCTCAGAAGGTGGCCAATTCAGTAACACGTTGTTTTATTGGTTCTTCCTCCTTCCCTGTTTCACTCTCAAATAGACCGCTCACACAGAAGCATTCCTGTCAGGCTCTGCTTTCAGGAGAACACAGGCCCCAGCCCTCAGAAACCTCAAGAGATATCACACTTGGCTTTTGAAAATGAACCCAACAGAGCACAGCAATGAGAGTTTTCTCAATCTTTGCTTGTGCTTGTGTTGAATATGAAACCAGTCAAGCATTAACTCAGGGAGGTTCTCCACACATCCAGCCCAAAGAAGGAGAAAATGATCCCTCTATCTATATGAGGGAGGCACAGCAGGTGAATTCTTTTCACCAGGTCCTATTTCATTTTGTCAATTCACTAAAACCCATCTTGTGGGAGAGCCAGTGACTCACCATGTAAAAATGGGAAGAAGAGTTTCATTGGAAGTGGGAGGTTTTGCACATTTGCTTACACGCACACATCAGGACATAAAATGAGGTGACGTGGCGTAGCTGATGTCTGAATGCCCTCAGCTTAATGTAAAGATTTTAACCAAATATAGTAAGGAGGCTTCCATTTGAGAATCTAGCTCTCTCTTTCAAAGCAGATGATGGCTAAGAATAAGGGCAGGAACTAGGCAAGTGGAGAAGGGGATTAGTGTTAATATAAACCTGAGAGGTAAGAGCAGACTTCTAGGGAGGAGGGAAAGAAAAACCTCACACCCACTCCCCTTCGCGTGCCAAACCATAATGGCTTTCAAAGTGACATAGAAAACACCTAGTAACGTACACATCGTCGGGGGAAAGGTTGAGTTTTATTTAGGTGTGAGAACTAAGATTACAAATAGTAAGAAGAGTTGTGTCTAGTTTTTAGCACCTGTCACTGATTTAAAATCACATTTTAGGCTTAAGACTTTGTTATAACATCATTTTTTCCTAAATTAAAAAAATGTGAAGACTAGAACAAAACAATTACTTCTGAGTCTTCTGAAAGGCTGTGATTCAAAAAATAATAATTAAAAAAATATTTTCTTCATGCCCTCACCCCCAAAGGAGGGGCCATGAATACCTCTGACCATCCAGCTCCTGAGCACCTTGGCACCCAGTGAGAAGCATGAGCTATTCAAACCCATTCCTAGGTATCGACACAAGAGAAATGAAAACTTTAGTTCACACAAAAGCCCATACACAAATGTTTATGCACACTTATTCAGAATTGCCCCAAACTAGGCATGACCCAAATGCCCTTGGAAACAAACTATGGTACGTCCATACAACGTAACAGTGCTCCTCAATAAAGGAACAAACAACAGATGTAGGCAGCAACAGAAGAAATCTCAAATGCATTTTGCTTAGGGAAAGGAGCCAGTCTGAAAAGACTATAGGATTCCATGTATATGTCATTCTGGAAAAGGCAAAACAGAAAACAGATCCCTGGATGCCCAGGGTTGCTGGTGAGTGGAAGGAGGGGACTGATTACAAAGAGGCACGAGGGAATTTTTTGAGGATAATTGAACTGTGTGTATGTAGCTGAGGTGATAGTCATAAAACTGTATGCATTTGTCAATGCTCACAGAATTGTACCCCACTAAAAAGAGTGAATTTTACTGTGGGTAAATTATACCTCAATTAAGGGGGGAAAATGTCATGAGCCATGGAGTCCCCGGCCTGGGAAAGAACTTCAGCTCCTGCTGTTTGCTTTTTGTGTGATCTTGGACAAGGTTCTTAAGCTTTCTGAGCCTTGGTTTCCTCTTAATAGAGCCTCCCTCACAGGTTACAAGGATCCAAGGAGTAAGGCGGGGCCTGACACCCATTCAGCGTTAGGTCTTATCATGACCATCCAGCCAAGAGTCAGGGCGTCAGGCCCCTCCCCAGGTGGTCTTGCTAGCTCAGGGCCCATGCTCTACCACCCCAGGCCTCCTGCCACCCGCCCGCTGCCCAGTCTGGATTCCTGGCGAGAAACTAATACCATCCCTTGAGAACTCTGGGAAGCAATCCGCACTGGGTTAGAGCTTGGTGTTCCTGAAACCTGGCTTTGGGTTCCAACCAATAAACTGGCATCTCTAGGAGTTTTTAAATCTTTCCTGTGGCCACTCACTGTGCCCCTCAGCCGAGCCAGTGAGCTCATAAATGCCACACCAGGTGAAAGTTGCATGCTCATTCTCCCGTGCTCCTGTAGGGCTGTGATCTATCCATTCTTTAATTCCTGGCACATAGTAGACAGCCAATAAAGGAATAGGATGTATAGTCCCAGGGCAGCTAGTTTCTGGACATTTTATTAGACTGTGCTAGACATTGATTGCAGGTTCTAATTTTTTTCTTTCTTTTCTTTCTTTAGGCGTCTGTGTGTGTAATTCTCCTACCTAACACTTTCTCATGCATACTAATGAAAACCTACTCCCCAACTGAAGTGTTTTAAAGATCCCAAGCAGACTTAGGAAGTTGGGAGAGTTTTTCTTTAAGATTTTATTTACTTATTCATGAGAGACACAGAGAGAGTGGCAGAGACACAAGCAGAGGGAGAAGCAGGCTCCCTACAAGCCCGATACAGGACTGCATCCCCAGGACCCGGGGATCACACCCTGAGCCGAAGGCAGACGCTCAACCACTGAGCCCCCCAGGCATTCCTACATTTAGGAAGTTTTTGTTTTTTTTTGTTTGTTTGTTTTAATGATCTCTGAGGCCAACTACCCTTTTTTTTTTTTTTAAGATTTTATTTATTTATTCATGAAAAGACACAGAGGAGATAGAGAGGCAGAGACACAGGCAGAGGGAGAAGCAGGCTCCATGCAGGGAGCCTGATATGGGACTTGATCCCAGGACTCCAGGATCACACCCTGGGCCAAAGGCAGGCACTAAACCACCAAACCACCCAAGGATTCCCCAGTTAGGAAGTTTTATGGAACATTCCATTCATTATATTAAGTAACAAGATAAATCCCCTAACAGATTTTCATTGATTAGGAGGAAGTCCATGGCATGAACCATATGTGCACCTTGGGCAGGATTTAATTAGGTTCTAGGGAGAGTCACACCACTCCTTACCACCTTCTACGCCTGAGTCCGCACAGTGTCACCACAAAGACACCTCACCCACGGGGGCCTTAGTTTTCTCCTTTGTAATTGTTAAGGCCACTTCAGACTCATTCCAGAACCAACAGCCTCCAACTTAGAGGTTGTATTCCCATCGGTGGTAGCAGAGACATTTTATTGGAACTGAGGGTGACAGGCCAATGAGGAGAATGACGGAGCTGACCTGAAGAAGAGGAACAAGTGAAAGGAATGTCGCAATAGTGGCAGCTAATTGGCAAGTTTCTATTTCTTTGCTTTGAAACTTCTTATGATGGAATGAAAGATGCTCAGCCCCTCAAATGGGGCAGACAAATGGAGAGCGGGTACCCAAGGGCTTCAGCTGAGATTTGTAATGTTTTATTCCTTAATATTGAATACAATTCAACAGGGCTATGTGTCATATCGGGGTGTTAGGAGTTCATATCTGTGAGTTATAATGCACTCTGCATTTTTTCGTGTGTTTTAAATATTTCTTGGTAATTTTTTTTCAAGACACACTTCCTTCCTAAGTAACAAAAACTGTGGCGTGAGGGATTTTTTTGTTTTTGATTGCAGAAAGGGTGTTTCTGTACTTACCTGAGTAATCAATCCTTCCTTGGAAATAACCCCCTGCCACGGACCCCCCTGTCTCTCTGTCCCCTCCCACTGCTCGATTGGACCCCGCCTATCTGCTTGGATCAACAAAGGGAGCGACTACTAAAGCTGAAAGCTGAAAGCTCCGGGACTTCAGTTCCTTTAAACCCTTCCTACGGGCAGGTCAGCTGTACGCCTCCCCACTACGGGGTGTGGACAGACGCCCTGCTGCTGGGCCTTTGCTCAAGGATGGCGCAGGCAACAACCAGACACCCTGGCCGGGCCTGGAGCAAAAAGGATTCTGCATTTCAAAGGAATGGGCGAGGAGAGGGGAGGATCAGTCTCACCTCAAAGGCTAAAAATAACCCAGTTTTGTAGAACTTCTGAGTTCGTCCACAGGAAAAGAGGACTGAGTAGGATCTCTGTATCCCTCCTGCTGAACTTGTGCTGGTTCGGAAAGAGTTAAGTTGGGAGCTCCTTCCCAGGTTCTCTTCCAAGTCAACTTAAAACTAGAGCTTACCACTCATCTCTTAAAAAAAAAGATTTTACTTATTTTTTTCATGAGACCCAGAGAGAGAGAGGCAGAGACACAGGGAGAGGGAGAAGCAGGCTCCCTGCGGGGAGTCTGATGAGAGACTCGATCCCAGGACCCCAGGATCACGCCCTGAGCCCAAGGCAGTCACTCAACCACTGAGCCACTCAGGCGCCCCAGCCACTCATCTCTCCCATAATAAAAATGTGATTAGTAGGAACCAGGTGGGGTTCTGTCCCTCTGTTAAGAGGCAAGCCCCAGCAAGTGCAGGTGCACGGCAGCCTCCCTGAGGCTGTCTCTTCAGCTCGCCTAGGCCTTTGGCCTCTCTAGGCAGAGACCCATCTTTGAAAAGGCTGGAGGGGCTGATTAAAAACCCCACCGCTTCCCCTAGATGGTTTCATAACAAAGGAGATAACAGACAGAAAGTGCCTTTAGCCTTCTTGAGACTATCCAGCTGATGCTCCAGGCTACTTAGGGTCAGAGCAAGATGCCTCCTTTAGCCAAGACAGAGCCCTCTCTTCACTGGGTTTCCTTTACTGCTGAACTGCAGATTCTCTCAGACAAGAACCCCTTACTGCACGGGATGCTTCTCCTAATCACTCCAATCTGGGTGTTTGTAAACCTGTCTGAATTCCTTCTGCAGCAATGCCTCCCGTCACAGACAAGGGTTAGAGACACCTAGGGAGCCCCACTAGCTGGCTGGGCCTGGGGAATGTCAGACCTACAGACTTGACAAAGATTCTTTGCTGGACCAAACTTCAGCCAGGTTCCCGAACCTTCTCCTATGCCCATCTGTCCACTTCCTTGTAAAACCCAGTTTTACCAAAACCCTTGCTAGGTCAGGTTGACCAGAACTAACCACCCCCCCCCCCCCCCACACACACACACAATATCTGTTCACCTCCATCAGGTTCCTTATCCTCCACCACCCTCAAGTGATGTCGGGTCCCCCTGGCCTGCCCTCAGCAAGAATCCTGTAAGGTGGGGACTAGCCAGCGGCTCCCTTACCCTGAGGTTTCCTCTTAGTAGTTTCTCTGTTGACCCCCACCCCTCCTGCCCCTGGGCTACTACCTGGCCTGCTGCATTCCTTGTTGAGCCCCCTTCTGCCTACTGTAGAACCCCGCTGCAGCTGTCCTGAATAAAGTCTCACCATTTTTCCCGATTTTTTTTTTTTTTTTTTTTTTTTTTTTTAGTGTTTTCTTTAACTGCCTCCTCCTGGGTCCCTGGGCTGGACATCCTTCTTGGGAGCAGTAAGCAAGGAGTGAGGTTCTGCTCTATCAGATGGATCCACTGAGTAAACAAGCCAGTTTTCTACACACTAGCTGCTCTTCAGTGCAAGGACTTGCATGTGGAATGTGGCTCCACTCATCCATCCTTCAACTGGAAATCTCACTCAGCGGAGCACACAGCTGTCACAAAGCCAATTTTTCTTTTCTTGGTGAACATGCCCCCCCCTTCCCCCCGCCCCCCAGCATTGGATTTAAAGGTATATCAAGGACCACTCTTCCCTCCATCCAGGTGTTGTTGCTAAGTGTTTATCAGGCCCTCATAGGCTGCAGCAAACTTCAGCTTTTGTAGAGGGATAGATCCAAATAAGGCAGCCTCTGAAAGAGGTAAGAAGGCCAACTGCCTGGATGTGGACCTGAATAATTGTTCAGGTTCTGCCCCCTAAAATCCTAAAATTCACCTCTTTGAATTACTTCTAAGAAAATATGAACAGGTAACATTTTTTAAGGGATTCCTCTCTGCCAGGCCCTGTACTCAGCCTTGAAAGAGATCATCGCATTTGATCCCTACGTTTACAGCGGCAGGGACTGGAGCTTTTCTAACAGGGTCATGGAAATGTTCTCACTGTCACACAGCCAGTAAGAAGTGGAGCCAGGATTCAAACTGATTCCGTCTCATTCCACGTCCAGAGTTCCTAACCCTGATCTCTAGAAGGGCCCTCGCTGAGATGCCAAGTGGTCTAGTGGGGCAGGAGAACGAGAATAGACATTGGAAGACGTGTTGCTGAACCTAATGCTTCATGTGATTGTGAGGAATAGTACAACATCTCGGGATCTCAGAGTCGCAGAAAGGAAATAATGATATGAGGTTGGCTTCCTTCACAAGAGTGGTTGGACGGGTTTTCCTGCTAATCTCTAGAGGGAGGCAGAAAGGAGATAAGCGAGCTCACAGGAGGAAGTGACCAAGATTCCTCAGCTTGCCATGCTTCTTAGAAAGTATCCCTTCTCCCCGTAGAACTCCCCCCACCTTTTTTTAATATTGTATTTATTGGGACGCCTGGGTGGCTTAGCGGTTAAGCATCTGCCTTCGGCTCAGGGCATGATCCTGGAGTCCCAGGATGGAGTCCCACATCGGGCTCCCTGTATGGAGCCTGCTTCTTCCTCTGCCTGTGTTTCTGCCTCTCTGTGTCTCATGAATAAACAAAATCTTAAAAAAAAAAAAAAAAAAAGAAAGTATTCTTACGAAAAATAAAGATTGTATTTATTCATGAGAAACACAGAGAGACCGAGACTCAGGCAGAGGGAGAAGCAGGCTCCCCTCAGGGAGCCTGATGCAGGACTCAATCCCAGGACCCCGGGATCATGACTTGAGCCAAAGGCAGATGCTCAACCACTGAGTCACCCTGGGGCCCCTGAGCTCCCTTTCTAGCTGGTGCCTGGAACACAGACCCTGCCCCCAGCCTTCTCTCTGGGGTTTCAGTAGCTACCAGGGAGTTCTGGAAGAGAGCACACACAATGGGCTGCTCTAGGTGCCCAGGTTTCATCTTAAGGAAAGTGATACCGCCCTTTTGCTGGGTGCTGGAGGCCTTCCTTCCACAGGAAAGGATGTTTTGGAGTCTGGCAACTTAGCCATTTTCATTGAAATAGTCTCCAAAGCAGAAGAGAGGTTAATGTCTAAGGCAGATCCTGAAGAGGTCCCATTACAGGCACTGAACTTCTCTGAAGCTTGGTCTTCAGTAGTCTCCCCTTATCTGTGGTTCTGTTCCAGTTACTGTTGTCAACTGTGGTCGAGAAGCAGATGATCTTCCTTCCCACAAATAGATCAGCGCTGCACTACGTGCTCCACCGTCCCTGTCACTCCATCTCACACGTAGGCAGTTTATCATCTCCCATCATCACAAGAAGAAGAGCCAGGACAGCACGGTAAGATATCTTGAGAGAGAGAAAGAGACCACATTGACGTAACTTTTATTACAGTATATTGTTACCATTGTCCTATTTTATTGCTGTTAATCTCTTATTATGCCTAATTTATAAATTAAGCTTTAACATAGCTAAAGAGGTATAGGAAAAAACATCGTGTATATAGGGTTCAGTACTACTGCGGTTTCAAGCATCCACTGGGGGTGGTCTTAAATAAGAACAGACTACTGTATATTTTTTTAAATACATGCAAAGTTTTCATTCTAGTCATGTCTATGTCCATTTTATTTTCTCTTTTAATTTTTTAAAACTTTATTTAAATTCAATTTAATTATCATAGTTTATCATTAGTTTGAGAGTTTGGGGATTCATCAGTGCCTGTAACACCCAATGTTCTTCATATCACGTGCCCTCCTTAATGCCCATCACCCAGTTATCCCATCCACCCACCCACCTCCCCTCCAACGACCCACAATTTGTTTCCTAGAGTTCAGCGTCTCTATGGTTTGCCTCTCTCTCTGATTTCATCTTATTTTTGTCCCTTCCCCTATGTTCATCTGTTTTGTTTCTCAGATTCCACATACCAGTGAGATTGTATGATAATTGTCTTTCTTGGATTTATTTTGCTTAGTATAATACCTTCTATTTCCATCCACATCGTTGCAAATGCATGGCCATTTATTTTAACAACAACAAAAAAAATGTTTTATTACTTAGTTGCGTTATTTATCCCCCACCCCAAAACTGGGTAATCAGTTGTAGTTACTTACTGAACACAGCACTGGTTTTACAGACCTTACTTCACTAAATACTCACAATCACCCTCATGAGCAAGTGCTGTGATCCTGCCCACTTTAGAGATGGGTAACTAACTCTTCCTTACTTCGTTGCTGTCAGCACCATAGAGACATGTTTTGCCTCCAGTTTCTCCACCCTGGGTTCTATAGATGACTGCTCTCCCTTAATTAAGGTCATATGAAAGTCTTCATCATTGTTATTTTTTAAAATATAAAACTGTGTAGTAAATATTATGATAAACATACATTCCTCAAACTATACACTTTTCTAAGACTGAGAAACCCCTCCCACCCTTCTGAAAATGCCTGAAACAGAAATTTGCCTTGAGTGTTCCTTTATTTCAGATAAAGACCCAGTTTAATGTGGTGATTAAACTATTTAAACTCAAAGCTTGGGCTCAGGAGTTACAAATCCCCACTAAGCCATTTCCCCCTGACGTGATCTTGAGCTAATCATTTACTCTCAGCTTTAGTTACTTACCCATAAATTGGGGATAATAATAGGACCTACCCATAGGGTTGTTAGAATTCAATGAGCTAATACACACATATATATATACACCTGTCACAAAGTAATTGCTAAATGTCAAAAGCTTTCCTTATTAAAGGGCTTTGGGGTGGAGATTGCTTTAAGCAATACCTTTTAGTCAATGCCTAAAACCACATTTCTGAGGTTGGGAAGATGTCACTGATTGCAAATTCATCTTCAGATATCAGAGCAGGTGTACTGACCTTTGGCTATGAAAATGTAATACCTGAGCAATTTCTTGGGTTCTGAGCAGGTGAAGGGGCATGAGGTAAAGTCTACTGACAGTTTTAACAACTAAATTTCTGTAGGAACCTAAAAGCCATTTGTGAGGGAAGAACTAATCCGTAAGGGGACCAGTTAGCTAACATGAGGTGATCCCTCTGAGACCATGTCAGTACTGAGCCTTGCAGGCTGCAGATCTGAAGAGATCACCCCACTCTGCCCTGCTGGGAGGCAGCCCTAATCACCATCAACCCCAGCTGATCTGACAGTAGCTGCTCAACACTGGACTTAACCTTCCCCCTAGTCCTCATATTCTCATCTCTGCAGGATGAGAATTCCTAGAGAGGGGGCCCTGCCATCTTCATATCTATACATCCCTCTCTGGCACACTGTACATGCCCTGTAAATCTTTGCAGAATGAATTCATGGGAGGCTGGAAAATTCTCTCCCCTCTCCTCTAGGTATGTCTGTGTAACCAGTGCCAGTCCTATGGCCTGTATACATATATGTCAAAACACATGTCTTCCAGCCCTTGCAACCTTCCTGTGCCAGACTTGTGTCTGGTCATTCTGGCATGATCTTTATATTCTTTATATTTGAACTACACAAGTGCCTTGGTCTCCCTGGTATCATCTTTCTGAAACATTTATTAAGCTGGACTACTTAGGCCAATGAAAAAGCCATTAACTTTGGCTTCTTGATCTAGTAGCTAAATTGGGAGAAAGATGGGGAAGGTGGAATCTTTTTTTTTTTTTTTTAGGTGGAATCTTTCTATAGACTTCCAAACCCTGCCTAAAGAGAGGACTTAGGAATTGTGGCTCCTCTCCCACACTCTCATTGGCCTGTGTGCTTATCTCCTCACCCAAATCCTATATATGAAGATGGCAGGGACGTAACATACCTGGATAAACTTAATAAGACTTTCTCTCCACAGACCTTATGGAGCCTGGGTCCCCCACCCATAAATAGATTAGTCTGATGTCCTGGCAAGGACCCTGGATTTATAATCATTGGCCCTACTTCTTGCTGCCTGTGACATTTTGGGTAATCACTTAACCTCCCTAGGCCTCAACTTTTTATTTATAAAAGCAAGAGCAGCCCAGGATGTTTTTAATGTTCTCTGTGACACTAAAGTCTAGATAGCACTATACAAACATGAGGAATAGTTAGTGTCCCTGGAAAATGCCTTCCTTCCCCACAACATAAGCTGGTGGAGGTTCTGAGAACACATGCCCCTCAGGAAAGAAAAACAAGAACTAGTGGATCACATTCAGAGCAAAAGAGAGGCTGTACAACCCCAGCCATATTTAGGTAGACTATCTCCCAGAACCTTTATGGGGGCATGTGACTCTGAAAGTTGCCTTCCCATGGGAATGAATGGGAATTGTCCTGTAGACATATCAATGGAACCTTTGGCTTGAAGTACTAATATATTAACTGATACATTAACTGGCCCTTTTAGAGGACAAAATATGTCAAGAACTAATGTGCCTGAAGAACTAATAATCCAACCTGTACTCTGTTGTCCAGTGCTATTTTGAGTCTTATAAACCATAAGCAATTAAAAGAAAATCAATGCTCTTAACAACTGAAAGCCAATCAAGTTACTTAAGATTTCCCCCAATATATATAGCCATTGACTGATTGTCCGGGAGCCTGGCTATAGCACTTTGAGTCTTGTGCAGACACCAAACTACTTAGCCAGCAGACAAAAATATGGAGCTCTAATCATCCAATCAAGAGACCATTAAAATATGGGTCATAAATCTCTGTTTCTGCCACAGTTCGCCAAGGACAACGGCTGGCAGTCTTCCAGCCTTGCTAAAAGGTATCTCTGTGGAGCTGAATCCTATTTTTCTCCTCCTCTCTCTCTCAGTTGTATCCCAAGATTGGGGTGCACAAGTATCCTCAGGGACCTTTTGTTTTCCTACCAGAAAGGGGATCTTTTCTCCCCTATAGTACCTGGGAGGGTTTTACCAGTTGAGTGCTTCAGCCTCAGCATTAATTCTGAGAATATTTTATCTCCAGGCTGCCTCTGCCTTTGGGCATGATCGGGCTCCCAAAGTTGTCCCTATAGTCCAGCCCTTGCCCTCCAAAACTGTGTCAGAGGACAGAGAAGCAGTGTCTGCCCCTAGATCTGAACTCAATGAAGTTCTGTCCTGTGGCCAGGGTACTCTCGGGTCAACTTGTAAGGCTTTTTTCTGCTCAGGAGGTAACTGGCAGGGTGATCCAGTCCTGGCACCACTGTTGCTGAGGGGATTGAGAACTCAGTGCACATGACCCATTCCAGCACACTAATTGGAAAGGTCTACAGACCTTCTGATCTCTAAGGTTTCTTCATCAAAATGAGCTTATCATGGAAGCAGAATGCCCAGTGTAGGGCCTGGCACACAGCAGGCACTCACCAATGCTGGTGCTTTTTCCACCTGCAACTGACATCTAACTGCTGAGGCCCATAAGAACCAACTGACTTTCTAACTCTAGAGAGGTGTAATCTGTAAATACTCAAACCTTGATAGCTATCAAGAATGATGAAGAATCCTGTTCAGCCTCTATTTTATTTTATTTTTTTTTTAATTTTTATTTATTTATGATAGTCATCACAGAGAGAGAGAGAGAGAGAGAGGCAGAGACATAGGCAGAGGGAGAAGCAGGCTCCATGCAGGGAGCCCGATGTGGGATTCGATCCCGGGTCTCCAGGATCACGCCCTGGGCCAAAGGCAGGCGCTAAACCGCTGCGCCACCCAGGGATCCCTCAGCCTCTATTTTAAAAAACTATCCAATACCCTTCTAACCGTGTACAAGAGAATTTCTAACAAGCCCACCTGAGGGATATCTTATGCTCTATAATAGAGGTTCCCAGATCGTTGGTGGCTAGACCAGTATCTGCTCTTGTTAGAACTGCAAATTCTTGGACCCCGAACCAGACCTACTGAATCAGATACTCTGGAGTTGGGACCATGCAATCTGTTTGGCAAGCTGTCTGGGACTGACCCACTTGTCTAAGGAAACAAAACTTTGTGTTCACAGAAGTGCCTGACACAAAGTAAATGCTATAAAATGCTGGCTGTTATCATGTATTAGCATATGTGAACATAAGATTGGGATGATATACACATTGGAGTAGAAGGTATAGTCAGAGAACTGGAGAACTCTTGAGTGGAAGCCTCAGGGTACCAAGAACCAGGGCCATTGTGAAGCAAGCAGGCAAAAGCCAGGAAGGCAGAGAATCACCGACCTATGTGATTGACAATCAGAAAATTATAGGCAGGGTCTTGGCAGGACAGACCCAGCTGGGATGAAGTCTGAAGATCATACCCAAACATATGTTTGAAATCACATTAATCAGAGTCACTTTCTTAATGCTATGAAAGTTCTGTATTCATTGTATTTCATGTAATTTCCATATTATTTTTAGCTGACTTTACTGTTATGAACCACTGGAAAGTATTTTTAAATTTTTAATAATTTGTTTAAAACACTGATCAGGGGCACCTGGATGGTTCAGTCAGTTAAGTGTAGGACTCTTAATTTCAGCTCAGGTCATGATCTTCAGGGTCTTGAGATTCAGCCCACCCATGGGCTCTGCGCTCAGTGGGGAATCTGCTTGATATTCTCTCTCCCTCTTCCTCTGCCCCATTCCCCCTAAAATAAACAAATCGATCTTTTTTAAAAATTAAATTATTGGGCAACTCCGGTGGCTCAGCGGTTTAGTGCTGCCTTTGGCCCAGGGCCTGATCCTAGAGACCCAGGATCGAGTCCCACATCGGGCTCCCTGCATTGAGCCTGCTTCTCTCTCTGCCTGTGTCTCTGCCTCCCCTCTCTCTATCTCTCATTAATAAATAAATTTTAAAAAAATAAATTATTTAAAAAAGCACTGACTAGGCCAAGCTGGTAATGTGGAAATGTGTTCTGGTAGGTGAGAAAGAGGAGGAAAGAGAGCAGAGGGGAGCAAGTTGAGAATCCAGGTACTAGAACTGGGTGCATCTGCTATGGCTGCCATACAGGGTGACTGAGGAATAGTTGGCAAAGCTCTGTGGGTTGAAGGATGTCTGCAAAAAACATGCATGATAGATATATAGAGATATATCTATCTATATCTCTTTATATATAGATATATATATATACACAGAAGGAAATGGTAGAAATACTAGGGTAGAGGTAATCTAACTTCTCTGTGCCTTAGTTTCCTCATCTGTAAGATGAGGATAGTAATAGTATTTACCTAAGAGGGTAAATTATAAGGACTAAATGAATTAAGAATATATGTCACTTTGGAGAAAGTATATAGTAAGCATTACATGTGTTCCTACTACTATTTTAAGTTTATTTAAATTTGGAGGTTAACTTGAGAGGATATTTCACTCATTTCTAGTTAATGGAGTGACAACATGATGAGAAAACAGATGGGAAGGAGGTAGGTTTGCAAGGTCATTTCAGTCGATTCATTGCCCTAGAAAAATATATTGACGTCTTAAGGGATCGTAGCACATCATTCCTTGGTGAATCAGAAATTGGTCTTGGCTGACACCATTCATAAGCTTGTGTCCTGGCATGGTGCCCACACCTTTGACCCTACATAGTCAACACCCCAGAGAGCAGTGAATCAATGTCCTTAACCAGGCCAACCAAACCAGTTAGCCATGTTAGGAATAATTTAAAAAACAAAAACAATCTGATGGAGGAGAGCTGCAAATAGAACTTTTAACCTTGACAGCTGTCCAGAGTGAGTTCTGTGGCTGGAAGCCATCACTCCATCTGTCTGATAAGTCATTGAAAAAAGTTCACCATCTTCAGGTCTTTAAAGATGAAGGCCTGTCAGCCCACATGGCCTCAGATGTGTACAGAAGCCCCAGGCCCCTGACTTCCCTTCGTGGCCAAGATGCCCCTTCTAAAAGTCATCTGAGGAAGTCACTTAACCACTCAGTTTCCTTATCTTGGAAAAGAAAAGAACA